>NC_073691.1:161625920-162225920 GCF_029784155.1 Uranotaenia lowii | reverse complement strand
GGATTACCAAACCCTTATATCTCAACAACTTCGTTGCAGAATTTTAAAGTAACGATTACATGAGTAAAGTTTAATTTTCTTGTTTGTATGAAAAAATTTAACATTTTTTTCGAAAAAAAGAAAAAAGATTTCACTCTTGAACCGAACCATCTAATCTTTTTCTTTTTCAATTTATAAATTCTCTAAAGGAAATTTTTTGCTGAATAACTATGTCGAAGCTCTTGAAGTGTACTCTGAAAAATTTAATAATGCATCTTATAATGGGTTCGAAAGTAGATTTTGAAATAAATTGTCTCCATATCAAACAGGTTTGAATTATTTAACACTTCACGCAATGTAAGATTTAGAAGTATGCTGCACACAAAACTAAGCTTTTAAATCACGTTAAACTATTTGGCTGGAGTGAAAATAAACTGAAAATGCGTCGTGAAAATAAGCGTTATTTTTATGAAAAAATATTTTCTACTCAAGATGAAATCTATAATGTTAATTGCATCACAAATCTAGCATACATATGTACGTTAGGGTGGCAGCTAACTGGTTCATGTCAAATTTCGAAAACCGAACATAAAAATTTTGTGGATTGGCCCAAAAACCTGACCTTTACAAAATTTCAACTCATTCGGACTTTATTTAGGGGTGCCTCGAAGCACCCTTAAAAATCACCAAAGGGGGTACCAAAGAAAACCAGAAAAACCGAAATTTTAATTTTGATGCCAAAAGACTGAAAAATGCATAATACGTCAAAATCCTGTCGTGATGATAAAAAAAAAATTTGGTAAAAATTTACCTCAAAATTTCAAAAATCACGTAAAAAGAAGACAGAGGAAATCGAGAGAATCGAAACTTTCATGCATGAAACTTGGTGTTATCCCGAAAAAGAATCTCGGTCAAAAAACAACTTGCTGGGACTTAGCCGTTTTTTTCTGAAAACCAGCCGTTTTTCGGAAAACCGACAAAGTCCCAGAAAGTTGATTTTTGGCAAAAAAAAAAAAAAAACTTGAACTACAGCCCCCAGTCATTAGATCCTTTACGTTTCCTTTCACCACTAATTGTTCGTTTATTCGAGTGTTAGTAGACCAATTATCAAGCTTTGCATGAATTTAAGTCATTAAATACTTCCTCTTTAAGTTCAAGTACGTTATTATTTAAAATTTGTTTTAAAAATGACATATTTTACCGAAACAATAAAGCGTTTTTTAAAAACGCATATATGGGTCAAAATTGTAGCTCGTAACAATTGTTAGTCACATAAAAATCCTTGACAACACTCGAATATCAACATGGATATCAACTTGTTTCGGACAAACATTTATTTTATTTCACGAATTCAAAACAATCAAAATCCAAAACAACGATCTTGGTAATAACACCCTCGACACTAGCTAGCGGACTGTAAAATTAACTTTCAATGTTCAATCAGCATCACTATACTGCAGATACTTATGCTATCTTTAACACCGTGTGGGAGCAATTTAGTTTCACCCGGTAAAGAGCATTCGGATCGGTTCTAAGCGTGACTCGTTCGGTTTGTGGTTTGATAGAGACTTATATTTAACCAAATTGTATTAGATTATATTGTTCTCATCCATTCCGGCTTGATGTTATCATCTTTTTTATTCATCTTCGAAAAAAAAAAGCTAGATACGAACCAAAGCGAACAGCACCATCAATTAATTACTTGGACGCACATTGTGTACACCTTAGGAGCACTCTTAAGGAGACGCACTTATAGAGTACTCATTTCAATTTTGAGTGTTTTGTGAGTGACGAAAAACGCTCCCTGTGTGTATTGTCACTCCGCTCCTATCGACCACTCTTGCTCCGCTCACAACCAAATTTAAAGAGCGGAGCTGATTGTTACACAGCTCTTGTTGGGCTCTGAAAAGAGTCCGAAGCCTGTGCTACACATGGTTTAGCAACTCTTTTCACTTATAATCAAAGGTTAGAAGAACCTTTTAGCTGAATGAAACTATAATTTCAAAGTAGTCGATGATTCCTTTGAATTCAGCTACTGTATTTGAAAGACCCAAATACTAGTATTTCACTGGCTACTTGCTAGCATCCTCTGTGGGTTATCGGCTGAAGAACGTGTATCATTTCCCTCCGTTAAATTCTTCAAGCAAAGTAGCTCTGAATTATTTGTAGGCAAGAAGAACCTTCGAATGCTCGGCAAATGTGCCGTTGTCAGTTCCAATTGGTGTGAAATCCAGTTTCCATCTAGTTCTTTGCCTACTCCGGTGTGCCCCTAGGTAGTCACTTGAGACCGACTATCTTCTCAATTTATTTTAACGACGTGCTTACACTCCTGGACGGCCCGAAACTATATTATGCTGATGAGTCCATTGCGCGGGTGGACCACATCAACGATTTGGGCGTAATACTGGACCGTAAGCTGGAATTCAAAACGCACACGAACCTAGTTCAGGCAAATATAAATGTTGCTACAGCATTTTTGCAGCATTTTTGACTTTACGACAAAAAACGATCACTTTTTGAAAAGATTTGTAGTCGTTCATGATAAAAATTCGTACCGGAACCAAACCAAACTGTTGTTTCATAGATTTTTGGCATGCTCAGTTTGGTGAAACTTGTAAACTTATCCCATGCAAAACTCTCTCAACGACTTAAAAAAAAGTTTTAAGAATGGCCATTCTAATGAAACAAAATTTTATGCCTGCTCACTGGTCGGTGATTTAATCAGATCAATTTGACATTTGAGCGCTTTTTTTGTTTTTTTCTTCTGTTTTCCACCCCTGGATACTAAACTACGTCGTCGATAAAGCTTCTAAGTAGAAGCCTCGGATTTTTATTTCCTGTGGCCAAGGAATTCAAGGACGTGTACTGCCTGAAGAGCATAGTTCGATCCATCCTCGAATACGCATCAGCTGTCTGGTGTCCCTACTACCAGAATGGTGACGAGCTGCTCGAGGGTATCCAGAGGCGCTTTTTGCGTTATGTCCTCAGAGTTTCAGAGTTCAAAATCCAACCAAAACTGATGAGCCAACTCTACAAACATTATCCGT
Source organism: Uranotaenia lowii (assembly GCF_029784155.1). Classification (NCBI taxonomy): domain Eukaryota; kingdom Metazoa; phylum Arthropoda; class Insecta; order Diptera; family Culicidae; genus Uranotaenia; species Uranotaenia lowii. The sequence continues at coordinate 162,222,894 of NC_073691.1, read as the reverse complement.
ACATCTTAATTCGATTGCTGTCTGCTGATAGCAGTGATTGATTCCCCACACGCCCCTCGAACAAATTAAGTCCAAAGATATAATCTGAACAGACTAGGGTCAGATTTCTAGTGATTGAAGCGGTAAAAAAAAATGCTCCATAAACCGCACCGCAAATATTCTATTAGGGTCAGCGCAAACATTGAAGCCTCACTTGATTGACATCCATCGCTGCATCGGTAAACCGTTTCACTCCTCCGCTCTCTTCGAGCTGCTCTCATAAAAATGGATAAAAACCACATCACCCCAGCTCTAGAGTAAACCACTGGCAAGCGCAATTCACACGATAAAACAACAATACCAACCCCATGGATAAAAAAATCCTCCCAATCATTTCCCGGCACTGGCACGTCCTCTCGGTTGATATTTTAATTGATTATCAATTATTAAAGCTTAATTTATTCCCAACCAATTGAGTGGATGCATTGTGTGAGGTCGACCTCACCTACTCATCCTCATGAAGAAAAATTATTGCGACGAAAGAGACACAGCGAAAAAGAGGGGGCCAAAGTCGGTTAGACGAACAAAGGTCGGGCGCTGAGCGAAATGCTCGCGGAAAAATGACTGAAAATGTGATGGCAACGGGAAACGAAATAAATCGAATTTATTATGTTAATAAAAATTTGCTCAAAGCTCTTTACCCAACCCCAACAGTCAAGAGACGGGGCCACGGACGTGAATTCAAAATGACAACTGGTGCAATTTTGAATGCGATAAACTAGGAATCAAACTTCAGACACTCGTTAAGACTATACATCGAAGCTTTTTTAATTTTGAGATATAGATAAAAAAAATCAAAAATTCAATAAGCGTTCGGAATTCGAAATCTGAGTTTGGAATTTAAATTTGAAATCTGAATTCTAAAATCTGAATCTGAAATCTGAATCTGAAATCTGAATCTGAAAGCTGAATCTGAAATCTGAATCTGAAATCTGAATCTGAAATCTGAATCTGAAATCTGAATCTGAAATCTGAATCTGAAATCTGAATCTGAAATCTGAATCTGAATCTGAAATCTGAATCTGAAATCTGAATCTGAATCTGAAATCTGAATCTGAAATCTGAATCTGAAATCTGAATCTGAAATCTGAATCTGAAATCTGAATCTGAAATCTGAATCTGAAATCTGAATCTGAAATCTTAATCTGATACCTGATTCTGCAATCTGAATCTGAAATCTGAATCTGAAATCTGAATCTGAAATCTGAATCTGAAATCTGAATCTGAAATCTGAATCTGAAATCTGAATCTGAAATTTGAATCTGAAATCTGAATCTGAAATCTGAATCTGAAATCTGAATCTGAAATCTGAATCTGAAATCTGAATCTGAAATCTGAATCTGAAATCTGAATCTGAAATCTGAATCTGAAATCTGAATCTGAAATCTGAATCTGAAATCTGAATCTGAAATCTGAATCTGAAATCTGAATCTGAAATCTGAATCTGAAATCTGAATCTGAAATCTGAATCTGAAATCTGAATCTGAAATCTGAATCTGAAATCTGAATCTGAAATCTGAATCTGAAATCTGAATCTGAAATCTGAATCTGAAATCTGAATCTGAAATCTGAATCTGAAATCTGAATCTGAAATCTGAATCTGAAATCTGAATCTGAAATCTGAATCTGAAATCTGAATCTGAAATCTGAATCTGAAATCTGAATCTGAAATCTGAATCTGAAATCTGAATCTGAAATCTGAATCTGAAATCTGAATCTGAAATCTGAATCTGAAATCTGAATCTGAAATCTGAATCTGAAATCTGAATCTGAAATCTGAATCTGAAATCTGAATCTGAAATCTGAATCTGAAATCTGAATCTGAAATCTGAATCTGAAATCTGAATCTGAAATCTGAATCTGAAATCTGAATCTGAAATCTGAATCTGAAATCTGAATCTGAAATCTGAATCTGAAATCAGAATCTGAAATCTGAATCTGAAATTTGAATTTGATATCTGAATCGGAAATCTGAAATCTGAATCTGAAATCTGAATCTGAAATCTGAATCTGAAATCTGAATCTGAAATCTGAATCTGAAATCTGAATCTGAAATCTGAATCTGAAATCTGAATCTGAAATCTGAATCTGAAATCTGAATCTGAAATCTGAATCTGAAATCTGAATCTGAAATCTGAATCTGAAATCTGAATCTGAAATCTGAATCTGAAATCTGAATCTGAAATCTGAATCTGAAATCTGAATCTGAAATCTGAATCTGAAATCTGAATCTGAAATCTGAATCTGAAATCTGAATCTGAAATCTGAATCTGAAATCTGAATCTGAAATCTGAATCTGAAATCTGAATCTGAAATCTGAATCTGAAATCTGAATCTGAAATCTGAATCTGAAATCTGAATCTGAAATCTGAATCTGAAATCTGAATCTGAAATCTGAATCTGAAATCTGAATCTGAAATCTGAATCTGAAATCTGAATCTGAAATCTGAATCTGAAATCTGAATCTGAAATCTGAATCTGAAATCTGAATCTGAAATCTGAATCTGAATCTGAAATCTGAATCTGAAATCAGAATCTGAAATCTGAATCTGAAATCTGAATTTGATATCTGAATCGGAAATCTGAAATCTGAATTTGAAATCTGAATCTGAAATCTGAATCTGAAATCTGAATCTGAAATCTGAATCTGAAATCTGAATCTGAAATCTGAATCTGAAATCTGAATCTGAAATCTGAATCTGAAATCTGAATCTGAAATCTGAATCTGAAATCTGAATCTGAAATCTGAATCTGAAATCTGAATCTGAAATCTGAATCTGAAATCTGAATCTGAAATCTGAATCTGAAATCTGAATCTGGAATCCGAATCTGAAATCTGAATCTGAAATCTGAATCTGAAATCTGAATCTGAAATTTGAATCTGAAATCTGAATCTGAAATCTGAATCTGAAATCTGAATCTGAAATCTGAATCTGAAATCTGAATCTGAAATCTGAATCTGAAATCTGAATCTGAAATCTGAATCTGAAATCTGAATCTGAAATCTGAATCTGAAATCTGAATCTGAAATCTGAATCTGAAATCTGAATCTGAAATCTGAATCTGAAATCTGAATCTGAAATCTGAATCTGAAATCTGAATCTGAAATCTGAATCTGAAATCTGAATCTGAAATCTGAATCTGAAATCTGAATCTGAAATCTGAATCTGAAATCTGAATCTGAAATCTGAATCTGAAATCTGAATCTGAAATCTGAATCTGAAATCTGAATCTGAAATCTGAATCTGAAATCTGAATCTGAAATCTGAATCTGAAATCTGAATCTGAAATCTGAATCTGAAATCTGAATCTGAAATCTGAATCTGAAATCTGAATCTGAAATCTGAATCTGAAATCTGAATCTGAAATCTGAATCTGAAATCTGAATCTGAAATCTGAATCTGAAATCTGAATCTGAAATCTGAATCTGAAATCTGAATCTTGAACCTCAATCTTTTATCTTATATCTAAATCTTAAATATGGCTTCTGAATTAGGAATTTATAAAGAGTTTTGGATAGAATAATGCAGATTATATTTGCATTTCTGGTAAACTAGAACAAATCATTGAAAATTCAAAATAAACTAAATAGAATCTTTAAAAATTACCAATAGCACTGATCCATTCCAATGAAATTCGTTTGCATCGCAATAATTCCACTTCCAGCCCGGATAGTGCCGAAATGGTGCTCCTCAATCATGGAAATTAATGTTTACGAATACATTTTGAAACTGGAAATGGGGTTCAACATTAGTGAAATGGGAAAGGGCTTGAATGATTCGAGTGTGATTTTTTCTGGAACCAAATTATTTTTGTCTGAAACGGATGAATCAATAATCAATCATGCGAATCGAAGCGATAAATATGAAAGTTTTTCACACCACTCATTATGACCATTTACGGGTTGCAGCCAACAGCCTGGAACCTTGGAAATGGGAATAAAAGCTTAGCCTGAAAATGAGGCCGATCGGAAATTGACAACCAGACACTGAGCCGTTCACGCGCCATCGAATTTCGAATTCAGAGCCATTTTAATGAGCATTTCGTGAATGATTGCATTCCATCATATCGGGATTGCAGCGGCCGGCTGCTTTGGTGACTCCGTTGAATGAATGAATACTTGAATGGGGGGATTTGAAAATCAATATTCATTTGATAAAATTTACAATGGAAGCAACCAATAACGAAGAAAAATATAGAATTCACAGAAGTGTGAATGATTGATAAAATAGTAATCGTTGCTTGAATTGGGCACTTTTTTCTTTATTCATATCCATCGCTTCTAAAATTAAAGAAACTCCCCCACATGCAGCTGAGTTAAGGCTTAGGTATTTACTCAAAAAGCTTTCTTTATAGACCTTCCAAAAGGTTATGTTTTCCTACTTCTTCTGGTTCACTTCCAATCGAGAACCACTTTGGGCGGCCGGTAGTTGAACACGGTTCGAAAATTCACGAAATCCCTTCCAGTTGTTGTTGTTATTGGGTTGACAGGGATCGGTCCCGAAAATGCCAGGCCCACGGTAGTTATGCTTTTAAGTGGGTGACATTTGATTCGATTCCAAACGAACAGCATTTTTTATGCCAGAAAAAATATCCTATTTTTAAGAGCTGACCGTTGCCCGTATTACAGTAATGGTACTGTGGATTTGAAAAGTAAAATACAATAAAATCAAATAAAAATTAGAAAAATACTGTCCAGTTGTTTTTTTTTTCATTTTCCACATACATATTACTGGTGACAGCCACTTTGTGACAGCCAATTCGTTATTTAACGGTCAGTGTCGTGTGCTTCCATCTGATGTCGTAAATTAACCGAACCGAACCCAACAGATGGTCCGTCACGCACATCTTTTTCGATAATGCCAGCTTAGAGCAAATTAGCAGTTGAGCTCTGCAGAGACTGCTAGGGATGGGCTTTGCTTTTGGGAAGCCTGCTCCTGAGCTTTTCTGTACAAAGAAAAACAAAGGTAAAACTACACGAATAGAACTTGACTCGAAGAGTACTAAATTCACCAAAAGGCACAAAACTACTTGAACACTAGCATTTGAAGTTCATATTTGGCTAAGTAAAAGGTACCGGAGGTAATTTTAATCATTTAACTCTGAACGAGTTCTTAACTCTGTTTCAACATTAATAGTTCAATACAGAAACTTATGCAACATTGGTGCTTTTCATGTGCCTTTGTCTCATTGGAAGTGGACGGGCTTTTCAGGGAACTCCCAAATTTCATATTGCCACAATTTGGAACTTCTCTGCACTTCCAGTAATGCAAATACTGCAGATTCCTTCTGTATGATGGAGGCTGATGCTGATCAGTGCCACAAATAAAAAAAAATAATTTGCAACAAATTTTGCGTGTATTGGGCAACGTCTCCTAGGACTCATCCCTCCCATCTTCCCCAAGATTGCGTATACTCATAGACTTTCACAATCCTACGATGTGCCTCTTCCTTCTTCGGATGCCTCGGACTTGGCGGCTGATACACTGGCTATTCGCCACTGGTGCGGCGATCGGATTCGGCCAGATTCCTCGACGGAACCACGGATATTCGCCACTGGTGCGGCGATCAGATTCCACCGGATGTTCTTTCGCCACTGGTGCGGCGAACTGACACCCTACGATTCGGCGGAGGTTCCACCGGATGTTCCTCCCTGACGCGGCGATGGAGTCCGATCCGAATTGGCGGCTTTACCACCGGATGTTCTTCCCTGATGCGGCGATGGAATTCCCTCGGATTCGGCGGAGGTTCCACCGGATGTTTGCCCCTGCTGCGGCGATGAAATTCGGTCCAGTTCGGCAGCTGTTCCACCGGGATTCTTTCACCACTGGTGCGGCAAAGGAAAACGGACGGATTCGGTACCGGTTCGCCGGGATTTCTTCGCCATTGGTGCGGCGATGGAACTCGGTCCGAATCGGTGGAGGTTCCACCGGATGTTCGCCCCTGCTGCGGCGATGAGAGGCCCTACATCTGTGGCGCCTTCTGGGGACTACCAGGGAACTGCTGTTTATTCCTTCGGATGATCGGATGCGTGCCAATGGCCAGTATGCCGTGCCGGAAGGATTATTATTCAATCCTCAAAAGGGATTGAAGATCAGGAAAAAAAGAGCCCTTAGAAAGCAAAAAACGCTTTGTGAGTGCTGGACTACAGATCCAGTTAGCGCAACTTACGCAACGTTGTTGTGCGGCTCCTTGGTTTTGTTTCCTTCTTCCGACGCCTCTTTTGGCCGGCTCGTCTAGTCGACGGATTTTTGCCACGGCCCCGATGTTAGGAGTCACCTTCCTGTCGGCTTGTCGGGGACACGCTCTGGAGCGGGTTTCTGCACGGTGGGGTAAGATCCTGTTAACGCGAGATGGTCGGTGGATTGCATGGGAGTGCGTACCTGCTTTTTCAGCAATCCACGTGACACCGCTTCCTGATTTTGGAGGCACTTTCTCGTCTGGTCTCAACGGTACTTTTTATCCGACTTGTTTGACAACTCCTGTTGCACGTTTCGTTTGCTTTCCTCGTTTTTGGGTGCTCTTAACTTGATATTGCATGCTTGGCGCATTTCAACCGATGTTGGTTTAATATTAACAACACGCTAATTTTAATCAGTATGGGGATGGGTTTTTGAATGAGTTATGTTGCCAATCGCTTTAAACGTATCAATTTTAAGCCTAATGAAATAAGAATAAATTCAATGCAACATCCGCCCAGTCATTGAGATAGAGGACAGAGCCAGACTAACGAAGATTAGGAGAGGGCTCCGCTGCTATTGCGCGATTGTCACTCTGGACGTGAAGAACGCCATCAACAGCGTCAGTTGGACAGCGATTGCTCGTCGCTCATCTAAATGAGGGTCCCGGTGTATCTGTATAGGCTTGTGGAAAACTATCTCCACAATTGTCAACTACAGTACATGACCGGAGAGGGCATACGGACACAAAAGGTCTCAGCGGGTGTGTCACAGGGGTCAATATTTGGCCCGGTCCTTGGGAACATTACGTACGACGAGCTCCTACGAATGAGCCTCCCATCGGGAACTGAACTCATAGAAACCGTCTTCCTTCTTCTTCGTTTTAGTTTTTTGGCCGGAGAATGAAACTCAATAACACCAATTTTCATGACCATGTCAATCTGGCGGTATGGAGTGGGGCGGCCTGGAGGCAGGCCCTGGGAAAACAGTGTAACGTGTAGAGACTTAGCAGCGTTCATCAGCTGATGAATCTGCGGGTTATCAGTGGATACAGGACCATCTCATCCGAAACCGCCTGCGTAACCTGCGGGCGTCATGCCCATCTTGTTTCGCCGCGAACGAGTGTTGTATACTCCACCGCCGGGGATTATCCGAGTAGAACCGCTTCCTACGGGGGAAACTGCTAGGATAAGACAATACCTTCCTACTACTCTAGAGATGGAGAGAGTAGGATTCGGAAAACATCCGTTCCGTGGCCTTTAAAGTCTCTAATGTATTCCGTGAAAGCGCGAGTCCAGAACAAGCTGCTCTCGATCTGGCACACGGCGGGTAGAAAAAGCCGCGGACCATAAATCCTAGGGTTGCCATCCATAGGGAAACAAGAAGACATGGATTTCGACAACGGTCTTAGTTGGTACTGACCCCATTGACGGGAGCCTGATAAGTAGTGTGCGGTCGACCCCACGGTTTGAAGCTACAAAGATAAGTGCGGTTCCCAACGATTGAAGTTGCGGGTATAAAATTTTGCCTTCTTCGCAGTGGAAATCGTTGAGAAAGGGTTATTCCACGATCTCGGCGCTGGCTGAGCCAATCGAGTCTGCGTAGGATGACGTTTTCGACGATAACCATCCGAGTAGTTGCGTTAAGTCCTGTGCGTGTGCTTTGATAGACACGAGTCTAGTATAAGCTGCTCTTGATCGGCACACGGCGGGCCTAAAGGTGGTAAACATCAAATCTTGGGGATAAGAGGTTCATTTGAGGTTTGGATATGAGGAGGGATATGTCAGGCCTCGATTCTTCACGAGAGAGGTTTGTATCGTCAACCCCGAGGTCGGATCTCGAGTCGTAAGAGGAGAGATAAGGTCTTTAATCAACAAAAGGAGGGGAATAAGTTTTTACCTCGAGTCATTACGAGGAGGCGTCAGATCTCGAGTCGCAATAGGAGAGATCGGGCCTTGAGTCGTGCAGAGGAGAGATACGTCAACCTCGAGTCGATGCAAGGAGGAATCGGAACTCGAGTCGTAGAAGGAAAGATCAAGCCTCGAGTCGCGAAGAGGAGAGATTTATGTGGAAATCTCGAGACACTGCGAGGTGACAACCTTTAATGGTACCAGCTAGACAACCTTTCGTTGTAGCCCGCTCATAAGTCCTCGAGTGGCTCCTGATTCGTAACTTGACGACCTTCCACGATACTGACTTCCCATTGGCTCTGGCCCGACGATTGATGGTTGACGACGTCCGGTGGCTCCTGGCTCGTCAACCTTCACTTGAGTTTCCTGGTCCGACGACTTTCTAGTTGATTCCTTGTCCGACAACCTTCCGCGGTAATAAGAAGTTGGACCTAGAGTCGTTAGAAAAGAGGTCTGTCGTGGTCTTCCGTAACGAATCCAGGATTGACTCTTTCCTTTTGATTGACAGCAGTGAAAACTGCTGAACCAATGTTGACCAAATTTTCACGTTTCTTTACCTGATGTTGTCGGTATGAGAATAGTTTCACGAATGAGCCTAACTGAGCTAGGTACGCTCTAGTTATTATAACAAATGTGTTCGGCTAGCGGGTTCAGCGGAGATGAAACTCCCTAGTATATATGCCTCAGGGTCGGCTTAAGCTAAGAGCGATTCGGCAAACCTGCGGAATTGGTAGTCGTCGGGTCCCGGTACGTTCCAACACTGCACTAGGCTGGCAGTGGGTTGTTGGCTACCCCAATACCGGACCAGGTTGGTTGTAGATCTCTAACCTCAGCTGCGTACTGATGGCTGACGATTTTGGGACGCACCGGCTGATGACCTTTACAGCACTCACTGACCGATGCTCGGGTTGTTGACGGACCAAAGCATCGGTTGCTGGCTTCGGCGAGTATGGTCACTGGAGAGCGGCGGCAGCAATGGCGGATTTCTATCCAAGCTACGAGACAAAAGGCGTCTGCGATAAAGGTGAAACCTCGGGGTCCTGAAAGAAAATCGGGATAGGGTTTAGAATCGCGCTGAGAACGGTGGTCACTGTAGCTACGGGGTATGGTTCTTTAGGTTTCCTGAATATCCAGGGAACTCGATCCTTCCGGATTCCAGTAAATTCACTTTTGGCCCTTGTCTATTGGACACGTTTTCTGTGTAGTGCTATACGTTTGGCTATTGATAGTGAAATGACCGATCATTGACCCCGTAGCCGCGTAGAAAGACGTAAGACGTCACCGTTCTTTCGCCCCATCCTGATCGTCGTTTCGCCTCGCTTATTCGTCCTCATCGTTCTATCGTTTCGCCTCTTCACCCAAGTTGGACACCGACATCTGGTGGTGGGATTCTCAAGCGTTGCTGTGCAGGTTGATGCGTAAGAGTTCTGGGGTGGACTTCGACGCAGGCGACTTCTCAACAAACAAAATGTCTTCTTGGCACACTATTGCCGCGAACAAAAGTCTAACAACCACTGACACTACTACCCGAGCACTTGTTACATTATTTCATCAAATATCCGAGCTACTTCGATCTTCTACTTTTTCGCCTATATCCTCTACAAGCCCAAGCCTTGAGTCTCCAGAGATTTGACTGTTTAACCTCGAATCTTTATGATGAGAGGTCGTATCTCGAGCCGAGAGAAGAGGGTTCGGGCTCAACGCGTAATGAGGAAAGGTATTGCTGAAAGTGATTTCGGCTATGAGTTTGCCGTGTAGCACACTATCGCGAGATATCCTTCCACCAGTAAAGAATAATTTTACGAGGTTGAAACAAAATAATGCGGCCCTAGGTGAAGTTTGAGGCAAAGGAGGTATACGTGGAGTATGCCATGCTCTGGGCCGGTAGTTCAACCTCCTCGTAGTTCAGGGCGGAAACGTGTCTGAAAATCCCGGCAATCTGTGTCTACAGATTTACGGCTAAGAGAACGACTTCTAAATCCACTAGAGGTTGTCGACAGATCTACCAAATCTACACGGAAGAAGTGGTGCACCTGGCTGCAAGGTACCAGTACTCGGGTTTGAGCTGTAAGGGTCCGACACGCATTCAGGGGGTCATGTTCCCGAATAACGGATGCGTCAGAAAGGAGTGCGATCGACAACTCGTTTTTCGACCTCGGACCTTCAAGACCTGACATGAAAAATGAGTAGTTGCACAAAACGGCCACCACCTACGAATTAACGCTTAGAGAGGAGTCTGACTCAAGAGGATTCAGATAAGGCATAGTGTAGTGCCTGAGGTACCAGGGTTCGATTTCGTGAGTTATCATCGATCTCGGTTATCAATTAACAAAAAAAAGTCGTTCTAAATGACCCAGACCAGTAAACTGATGAGGACACGGTCTTCATCAATGGGCTATAAATCCTAGACGTATTCCAGCCAAAAACAGTTAATCTTGGACTGGCACCTGTCACGGCATCGATTGTGTGCCTTTAACAATGACGACTCAGATGAGTTCCGACAACGCTGTCATCCTACCCCGACTCGAGTGGTTCACCCGATGGTGACGTAGAGCCACTCTCGGAGAAGGTGTAGTCTTATCTTCGCAGCTTCTATCGCAGGGGGCGCGTTTTACTCAGATACTCCACGGTAGTGGAAGTATTTTTCGCAACGTACACGGCGTGCCTAGCAAATCGGCAAACGTAGAAGGTGACTTCCTGCAGAATACTGAGGTGTTTTCGTCGGAAGACAAACTGTTCATCTAGTAAGATGTGGCTTCCTTCAGTGTGCTTTGGTAGCCTGGAGTAGATGATACGCTCGAACAATTTGTTCGTCGACTAGGGAAGCAGATTTGGCAGAAGCTGTTCAACAAAGTTGGATCTTTCCCTTGTTCCAGTATTGGAACCACTGCACTGTAAATTTCTTCCAATCATATGACACAAGTCTGAATTTTTTTTTCCGGGAATTTAACAGCAAGCTGTCATTCATCCCTAGTACACAAGTCTGAAACAAATTGTAGAGCATTTTAAATTAGCTAGCAATGGAATTGGCTTTCCTAACCCCCTGGTTCATGTTTCTCTAGCGATTGCTAAGAGTGCCACCGTAAGCGAGTGGACCAATCGTGATTGAAACAAAAGATTCTGAATTGTTTTCCTTAGGCTGACTTTTGGTGACAAACGTGTGACCGGTACTGTTGGCTCCTGTTTGCGGACCCCCTTAGGGTCTGATTTGATTCACGTTGCCCACGCACCGGTAACGCAGTCTCCGCATGCCTAAAATGTCACTTTTTGCGGAGATGAAACGAAAGCACTTATCCGTAATGCCCACAAATGTGTGCTTAGGTTTGTGGGTCGGACAAATTTCCACATCGGTTGTCACACGGCATCACACTGAACGAAAAACAGGCAACCGCACATTCGGCATCTAATTCGACAAGTTCCCGAAATTGCGTCACATCCTAAATATAATGGCTAATGTATCACGTCGTCATTCCTGGCAACGGGTATTTTTGTGGGTAGATGGATGAAACATTGGCATGGCTGTGCGGAAAAGACCCTCACGAGTGGCCAATCTAGCTGCCCTTCTGCTCGTACTAACTTGTTCCGGTTCCGGGAGCCCAAACAATCTGCGATAGGAATTTTTCGAAGCGTAAAAAGTGGTTTTATTTGCAGCTTGAAGCGCGGAGCGGATCTCAAGGTTGCTTGCCGGAGTGACTCTCTCCAAATCTATATATCCAACCATCCTTCCGGGAATCGGAACCGTTCCTCCTCGGTTGCTTGCTGGAAGTCATACCCATTGAATTGGGTTGGCCGCGACTGAAGGATGCCCAAATCCGATTAGCGGGTTGGCCCGGGCACCGACTGCCGAAATCGAATCAAGCCGAACCACAACTTATGTCTGTATGTGGGAGTGTACGGACGAATCAATGGGAACCAGGTAAGAGGATTATTTTCAAGGATTGTGCTTTGTCGGATTGGTTGCTCTAGTTTCTGTCGGTGGTCAGTTTCCGGGCAGCTACTTCCGCAGTTTGAATTCGTTTGCTTGGTATTGGATTGATTGAGTTGAGGATATAATTATAGCTTGGTAGGTATTGAATCTGAAAAGGAAGTGGTAGTTGTAACATAATAATGAGGTTCTTCTACGGCTTGATTAGACCCATTATTGAGTGTGAATTTTGGTTCCACCAATCTCAACTTTAGGAGCCTTATACTAAATCAACTTCTGACAAGAATGGATTAAAATAAGTTTATTTAAAAAAATGCAAATCTGATTTATTTAAGCCTAATAATGTCTGCAGAACGGTTTTGGCACTTTTTCGTTCACTTCAAAGCAACAGTTTCGATCAACTGTTCAAAACAGTATGCATGTGTGTGAATGGATTTTACCGATACTTGGTAATTTGCCACCAGCGTGTTCGTCAGCCAATCAGTCAGTTTTTTTTTTCATTTTACTCATAATAACTTTGATCAATAAGTTCTTAAAGGACAGAAGAACGCAAAATGCTCTCTTGCATGCAACTATCCGTACACGCTCTTTTATTTTAACTCAAAATTAAGTACGACCGAGGTTTAAAACATAGTTCGATTCTATGAACTTAAAGTTAAGTACCCTTTTTCCTCCTTGCGATGGTTCAAAATGGAGTTCGAACTGCAAACTCAAAATTGATCCTTTTTTTTCCTTCGGCGAGGGAGCAAAGCTGAGTTCAACCTTATGAACTAAAAATTGAACTCTCTTTGTTGGACTGAAAACACTTAGCGAGTTCAGTTCGAACCGGAACAGCAATCAACGAACACGTCGCAAAATTTGGTCGTTCCGGAACAATTGCCGGAATACTATGAAGGAACTTCATAATGGAATGCATGTTCACTAGACTAGTTCACTTTTCGGCTTTTTTCGCTGATCACAACGCCACTTACAGGGTTTGATCCTCATTCATTTTCAAGTACTCTGGCCGAATTTGAGCTCATTTGAGTAAGTTTCCAGCGTGCGCTAGAAGTTTTATTGAAAAAAGTCCATTTTTCTGGAAAATTTTCGTAGATGTGTTCCTAGCAAGCTGTTGTTAATATAAAATGATAATTTTATAGTGCTCAGTGATTGGTATGACAAGCATTCGTATGGACCTGTTTTAGATAATTGACTAAATCAAACCGAAAAAATTTAAAAATTCATAAACTACCAACTTTTACAGAAAATTTACTTACAAGTTAAGAGCTTAAAATCAGTAGTAAATAGAAAAAAAAATATTTTCGATATAAACTTTTCAGAAAAAGATAGCCTTATTTATAACCTTCAATTTGATGTATAACACTTAATTATCGCAACAGTACAAGCAAAGATATTCGAACATTCACATCACATTCTTTGCATCATAATGTTGTCTCCATTCAAGTTTTAGCATCATGCAACCTGCAAAACGTGGCATCAAGAGGACTTGCTTGCAACTTGATCAAAGCGCGCGCTTTTTTTTAATTCCTGGCTCCGTCATGGGGTACTTGATTGAATAAAATATCCTTTCTTGTGCACAAGTTGGTGTGGAGCAAACTTGAATGAAAAATATTTTATCAAATCAAATTTGTTGCATAGATATTTGAATAACTTTGCTAGCACTCTTGCGATCATTAAGTGTTATACATCAAATTAAAGGTTATAAATAAGGCTATCTTTTTATGAAAAGTTTATATCGAAAATATTTTTTTTCTATTTACTACTGATTTTAAGCTCTCAACTTGTAAGTAAATTTTCTGTAAAAGTTGGTAGTTTATGAATTTTTAAATTTTTTCGGTTTGATTTAGTCAATTATCTAAAACAGGTCCATACGAATGCTTGTCATACCAATCACTGAGAACTATAAAATTATCATTTTATATTAACAACAGCTTGCTACGAACACATCTACGAAAATTTTCCAGAAAAATTGACTTTTTTCAATAAAACTCCTAGCGCACGCCGGAAACTTACTCAAATGAGCTCAAATTTGGCCAGAGTACTTGAAAATGAATGAGGATCAAACCCTGTAAGTGGCGTTGCGATCAGCGAAAAAAGCCGAAAAGTGAACTAGTCTAATGTTCACCGTGTCAGCGTAAATTGTCACCATACGGTGAGCGGCTTGGAATGTCCGGAAACTTCCGGATATTGTTTACTTCCCATAGGAAGTAACATCCGGAAGTTTTCTTTGACCGGGAGTGTCAAAAGTTTCCATCGCTCTGTAATTGCAATGCATTGTACCGGAACAGCAACATCCGGGTATAACAAATTTTAATCATCCTTTAATACGCTGAAAATAAGCTACCCTCGAAACAAAGGATAAATTCGAGTTCGGCAGCCGAACTTAGTATTGAGTATGCCTATTAGAACTTAGTTTTGCTATTACCCAGACAAACTCAAAGTTGAGGGAAGCCACTGAAGTGCTGTTTTGAACCAAAACTACTTAATTTTGAGTTTAAAAAAAAGAGCGTGTAGCAAAGAAACGCATAGTATTAAACTTCAACATACAAATCAAACGCTTGCAAGCTAACTAGTACCTATCAGTGCCGACATTTTAAGCTTTAGCATCGCTGCCCTCGATCGAAACGATTGACTCAGTGTTGCATATGAATTTTTACACTACGTTATATTTTGTCCTGAAATGAAAATGATACGATGAGCAACAAGGCAACAACTTCTTTTAAATAACCCATCCCACACTAAAGCAACATTGTAGTGTAGGACATGGGTCGATTCACGATGACGTATTCTCCCTTTTGTGGTGACAGTTCGCACGTCCTGTTTATAAAATTTTACGAACGAGAAATGGGGTGCGGCGAAATTTTTCGTGTAGCTGCACGGTCAAGAAATTTAACTCAAAGCTCAGTTTAAGGATAGCAAAAAACCAAGTTCCATTTTGTGAATTTATATTTAGCGCATTTTTTGGTTTCTCATGTTTATCTCTTTGGAAATGAACAGAAAGTTGAAAATTCGTAAAAAAAATCGAAAAGGAGGTTTGTTTATTAAAATGTTTCAACATGTTTTAAAACCCTTCTTCAACAAATTTGTTCTGGACCAACCCACTTTGCATTGAATATTCTGGGAAAGCGCGTCTACTTGAAACAAAAAATCCCATCAAATGTCCAAATGTGGAAACTTCTAAAGAATTCGAATGTGCCGAATCGATTGTCCGAAAATTTCTTGTGTTATTTTTACCGGAAGCTGTAAAACAAATGCACATACTTATACGACAACACTATTCAGGGACAGAAGAATATAATATAGGAAAATTTTCCGAAAAACATTCAGAAAGAAAAGGCTTCATTATTATAAATTTGTTTGATATGATATTTTCGAGGAATAAAAATAACGTCAGTTAAACCACTAATCACACTGACATGAGACTTATAGTACAAAATTCCTCTCAGTTTCTGGCTAGAAGCCTCCTATTGTCGACATTGCGCGGCAGCAATTCGAGCATGAAAATTTTATTGGTATCGACATTTCCGTGAACTTTCGAGCAGCGCCAAAAATCGAAATCGAGTGTCCAGTCAGTGGTCAGTGGTTTAACTTTCAAGTTTAAATCCAGTTATTCCAGCTGGATTAATGATTTATTTTTTATTATTTGATACTTAAAACATCTCATTTTCTTTTTAATTTTATTTATCCCAAAATTGAGCTGAGAACTTTTGCTAAAAACGTGTGAATGAGAATTGAATGAGGGCCGAAATGTTTGCTGTGCTTCCTCAGCGTGTAGAATTGGAAAATTCGGAATCAAAAGAGGAATCGCGAAATGTCAAAAACAGTGAGGCCAGCCACTGCGTGAATTGACCTATTGAACAGGCTTACGCTAGAAACAAACCCATGCAGAAAATATTTAGCGAAAAATGGGTAGAAAGAATGCCACTTATGGATGGAAAACAGTAAGCGTGTATGGGAAGAACTGTCAACGAGGATTCCCGCGTGGCAGGAGTGGAAAAAAAAGAAGAACGACCGAGTGAGTAAACGTGGTGAGGAAAGTGCGCGACTCTGGTGGAACGACTTTTCACTCGCATCAGGACAAAGTCCGGAAAAACGGATCGACTATCCGGGGCGACGAACTTCCGCCGTATCCGAACCGGGATTTCGTTCGGAAGACGAGAGTGGCGTCGCGACTCCCGATTAAATCCGGACAGCGTCAGGAAGGATCCGAGACAGCGAGGTTAAGTTCAGGAATACGGAACAACTCAAGGGCAGAGAGGCCAACTCCAGTCCAGGAATCGGGAAAAACCGCGCACAAGCGACCTCGGAAGAAACGTGGAACCACAGAGCACTCCAACCGGAAGCCACCAGAAGGAACGGCCGGAAAAAAAAGAAAAGCCTGCCCCTGGAAGGAAGCAGCAAAGTCACCAAGTAGCGCAGGCAACTTCAGTCGGAAGACCACTAGAACGGGCGGAAGGAAACAAAAGATAAAACAAGGGTCGCTTTGCGTAAGTTCCCGGCATTTGTTCAAGGGGCGAGGAGGACTAATCCTTTGTGTTCCCTACAGGGCCCTTTTTTCTTCCGCTATCTGTGCTGGCACCATCAGCACAACAGGCCTTTGATCGACGAGTACCACGACCGACAGCACCAGCTACGGCCAGCGAGACGCGACAGGGTCGCGTGAGCCAATACGGTGTCCGGGAAGGCGCTAGCTGCGCAACAGGTGCTCCAAAAGGAGTGTGGTGGAGTGTCCGTCCCGGGATTTCCTGAGCGGGAAATCCCGGGAATTTAAAAAATTCGGGAATTCCCGATTCCCGGGAATTGTAGTTTCATTCCCGGGAATTCCCGACATGTATGAAATTATTTCTCTGGAAAAGCCTAAAACGCTCCGTAATCATTCTTATCGTTTTTTTTTTAAATGTAGTTGTACAAACTCATTGAGAATATGCCGATTCCTGTGACAGTAGACATTTTGCAGCCATTTGGTGCAATTATTTTATTCAAATAGATTAGTTTAAAAAGATTATATGTATTTTCACGCCGTATTGATTTAACGAAAACCCACAACAGTACGAAAAAGATTTGAAAAATCGCGCAGCAGGTAGAAAAAAATGTGTTTTCTTGAAAGTAACATTCATGCACTTGTTTCCCTTTGGCCTTGAAAGCCAGATGACCTTCAAAACCTCAAAATGAAGAATACATTGCTTTTTTTCATATGAAGAGCAAATGTGTAAAGTGTTCAAAAAAACGAAAAAGGGTTGGAATAATCAAACAAATAAAGCCCTAGTTGCATGGATGAATTCTTCATTTGACATATCAGATTATTTTATAGTTCGTTAGACTGTTTTTAAGTTTACAAACAGTTTGATCAATTTCATTAAAAATAATTTTAAAAAAACATTGTGAAGTGTACGCTTTGAACCAATTATGGGCTCGTATGCATGAAAGGTTCGATAAGCCATGTATATTTGAAACGAAGTGCATATATTTAACTTGATTTTGAATATTTCCCGGGATCCCGGGAATTCCCGGGAAATAGGCCACCAGATTTCCCGATTCCCGGGAATGAGAAAAGGGCCGGGAAATGGACATTCTAGAATGTGGCGACCGGCCACATTGGCGAGAGACGCGACAGGGTCACGAGAGGCAAAATATCGTCCGGCAGAGGCTCCATCGGCACGGCAGGTGCTCTAAAAACAAGCGTGGTGATCGGCACCCCCGGTTACGCTCAACGAGAGACGCAAAAGGGTCGCGGGAGGCTAAATATCGTCCGGCAGAGGCGCCCTCGGCATAGCAGGTGCTCCGAAAAGGAGTGTGGCGACCAGCAGCATCGGCGTGAGACGCGACAAGGTCGCAGAAAGCAGAAAATATCATCCGAAAGAGGCGCGAGCGGTGCGAGAGGTGCGCCAAAATCGAGCGTGGTAACCGGTAGCATCGGTTACGCTCGGCAAGCAGACGCGACAAGGTTGCGTGAGGCGAGGCATTGTCCGGGAGAGGAGCCAGCAGCACGATAGGTGCGCCAAAACCGAGCGTGGTGATCGACAGCGCCGATTACGCTCGGCGAGGGACACGGCAGTCACGCAAGGAGAGACAGTGGCCGGGAGAGGAACCATCAGTGCGACAAGTATTAAAAATCGAGTGCTGCGACCGACAGCACCAGCTACTCTGAGGTGAGAGGCGCTATCGGCAACAAGGCGCGCTTCAGGATCAAGTGTGGGGGCCTGCAGCTTCGGTTGCACTCGAGCAAGACGCGACAGAGTCGCGTGAGGCGAAACAGTGTCAGAAGAGGCACTATCGGAATCAACACTATCGAACACTGGGCTCAGCCATTTCGGTTGCGCTCCAACGAGGCGCGACAACGTCGCGTGTGGCGGCCTCCGCCTCCTACGGAAGAGCAGCACTAGTGGAGGATCGCGCAAGCATGAGGCGACGCTGTGAGAGGAGCGACAGGTCCCGGGTGATAACCCCAACGAAGCGTAAGTGAAAGCCTAATGACACACATGTTCTAGCTGAGAAAAAGGGGTTCGAAAATGTGCCAAATAGAAAATTTAGCTCAATTCTTGAATTATTTATTTATGTGGCACCGACCACAATCAGCCACTATTACATCAGTGCAAAAGAAGGGAAAAAGGCTTTCTGCTAGTTCCGCCTCAAGTGCTTCTTCTGAACCAGTATAAATCCGGTATCGCTGTTTCGAAAAAATGGCGTTTAAAATTGGACAGCTCCATAAGTATCCAGTGAAAATATAACTTATTATGGGGCCTATTACATAAAACGAGTCGAGCAACTCGACTCGACTCCATTCACTGACGAGTCGAGCAAAATGTCGTATTATGGTAGTCGAGTGAAACTGGTCGAATGGCGACTGTCATGTTGACATTTTTCAAACCGCTTGAAATATTTCCTCATGTCAAATATCAGCAGGGGTGTCAGGTGTCCTGATCTTTCAGGATTTGTCCTGATTTTCGAGAGGCCTGATATTGTGATATCAAAGTCATGACCTAGAAAAATTTCATAAACGATGGAGATTGTTTTATTAATTGTATCAAATAATTTATTTTTACTTATGATTAGTTACAATAAATGGTAATATTCTCATACACAAACCTTTCATTAATTTTTTGAACTGAAATTGTTTTTGTGGCTGTACATAGCAAAAATTAATCCTTTTGAAACAAAGACAACTTCCTATGCTTTCGAATTAATCGTTAAATTAGAAAGATGGAAAATATTCCTCAATAAAACTTAACCATACCATGCATCAATGCTATAGATTGGGAAATGAAAATAAGTGTTTTTATTTAAAATTTCACA
This sequence comes from Uranotaenia lowii, assembly GCF_029784155.1. Lineage (NCBI taxonomy): Eukaryota > Metazoa > Arthropoda > Insecta > Diptera > Culicidae > Uranotaenia > Uranotaenia lowii. The sequence continues at coordinate 162,203,548 of NC_073691.1, read as the reverse complement.
AGGTTGTGTGCGTGTGTGTGTGCATGCGTGCGTGTGTTTTACTGCTTTTTACAGGTTGTAGTAATAAAGTTAAGTTTTTCGGGAGACAATCAATTAATTACAGGCCAAACGCTGCTCCGGGAGAGTACTTCCGGAAGGATTCAGTTGTTACGTTCTTTTCGAACCACACATTATAGGGAATATTATTTGGCTGCTGCTAGCACTCTCCCGGAAAGGTCCTGCTGTTGCGTGCTGCGCGCCCCACATTCGGGGTACTGCTGCCAGCATTCTCCGATATAGATTCTTGCCGAGGATCAGCTCTCGATTTCGATTATTTTAACCCCATCTGCCCACTGCCCAGGGATCTACAATAAAAGAAACATGGAAATCGAACGAAAATCAAAACAAAAGACAAAAATATTTACCATTACCTTATTAATGCATTTTGGCGAATTCGATGCAGCTCTCAGGAAACGGTACCGTGAAATCCACGAGGCATGCAGTTTTCTCAGTTAGTTCAATTTTTTTAATGCATTGGGAGACGACGTTCATTTTACACATTTCATTTATTACAGATTTTTGCGAACGATTTCACCGAATAACTGAAAGTTTTAGAATTTGCGGTCTCTCGAAAATCAGGACAAATCCTGATAAATCAGGACACCTGGCACCTCTGCTGCAGGACCAGATCAAAACAAGCTTGGCTCGCTTAATCGTGACAGCTGAGTCACGAACTTTCGAGCAGTCGACTCAGTCGAGCTACTCGACTAAAGTTTGACTCGATTCGACTACTATAATGCCAAAATGGGTCAATCGAGTAAAATGACTCGTGACTCGTCTTATGTAATAGGGCCCTATATTATTCACTTTAGCTGATAATTCGATTTATTCACATTTGGCTCATACGTCATCATCATGGCTTGAAAAACCGATACTGAAATTTTTGATTCCAAGTCAATTCTGTTTCCCCACAGCAATCGCTAGCGTAAAACGACGCTATAAAATGGGATTCCCGATAACTCTAGCTCTCAACGTAAGTGGTTTGTGGCGTGTGGTGTGTAGTGTGAGGGGTGGATTGTGAGTAGTGTGTAGCGTGGGTGGTGTGTGGCGAGGATTTGTAAGGCTGTTGTGGCGTGTTGTGAGAGCTGCTGCTGTGTGTTGTAGATTGGGTGTACTGCGTATCAAGAGTGTTATGCGTGCTGGGTGTGTTATTTACATGTGCTGGTAATCCAGGAAGCGTCATGTGTGTTCACCAATGAATGCTTTCAGCAAGCGTTCACCAATGAATGCTGGTCGACTGTCAGGTCATGTTGACTAATCACGAGGAGTCAAGTCTTTTCTTGTTCCGTCATGTCATGTCATTTCAACTCTGTACATACTGCTCCACTGGTTGGATGACACTTGCCACTGTTTGAGCTGCAAAACGATATCTGCGTAGGATCACCGCTGGTGGGGTCATTACGCATATCGAAATGTACTGCTCAAAGGAGAATGAAAACCAGTTAGCAGGAGCCCTTACTTACATTCCTTTCGAAGGCAGGAAAAAATAAAACATACCAAGGGGCGGGCGTCCGTGTTATTCTCCTTTTCGTCCAGCCAATCGACGATGAGCAAGCTTGATATGTCTTTTAGAAAAGATGTCCGTTAATGAAGCAATTTTCGTGACGCGAGATCCGTTCGCGAATTTTAATTTTTTTAGCACAATTTTTAATATTGAATTCGGCTAAAACACGCGCTCCCCACCGGTGTGATAGCAAACTAAAAACGGGTACACTTTTATTGCAGACACTCAAAGAGAAACTAAACAGACTGGCAAACATGCTCCTTTTATTTATTCTTAAGTAAAATTTTCATGATTATCATTAGTTTGTAATGTAGCAGAAAGTTTTTTTAGCAAGAAATTAAAAGGATTTTTTTTATAAGAATCATCTCATTACACATTTTTTTTTAAAGTTTATTGTTGTTTTGCGTTAATTTCATCAGGATGCTTCTGTTATTTTCCTTTTCTTATTCATATAACGTTTGAACTCGAGAAACGCTGACTGGGCTCACTAATTCGTTGAAGTCAAAAGCTATTTATTAAAATATGAAGTCAAGAATAGTGTGACATACAGTTTTTATACTTGAAACGGTTTTTGTTAACATGTTTTCTCAATTTTGGTTACGTTTTAACCGGTTTTGACGTGAAGAAACATTCAAATTATTTCTCAAAAAGATATAATTTTTACACCTGTGTGGAAGGCGCCCAACTTAATAAACGGAGAGCGTTTGTGTGACCTATTTATGTTTCTTCAAAAATTCCTTTTCCACGTGAAAGAACATGACAAAACCAAGATCATAAGCGTATAAGCATATTTTTGTTTTGTACTTGAGATCTCGCACGGATGCAATTTTGCGGGTGCTTTTTTAATTATGTAAGTACATTTTTCTAGGCTAGTTTTATAAAAGAAGGATATGGTACGTACATAAGTCAACAACATATAGAAAAACATGCATACGCAAAGCGACGACGATGACAGTTGGATTGGGATTTTTATCCCAATCCAACTGTCCCAATCCAACTGATATTTGAAGTGGCCCACGTTACCCCACTCTCCACAACAATTTCTAACAAAGTGCGTTGGTTGACATAATGATGATTTTTGACAAACAATCTCAATCATCCGAGTCTGTTTAGTAAGAATAGCTTAGCTTCTCCTGTTCCGTTGTTAAGTTATTTTTTCATTATTATTTTTTTTGGTTAAATTTCGAACCATTTTTTTAATATCGCGTAATTGATTTTATTCAAGAGTAAAAAATAAAACGGGAATTCGTCACATCAAAATCAAAACATTAAACTAATTCACTCACACAGACATACAATATTTGACATTCCATAAAACGACAAGAAAATAAAAATGACTTTTGTTTGCATCAAGATAGTACTGTTACCATTCAAAATTTGTTTTGGTGGTGTGGAAAAGCATTGAAATCGATATATAAGTTTAGTTACAGCGAAAATATTTCTTATTTACTGGACAGCTGTTAAGGAACATTAAAATGACCCTTATTCAAAATTACAGTTTTTTGAAGAATGGACTCATTTAGTAAACTAATCATTTTCGAAATATGGTTTTAACAAAACTTTGAATCAAAGAATTTGGTAGAATGTCAAAGGTGAAAAAATTTCGAAAGCAAAGAGAAATGGATTTGAAACAAACGTTTTGAAATATTCCAAATTCAGTGCTGTTTTTCAAATTTTTTTTTTCGAATAAAAGATTTTTAAGTGACATTTCTCACACGGACTTGCTCTCGTGTACGGATTGAGATGGGGAAAAGAGTCTAAAAACATGGTCGCTTTAAAGGTTGATTTTTCAGTCCAGTCCAGAATTATGCCAAAATCTCGCGTGAGCTTCCATTACGTCGTATGAAACAAAATGTAAACAAACATTTTTATTACGAAAAAAAAAACAAAAACTGACATAAACTAGTCGCAACTTCTTTCCATTTAGAATATTTGTAGCCTACACAACATATTCTATATGTGAAATACAAATTTCAAATTGTTTTGATATCTTTTGAAGCAATTTTCCGTGAATTTCCAAGATGTTTCATACGACGAAATGAAAGCTCACGCGACATGGTCATTACAGTTGTTTTTCGACATTTCTCACGCACATTTGAGCAGGGAATAATACGCGGTCGAAAAACACAATTGTTTCTGAGGTTATTTTTTCAAAAATTCATAAGTTTTAGTGAAACTACCAGCATCATATCACGAACACTTACAGCGGCAAATAGTATTAGATATCTTATCAATACATCACATTTAAATATTATTTAGCTTTTTTTTCCATTGTCTAAACACGTTCCAATCAACCCAACGAGAATGTCAATAAATTATTACACTCCTCAAAGCTATCTATAGGTATGAGCCAAGAAACAGTTAAGATAAAGTAGAAATAAAGTTTTTCAAGGAGTTAAATGTAGTTTGTCTTTTTGGTCGCAGTCAACCTTTCAGATTAAGATGAACAATTCCGATTTCAATGAATTATTTATAACAGACATTATAATTTTCATACTGTTACTCAGCCGGATAAATTATTTTTGAAATCAAAACTGAATCTCAAAATTACTTGGCTCTGAACTAAGGACCGCTATAACGTTGCGTTTGTATTTTTTTTTTCATCTCAATCGATCAACAGTCATTGTTTGTATTACATTCATCTCTTATTATGATACAGTAAATTAAAGTAAAAAATTAACATTGAAGACAAAAACGTTAATTAAAATATTTCAGATAGAATTTCAAATACTAATAGGTGATTCAATCAAGACGGTTTTCATTTGGCTTGTTAATTATCAAGTGTAATTTTTTTTCTTGACGAAGCACAGTAGTTTCCCGATGCCCCGACAGATGGCGTATAATTCTGGGCGACTTGCAGTTGTATGGATTCAAGCGCCTCTGATCAGTCTGGGTATCTGGTCTGGTGTCTGCGACCCAATGCTACTCAAACATGTGTGAAAATTATCATCATTGGCTAGAATTTTCTCACCGTGGACCCCAAAGGTTTAAATTGGTCTGTCGTATATTTTGAAAACCTGTTCCAAATTTGCATGAATTTGAAAAAGGCGTAGGGGAAAGTGTTCCTGAATGCGCATATTGGGTAATATGCGCATACAGCCGATTGACGATACGGCTGGAGATTCATCATATCTAATCAGTACAGTTTGAGGGTAATACGCTTTTAACACATGGCATGAAAAAATCAAATTGTTACTATATAAAGTCGAAAAAATTTAAAAATTTAAACAAGATTTTTGTCAGTTTTGTAAGAATATATTGAACTTTAATTTTCGTGCGTACAGATTCTGTGAACAAAAATTTTAATGGATTATCTTTCTTGTTCATCTGGATATCGAAAACTCAACAAATTGAAGCTTTTGGCAAAGTTGTAAATGATAAGATATTGGAATAAGAGAGAGGTTCTGAATGCCCATATCAAGGCAGGTTAAATGCCTATATCAAGAAAAATAGATTAGTCTTAAATTTTTTTAACTTTTTATCATTAAAACATTAAATCTACGCTCAAATCACGATTTTACAGCAAAAAAAGAAGAACTTCATACTGATCCGATAGAAATACGATATGAACAAAATATTCCCATGAAATATTGCCATATGGCATACTTTACTATGTTTCATGCAAAATAACTTATGATGTCAAAAATTTTACCAAAATTTCAGCCTTGACGTGTGCTTAACATCTGTTTCTACCATTTTTAATTAAATAATATCAAAATATTGCAAGTGTTAACGAAATATAGCAAAAAACCTAAATATGCGCATTTAGCCCACCAGTTTCAGAAATCGGCTATTTTGACTTCTTTTATTATAAAATTATTTTCAAAAAAAAACTGTAAGAGATTTTAACAGAAAAATTGCTCTAACGTATATTAAACAGATGCCCGCTCATGTATATATGTTGGATTGAACATCCCCATCTTCATAACTTGCTATTCAACGTGATAAAGTGTAGAAATACGCGATTGACAGTGTTTTGCCGACTGTTATCGGGAATGGTCGTACAGTTGCGTTTGGTTGAATAAAGTGGATTCCCAGTAAATCGCCTGAGTAGTTCTTTGTATCCGAAAAGGAGAGAAGTAGGCTTTGTTCGTTGGGTGACGGGTGTGTTTTTTCAGCAGCAAAATCTAAAAAAGAGAAAATGTAAATTTGTCATTCTAACAAGAAAAGAATCCATTTGTGCGGACCCAAAAGTTCCGGATTGGATGAGGTTCCTGAATTGGAATGGAATTAAGCCGATTTGACCGCAAAATCATGATCCTTGAGTTCTGGGAATGTTTTCCGGAGAAGTGTTTCCCAGGTCCTCATTGCGCAGAAATGGTCGTTACGATTTTGAAGGCAAAAAACCGCATTTATGAGGAACAGGTTCGAACCAATCGAAAAAATAAACGAAGGAGTGTAAGCAAGCAGGGCCGATAGCGGATGTCAATCCCAAATGATGTCTAACGGATCCGAAATCTTTCTGAGCAATTGGACGAAGCTAAGTATTGAAATAATTAAAATAGAAATATCGTTTTTAATTTTCAGCTCGAGGATTAGTAGTTAATTGACACACAGATAATACTTGTACCCATGTGTGTATTCATAGAAGTGGTTGAAATTTTTTTAATTTTTATAATTTGCCCACGAGAGTTATCAAAATTTCGTTTTTCAAAGTATTTAAAGCACAAAAGCACAAAAATGTTATCTAAGTTTTTATATTTTTAGATCAATCATGATAGACTGTTTCATTTCGGGATTTTCTGTGAAACTTATTAGGTCTTTAGCGTTTCAAGTAATGTTAAAAAATTCCGTCAAATCAAAAGATTGTGAAGGGCAAAGACTAGTACATTTTAAAACGACATAATATTATTCAGTAACCGTAGAAAGAAAGTTTCAAATAATGAATCATTTGAGAATCTTTAAATCTATTTGAAGATTTTACGTAAGGTGTGATTATGAAAATCATTCAAAATTAATTTTTAAAGAAATGTTCTGAGCTTTACAAACTTCAGTCTCAAACAATCTCGCTGGCCTTGAAAGTGACAGTGTTCGTAATGAGTAAATTGGGAAATATTTTATATTTTGGCAAGATTTCTTGTATTTATAGGCTTATTATATTATTGTACAGCTTGAATAGAACCACACGACTTTAAGAGACTTTCATCTCTTGATTTACTTGTGACAAACAAATTAAAATGTTTTTCAGATTCTTGATACATACACAGAATTATTTTTTTTGATTATGTTAGGGTGTTTAAATAAAAATACTGAATGAAATTGACCAACTACAAGACCCAGGTGAAACAAATACCTAAGTCAAATAAAAAAAATTAAAATTTTCTAAATGGCAAATTCTTTTGCAAGTAATAACACTATTTTATTTTGATCATTCCAAACATTTTTTTTTGTTTAGTTCATTTAAATTCTAAAAAATAGTTTGTTTATTTCAAAATCCATAGCCTTGAAAAGGGTCAAAAATAGGTTAAAATATTCGATTACACTAGTCAAAAGTGTCTCCTGATCATATCCTTTCTCCCAAATCTCCAAACAAATTTTTTTGCTAGGATGCAGAGGTGACCTCGGTCCTAAAGCACGAATTATTTCTTTCATCCCTTTCTCTCTTTCCAAACTATCAATTGACTACTAGGACGTGGCCGGCGCCGTTATTGATGATTAAAGAGAGAGCATCAGTTTTGGGCATTGTGAATGTGTTGTCAGTCCCAGACACCATTCATTTGACCTTTGAACAAAATTGGTGGCCTCGGTCAATCACGGAGTAGCAACCATTGGCGATGTGGAATTCGTTCTACTGAGCCACGCCAGCAATCATGGTGTTCGAAATGTAGAAATAATAATGATCTTGTTCAAGATATGTTTCCAAAACACGGTCAATTAAAAAAAAAAGAGGTACCATAAAGAGAATAGAGATTTTTTTCTTAAAGCAGAAGCATTTCGGATTCTATGATTTAAGGTGGATGTGAGTAGTCAATCAAGCTAAGCTAAGCTAAGCTAAGTAGTTCTTTGTATCCGAAAAGTGTCTTTCGGTGTGGTTATCTGCGGGTTTTATTCGTGCATCAGATCCCGGAATCTACAATTTTGGGGGCTCGTCCGGGATGCACAAACCGCATGATCCAGAGAACATTGATCCCGAGTGAAAGTTCAATAAGAACTTAAACTGTGAATAGTGATAATATTACGTGATTGTTATCACCATACTTAAAACCAGTGTGGATGAAACTGGTGGCAAGCCAATTGTTCTAAAAATCTCTCCGTGGCACTTTTGCGCTTGCAAAAGAAGTGTACCGTAGCAGCCAAGTGAAGTGGAAAAAAACTTGGTCACGATATCTTTTGTAGTGCGTTGCAGAAAACCTGTGGAGTGTTTTAAAACAAAGGCACACAAAATGTTCCCCTCTGGGTTTAACCCCCGTGTTCCACCTCCTGGTAGACCTACGACGACGTGGTCACCAAATGGCAACGAATTTGCCCGCCTAATCGATCAACTGAATTTCTCAAACGTATCTCTTGCAAGAGTTTCTCATCAACTAAACGAAATTCGCAGTGAGATGCATGAGCTACGAGCAGAAAATAGTCGTCTGCACTCTGTGATCGATGAGCTACGAGCTCACCCTCCAAGAAGTACGCCACAACGCGACTCATACGCAAATGATGTTGGCCGAGAGTATATTGCAAGTTTTCAGAACAGTACCGTCGCGTGTGAAACTGCAAAGCTGACCGTGTCGGAAATTGAAACAGCTTTTAACGAATTTTCTGGTTCGGATTGCTATTCCGTTCAAAAGTGGATACGCGATTTTGAAGAAATGGTCGAGGCTATCGGACTTTCCGAGTTGCGCAAGTACGTTGTCGCGAAGAAAAAGTTAACAGGGTTGGCTAGAATTTCAGTTAACACTGTAAGTCATGTCACTTGCTGGAATGCCCTGAAACAGTTCTTGATGTGTGAATTCGACAGCATTGAGAATAGTACTGTAGTGCATGATAAGTTGCGTGCACGCAAAAAGTCGACTTCGGAATCTGTTTTCGAGTATTTTATTTTGATGCGTGAGCTGGGGGCAAAGGCAGATCTTGAGCCAGAAGCAATTATTGCTCATACTGTTAATGGGATTATTGATTGTGATCCTGACAAAACCGTGCTTTATGGTGCTAAATCGGTCGATGAATTTAAAGTGAAACTGAGAGTTTACCAGAACATCAAAGATTCCAAAAGCTTTAGTGCAGTGGAGGCATTTAATGGGAAATATCAATCTAAAAACAATAGAAGAGGAGACGTTTCAAATACAAAGCCGAAGGTTTGCTTCAGATGCCAAGATCCAGGGCATCTTATTAAAGACTGTCCCGAAGAAAACAGTGGTGTGAAGATGTGCAGTGTTGGACCGATGGAAAATGGAACATACTTAGCGGTCCAAGTAAACGGTGTGCCGATAAAAGCATTTTTCGACTGTGGCGCTGATGTGTCGCTAGTTTCTTTAAATTTTCTGCAACAAGTGGGTGCACAAATGAACAAAAGTGAAAGAAAACAACTAAAAACAATCAGTGGTTCGGTCATGACCTTGGGCACTACGATGCTTCAGATCGAAATCGATGGTGTCGAAATTATGCTACAGTTTAGTGTGCTTGCAAACGAAGTTTTTGACATGCGACCTCTGATCGGACGAAATTTATTGCTCCATGGCGACATAAAAGTTTCGGCCGATGGAACACAGTTTCTAGCAAAGGAAAAGTAGTTCGTTCACCATATTACAACGGTGTCCAGTGATCCTGTTGAGCACATTAGAGGCCCAGTTATAGATAATAAAGTCTACGCTTGGTCGTGCGACAACATACTCGAGCAGATCGCGCAAGACCAATTTGGGTTGATCCATCGTACAATGTTCTACAAGAACGACGGGTGCCGTAAACTAAACAGAATGGTACCGATACGTTGTAGAAGACGGCGCCGACGTAGAAGAAGAAGGAGTACCCTGGCAATTCAGAGAGAAATGGCGTCAACCGGGCCGGTTGAAGGTCAGGACGGCCGAATGTTGGATTGAACATCCCCATCTTCATAACTTGCTATTCAACGTGATAAAGTGTAGAAATACGCGATTGACAGTGTTTTGCCGACTGTTATCGGGAATGTTCGTACAGTTGCGTTTGGTTGAATAAAGTGGATTCCCAGTAAATCGCCTGAGTAGTTCTTTGTATCCGAAAAGTGTCTTTCGGTGTGGTTATCTGCGGGTTTTATTCGTGCATCAGATCCCGGAATCTACATATATATAGTTTTCAGTCTCCTATCTATTGGAATATGGGAGAAAATAAGTGCTTTCCTTAATATGCGCATATAGCCCGTCTCTCCCCTATAACTGTTGGGAATTTTGAAATCGATAACTGTGCATAAATAGCAATTTACGCCATCGGCGCCAGACGGACTGTTTTAGCGTGGTCGAAAACCGTGTTTTGCATACACCGTTGGGACCGGCCTAAGCTTCGAAAAGTAACATTTGGTATTGAATTTGTAAACTGACTCAAGGGCGCGGGTTGTCAATAATTCTGGTAACTCTAATCCCCCGGCAATCGGTTACACACCTCAAACCGAAATCGAATGAAACGTTCGTCTCTGCCGCTGCTCGCCACGATTGCCAAAAATGCTCCCCCTTCCATTTCGGTGGACAGTTTCAATTAATCGCCCATGACAGATGGCGCTAGCTTATCTTTTGCGGCCTTCCCAAACTCCCGAAACCGTTTTCCGTTGCGGTTTGGTGATCTCAACACCCGACAGAATCAACCGGTCAGCTGGAGACTTTCGGTGAAGGCATTTGTTTTTTTTGTTTCCTTTTCTTCGACTTTTGTTGTTTGATTTTCTGACGTTGTTTTTGTTGTTTTCTACATGTTTGCGCAACATGTTATGAGTCCGGCCGGAGACACCCCCTTCCCCGGAAAAGCTTTTGGACGATTCTCTGCGGGCAGCACTGCTTGGAAAAGTAAATCAATACTTTTTGGATCAATTACCTACAAAGTTTCAGCCGATTCTGGCGGTTTGGGAAACTGATATCGATACTTCGGACTTCTCGGTAGGGTATCGTTATTTGGTGGAATCAAAAACCGCAAATCGGGCTTGTTTCCAATGATTTTTGAAGCAAACGAAATAAAGAAATCATTTTATGGGTCACAACAAGAGGCGAGCTGTTTCGCATTTTTTGACCAGAAAAAAGAGATCCAGATGTGTCCATCAACGGAAATGGTTCATGGGAACCCTATAGTATAGTAAACCCCTGCCGGTTGGTGGCTCATTTGGGATGTTTGACTTGGCCGGCACCGAGACGTCAAACAGCGCCACGCCACCCCAACATGGTTATTACATTTCGGCTCCAGCGGTGTGCGAAAATTTGAAACCACCCCGTCCATCTCGGAAGGGTTTCCCGAAGTGATTTTTTCCCCACGGTCATAATTGGGGAATTTTTTTTTTCTTCTGTTGAAGCTTTTGGTTTGACCACTCGCCGGTTTTTGTGGTTATTTTTTACAACCAATTCTTTTTTTCCACTCTGTAAAATGATTAATTGTGCTTGGCGACAATCGAGAAAAAAATCGAAACAAGGTAATGGAAACAGATTCATAACCTGACCTCCGATTTCAACCTTCCCGGGTAATGTAACTTTTCCATTAATGGTTGCAATGCCATTCTGTTTTGGGCCGCCGCTCAAGTTACCCGATGAAAGGATGGAACTTTTTGTGGCCGCCGAGATTTGAGATTTTCGTTCGTGACGTTTGGGCTTTTTTTTTCTCTCGATTGGACGACATTCATTGGCAAGCCGAATTAATTGAGTGATGGATTAATCTTTCAAATGCCTCTACTAACACAGTTTATCAATTTGTGAGTTGCACAAAGAAATACGTTGAATGTTTGTAAAAAGCGCACTGAAACCCGCAAAAAAATTGACCATCGTATTAATTTTATTTCACAGACAAGCCAAATTTTCGATGCAGCTTGACGTGCAGCTAACTGCTCTTTTAGCGGTCCCGTTGGACTCAAAGTTCGTAACTGAACTTCCAGATGATTGGGTTCTGTATGCTCCAGGATGTTCCTAATGACAGTTCGTTTGCTGTCGAATGAAAATGGTTGGTACTCCAATTCGAAGAACCGTTTCGATTTCCGCTATTTTCTTTGTCTGATTTGGCTCGTTTGCGAAAACTAACTACCTTTACGATGGTAAATTTTTATTTGCATGTTTCTGTGCGCTTTTTACAAACATTCAACGTACATATTACATTACACAACCCACAAATTGATGAAAATTGTCAGTAAAATTGAAGTTTCAAGTTGACATATATTCAACCATAAATTAATTTAGATAAGGTTCGATGGCAGAATCACCAGCAATTGCGATCGTTACAAGTTCTTTGAGCAACATTTGACAACGCATTAGATTATTTTACCCTGAATTTTGAAGGAGAAAAAGAAATAAAAATTAGGATAAAAGTTTTAACTGAAATCGCGGTCGAAGTGAGACCCTTTTTTTTCTCCACCAATGCACTATGGGGTTTGAGGCGGCAAAAAGTCAAAAACTGAACTTTATCGGATCGCTCTTTTATTTTTACTAGTTAGGGGAGATAAGGGCATAATGGCCACCTTAGGGAAAACGCTTATTTAACTATGGAGAACAGCTATAATATGTGAATTACATAATTGTTTCGTGTTTAGACACTCAAACGTTTAAAAATGCATTTTAAAATTTTTTGCTGAAAGCTGAAAACCAGTCACTGTAGGGGCATAATGAGAACCCCCAGCGGCAGCATAAGCACTATTGATCGGGGCACGATGAGCGTTTTTTGCCGGGCAATCTAGCAGCGAATTCGACTCGATAAAGTCAACTGAATAATAGAGCTACAGCTTGACTTGTTTCATCTGACGATTTGGCCTACTGGTAAGGAGAGGTAATCAGTAGACTCGAGTTCGATTCCTGGTTAAGGTGATTTTATTTTATTTATCATTCATGATCGATGCATTTTGCACTAAACGGTGAGGTTAGATTCATCAAACAAAGCAATAATACTATAATTTAGGTCTGTTTGTAGAATTCAAACAAGTAACACATGCTCAGCTCAAAAATTATGTTTCTGGTGTTTTGTTTGACGGATGATGCTACTAGCCTAGGCTTGCCAGATCTTTCGGAAAAAAGCGGGACATTTCACGAAAAAAAAGCGGGACACAGCGGAAAAAAGCGGGACATTCAAGATAATTTAAAAAAAAGCTAAATTGTGTAGCCGAACTTATACGTTTACCATCAGCCAAAGTTGTTCATAGAAAGTACAGTGAGGTTTTTTTTAACGCAGTTTGATTTTGCTACATTTTTGCATTCTTTTTACAATGATTTTTGCCATTTGCACCGTGTTTTTTCTTCCACGGTTCTCGCAAATTAACACGATATTTGAGAGAAAATAATAGAGAATAAAAACTTTTGTGTTATTTAAAAAAAAAACTAGTTTGTTTATCTGGTAATTTGTTCAAAACTTTGAAAAAATCAAGAAAACTTCCATCTTTATATACTTTGGACAATTGAGTCGAAAAAGGTGGTGTATAATATTTGGAAAATTGACTAAGATTCCGGCGAAAAAGTTTGTCTGTTCTATAATTTATAGGGGAGAATTAGGATACTTGATCCCTGGGGATACTTGATTCCTTCGCTAAATCTCGAAACAGGAATGTTTTACAAATATCAAATGTTCTAGAAAAATGTGCCAAATAGAACAAAACAATTCTGATACCCCAACAAATTTCAAAATTTTTATTTTTCGAGTTATTGAACTTTGTTTGAAAAATTTCACAAAATGTGAATTGAAGATCTTTTATTATCGCTTTTAATGTTTCTCACGTGAAAAAATTATAATAAAATTTTTTATTCCAATATGTCAATCGTTAGAATATAATATGAACTTGAAGTTGCCATATGCCATATTTTCAAAGCAATAGTAAACTCTCATTTTTTAAAAGTAGTAGTTTTCCAAAATGTATGTTATGGGAATAATTGATTCCCAGAGTCCAAAAAGATTTATTTTTCTTTTGAAAGGATCGTGATCATTGGTTATCAAGAAATAACTCATATTCATCCAATAACTTATGTCTATCCAGTAATTATATGTTAAAAAGGACTAAAAATACTGTATTTTTTTAAAAACTAGAAAATTGCGCCTTAAAGTATGCAATGACTTTAGGGTAGTAGACAAAATTTTAGAATTCTCTTTGTTTGATATTTACAAACTCTGAAATGAGAACTAATAAGGCGAAAAATAGTCAACAGCCTTTTTATCTCCGGATTTTACTAGATTTTTGCCTACGGTCAGGGCACCCTGGGTAAAGGATCAAGTCTCCTGTAACTTATAAAATATTACAATTTTGATCTCACGAAAATGCTTCTAGTTCATATACAAGTTCATGTATCGATCTAACTTTTGGGGCCTATAAACTTGAAATTACATGCTCTCAAAAAATGCAAAAGACGGCGAGTTGCTAAGTTTTCCCAAAAAGATATGATGTAAATAAGAAAAGGGGATCAAGTATCCCTCCATTCTCCCCTAATTATCTTTAACAAAAAATTTTTTATACATTGGCTAACGTACTGCAAGAACACTTAACTGAATCAGAATCTTACTTTAATGCTAAAAGCTTCAGACTTATTCTGTATTGTCTTATATCAGCTATGAAAAATGCTGCTTATTTTGAGAAAAGATTCTGTATTGTCTTATATCAGCTATGAAATATGCTGCTTATTTTGAGAAAAAGTTGATTTCAATGATTTTCTGTTTATCATAGAATTCAAATTAAGACTAAAGTAGGATTTTTTCCGGTGTCAGTCAGGTAATTTTTCAAAAGTTTTCCAAGAAAAAAAGCGGAACATTTTGAGGAAAAAGCGGGACAGCGGGACCTTCAACAAAAAAGCGGGACATGTCCCGCTTTTGCGGGACGGATGGCAACCCTATACTAGCCGTATAATGTAACAATAAAGAAAATCAACCATGAATGGTATGTGCAAAAAAAAATCCCCTCGAACGGGATTTGAACTCGAGTCTACTGTCGAGTCGAGTCTACACCTTACCAATAGGCCAAATCGACAGATGAAACAATGTAGCGTTAGAAATAAATATGTGTAGCTATTTCGTCTTGAGTGTGTAGTCAATCCTACCAATAGAGAGAACAAGAAGCCAAATATGCGTGTTTAATTTTAAGTGTGTAAGCTGTCAAACGAAAACACATAGGAAAACGTAAACAAGCATCGACATCGACAACATTATTCATCGATAAATTTCGCTGTGGCTGTTGGTTTCGTGCACTCCGTTGCATTCAGAGGTCGCGACCAAGGAAGTACCGGATTATTCCGCACCGGCTGAAGGTGAGCTAAAACAAATCACCTCAAACGGATCGCATATACATCCATTTTCCTCAACGCACAGGCCACGGTGAAAGTAAAGGCGACGACACCCTACCTGACGAGCAACCGGTCAATTCGTGCAGAGCTGAAGCATGCAACCTGTGCTGATAGCCATTCCGACTATGCTGATAGCTTGTCATTGCCGACGGCCCCAACTGGGTGAGTGACGATTAGCGCTTAGGAAACTTGAGAAAAAGAGGAGCAACATTTGGTTTTCTACAGGGCCGTTGTTGATGAGCGAAATTCCCGCCTTGAGCCAAGCAGCTAGCATGTGGTCAACAGATACAGCTGCAGGCAGTCGAAGGTGCTCCGGGCAGTTGAGGTGCGCCCGTGGAGCAGTGTTGCCAGTTCCTGTGATAGTCGACCTGACGCAAAAGCTGTGATATTCCTGTGCCGAACCAACTGTTGTTCGTCTAGTTTATCAGTCTGTACACTTAAGTAGGAAATACGAGTTTTTTTGGCAACGCTGCTTAGAATAGGAGTTCTGTGTGATGGGCTGTGGAAAAAACTATTAATTCTTCGGAAAAAGGATTATTAAAAGTGAAATTAAGTCGTGTAGTGTTAAATGAAAGGGCTCTGAAGTGGAAGAGATTAAAAGTTGTCTTTTAAATGCCTGTGGAGTAAAAATATATAATATTTGATACAATGGCACAAATTTTTCGTGCCACTTTCAAGGCGTTCCTAAGTGTAACGGTCGAAAAAAGAGCTCCCAAATTCTTAAAAACTTTCATTTGCTTCTATGAAAGTTGTTCTACAAAATCAAATAAGTATAGTTGAATGCTCCTCAGTGTAGCGTTACGCAAATACTGGAAATGGAACGTAACGCCTTTATACGTCAATTACACGACGGATGAGAAGCAAAACAAAAAGGCAAACATATGTTTCTTGAGCCGAAAAACACACCAGGAATCAATCCTCCCAGAGAACAAAGCTAAGTATTCCACTTCCTAGTCAGTAATTAAGTTACTAACCAAATTTCTGAAACTGAAATGTATGGATTTTATTTGCATGAGCTGGAAATGAGTATGCGTTGAAGAAAAAATTGTAAAATTTCATCGAACCAGCTGGTAGTGAATGACCTTTATCTCACTCTATGTGCTACGTTTTTTGGTTTATGTTGCTGATGAAGTTGTTATGATTCAGAAATCAGTGTGGATAGTGTTATTGCAATATTCTGTTCCGGTTAAATGTAAGGAAGGTCGAGTTTATAGGTGTTTTGATGTCAAATCTTAAAATTCTCTGTTGTTACCAAAATATTCGAGGGTTTTCGTATTTAGTTTGAAAGGAAGAAGGAAGAGCATGGAGCTATTAGCATTATTATCCCCGAAACTGGTATTCATAAAGCTGCCGATATTGTTTTTCCCCTTTTCCATTATTTTTTGTATGCTTAGCTATCAACTGCAACAACACTAGCATCGTGAAATTTACCAAAATTATTGCATTGTTATCCATTTTTTTTCTAAAACTATGTATTTTTTAATATGTGTAAACTCATTTCAATATTATTATTCCAAGATAAAACATGCAGGCGAGAAAAACGCGATTGAAGTTTAAACATTTTTTTCAGTTTTTCGTTCAAATTCATGTTTCACTGACAGTTTAATCGCAGTAAATAGTTCAAGTTGATAAATTTACAAAGTAATCTGAACGAATACGGATACGAATTTCTGGGCAAAATTGTCACATTGCTTTGTTTTTTCTTTCTTCAAAAGCTCGTATTATGTCTGTTTTGCATATTTAAATGAAGTAATATTACTATCTCCTTGAAAAATTCAACCAAATAATAGTCTCATCATTTCTTTCGAAGTATATTTTTTCATAATAAGGTCATAAAATCCAATTAAAAAAACGCATAAAAAACCCTTCTTTATTTCCCACCCACTTTTCCCGTTTCATCAACATTGGATAACATTATATTTGACAGTTCAAATCAAAATAAATTGATCTCAAGCGGTTTTCAAAACAATGCAATTTTCCTAGAATTTTCCCTATGTGTGACATTCATGCGTAGAAACATCAATATAGAGGCAACATGATTGAATGATGAAAATGTTGCATAAGTTCAGTGCTAAATATACTTGTTTAGTTTTTCACGTTTTTATTCGAAAAGTTAACACTAAAAGAGGCAGATTCCCGTTAAAATATGAAAATGACACTGCTTTGTTTTTTTTTTGTCGATGCAATATACAGAAAACGTAATAAGGTAAATAAATTAGGTGGTTCAGGGTTTCTAATTGATTAGCTGAGGAGCTTTACAAAAGAATATGTTTGCCAAACCATTTCCACTTGAAGATTCGTTAGCATATCTAAGACTTTTAGCAAATTTAATTACAAGAAATTTTAGTAATGAATATGAGAATGTTGTAATAAGGATGCCAGATAGATTTTATTTTTCAAAAATTCGATGCACTTAAACTGAAACTATCTGTACCGTTTCTTGCTAAAGGAGAGTAGTAGAGTATGATGCGGAATATTAATTCACACTTGTCAAAAGTGTCTTCTGATTATATCCTTGTACCCAAACCTCCAAACCAAAGTTGTTTTGCTAGGATGCAGAGGTGACCTCGGTCCTAAAGCACAATATTTATCTTTCATCCTTTTCTCTTTCTTCCAACCTATCTATTGACTACTAGGACGTGGCCGGCGCCGTTATTGATGATAAAAGAGAGAGCATCAGTTCTGTTCACTGAGAATGGTTTGCTAGTCCCAAGCACCATTCTTTTGACCTTTGAACACAATTGATGGCCTCGGTCAATCACGGAGTAGCAACCATTGGTGATGTGGAATTCATTCTACTGAGCCACGCCAGCGATCATGAAATTCGAAATGCATGTGATTTGAAATTATTGTCTTTAAAATTAGGTGTTATAATGGAGTAAACTGAGAGCTTAATTGTTCAATCTAAATTTATTACTGAAAGCAATTAAAAAAGGTATTTCGGATTCAATGATTTAAGGTGGATGTGAGTAGTCAATCAAGCTAAGCTAAGCTAAGCAAAGCTGTACACTTAAGTAGGAAATACGGGCCCGTAAGTAGGATAAATTATGTTAAGCTAGCCTAGGTTTTTAATGTGTCGTATAAGTAAAGTGTAAATTGCTACAAGTTTTGGGTTTTGAGTGTTTGTGTGTTGGGTAAAAGTTAGCCGTGCAGCACACACTGAAAGCCAGTGGTGCTCAACTTTTTTTTTTTTTAGTGATGGTCCCACAGGCCCATGCGGGTCCTTCCTCCACCCCATACGCATCTTTTGAAGAAGGAGGGACAGTTTATCCTTAGGATAATATGTATTGTTTACTTATGTTGTCAATTTCTGTACGACTTGTTCGTCTTACTCCCGCGTATGTCCATTAGACTGGCCCAAATTTGTATGGGGTGATTTTTACAACATTGTTTTTAACGCGGCACCCCCTAGATTGGTGCCTTTAGGTGAAAAAATGACTTTCTGAAAGTTTCAGGTCATTTGGCACAAGCACGAGCTGGCGCAAAGGACTTGAAATTTGTATGGAGATTTTCAGCAAAATGTATGGAAAATCGACACACCTTCTCTCTTTGTTTTCTAAAATATGTTCCCAGTATGCTAGAAAGCTCAGAATTTCAGGAGTTGTAGTTCAAATAATGACAAACAAGTTTGTAGAAGATTGTGACGGGATACGAGTTGACTGTGATAAGTTATTTGCAAATGAATGTGTGATTTGTTTCGCATTTCATCGATATATCGTGAACGGTATATAGGTGGATTATTAGTACTAACTAGATCGCATTGTCACACAATGAGATAACAGATAGAAAATTTGTGTCCTCGGCATAGTTGCAACTATTTGTTATAAAATAAGCTACAACTTTGCCGGGACACAAATTTTGTATATTTTATTCTTATTGTGTGACGATGCGATCAAATAAGTGCGATTATTAGCCCATACACTGTTTACGTTATATCATAGAAACGCGACAATCACACATTCAATTGCAAATAACTCATCACAATTAACTCGTATCGCGTCACAATCTTCTACAAACTTGTTTGTCATTATTTGAACTACAAGTCTTGAAATTCTGAGCTTTCTAGCATACTGGGAACATATTTTAGAAAACAAAGAGTGAAGGTATGGCGATTTTTTATACATTTTTCCGAAAATCTTCATACAAATTTCAAGTCCTTTGCGCCAGCTCGTGCTTCTGCCAAATGACCTGAAACTTTCAGAAAGTCATTTTTTCACCTAAAGGCACCAATCTAGGGGGTGCCGCGTGGAATATAAGGATTTTTTTTGTTATGGGCCAGTCTAATGTCCATCACCGTACAAATTTCTATCTGATGTTCCGTCAGATCTTCATCACTATTGTATGATCCTTTTTAGGATTAGTCCTTGTTTCAAATTGTATGTTTTATGTAATTTATTGTCAGCTTCTTAAAAATATTTAAGTTTGAACTGTCTTTGATGCTCCGTGGTAGGCTGTTATACAGTTTCAGTCCATTGTAGAACACAGATCGTTTGGTCATCTCTTTTTTTGTATTTGGTAGTCTGAAATCTCGGGCTCTCCTTGTATTGTATCCGTGTATGTCAACTCCGTACTGCAGACCGTCCAATAAATAGGATGGTAACATTCCTTTTTTCATTTTGTAGATAAAAATCATACTGTTGTAAGCAATCCTCTGCTTTACTGACATCCATTGCAACATATCAAGCATAAGAGCACTAGGAGTATATCGGTTGCATCGTATTACCACTCGCATGATCTTGTTTTGTATTCTTTGCAACCGCTTTGTCTGCGTGTCCGATGCATGAAGCAATACTGTAGCGCAATAATCAAAGTGTGGCATAATAACAGATTTCACGTAGATAATTTTTGACCAGAAAGTCATATATCTGCTTATCCGACAAAGTATTCCATATTTCATGGCAATCTTCTTAATAGTGTAGTCAATGTGGGCTATAAAATTTAACTTTTCATCTATCTGTACTCCTAAGTATTTAACTTGATGTACTCTTTCGATTGCACAACCATCAATCAACAAGTTTGAACACTCTCCAATTTTGCGGTTACCAATGATCATCCAGTTGGTTTTATTGAGATTCAGACACAACTTTCTCTGTTTTAGGAAATCTGCAATATTTTTCAAATCAGCATTTGCTTTTTGAATAACAAGCTCTAAGTCATTTCCACTCCAGTAAGAGACTGAATCATCCGCAAATAGCTTAAGACGACCGTACTGTAGGCATTGTTTCATGTCGTTGATGTACAGTATAAATAACAATGGACCCAAGACACTTCCTTGTGGGACACCTAAGTTATTTTCTCTGTATTGCGAGTAAGATGAACCAAATTTTGTTCTTTGCATTCTGTTATCTAAATAATTCTTAAACCAGTTAAGAACCGTATCATTGATACCAACTCTCACTAGTACATCTATCAGCAATAACCGATCAATCGTTTCAAATGCTCTCTTAAAATCCAAAAACACAGCAATTGTGTAGCTACCGTTTTCAATATTGATCTTCCAGTTTCGAAGTATCAAATTTACAGCAGCTTCTGTTGAATGTTGTTTCCTAAATCCAGACTGCTCTGCAATAAGTATTTCTTGGGACTCAATAGAGTTTAAAAACTGTTTTTTTTACTGCTTATTCTAGCACTTTTTCTTGGATTTCCAACATATTTATTGGACGGAATAACGTTTCCTCTCGTGCATTTTTCTGTTTTTCTATAGGCACTACAGTTGAACACTTCCACGTATCAGGTACTATCCCTGTTTGAAGACTTGTGTTTATAGCATCTCGTAACGGACTCACTAGTACAGATAAAGAATCTTTAAAAACTCTTAGAGAAACATTTTTGATACCCGCCGTTGGTTTCATATTGTTCACTATTTCAAAGAACTCTTGGCTATTTATTGGTTCAAAAGTGCGAAAATCTCCGCCATTGTAGGTTAGCTGATTCAAGCAGCCACTAGAGCTTGCTGGAATACTGTCATGAATTTCCATGACACTATCGATAAAGAAGTCATTAAACTTCTCTGCAATTTCAGATTCATCTGTAATTTCAACACCGCTAAACGAGATCGAGTCAGATTTGGCGCCACTCGGATTCATTAGTCGTTTTATCGACTTCCATAATAACTTTCCATTATTTTTGTTTCTCTCTAGCTCTTCTTGAATAGATTGGTTTTTCGCTTCTTTTATTTTACGCGAGTATTCGTTTCTTACAACTTTATAATTACGCCAACTTCTTTCGCATTTAGTTCTTAAAAACTGTTTATAAAGCTTATCTCTTCGTTTTTTTTATCTCACTAAGACTACTAGAGTACCAATTAGTACCCGAACCAGTACCATTTAGTACCGATGTTTGGCGAACACTTTTCCGCTTTACTAGTGCATTAACACTATTTTTTAACAATAACGTCTTACCAGCGAAACGTCTTACCAGCTCATTAAAGTCTGCGCATCTCAGGGTTGGCAAACCTGCCTCAAGAAGTTGACTTAATTTGTTGCTTTTATACTGACTCCAGTCATTAACTATTTGATGTGTTTCGGGTATGACAGCTTCAGGTCATAACCCCGCAAATATTTTTATTGACTCATGGTCTGATACGCGATAATCTGGAATGATAGTCGCTTCAGCTCTGTCCACATTTGTGAAAACCAAGTCTATTCTAATACTGCTGGAAACCATTATACGGGTGTCTGCAGTGACAATTTGTCGAAAACCATATGCCTCCATAACACGTTTCAAGTCTCGGCACTCTGCTTCTTTATTGAAATTTATATTAAAATCGCCACAAAAAATGTTATCGATTTCTTCTTCAACTGTTTCCTTAAGCCAATTATTCTCAATAATATCCAGGAAGCGAAGATTACTTGCGCTCGGTGAATGGTAAATTCCTCCAACGACTATTCGTTTCTTTCCATCATTCAGTATTGCTGCCAGAATCCAATTCATTTCTACGTTAGCATTAAACAAAATGACGATTTTGTAAATGTTCCGAACAAACATTGAGACTCCTCCAGTATGCCTTGAATGAGAGAAACAATGTATCGTTGTGTAACCACTTATGTTCAAAAAATTTGAATTTGAGTCTTCAGTCAAGTGAGTTTCAACTAAAACTGCAACAGCTGGTTTCAGATCCTGGATCAATATGCAAATTTCTTCAACATTACTTGTCAACCCACACACATTAAGATACACAATATCAGATTTTGATTGCTATTTACCGTAGTCTATGAATTTTTTAGCTTTTGAAACTTTGCGTTTGTAAATCTCGCAATCATAACTCCAAACTGGATGACCAATATCTACTATTTTCTCCAATTCAGGTGTAATTGTGCTATTGAAGTTGACACAATTTACACATTTCTCAAACTGAGAATTGCATTCATTAATTTCGTGGCCTTCGCCACACTTAGCACAACAGATTGATTCTTTACAATATTCAGCTTTATGGCCATATCTCCAGCAATTATAAAATCTTAGAACGCTAATGGCCTCATAAATTTTGCAACTCTCCCATCCTACATTAACTTTCCCACGTTTTATTAATGTAGTGAATGTTTGCGAATCAACTTCTAAGGTAGCAATCATTGGATTGTACGTCCATTTCTTATTTTTTTCTATCTTGACCACCGTAATGACAGAGTCTAACAAGTTATTCTGCTTTTTCAATAACTTTACAAAATCGTTTTCATCAAAATCATCTGATTCTTCAAATCCCACAATTTTAACTTTGGGTTTGGCCGGTTGCTTAATTTCTACAGAATATTTTTTACCTAAAACTTTTGTAGAATGAGCCATAAAACTTTGTGCTTTTTCTTTCGTACTACATCGCACCAAAACTTCCCCTGATGATTCAATGCAGCGAACTGATGTTACTCCCATTGAAATCGGATCAAAATTTGATTTCAAATCTTTACGTGTGATACTCATATCCTGCTCAATATTTGGTTTGAAACGAACTGTTTCCTCCAATTTAGCTAATGAAAAATTTCTGGTTTTGCTTTTAATTTGCTCGTCAATTTTAACCGGAGTATCACTTTTTACCGTTAGATTTCTAACGTTTGATAACACGACATTCTGCGCAGCTGCAGTCTTCACTACTTTAGAATATGTCATAGTTGGTGTTTTTTCGTTGTCGTTTAACTTACGTTTTTTTTTAATTCGAACGCAAATGATACCTAACAGCTTCATCACTACGATTTATATCGGATTGCTTAGACGTCCTTAACTCTTCTCTAACAATATCCTGAATTTGTTTTTTCAAATCGGAAAGAACGAAATTTTGATTTTTAATTTTATCGACTTTATCGCTTAAATTTTTAATCATCATCATTAAATTATTAAAATTTTTATCCAAACCAGGATTTTCTACACAATCATCGCAAACGAAAACAGCATTTTTATTTTTTCGAAACAAATCAATATTTTGACACACCGCGTGCGGTAAACAGCTGATGTGAAAAGCTCTGTTGCAATTACCAAAACAGAGAACAAGATCATCTGGCGAAGTAACTCTCCCACAGCATCGAGAGCATAACGCGGAACTCATTCTCGCACTCTCGCATTCATCCATGTCACGCACACACCACACGAAACGGCTTAGCCGCTTCTTCACACAACCCGTCGGCAGTCAGCAGCGTTCGTTTTTTTTTCAGACGCATACAGGACAACACAAAAAACAACAACAACAACACAGAAATGATACTTATCGACGGTTCAAAATGGAACAATATAATATTGTTATCCTCTCGGAAATAGTTCTCCGCTATGACAACTCGATGTCATCCGATGGCAGCAGGTAGCATTGAGGATTATCACTGCACAGAAAACTATTTAGCACACAAAATAACTTTATTTCACATGAAAAAAACTAAATTAATTGGCACGAAAAAACGAACAAACATCACTTCATCACTTTCTAAGCTTCTTCACTTGTTTCAACAAGTCAAGCTGTAGCTCTATTATTCAGTTGACTTCATCGAATTGAATTCGCTGTTAGATTATACGGTAGAAAATGCTCATCCTGCCCTGATTAATAGTGCTCTGTTCGCCCCAGGTCAACTAATTTAAGTAAAAACGTGTTTTAAAATTGAATAAAGTGAAAAATAATTTTTTTTATGATGATGAAAATTGAGAAACAATGTATAAATCATGTTGCAGTGCGTACATTTCAGATCAAGATGATTTAAAGGTCATAAAAGCTTATTTGGTGGTGCTCAAAAATTATAATATTTTCGTCACTTGAGAACCTAGCTGGTTATTATTTAATATTTCTGTAAAGATGATAAAGATATTTCTTTTTTGGTGAAAAATTAATACTATAGGTAGTACAAAACAAATCCTCATGAAAATTTGTTTAAGAAAATAGATACTTTTGTAGAAAAAAGGAGTGCTTATTATACCCTGGGTGCTCGTTATGCCCTTATCTCCCCTAATAACTTAATATTTGGCTGAAATATCCCCAATTTTTCAACTCATTACCTTGGATATTATATTATGAAGATTTAAATTACATATATTTCTATGGAAAACATTTTTCCATAAATTTAAAGTACACCATATGAAAGCTGATATAATAGCGCTTGCACTAAATTTTACTTCGGAAGTCTGGACTTCCGACTTCCGAAAGACTTGCGACAAAGAAAAGTGAAGTACTAGATTGTCGGAAGTCTGTGTTTTATTGCCAGTTCACCAGCGACGTTTCTAAAATTTTTATTTGAATTGACAATATTAAAAGCTTTCATTTGAACCGTTCAAAGTTTTAACACACTGAATTGATCTGTGATAAATATGAGTAAGTAAACATTTTTTTCAAAAGTCAAAAACTTTAAAGCTTTTTAAAAAAAAGATCTAGTTTTAGGTCCTCAAAATACAATGAAAGTGTTTTCAGGCATCCTAAAGCACCGTTTTTAGAGCTATAGTCAAATAAAACTGAAAATATCATACAAATGGGTTATTTTCTACCCATTAATGAGTGTAAATTCAACAAAGTTGCTCAGATTTATCAAAAAAAAAAGTATTTTTTCATGATTAATCAATCATTTCACAATTTTCATACAATATAATCAAAATTAACAAAAGAGTCCAAAACACCGAATAATACTTTTTGCCACCTCATTACATGGAACTGGCCTTTAGCACTGATCACACTGACATGACACTTGGAACAAAAATTCGACCATTTTTTGGTTATTTTTTTTTTGTTAAATTTTGCAGGTTCACAATACCAACGCAACGGTAGGTTGCGAACCTAAAAAAAATTGACAAAAAATGCCCTATAGGAACCATGTACCTGTTTAGACCGATTAAATCATAGAAATTGTCTATTTTTTGTTGGGTGGCACTTTCTTACTGGGATAGAATTTCTTCAAACCGATCGATGCGCACTCTAGAATCGATATTGCATACTGTTGAAAAACTATCCAACAACTGAAATCGAGAGTCCAGTCAGTATGGTCAGTGCCTTTTGTGCAATGCACAGTGGTCCAGCACGGAACTATATCGTGTCAAAATTAATTTCAAAGATTATATAAGAGATAGACAAAAGACTGAAGATCAGCCGGATTACTAAAAAAAAAATCACTTAGTGTCCAAAAAACTCAAGTTAGAAGCTATACGCTACACATAAGGATATATTTTTTGTAATATTTTTTAACAACATGACCACAAAAATGTAAAAAAGTGGTGTAAAACCGTACTTTTCTGTCATTGAACCGTCTAAAATGTTAAAGTCACACCAGATAAAAATAAGCCTTTGAAATAAGGATTGAAAAAATGACTTAATTTGGCACATTTTTGCATTTTTAGATTGTCAAAATACGAAACACCGAATTTTTGACTTATTTAAAAAAATTGCTGCTTTTCGAACTTTTTGTCAATTTGCAATTTCTCATCTAAGCCAAGAAAGCTGAACTTACTTTACTTTTTCTAATTTCGATACCGACAGGTTAGAGAAAACAACAAAAACGCAAGCGTTTACGTAAATTTTCTGGATTTACTGTTAGTTTTATATCTTCTTCTAATATATAATGATGAGTTGGACTATATATGTTTGTATGCACCTTATACAAATCGACACCGCTTATCCGATAAGCCTGAAATTTGGTACAGAGATGTATTTGGACCAGGGTAAGGTTTTAGTGAGAGTTCTGAGCCCCTCCCGCCTACGATAAGGGACCCTCCCATACAACTTTCGTTTTTATTTCACAAATCAAAAGTCATGGCACCCATTTGGCAGCCGATTTTTGTTTCCTTTGGCGGGTTGTTTTCACCATCACCATGGGCCGGGCATAAGAATCTAGAAACGACTATCCAGAGTTCACGTGTACTGGAAAGCAAATCAAAGCTTGCTGAGCATTAAAAATATGAAAGGAAAAATTTTGGCGGGTGTTATTTCCTTCTACTGTTCAAAGCACGTGGTATCGGTGCGAGGTATTTGATTGCAATAATGAGTTTTCATTAATGATCAAAAAAACACTACTCGCCTGTTAGAAATATATTGATAAGAACAGTGGTTTTCAAATCGGTCTCAACCGTCGCTGAGAGCGTTGAGAATCTACAAGAATATGCAGTGTGTAAAGTATGGATACATTATGAATCATCTTCATTATGAATTGACTTCTTCAGTTAAATAACTATTTTGACTGAAAACTAATGTTCCAGCATTTGGAAACCCATCATTTTCATATTTTTGGAATTCCTCATAGGAAAAGAAAAATTATTCAAAGTGAGGGTTGTAAATTCAAGGCTGGGATCTCAACACTTTGATTGCCGTGTTGGAATTTAATTAACCAGTGTTCGGCACAAAATTCGCTAAATAATCCGCTAATCGCTAATTAGTAGAGTGCAACGCAAATTAACTGCTCATCTTCTAAAGCACTTCTCTTCGCAACTTAAATAGAAGAAGAACCCAATTACATTAAAACAGTAATAAACTATTTTTAACATCCTTCAATCAGCTTATTGATTTTTAAATGGTTAAGACTTAAGATATTTACTTTTCAAAAGTTTTTTTTTTTACAAATTCTGCAGATCAGTTAATTCAAACATAAGATAATATTACCATAGAGTGAATTGACATTGTTAAGCTGGCCGACTGAGTCAATTGGGATAATTTTAAAATTTTCTCAAACCCTGAGGTCTAAAAAGCTTAGTTTCAGTTCAATACTAATCGCTGATTTTTGCAAAATTTGAAAAAAAAATGTCCATGATCGTGACTTAGTATTTCTTCAGATAACCAAGTCATATAGTGTTGAATGCAAAAATGTCTAACGGCATTGCTCAAAATATCAGGGATAAGTTTTGAATTAAAACATAGGGTTTTAGATCTTTGGATCAGGGTTTGAGAAATTCCAAGACCCCAAATCGACTCAATCTAAATAGTTAATTTAGCCTTCGATTTAAGCACAGAGAATTCAGTTAAAAAAAGATTTGCGTTGGCCAATGCTCCTTTGATAAGAATTATACATTTCTTACTTGAAAGTTTGAAAAAGGTGAAACTGATTGAAAATTCAGCATAGGAAACAAAAAAATAATTCTAGACTGCGTAAAGTATTTGAACCAAAAGAAATAAGATACAGCCATAATTTATGCTCTAAATAATTGATGTTTATAATGTTGTTGCTAAACGTTTTAATTGGCTTGTTTTGTATTTTCGGGTGTGACATATGTACAATATTCGATTGCAAAAACCTGTTTTTAATATTAAATAAATAAATTTATTACTTCAAGGTAAAATTTATATACGTTTTTTTCCAGGAATGGAAAAAACGGAACTTGTTCAATGGAGTCTAGTCGAAACGGGTCGAAACAAGTAGAAATGGATTGACAGTTGATAACCTTTCTCTTTCCAATTGACTTCGACCGATTTCTATCAGGTCGAAACCAATCCTGCAGCCGAGCTGGATTGGTTTCGACTAATTTCTACTTGCTCCATTGAACAACGACCTGACTAGTTTCGATCAAAACATTTGCTCGTTGAACATCTACCAGTTGATAGAAACCAATTGAAACCGATTTTTACCAACCATTGAACGAAGCTATTATTCATCAATCTGTTCAATTCTACCATCCATTTATTTATAAGAAAACTAAAAAACGACATTGGAAACAGTCAGTGGAAGAATTTGATGAGGTGTCAGCTGAAATCTGTTCAGAAATTTCTCAGTATAAAATAAAACTAAAATAGGTATACCATTCTACGGGGAGATCATCCATCTTCACATACGTTTACAAGCTAAATATACTAGATTTTCATTAGATAATACATGGAAAAGATAAAAAAAGATTTGAATGTTTTTCGTGATAGAATTAATAAGCATTTGAGGGAAATTATGTCACATTTCTATTAGCAAACCTAATAACTATAAGTTATTAAATAATATAAAAACGAAAACTTTTGCTAATGATCCCGAAACTAAACTAAACTGAAAATAAAAGAAAACTCAAAAAACTAACAAAGCTCACATGACCAAACATGGTCAAATTTGTTATGATAATGAACAAAAACTTTTTTAAATTTTCAAAAAGTCAATCGACTTATCATGATTTATATTTTATGTGAACCCGAGTAAAATCAGCTAGTACCCTTATAAACTGTCATATATCGGATTGGTGCAAACCAAAAAATTATTTTATGACGGCATTAAGGCTGGAAAAAATATCAAATTCTTCTCTTGTCATTTCATTGTTCGAAATTTACGAAATACCCGAAGGGAAAATAAATACAGTTTGAAGAATTTTATGAACAAATTTAATAAATGATTAAGATATTCAAACCATTTATTGAAAAAAAAAAAACCGCGGAAGATGGGATTGTTTTTACCTTTCATATTCGTAATTTCAGCCAAATTTTGATTTTGATAATTCGTTTTATCGATTTTGGTGAATTAGGATTATATGCAAATTTATTGCATACAAGGTTCTGTTCAATTTATTCCACAATTTATTGATTTTTTGCATTATTTTGTTTTATTTCTCCCTCCCTCGTGATGTTTCAACTCCAAGTTACAAAAGAAGGATTTGAAATTTGTTCCGGCCTTATTAATTCAAACATCAAATATTTGATTGTGCAATTATTGGATGTAGGTTATTTTTAAAACGCAAGAATTCATATTCTAAAGTTTGTAAGTTTTCGATACAAATTCGCACTTTTAAAATCCCTGTGAAAAAAACATTACATACATATCTTCCATAATTCCACAATCAAATATTCGATGTTTGAACTAAATGAAGCCATCATAAAATAATTTATTGGTTTGCACCAATCCGAGATATGACAGTTTAAAAAGTACAAGTTTTCGCTAAAAAATCCCTTATAACTAACGAATGCCTTCAGATTTAAGTTTGAGCTTTGATAGAAAAATGTGCGAATTTTTGTTTCATACACACGTTTGAAAGTTATTTTTATTGTATGAATTCGTTCACATAAGTTTGAGCCAGAATACTGTTTTTGTCGACACACCCTAAAATTTCAATATTCAAAAAATTATAACTCGCTTATAAAATGTGTATGTAATGTCTATGGTAAAATTGCCTCAACAACCGTTGGCAACAACTTTGTAGAAGACAGTTTGGCTCTATCATTTCACTGGAAAAAGTTTTTATATGTAAATCATGCAAAAATGATACGCCTTAATATTTGATTTCAGATTATTAAAGCGCATGGTGTGATGAGCATTTTTGCTGAAGACATCATTTGCGTCTCTCTTGTATCCTAATCGATATTTGCAAAATTTATAGTTTTGGAAACCTCGTATTGTAACTCAAATATTATTTTCAGACATTAATCCCCTACAACATTTCAGTTTTCCGTTATTCAAAATCTAAGCAAATTCCGAAAAATTCTGATTTGGAAAAAAACTGCAGATCTGCTACGGAATAATAAAAAAAAATTCTTAATGTCTAAAAAAACTGAAGTAAGAAGCTATACGTTGCACATAAGGATTTTTTTTTTAAATTTTTTAACATCATGACCATGAAAAATGTAAAAAAGGTAAAAAGAGGTTTACTAAACCGTACTTTTCAATCAATGAAACGTCAAAATTGTTAAAGTCACACCAGATAAACTTTGAAAAGGGGATTAAAAAGTTGCATTTTCCTATTTTCAAAATACGAAACACAGAATTCTTGTCGAATTTTCAAAAATAGTTATTTTTCTTACTTTTTGTCAGTTAGTAATTTCTCAGATTTTCTTCCTAATACTGAAAAAATGTTATGATCCAGAATCAAAGATTTCCAGAATCCATTGAGGCTCCTCGAAGAACTTGTTTTGTTTGGATGCACCCTAATAAAGTTACAAGCGATTTCGGTTGCTGAGACTTGTTTTTGTTTACATTTGCACTCGTCTCGTCTCATGTCTCTCGACAAGTATGGGAGTCCTTCAGTAACCAAGATGTAAACATAAACAAGTCTCAGCAACCGAAATCGCAATCCAAGTTGCCTAGTGTGGACTAGGCTTGAGACAGAGTGTGGTTGGGTAATATTTTTGTTTTTGTTTTGAAAAAATGTGAACACCAACTGGTCGCCATTTTGATTCTGTTCAATGCTTTCTTTTAAAAACTTCTTTAATTAAATTCATAAACAAACCTTCTTTTCTTAACTTGTTATTAATTTACAGTTAATTAAGTAAAGAATTTGAATTCTCCTCACCAAGATGCACTTTCAAAACTACAATTGCATTGCCAATTTTATTTCTTTACTATCTGGTCATTGAACATGCGTAATATTGTTTTTATGTTTACCCTATCACGATATGCCGAGAAAATGTAAACATGACAAATCAGCTGTTCGTTTGACTGGTGGGGAAATGCCTTATGGTGTCATATTGACACTCAGAGGCAGATTAGA
Organism: Uranotaenia lowii; assembly: GCF_029784155.1. NCBI lineage: Eukaryota > Metazoa > Arthropoda > Insecta > Diptera > Culicidae > Uranotaenia > Uranotaenia lowii. The sequence continues at coordinate 162,172,777 of NC_073691.1, read as the reverse complement.
ATTAATGCAATAACGTGCTACCCATTTTCTATCTTAGCTTCAATAGTTTTTGGGAAAGAATATGAAAATTTTTTTTATCTCCACAGAAATTCGTTGAAAGCAATCCATTGTATAGTGGTCAACAAGTCAGTTAACAATCAAACATGTTGAAACTCACGATTGGTAAATTTTCAAATTGAAGATAGCAGTTGACACTAGCAATCGCTCGAGAGGCTTGTTTTGGGCTCGCATATCATATGTACGTTTGGTAAAGAAGAATCGGTTGAAAGGGCTCGCGGTATAGCTCAGTTGGCAAGTCAGTTGCTTTCTGAGCCGATGTCCGTGAGTTCGAGCCCAAGAGTAAACATCGATCACAGTTGTACCGGATAAGTTCTCCAATGACTGTCCGCCAACTGCATCGTTAATATAAGTCGCGAATGACACACAGATGTTTAAACGACTATAATCGAAACAAGAAAAATGTTTGAATGACGTCAGATTTATGGCTTTCCACAACAAAGCAGAAATGCTATTAGGAAGCCCCTCGTTTGTTGACCTATTTGCGATGACTTGCCTCACAACCACGCATATGGAAACAGTGATAACAAATTGCATGTACATCGATTGATAAGGTTGAGTATTTAACCTAAATATTAAATCGCGAGGATCTTGAATAACAGAAAAAAACCTGAGGATCTGTTGTGTGATTCATAATCCATATGCACCATAATTTTAAAAAAAATCAAATTTCAAATTGAAGAGGGATAACGGTATTTTACTTTTATAAAAGTGCTTAATAGATTTCCGTTAAATTGTTTTATGTATTTGAAGACGCGATGCAGACTTCCGCTTGGCTCAACAATAAATTTAAATTTTTATGACGCGATGCAGACTTCCGTCTGGCTCAATGTTCGATGGAAAGTTGTGTGGCGCGAAGCAGACTTCCGAGTGGCTCAAGGTGAGATTGTATGGTGCGATGCAGACTTCCGCCTGTATCAATGTGAAATTTTCATTTGTGTGGCGCGTTGCAGACTTCCACCTGGCTCAATATGAAATATACATTTTATGAGGCGTGATCCAGACTTCCGCCTAGCTCAATGTGAAATTTTAACTTGTGTGACGCGATTCAAACCTCCGCCTGGCTCAATATGAAATTGAAAGTTGTGTGGCGCGATGCAGACTGCCGCCTGGCTCAATATGAGATTGAAATTTGGACGGCGCGATGCAGACTTCCGCCTGACTCAATAACAAATATAAATTTATATGGCGCGATACAGACTTCCACCTGTGGCTGCCAGTTCAGTATTTTAAGGCCGCCATATGTTAATCAATCTGTTGATACTAATGCAAGCGGAGTGAATCGTCAACCAATGGAGTTTTCTGAAGGTAGGAAGCCTTTCCTGGACGAAGCCACGGAAGCCTGAGACTTAATTCGTAAGCCAGATAGGGGAACCATACATACAAACAAACAAATATACAATCACATACAATTAGAAATTAATTTTGTAAATTCTCAGATTTTTTTTTCGGTAACATTGCTTTGCGATTGCATCTTCGATTTCTCGTTCGCTTCACCCAAACTTGGTCATAATTAAATTCATAATCAAACCTATGACTCATTCATGCTAATTAAGCTAGCAGGACATTAGGTTCCTATATAATTGTTAATTTTCTGCTCTCTTTTTAACGGCATGCTTTTTTTATGTTCATATCAGTAATGGTAATGAGCAAGCTGGAAATCATTGGAATCTTATGATGAAGGATGGCCTTTACAGCCTGTAGGCTTATTTGTTGGGGCAGCCTGTCATTTATCAAATGCTATGTTAATTTCGTATCAAGCCAGACCGGGAGCGGAGGACCCTCATCATTCAGGAGATTCCGTTTATAAGTGTATAAAGCAGTGCCCAATAATTTACTTCCCCAAAACTAGTTAAAATCCGATCCCAAAGCCTAGCTTGGCCCATCAGTTTTGCAGGCTCTCGAAACCATTTAATTAAGGACCGTCACAAAGTTGACCCAAAACTAACTCGGTTCCCTCTTATTTGTGGAACTTAGGCTGCCGGTATTTACGAGCCTCAAACCTTCCCAATCCCACCCCATCATCGATTTGCTGCTAGCTCTGTAAAATCTAGAAAATGAACTCTTCAAAGGGGTCCAGCGTTTTTACGGAAGGTCGAGTCCCCTGGATGTTTGGGCTTGGGGCGGAACGGTAAAGAGTTGTTAAATTTGGCCCGGCTCTAATACACACATTGGTCCTCTATCAAAAATTTGTCCCACTGAATGTGCCACTTCAAACAGGTCCGGGATTTTCCCGTAACTATTGGAGCTATTTTGTGACAACAAGCTAAAGGGGGGGGGGGGGGGGACCTGTTGCCTATCCGACCGGACCGAGAAAAGACATTGGCACAGGTGGATTGGAATATTTCGGGTAGCCGGAATCGTAACTAGATTTTTTATTTAGTGGGTAACAAATTTTGTTTTGAACTTTATTGATCCACATATTCCCAATTATATATTTGAAATACTCCCATTGCAAATGGAAGAAACCAGGTCGTTGAACAGAAAGTTTGTTTGAAAAGTGAGGGATGTGAATTTGAAACCAATCGAACATCTGCAAAGTGAACATTGCATTGAGTAGTGAAAGGTATAAAAATGCAATTTTTTTCTGAAAATTCGCCACTCTGCAGCATTCTTCCCAACTTGAATACATTTGTTGAGTACTTATAGTCATCAATACCAGAAAGGACAAGTGTGCTAGCGATTGCGAACATCAAACAGTTGTGCTAGCGATTGCTAACTTCAGAATGCCACAAAGCCTATAATATAATATAATTGAATAAAAAAATTTAGAAAAAAACTAACTGATCTAGAGAACACTCATGAGATTCCATGTAACAAAATAAATGACTTTACTCCAGTGACAACTCCCATTGAAACGACCAATTTAATACTCGATTTTCTATGTCAAACGCTCCTGCACAAAATGTGTTTCGCATTCCTGAACGATGGATGCATCTTGTTTCCCCGAATCGCATTTGTAAGGCGCTCTGGTTAACTAAAGCTTCGGTAACCAGCAGGAAGAAAACCTTGTAAAGGAGCATCCCGAAGAGCTTATTTGCGGAAAAATGCTGCACATATGGCTCCGGTGCAGATACATACCTTCCACTTACCGAGAAAATGGATGCAACTACGATGGCAAACAAATCGAAGCAAATGCACAACACCCGTTCGGAACGAACGATTGGTTGTCAATTTGTCACGTCGTCGTCGTCGTGTCTACGCTAGTCAATTTTCGTAGGTGTCTGTTGTGCTACTGATCGATTGGAAGAATAGTTGGTTGCTTCGGGAGGATTGGGACAGGAGAAAAAAACATCTCCAAAGCTAAATTGGCTATTTGAGAAGCGTTTTCCAGGTGGCAAACGGGATAGCGTAATGCTTGATGTAAAAAATTTGTTTTGTTAGGACATCAAATAGAAATTTTGTAGCGATGGACAAGATAGGTATTTATTTTCAGGCGATAGAATCGTTTCCAAAAACAATTTTAAGATTTTATATTTGACTGTTTTTGAGTTATTAGAGTTTACTTACTGTGTCCTTTGATTGAAAATCTTCCAAAGTTTGAGTTTTATTCATTACCTGAAAAAAAAAAAGAAAAACAGTTTCAGTTAGGATGTTTGGAATAAGATAAATTCGGGTTGAAAGTATGAACAAATATCACATTCCGAATCCTTTAACGGATTATATTATCAGGCACAGCTTGCCTAGATACTATGTACCCCTAAGCCATAAAGTCCACTTGAGGCCACTGGCCATAATTTCCATTCGGACCTGCAAGGCTTTACCCGAAATAGGAAACCAAGTCCGCGCTTCTGCGATCATCAGCTTACTCGTTCAAAGTCAAATCTAGCGTATACACCCCGCTTCTTATTATGATTCAAGACTGACGACCTCTCCTCTAACGACATGAGGTCCGGCTTTTAATCGTATCTCGAGACCTGTTTGGTTACCACAACTTTCGTGTGCTCCTCCTCATTCAAGTCCACTTTAAGAGACGAGACCTCTCCTCTAACAATTTGAGGTCTTGGCTCCGCTTGTATTGGCTCATGGCTCTCCCTCCTTCGCCCGTCCGTGAACCGAATCGAGAACAGCTTATCCTAGACTTGCGTCTGTTACAGCACACGTTCGGAACTTTAACGCCGAAGACGTACAGGAATCCCAACGGTGATGTCATCCTACTCGGCTCGAGTGACTCACCCAACGACTGTGAAGCAACTCTACTCGAGAGCATTCCACGGCGTGAATACTCTTCCCCCTCAGAGTCCGACTGTTGTTGCCTGTCTTCTCTGGTCCACAGGCGGCAAGCATGTTCGTGCGTACCCTTTCGAACCTCGGACAGTTGAACACTACGTGATCTGGTGTCTCTACTGTGTCATCGCAGGTTGGACAGAATGGCGAAGCCACGTGTCCAAATCGGTTGAAGTAATGCATGAGGCATCCGTGACCAGTCAAAAACTGCGTCATACTGAAATTCACATCACATTGTTTCCGATCCATCCAGAATCCGAAGGTAGGCATCAAACGATGGATCCACTGACCGCTTTTCAAGCTGTTGCCATATGGACATTGAGACCTCTCTGGCATGTTTCCGCACGTCGGGCATGTGCCTATTCTCGAAGCAGAAGATATCTTCCTCTAACAGGACCGAGGTGGGCATGAACCCCGCTACTCGATCAGTCGCTCCCGAAGATACAGCTCGGTATCGACTGATCATGTCAGATTCATCAGCTGCAGGGCGCTACAAGGCTTCTGTAAGCTGCACTGCCTGCTCAAGGCTGCCACTCCATACCACAGAATGGACGAGGTCAAGCTCACCAAGACCCTCCTTCTGCTACTACGGGTCGCTAAGTTGTTCGACAAGACACGCGTAAGGAGCACCATTGCCATTGCCGCTCTTTTGCATGCGTAATCGACATAGCTCGTAATGCGCCGACCATCGCTCCCAGGTACTAGTCTAAACACTTCCCCTCAATTCGAAAATTGAGAATGCTGAACAGCTTCGCATGCCTCGCCTCCGATGAAGCCCTCCTGAACGCATCTGCTGGTTGGTCCTTAGTGTTGTTGTGTCGCAAAGATAGCTGTCCGCTTCTTACGACCTCCCTGATGAATACAAACTTTTCGTCCAGATGCTTCATCCGCTGATGGGTGCGCGCCTCTTCCAGGTTTTGGATGCAAGAGATATTAACAACAAGCCTTGCTTCACCGCATGGACCAGGGCTCCAGTCTCAGTTTCGGTCGATGGCAGATTGACCGTCAGCTGACGTTACATTGATCACGAAGTAAGATACCGATGTGAATCCGTGTTTGCGTTTCTGCGGTATACCAACGCCATATCGGTAATACGTCAAAGGTATCGCAGAATACGCTTAAGGTCGGGCCAATGCCTATCGGCCGGGCTGAATTGGTATAAGCTAAGTGCGCTAACCGCAGAACTGATGATCGGTCTCGAAGATGTTTGAAAAACATCGATCAAATCGTTGAACGGCTGGTCGGTGATAACCGCACCATCGCTCAGGTGCGTTAATCAAACACTAGTGTCAGGAACACAATGGGTTTCTTGAAACCTGAGTTACCCACTTCCTTGTAAACCTTTCAAAAACCTTAATTCTTTCGGTGTTTCACCTTGCTGATAATTTGAGGTAGCTTCTCATCTGCGCTCAGTAGCTCTGATTCACCGTCTGCGTTTCAGAGCCGATTCAGGATTGACGGAATCTAAGCCATCGTCGTCATCTCTACCCTTGAAATCGCTCTCGTCTCGCACCATAGGCTGACGGGCACCAGAATCGTGAATCTTTCGTTGACTCAAGTGGCTGATAACCTCAGCTTGCGAACGATAACCATATCTAATATTTTTCTTTCTGGAATTTTGTCTCCTGGTAACCCTAGATAAACAACTTCTTGAAGCTTTCTTCGCATTTCCACTCAAAGGCTTCATGTCTCGATGGCTTCGAGAATCTTCAAGACATCTTTCGGCAGGAATCGGCAACAAGAATTGGTTGATTCGGCTAGCGATTATACTTCGCTAAAAACACCTCTCAAAAGACGCAAGAACTGCTCCAAATCATTGATGACAAGCTCACGCATGCTAACCGCAGTGCTGCTCCAGACCACGAGAATAGCCCTGGGCTGGTAATTCAACCTCCTCCTGATCCAGGGCGGAAACCGTCTGCAAGTCCGGCGTATTGCAGATGTACGGCTAAGAGAACTATCAATAAACCCACTAGAGGCCGTCGACGGGTCTGCTAAACCCGCGCGGAAGAAATGGTGCACCCGGGTACTTGGGTGTGCGGGTAAGGGTCCAACACGCGTTCGGGGGTCATGGCCCTGAAATGCGGACGTGGCCGGAGGGAGAGCTATCGCCAACTCGTTTTGCGTTTCGGTGGGTATAGACCCGACTCGCAAAACGAGTAGATGCGCAAAGTGGTGGCCAATGGTGGGCTGTCACTTAGGGACGTGTTTAACACGTCAGTGTCAGTGAGGCACAGTATGCCGGAGGTGTCAGGGTTCGACACACGTTTCGGGAAGTGATACGCCTGAACCGCGAGTGCGACCTTATGCAAGCGGTCTACAGCTCGATTTGCGCTTCGGGGAGTAAAGCACCCGACTTGAAAATTCAGTAGTTGCGCTGAGTGGTGACTTAAGTTAACACTACTTGAGAGTTCGGGGGAGTCTGAGTCCTACACGTGGCTTAGGAGGCTTGCCTCCTGACCCGCGTGTTCGAACAGAGAAAGTGTCGTCGACAACTCGCTTTGTGTTTGTGGACTTCCTGGACTAGATCCACAAAGATAGAAGTTGTGCTAAATGGGGACCTCTTTTAACACGATGAGATGTCGGGTTCTACCTTGTCAGAGGAGGGGCTGCGCATCGAGTTGTGTTAGAATAGGTATCTGCTTAGAGAGGATTCGGCCGATCGAAAATTTATCCCGCTCGGGACCCGGGATCTCTGTATCACAGGAGAACTGCCCAATTCAAACGAAGTTCGAATGAGAACTCACCCGAATCTCGGGACGCTTGATCTCTCCTGAGATCCGAGAAAAACTTTGTACGAGAGCGCAGGAACTTACAGTGTCCCCGTGATTTCAGGACTTAGTGTTCTCCTGAATCACGGGAGACCCTATTTTTGTCAAATGTTCTTTCTCTTGCTCTCCTGTATAGAACAAACAACCTTTTTTTTTTTTTCTCTTTTTCACTTGTGCATAAAATTCCAAACCGCCAAAAGTTTCAACTCGTTACTTTTTACGGTCACCGTTCGTTCGTTTCAGACGTTAGAGAAAACAACGTTTTTTTCTGTCCTTTTGTACCGTGTGACAAAAACGGGAAAATCATTATCGTCCCTCTGTCGCTTGGTCTAGGCAAGAGCTTTCCAAGTCGGCAAGATGTTTCCGGTACGTTTGGTTGCCAGTGATCCAGATCCGTATGGTAAACACAGCGTAAGTAGTCTCAACCGCGCTCTTGAGTTCGTGCAAAGGCCGATCATCCCGCAGCGGCATCTTCAACGGATCAACAATGCCCGCAAACAGCCGCCTGGCCCAAAAGCAGGAAAAAACTTGTGCAGTGTTCTTAAAATATTATAGTGTTGTGTGTCAAAGATGTGCTTAAAAAAATACTTAATAAATTGGTTTATGTTTGAAGAAAAATCTATATTTTCATTCAAAAAGAAAGTATTGAGAATTTATTTGTATTTAGAGAAAAAACAAACCCCCTCAGATCTCCTGCAAATCTCAAAAAAAGCATGTCATGAGCTCGCAGGAGATTTACGAAACTCCCTGCAATTCACAGGAGAAAAGCATTTCGATGCCACAGGTTAATTTGACAGATGTTTTCCTGAGCTGTTTTTCTGTCCCGAGATTTTTCCTGTAATTTCAGCTGTTGAAAATACAGGACGAAATCGTCCCGACCACAGGAGAAAAGATTAAGTGTGTGCACACTAAGATTGCAAATTACCCCCTCGGGATAATGACTCTTCGAACCACAGGGAAATGACTGACATTAAACGAAGTTCGTATGGGAATCATCTCTAATCCCAGGATGCTTCATTTCTCCTGAAATTCTGGACAACATTCGCACGGATGCACAGGTACTCCAACAATTGTCCTGTATAACGGGGAAACATCAGCTGTCAACCATTTTCTGTCGCGCTTTTTTATAGTTTATCTTTTTCTATCCTATGCGTGTTGCTTCGTATACTTTCCCGCTCGTGCGACTAATCAATAGTCGATCATTGAGAATCGCGGGAGCTGCTATAAGCCAGGCGGAAGGTGTAATTCGTTCCTAAGGATCCAAGAATTCCCAACCAGTTCGAGGTATTGGCCGGTCGCAGCATTCAACGCCCAACCGGGTTGAGGGAGCAGAACACCAAGGTCAAGATTCCCTAAAACCTGATGGCTGAACATCAAAAGAACCACTGGAATCAGCAGTATTATCGTGTGGTTGTGAAGCAGGTAATTTTTTTTTAAATAATATAAGCCGACTGAAAAATAACATTCCATATTCTATTTTCAGGAAAAATAGCAGGCAAGCAAAAACAACATCAGGACCAGCAGCGAAGTGATAATTTTTAAATTCATCTTATCAATAAAATTTAATGTTTTGAATAAAAAAGAGTTATTATTTTTTAGAAGAAATCCTTCATTTCCATTTATACACTGGCGGCCAAAAGTTTGGGATCACCCACTAAAAAACATGCAAATTTTGATCGTTCATATCTCAGCCGTCTTAGGACATATTGCAAATCTTCTGATCACATTTGAAAGATAATGAGCAATAGCTATTTCGGAGTTATTTTGCCTAAATATAATGTTTTAGTTTAGAACTTAAAACTACCTAAAGTTATGACATTTTCAAAAAATCGCACTCAATATTCAAAGCCGATCATCTCGGGATAGGGTGGACCAAATCTAAAAATTTGAGTGGCATTAGAATCCCTATTCTGTACTTCTCAAAACACAATCAAAAAATTTTGTGAAAAAATTCAAAAATGTACTTGAAATTAATAAAATAGACACTTGAGTTATCGTCCAAAAGTTTGGGATCACCCCTTGGTATGGTGAGTTTGGGATCATTCTTATAAAAACATGCAAATTTATTTTATTCATATCTTTCTTATCTAACATCGTATTGTAGATCTGAAGGGTTCATTTGGAAGCTTAGGAATTGTTGTTTTTTCATAAATTCATTCAAAAATTTTATTTTAAGGTGAGAACTACAAAAAAATCAGAATCATAACTGGAAACTTTCAAAAAAACAATAAATTTCAGGCGATTTTTTATGGTTTTCACTTCAAAATATAATTTTTGAATGAATTTATGAAAAAAAAACAATTCCTTAGCTTCCAAATGAGACCTTCAGATCTGCAATACAATGTAAGATGAGAAAGATATGAATAAAATAAATTTGCATGTTTTTATAAGAATGATCCCAAACTCACCATACAAAGGGGTGATCCCAAACTTTTGGACGGTAACTTAAGTGTATTTTTTATTAATTTCAAGTACATTTTTGAATTTTTTCACAAAATTTTTTGATTGTGTTTTGAGAAGTACAGAATAGGGATTCTAATGCCACTCAAATTTTTAGATTTGGTCCACCCTATCCCGAGATGATCGGCTTTGAATATTGAGTGCGATTTTTTGAAAATGTCATAACTTTAGGTTAAGTTTTAAGTTCAAAACTAAAACATTATATTTAGGCAAAATAACTCCGAAATAGCTATTGCTCATTATCTTTCAAATGAGATCAGAAGATTTGCAATATGTCCCAAGACGGCTGAGATATGAACGATCAAAATTTGCATGTTTTTTAGTGGGTGATCCCAAACTTTTGGCCGGCAGTGTATATAGAAAGGAAACTGCCTCGAGCCTACAGGAAAGTTTCTCAGCTTACTGCAAATTACAGGAGAAAATCGTTTCGAACCTACAGATGAGTTTGACAGTTGTTTTCTTGAGCTATTTTTCTGTCCTGAAATCGTCCTGTAATTTCAGCTGTTGAAAATACAGGACAAAATCGTTCCGACCACAGGAGAAAAGATTAAGTGTGTGGCTCGTGATGGCATCGATAGTAATCCTTTCGAACCCCGACTCCTCAGACTCGAACTCCAGGAGAATCTTCTGGCTGAACTGAAGCATCTCGTGGCCTCCGCGCTGCCGATCCCCTGCGCTCTGGTCGTCTGTGCCTGGATCAACTCCTGTAAGCTGACCGTAGCGCACAACCTAAGCACAAGAGTTACCCCCTTGGCTATCAGCTTCACCCAATTGTTCCGTGGTGGACTTTCTGACCTTCGCGCTAAACTATTCCGGTAGTACATCTTGGGATCCCTCCCGTCCGTCGAACTTGAGCTTACGCTTGTTAACCGCTAAGTGGCTCGTGACGGCATCGAGAGCAACCTTATCGACCGGCGAAACTCCCCGGACTCCGACGGTACTTCCTGGCTGGCCTGGTGCGTTTCGTAGCTTCTGCGCTGTGCTTGAATCAACTCATACATGATAACCACAACGTATAAACACCATCCAATTAATCCGGGGTGATACTCCAGCTGGACCTGCCCATTTCTGCGCAGTCCAGTTGCGGATGCTGAGACTCCTCCCGGCCGTTGGACGTGATCTCACGCTTGCTAAGCGCAGCGTGACTATTGATGGCATCGAGAACCCTCTCGGTTCACAAACCTTCCCGAACTCGACCTCTGACGGAGCCTCCTTGTTGACCCGGGAAATCTCGATGGATGGTCTCTTCACTAGCGGTCCTCTGGCCCTCTGCGATGATCTTCTGGGTCTTCTCTAAGTTGGTTTACCCCTCTGCGCTGGATGACAGCAACAAGGGTACGAATTGAACAAAGCAAGATGGACGCATAGGTTGGTGCCGCGCAGTTCTTTCCCGGTTCCCGGTTCAGAGGTAACTCTTCTAGTCAGTCATTCAATGAACCAACATTGATTGTGAGACGATAAGAAAACGATTTTTGTCAATATTATATCATAGGTTTCCGGTCCTCATTAGTCAACTTGTTACCAGGCATCATGTTCCGAATAGTTTTACGAATGTTTCAGAGACCAACGGTGGTCATAAATGGTTATCAATGTATAGGGATCTTCCAAACCGTTTTACTTACAGCCAATCTAACGTAAAATGACCTACATTCAAGAAGTCTTGGATTCGGACATTAAAACGTCCCCATCCAGTGAAGGACTACTCGTTAAAGTCAATCGTCATCGTTGGAAAAGGTGAAGCTAGCTTTAAAAATTGAATTAAGTCAGGTTGTAAGCTTCAATTTGAGCAAGGAACGGTATAGCAGAAAATTGTGTAACTGTGTATAAGCTATGGAAGCGCTGCCAAGTTTGGGTGATGGTTTCGCATGGGTGCAAAGAGATGCAGCTATAATTTCACCCAACTTTTGAAAGATCTAACGGGTTAATCATGAGGAGAATTATAAAAACTTGTCTTTCCATCGCCTATTGTGTAATTCGCACTGTTCTCAGCTTCGTTTCCGAGGTCTCTACACTTTTGCCCAAACTTTCTACACACGAAATCTAACCCAAGTGGAAAGTTCTGTGTGAATCTTGCTGATGACTGTTGTAACATTGGAGAGTTATACGGAGTCGTGAGAAGTAGCATAAGTAAATTTAAAGCTGCGTTGGGATACAGTTTTGAAATGTCTCCCGCCATGGGTGCACGTTTCCATGGCCCGATTTGTACACGCCAATTTTTCCGAACCATTTGATTATCTTCAAAAATTTTACAACCGAAATCTAATCCTCCATTAAAATGAAAACAAAATTATGACTCCCTCGAAAACCCCCTCCGTGGCTCGTTCACCCGGAAAGCCCAGGATCCCTTTTTCCAAATGTTCTGCCCTCTTCTCTTTTCCATTTTTGAGGGACCCGATTCGTTATGATTTATTGAAAAGCAAATTTGAAATTCACAAACAGAGCAAACCACCCGACCTAACCAAACTTTTCCTAATCAAATCGTCGGATAAGACTGATTGCCTTTTTTCTGCTGCCGGAAACAACTTTCCTTGAGGGGGGACCCCCCAAGCTAGACTATTTCCGTTTCCCTAATTACTAGTCGCCCACAACGATTGGCTGCGTGCGGGTGCGTGTGTGTTAGAAAGAATGAGAGAGAAGACAGGAAGACAGTTTGTTTTTCGGTTCTCGAACCCGAACCCTAACCTGGAAACGATACTTCCGAGAGCAATTTTGGGCCGCAAAATTTACGCTTTCCTCGGTGAAGGGAAATGATTTTTTTTAGCTTCCTCCCGAGAAGTCAGCTTCCTCAAAAATGGCAAAGAATCCAAACAGTGATGAGTACCTGGGTATAGGTTGGAGCAGGGAGGGTGATAATAAATCATCACCTTTTCTTGGCTGCTCGTTTTCGCCGGTTGGCAAACAGCCGATGCTGCAAGGACCATTTGCCTGCCAAGGCAGAACGGTTCCTTTCGTCGAATTCATTAACGTTTATGTATCTATTTTCGGCAATTCTGCTTTAAATGATGGCAGCCCTGATTTCGCTTTACCCAAGTTTGGCCAAAGTTCGCCCGCACAAATGAGGGAAGATCGGCGTAAATTTTGTTTGTCCAATTTTGGGTTTTCCATGGGCTGCCTCCCACCCGCTGCGGATAAATTTATTTTCCAAGAAATTCAAAATAACGACATCAATGGAAGTGGGGGAAATTTTCCCAAAGCATGTTTATTGGGAAATGTTTGTGCTTGAACTAGTATGATTGTCTATGGTCTTTCACTCTAGCAAACGTCAGGAACCCTTCGTAGTTTGAATTTTAATTAATTTTCGACACCCACTCATACCTATTAGTTTCTAATTTTCGCTTGAAAACCTAAACTTTCCGGTTCAATCATCGGATTCTATCTTAAACAGGTAACTAAACGAAGGATGTTCGGTTTCCAGTTTGTCAATGACGTCACCTTGAATAATGGGCAGCGCACCGAACGAAAAATAAAGCGGACATCTGTAATTCCATTTAGGAGTCATCGGAAGGGTTGGGAAAGATTGAATCAAAGCTTTTCGACTATAAAATTACTGGAAAATTATGATCTAATTAGAGTCAGAATTATGAAAAGGTTTGAACATGGAGATTGTACCCCGACTGGAATTGCAGACCGATCGAAGGAACAATCTGTTAACTGAGAATTGGCATCAAGAAAGCTTTTTATCACGACGAGCCATGGAACTCTAGAGGAATTGCATGGAAAGAGAAGGGAATAGAAGTCGAAACAAACTTGGAGAATCGAAAGATCCCTTTTAATTCAACCACGGTAATATGTTTTTGTAACACCTCTTCATGAGGAATAAGGTCTTGATTGGATTGATCGAAAGAACGATTGTGTAATCCTCCGGTGGTGAAAAAGACAATTGCCTTTGATGTGATTGCTAATGAGAAAACTGGATGTAAACATGATGACCGTACCGAAAGCTCTGAAGCAGCAGTCTTCAAAGTCATCGTCGATAAGACCAAGTCGACGTAAATATTACAGAAAATTCCTGCAGTTTCATGCCAGGATGGCAGCTGGCTAAGAAGGTAGACGGCTTTCTATCCATTGATAACTCCAAATTATTACCTGAGGATTGTTCGAAGATGGACATCGAAACTAGAACCAGAAAGTCCCGATCTACGCTGGCCTGTCTCCGTAACATTTGACTTACGATCCTTAGACTTACGATTAGGCTGTGCCATTTCTACTCTCGGTGGCTCCTTGGCTGAACATTGCTTAAAGAAAGTGCAACTACTTCCGCTGATTCTTTTGATGGCTCCAAGACCCGGAACTCCTTTTGAGAAAGGTGCCGCCTGGAAGCTGCAGCCTCTTCCTTTAGACTTCTATCACATCTAGAGCACCGATGGAGGAAGGAGCACCGGAGGCAATGCTCTCATTGTCGGTCGCTCTTCTTATAGAGCTCCGATGGGTCGCACTGCCTCTTCTTCAACTTTGGATTGCTCTGCGCCTGAAACACAGATTTTGTAGCATCGCTGATACTGTTTTGTGGATTTCTGACTCTGAGCACCGCTGGCATTACATCATTTTTTTTTTTGCTGTTTTACGCCCAGAGCGGCAATCAGTGCGGTCTAATACAATTGGTGCGTTTTCTTCTTTCTCGGTCGCTTTTCACCTAGAACACCAACCAATACGCACTGAGGTGCGCCTGCTTTCCGATTGGAGCGCCGCCCGTCTGGGGACTACCAGAGGGCTGCTTATTCGACCTTCGGCCGCCACTGCTTCGAATTTCGTTCACCCTATTCTTTTGGTTAAATTCGTTTGGAGCGCTGCCTAGGGACTAAAGGGTGTCCACGATGAAATTGAAGTTGCTGTAACCTTTTTAATCTTTGGGTAGAATTTAATGAAAATTTGGGTGGATTTAGTTCATCGTGCATTGTTTACATCCTGCAAATTTTAAAGTTCTGTGATCAAAACTCGCAGAAATGGAGTAGAAAGAACGGCTCGTGCGTGATAAAACCTTGCGGATTCATCACGAGAACAAGGACTCGTGGCTAAAATGTTGGAAATTGTGAATTCTACGGTTTCGCGAGTGATTAAGCGGTTCGAGGAACGATTTACCACCGATCGGAAGCCCAAATCTGATGGAAAAAGTATTCCGTACAACACCAAAAGTCACAACCGCGTAGTTGGGGGCTTCAACCGAAACCCGAACGCCTCCGTTCGGGATGTGGCTAAGAAGCTGCATCAAAGCCGAAGTTTTGTCCAGAAGGCCAAAACTAAGGCTTCGCTTCAAAGGTCAAAAGGTACAAAAGGCCCCTAATCGCGACGAGAAGCAGAACAAGTCCGCCAAAATACGTGCCAGGAAGTTGTACCTCATGCTGACGAAAGTTGAATGCTGCATCATGGACGACGAAACATATGTGAAGGCCGACTTCAAACACGGTCCAGGATAAGTTCAGCGATCCGGAACATGTCCACACTCAGAAGATGTCCAAATTTGCTATTAAATTCCTGGTTTAGCAAGCCATTTGCACATACGGGAAGCGGAGTGCACCTTTCGTGACCCAGGATACGATGAACGGACAGGTGTACATAAAAGAGTTCCTCCAGAAGCGAGTCGAACGCGCCCTCTGCGACGGAGGCTGTGGAGATAAGACATGACCTTCTCCGCAGTCGAACTCGTAGGGGGAAGAGTAATCACGTCGCGGAGTACTCTCGGGTAGAGTGGTCTCACGTCGCCTTCGGATGAGCCACTCGAGTCAGGTAGGATGACATCACCGTCGGGATTCATCTGAGTCGCAAGCGTCTAAGACCCGTACGTGTGCTGTGACAGGCGCGAGTCTAGGATAAGCTGCTCTCGATTCGGCACACGGCTGGTAAAAACCCTAGGGTTGCCAGGGAGGAGGAAGACCGGACCACGGTCGGAGTAGAATGTCCTTTCGGCGGGGGGCATTCGAGTAGTGTGCGTCCGATCCTAGCAGTAAAGCATACAAAGATAAGACTTTACTTTCTGCGTATGCCGAGCTGTTTAGGTACGTCGCGATCGTTGTGTAGGATACCTCCACCGCCGCGGAGTATCTAAGTAGAACGCACTCCCTACGAGGGAGGCTGCGGGGATAAGACTCGACCTTCTTCGTAGTCGAACTCGTACTGGGAAGAGTATTTACGCCGCGAAATACTCTCGGGTAGGGTGACTTCACGTCGTCGGCGGGTAAGTCATCTGAGTCGGTGTAAGATGAATTCTTCGCCGGGAATCATCCGAGTAGTTTTTCGTAAAGCCCCGGACGTGTGCTGTGACAGGCGCGTGTCCAGGATAAGCTGCTCTCGACCGGCACACGGACGGGCAAAGAGGAGAGGGCCTCGAGCCAAGCCAGGCGGAGCCAAGATCTCAAGTCGTTAGAGGTGAGGTCATTGGTATCTTGCAGTAGTCTCGAACAGAGGCGGAGCGCACGTTTTTCGTGGGAACCAAGCTAGTCTCGGTTTGCGAGTAAAGGCCGGATCTCAAATCGTTAGAGGAGAGGTCCTTAGTCTTGAATCGTAACAAGAGGCAGGGTATATATGCAGGAGTTTGACTCGAACTGGAGTTTGCCGATGAGCACTTAAGAGCGAACTTGGTCTCCCATCTCGGGTATAGCCTTCGTTGCAGGTCCGGATGGGAATTATGACCAGAGGCCCCAGGTGGACTTTATGGCGTAGGGGTGCAATTGGACGACCTATGATACTATGTACATGGACCCAGAGTAGCATACTGGACCCAGAGTAGCATACATGGACCCAGAGTAGCATACTGGGGGGACTCGGTCGCTCGCCGTGCCTTGGAATGCAATCCGTAAAAAGGATTTACCACCTGGGTGTTCAACTAATAAAAAAAAAAGAAACGACTGCTTCCTCTCCTGAAGGCCCACAACTTCCCAACAATCTTCTGGCTGAATTTGGTCATATGCGGGCATATGCATATGGACTGTAAATAAAATACGAGTAAAATGGTAAAATGAAGTCAATCCCTGAAAATTTGATGGCAATCGGATGAAAACTCGAATTTTGCGAATCAATTATGTGTGTGGCATTTTCATCGTGGGCAACCTTTTATCAGGAGAATGCTGCCTCTTCGGCGGTTTGACTCAAATACAAGTCCCGGCCCTTTTGCGCTTTATAAACGATTCCTCACGTTCGATGACTTCGGGCCTGCGGAGTACCGATGTTTTAAACCACTTTTCGGTAGGCTTGCCTTGACTTCACTTGGGAGGCTTTTGGTTTGTTTGGAAAATCTCGAGCCCGCTGTTCAGCGTCACCGGAAGTGGTTAGTTTATGGACTCACTTTCTTTCACGACCGTTCACACCGGCACTTCATATTGAGGGGGTGGATCCGTGGTCAAAGCCACACAATTAAATAGAGCAAATTTGATTGATTTTGGTCTTATATTGAAAGCAATTTGGCATGCTTTTAACACAGTCTCGGCATTAACACTCCCACACTTCCTCGATCAGCGTGTACATACGACACTGCATGCTAGGTGCTCGTTGGAAGGACCTTCTCCTTCTCGGGCTTTGACTACCCCGCATTTGTACTCTGGCTGCGCCGATTACAGGAACACTCTTAGTTATTCTGGCTTGATTCCGGCCGCCTTTCGTTCGGAGCGCTGATTGAATGGAACTAATGGTGCTGTTGCTTCGGATTTCAGCCACCTCTGCTTCAGATTTAGGCCGCTCTGCGCCTGTAGCGCCGATTGAGTAGCACTATTTACTGGTGCTGCTTTTATCTCCGGCTGCTCTTCGTCCGAAGCACCGATTGATCATCTTTTGCTGCTTGGGACGCCGCCTGGGGACTACCAACTACCAGGGGGCTTTTGCTTGTGGATATCAGCTGTTCTTCTTCCGGAACGCCGATTTCAAGTGTTGGCCGTCCGACTACTGAGGCATCGATGAGGGTGTAACCAACGGTTCCCCAGACTGCTCAGCCGAGCAAGAACCCCCCTCTACATAAGCCTCAGGGTCGGCACACTCGATAAGTTATTCGGAACAAGGAAACACCTTAATGAGCTTAGTTAAAGTCCCACCTTTATTTTCCCGATAACACCTTATTTAACTTTGGCACAATATTCCCATTATGTGGTTGTTGTCCTACCTTGTGGTCGCTTGGTACAAACGGCAGACCGGGGCAGCAAACGAGCCAACGATGCGGGCTAGGACCAGACTTGGTCCTGATGTGGTTACGGGATAGCGGTCTCCCGAAGGTCAACTGTTTAGACCCACGTTGCGACGGAATCTGCTTTCGCTCTCAAGCACTAGCACGGCTGGTCCGGGCTGGACTCCGAAGTGTTGGAGTCGGAACTGGTCACGGCGCAATCCTTAACCCACGAGGGAGAATTGTGTCCGGGGTCCTGTAGAGGAACATGATGGAAGAAGGAATTGCGAAAGCTGTTAGTGGCTAGCCTGTACGGGGTCCAACACGGTTGCTATCCGGATGCTCGATATGGATCACTCAAACTGCAGCTGTTAGCATTCACAGGAAATGTTGTTTGTTCGAACTCCTCCATCCAAATGAAGCGGAACAAGTATGAGGTTTTTGACCCCGTACAAAGGTCAAAGGCTTTGTAGTCCATCCATAAATTCCTCCCATCATGCCCTATTGTCCTTGTTGGCGGGATAATCATGACTCACAGCCTGTGAGGCACCATCTGTTGCCAAAAGTCCAGTTGACCTAATCGCGTTGGGTGTCGATGCTCTCGGGAACTTTGGGGTGGTCCTTCTTTCTTACCCAGTAAGGCGCCTCCTTGTCACCATAAGCGGATTTTAAGAAACGATTCTCACTAAACCAAGCAGTTAAGGTTATGCTGGTTACAAGGGATAGCACTGCTGGTGCAATTTCTCGGTTGCAGCTTTTTGCTTTTTGCAGACTTTCTTGCCTGGAGATTCTCCCGTACTGGGATTCTCGGCTGAGGCTTTTGTGTGGACTGTGGCTCAATGCCCTTTACGTCGTGGGATTGAGCGAGGCAATGACCGCACGTGTCGAGGCCTGGCTATTCGCTGCGTAGATGCTCGAATTTTGAGCTCTCAGGCACACTGCTGGGCCTTTCCCATGTGATTTCTCCAGGCGACTTTTTCCTGCCACGAAATTGAGTGGCGATCCGGACCTTTTTCTCGCAGGAAACAACAAAGACGTTGCGGTCGTTTTTTTTTTTCGTTTTCTTCACACTGATCGTAATTGACTCACTCCTTTTACACGCGGAGAATTTTGTCCATGTTTAATTTTTTTTTTCCAAATCTGCATTGAGATGGGTTTCTATGTGTTAATATTGCCAAAGGCTCGAATTGTATTCATTCTTAGGGCTAGTAATGTCAACGAAATTGAAATGCCAAATTCATTAATAAATGCAGATTTTTTCACGTGGAACTGTTTGACAGTTAAGCTGCACGTTTCATTTGCTTTCTTTATTTTTGTGTTTTTATTTAAGACCAAAAGTTGTACGCTGAGCATTTCTACCAAGGATTGGTCTGGGAGTCGCTAAATTTATTCTTTTACGAGTGGGAATCTATCCATCGGGAAAAAGTTGATGGCGTTTTCTTCTCGGAAAAGGTCAAAACTTGAATCCATGAGGAACCAGAAGAATACGTTTTACCATATTTGTGGCATTCGAGACATTATATTCACGTTGCGGTTATTGAAAAACCTATCCGGTACAACTCGAACTCGCGGCTCGAACTCGCGGACATCGGCTCAGGAGGCAACTGATTTACCAACAAATTGGGCTATATCACAAGCCCAGGAGGATTGTTGTATTTGTTTGGAATATTGTTTAGTACCCATAAGAGTTTATTTTCTTGACGAGAGGAGTAGGTTTCACGGAACTCCGTCAGGTGACGTAGCGTTTTGGTTGCTTTGTCAGCTTTGTCATTGTCTGGAATCAACCACTATTTGTCTCTCTTAAAAGATAATACTCTTTGCTGTAATTCTCTAGGGTTTGACATTTAGTTGTGGTCCTTGACAGTCAAATGTCAGTTTTGTTATGGGTTCACAAAATCGTGTGCCCGCTTTTTTTATGGTGATCAAATCCAATGACAAACGATAGGGATGCCATTCCATTAGTATTGGTTCGATTGCAGAAACACGCTAACTTTATTCAACATGGGGATGGGTTGAGTGTGTTAATATTGCAAATTATTCAGAACAATAATTCAATAGCGTTGGAAGGTCTCAGTCGCCTGATGCCAATCCAATTGAACACGTTTAAGTTCAAATGAAGATGAACCTTGAGAAAAATCAACTCAGCCATTTGAAGCAGTTTGTCCACCGGATTCACAAAATTTGGAGGTTGTTTTAGGAGGAATATGCGCTAAATCTTGTCCAAAGTATGCCGCGAAGATGTCAAGCTATTATTGATGCTGAGGGTGATTGGACCTGCTATTAATGTATTTGCATTTTTTAGGCCGGAACAAATTTCAAATCCTTATTTTGTCGCTCGAAGTTGGAAAATCGCGAGGGGGGAGGAGGGGATAATAAAAAATAATGCAAAAAACTTATTGAAAGAAATTGATATTTGTTTCGGCCTATTATAAATAGAATGTAAAAAGAATTTTCGTATTAGGTATTTTATTTTTCTCTCAACAGTGGCTTTGCTCTTATGCAACAGACTATAACACAGTTTTCTAAAATCCTCATCCCAAAAATAATGATAGCTTCATGTTTCATTTGTGACATTCTGATACGGTTCATAGGTCAAATACTTCTGTCCACGAAGCTACAATTTGTTCTGCTAGGAAAAGTTACGCCTCGGAATTGAAATTTTGTCCTTCGAAAAAATACCAACTTCATATCATCCAGAAAAAAAGGCCGTGACATTTCATTCAAAGGGAAAAACAGTTCTGTTAAACGGGATCTGCTATCCAAGCACCTGGGTCTTTTACACGGCACATTTGAATGGTTTTCTAGGATGTGTCATAAAAACAGCTCGTTAAAAACCATTCCCCACCTTTTGTGGTTAACATATCTTGCAAAAGTCACACCTTCTCAGCCGTTGTCGTCGTCGGCAGCAAATGGCAAGTCATGGCGCCATCAGCTCGGCCCCAGAAGAGCCACCAAAATTTCCCAGCAGACAGCGGATCCGGTTGGTAAACTTTGGCAGCTTCTCTGCAGCACTGACGTATGAATGGCAAAGCTGGCCAAAAAAAAAAATTGAAAGAAGCTTACAAAATACGACCACTGACGGGAGCCTTTTCCTCTTGAAGTGGCTCGGCAGCTCGGAAAAAACATCCTAGGTAAACTTTGGTTCCGGCTTACGGCCCTATACTTCCAGTAGGTGACTTCAATGGCAGCGCCATCATCCGTAAAGCTATCCATGGAGAAGCCAGTTCATTGACACCCGATTCTCGGCGCCTGGTCCCTCGACAAGCCACCCAAAACGAGCCAACAATTATCAACGTTGAACCTACATATTCCGGTCCACGGAGCAGCCGGAAGTAACTGACTCTTTCAGATGGCAAATAGTTACGGCAGCTCGGTTGTCCCATATGTATATGTTCAACTCTATATGAGGACCAACTAGTTCCGGGTCGGGAAGCCAGCATATAAAATTAATAATGAAAAAAGCGCATCCCTCCATGAAAAGTTACTACCAGGAACCGGAGCAACTTTCGGGGCCGACAATTCTCAAGCGCGGGACTCGGTTGCTGATTCGGGGAACGGCGAATAGAAGCGTACCGACAACGTCATGGCCCCGGGGGGAAATAACTGTATGAACATTCTAAGGGGCGATAAGACTCGGTGGATTCAAAACTTCCAAAGTTACATCCTGGCATGCGGGTTTCGGAAGAATTTATCTTATAAGCTTTACTGCTTCAACTATTTTGTGATAAAAATTATAATAATCCTATTTAATCCTTGTTGATCCTCAGTTTTGAACTGAAACTCAAAATGGAAAATCTAAGAAAAAATGGAGTGAAAAGTATTTTTGTATAATTTTTATCGGAAACAGTTAAACCGGAAAAGAAACTCAATATGCCCGAAAATCAATTATGGCCTCCGTTTAAATTATTTTCAACCGATTACGAATCTAAGTAGCAAAAATTTTTAGAGATACCAATAATCTAAGAACCAAATTGAAAGTATACGACGATTCAGGGATCTAATTTACGTCTTATAAAAAAAAAATGATAAAACACGATTTTGATTATATTTTTGTATAAAACTAAAACAGCCAGAAAACAAGCCACGGGATAGAACGCCAAAACTAGTGGTCAGAATGCACCATACCGAAAGGGTGGTAAGAAAGTGAACAATGATTATATGGAAGCTGAAGCTGTAGTTTCATCAGACTTCGCAGGCTGGTTTACCATATTAACCATGTTAACCATGCAAAATAACAAGTTTCACGCAGATTCCATTAAAACTTATTTTTCTAAGAATTAATGTTCTTTTTTTTGTGAACTTTTCACCTAATAATGATGAAAAAGCTTGTTCGCTGCAATAAAAAGAGAAAAATACATCATTCGAAGCCATAGGCAAGCATATTTTGAGAAAGAATGGCATTAGCCAATTTACCACGCTGGTGCGTCTTTTACAGTTTTCCCCTACTTCTAGAAGAGTACGTTTGGTAAACTAGTCCAGAGCATTGACTTCGACTTTAAATTTAGAGAGTAAAATTTATACTTTAAATTGCTTTGATTTTTTTTATATTCTCAATTTATTTTTTTTATTTTTTAAATTTTAAAAATTTTAAGAAAAAATTTATGTGAAATTTTTTCTGTTTATTTACCGTACGAGTATGTCCACGCGGACATGACACAATTCCTTACCTCCTCTCCGGGAAAAAGCGTAAAAATATGCAAACCTCTAACCCAATATAAGCTTTCCACGTGATTTTTCGTATGACAGAACCTTAGAGATTGGCCATGGCCAGGACCAGACGCCCCCAAACCACTTTTGTTATGCGACTGTCACGATCCTGACTGTCTTTTGGATGACATTCGCATCACTGAGTAAAATCATTCTGAGCCGATTTTCGCGAGTTCGGGCCCAAAGAGCAAACATCAAACACAGTTGTTCCGAATAAATTTTTCTTAATTAACTGTCCACCAACTGCACCGTTGACATAAAGTCGCGAATGCGATAAAGATGGTGAAACGGCTATAATTGAAACATATAAAAATCATTTTGTGGTGCTGTCCCTATGCGGAAAAAAATTGCATAGGTTATTCAAATACGGTGTCATGATAAATTTACTATGTCCATCATTTAGTATTTTCAATCATGATTTAGTAATTTCTACCACAAATCTGGACTATAATACTACGACATAGTAATTTTATTTTGCGAACTATGACAGCACGTAGAAATTTCCTCGTGTCAAAATTACTACGCACATAAGGGTAGCCCCAAATTGTACTATATCTGGGATTTTGGAGGCTCAAGCTTCAAATGATAGCTTAGGGTGTAAGAAACAAACTTTTGTAAGGCAGCGATTCAGAAAAATGATGTTTAGAGGTCGCACTGGTTCGATTTTTGGAAAAGGCCATTTTTTCGACATTCTATCCTAACAACATTTTCAGATCTTGAAAAAGTATCAAACATGTGTCTCTAATATATTTTAAATTTTCATCATAATGTAATGACTGTCAATTTGTATGTATGATTTTTTAAATTAAGCAATTCTATGAATTTTTGTAAAAAAAAATTTACAATTTACAAAACAGTGAACTTTGGATGAAGATTTTCAATCAACATTAAATTCAAAAGATGCGCAACGTTATGATGTGCAACTTTGCAAAAAAAATGTATAGCTTTTACTTGTCGATAAAAAGTTATTCAAGTTATTCTGGATGAAAAAGTCACACATTTTAAACTTTTGCTAAGAATTGCTTTATATTATGATATAGAAAAGTTTCGAGTAATCTCAACTTATAATATCAAACTTTTCATTCTTTTATCGATCCTTGAATCAGCAGAAACAACCATGACTAGTTTCTAGATTTTAATTTTAAATTTATTTAGTGGTTGTAGCCATAACACATTCACCAAACCGTCACCCAAGTATGGCTAACACGACCTTCAATCAAAAAAAAAATCTAGAAACTCGGAATGGTTCTTTCTGGTGATTTAAGGATCGACAAAAGGATGAAAAAAATTTGATGTCAGGAGTTTATTAGATTCATAGATTGCTCGAAACTCATCCACATCACAATATAATGAATATATTTAAAAATTGTGATTTTTTTCCATAGTGAAACTTGAATTACTTTGAAACGACAAGTCATAGCTATACACTTTCTTCCGCAAAGTTGCACATCATAACGTCGCGCATCTTTTGAATTCAATTTTGATTGAAAATCTTAAACTAAAGTACACTTTTTTGTTAATTTCAATTATTTTTTTACAAAAATTCATAGTATTGCGTAATTGAAAAAATCATACATACAAATTAAGAGTCCAAAAAAGTCCCAATAAATTTTTAGTTTAAAACTTACATTATAAAGAAATTTAAAAAATATTAGAGACACATGTTTGATACTTTTTCAAGATCTGAAAATGTTATTAGGACAAAATGTCGCAAAAATGGCCTTTTACCGAAAATCGAACCAGTGCGATATCTAAACATTATTTTTCTATGTCGCCGCTATAAAAAATATTGTTTCTTACACCCTAAGCTATCATTTGAAGCTTGAGCCCCCAAAATTCCAAACATAGTACAATTTTGGGCTACCCTAATGCAGATGGTAATTTTGACAGACCATCATTTGTGTTGTCGAAAATACTATGATCAGGATAAGTTTCGTCATTGTTTCTCTTCAAACTAGCATCCACATAGTTTTTTCGACATTTGAGCATACATTCTCGGTATTTTGATGGAAAGGAACAATTTCAGCTAGAGTTGCCCGCACGTGGGAATCTTCCTCAGTGGTTTGGGCCGTGCAGATTTCGAGCACAGTTGGCAAATGTCTTTCAGGTGAATGAAACTGTTTTTTTTTCCTATAGACCAATTGCTTATCGAAAAAGCAAACTGATAGTTCCTTCGTTTTTTTTTTTCATTTGTTCCAGAAAATGCCGATTTCTGCGATGCATTCATCAACTGCGTTCCGCGACCTTCCTGTACATCGAATGATCATCATTGCCCACTTTCCAGATCGTTGGCCTTAGGAAGATTACCACATCATCCAAAATCTATATGGGAAAAACAAACGGAGTTCAGCGATTAAAGCGTAAATTTAACTATAATTCATTTAAATCTGCTCATCAATTGATTTTCAATTTTTTTTTACAGAATATATCGAATAACCATCAAAGTGTGATTCGGTTCGGCGTATTGCGATGTGAACTGATATGATAATTTATTGAATAAATAAAAAAAATAATTTTCAATACAATCTATACTTTTAACAGCCTTCAAAAATATCATACTTTGTGATAATTCTGCTGTGCTTCAAGATAATAATATCATGCCACATGGTTGTATTAATAATATAAAATTGTCACTTTTACAATGTACGAAGTAAAAAAGCTCATCCTGTCATTGACAGTTTTACTACGTATGCAGTCGAAATTACTATGGCCGCAAAAAAACTACAAATAGTATCGTAATGGCAAGATGCCAAATCCGGCCAAAACAGTACGGAACAACCGTGTTTCGTCAGGAAAGGCAGCAGACGTTTATTCAAACACTTTTTCACGTAAATTTCTTGGTTGACAGTCCCGGAAGCTATGAAAATGCTGCTTTTCAAGCCACAGGTACAGATGGCTTGCCAAACCAGATATTTCTTCGCGAACTTTGACAGTTTCATGTGCTTGAAAATATCTGCTACCTTTTCCCTTCCTTTTGCCGTATAAAACTCCTGTCCCGGAAGTCGGCTTTGACGTAGGTTTCGTCGTCCATTACCACGCAGTCAAACTTCGTCAGCATCGTCGTGTACAGCCTCCGGAATCACGCTTTGGCCGACGTATTTTGTTTATCATCGTGATTTGGAGTCACTATCTTCTTTGAAGTCGATAGTCCGGCTCGTTTTTTGGCGCGATGCACGGGTGTAGACGATACACCCAGCTTATTTGCAGCATCTCGGAGAGAGAGGTTAGGGTTTCGCTTGAAACTAACGGCAACTCTCTTTGTCGTCTCAGCGGCTTTCGGTTTTCGATTTCCCCCCGATCCAGACTTCCTGGCTGTCGACAAACGTTCCCCAAACACTTTAATTACATTTGTAACGGTTGATTTGGCAACTTTTAGCGATTTTGCCAGCTTTACGTGCGAGTAGCTCGGATTTTCGCGATGCGCGAGTAAAATTTTGATACGCTGCTCTTCTTCCTTGGACGGCATTTTGACAACTGAGGAGTGAATTCCAAAATCAAAATAGGAGCAACATTCTACACACACACCTTCAAAATGAGGGGTGTTCAGGTTTTTTTAAATGCAAAATTGAAAGAAATACGTCAAGTTGATAGTGACCAAATTTTGACCGTATCACCCTTAATCTCGCGCGAGCTTTCATTACATCTTAAGAATTCACAGAAAACTGCTGCAAAAGTTATCAAAACTATATTAAAATTTGTGTTCCACATATAGACTATGACACATTTGTGTTCCACATAAAGACAGGCTACAAATATTCTAAATAGAAAGTATCCATCAAGCCTTTCACCACCTTCTCAATACTGGGTTCACCGAGAATAGATCGAGCTCGTGGTTCATGCTGCGCCTGCACACTCCGTTTTCCTGCACGCCGCCAAATGTGGTTCTTAACACTCGTCGCTCGAATACTCCTAGTAAGATGCGCAGGTCCTCCTCGGGCAAAATCCACGTTTCATGAAAAAAAATCATCTCGACCAGATATCGAATGGCCAAACCGTCAGATGAAACAAGTCAAGCTGTATCTCTATTATTCAGTTGACTTCATCGAGTTGAATTTGCTGCTAGATTCAACGGCAGAAAACGCTCATCGTGCCCCGATTAATGGTGCTTATACTGCCCCAGTGGGGGTTCTCATTACGCCCCTACAGTGACTGGTTTTCAGCTTTCAGCAAAAAAATTTAAAATGCATTTTTGAACGTTCTTATCTACTTTTTCAAGTTCCAACCAATAATGCAATAGAGTATTTTAGTGTCTGAACACGAAACTGGTTTTCCTTAAGGTGGACGTTATGCCTTTATCTCCCCTGTATTTTAATGTGAATAAACCAAAACCTAACAAAATGTATTTTTTTCGATTTTCAATGTAAAATCAGAATCACTTAAACGCAAAAATCCATTCCCTTTCAAATCCATTGTTACCTTACTAACTGGAAAATGACGAAGCTGAGTAAAACGTCCCAACCATCAAAAACCCGAAAAGGTAGGGATTATCTGAACATGTCAGGCCCGTCATAAAAACTGCTGAAAAGCGGTTTGAAAAGTTCGTTCCACATTGTCAGCTAATTGCCAAATGAAGGGCTCCTAAGGCAAACATGACAGTAGCGAATCGATCACGGTCGTTCGTCCCCAAACATTAACCGGGAACGGCACGACACGGCACATCTAAACACAGGACGGACCGTTTAGAGGGGTAGCATTCTGTTCATTGAGCCGACTCCCTCGTTTTGAACTTCTTTTAGATGTTTTTGCTATCAAAGTAAATCTTGACGACATTAATTTAAAAAATGCCAACACTGCAACAGTATTGTTTACAAGGCATATCAAAAGACCTTGATTTTTTATAATTTACTATGATGCCAGAAATATTTCATTTTATTTTAAGAAGCGATCAAAAATGTTTCAACAGTGCTGCCAGAATCCTTTTTTTAATATTTTATTTTATTAAAAGAGCAAAAATGTTTACAGTGTTGCCAGAAACTTTTTCATGATTTGGGAAAGAAATTTAATTTTTCTTGAAATTCTTCTTTTGTCAGGTACAACTTCCAAATGATGATTTTTAAATTTCACTTCCATGCCGGTCTATGGAAAACACATTTCTGTTAAAAGGGAGTCATCCCTGGACTAAAATTTGCAAACAACCACCCTTCGCCATGGGACTGGGTCCTGCGAATGAAAAACCTAACAGCCAGCAGGGCAAGGGAAAAAAAGTGAATCCAAACCTGGTGCCTGGTGCGAAGCGTGCAGCAACAAACCCGCAGAAGTGATGAGTCACGAAATGTTCATTACCGAAAGTGCTTTCTGCCATTCAACACGTCATTCACTCGAAAAACGGTTGCGCGACGTCGGCGATTTCCAGGACCGATCCGGGGCACCTTGATGAGCGTGTGAAAACTTCATCCCGGCGACGACGGACGGCTGGCTGACTTGGTGTCGATAAATGATGTGTTTTTTGGCGTTCAGCATTCTGCTTCGAAGAGGCGCTAGGCTGCTGCTAATGTCCACATGTTTCAGAAAATTCCGTCGAAAACTATCGGATCTCAATGGGTGCAGTTGGAAAATGACTGTGGTTAACCTTTCCTCATCGGAAGTTTGTCGTAGACATCAGTTTTCGGTGACGTAGTACATTGGTTTAAGAAATTTAACTACTATCCTAGAGCTGAACGTATGAGGAGGTTTCAGAAGTACGGGCCAAAGCTACGGGTTTGAGGAAAACTTTAAAAATTTTCCAGACAAATAAATTTTTAATTTATAAAAAAAAATATGAGCATGGGTAAACAAGAAAAATGAGCTGATGATCCGTTCGAAAAGTATTTTAAAAGTACTCACGTGAGCCAACAAACAACTCGTTCCATAAGTTCAATCCGACAGCCCTGTGCTGCTGGTAAGTGACAAAAAAGAGAATCAATGACTTGGAGAGGACTAACTTTTTCCCATTATAATAAGTGGGTACCTGATTACACTACCACCTGCATATGTGTACGGTTCATTTTTGCCACGTGGAAAATTACACCCTACACCGGGTCCACAAGCATTGCGTGGATGGAAATTGCAGGGTGCTACCTCAATGGGCCAAAGTTTTATCGGGGCCGGGCTAAAAAAAGGAAAAAACTTTCAAAACGGTACTATAGTATGCAAACATGCTCGTGGGCACCAATAGACCAAACTTTTCCCTGCAGATACATGTGTCACTCATGACGGAACTTGCACTTGAAAATCATTAGTAAGGAAAAGTCAAATTTTCGATTTTTTTAAGTTTGATGTTGGATTTTGAATTTTCTATAGTTTATTTTCAGATAGTTTCAACTTTCGACTTTCGAATTTCGTCATTCGACTTTCGACTTTCGATTTTCGACTTTCGACTTTCGACTTTCGATTTTCGTCTTTCCACTTTCGACTTTAGACCTTCGACTTAAGACTTACGACTTTCACCTTTTAACTTTTACTTTTACTTTTGAATTTTTATTTTTGCCTTTTGCCTGTTTGCCTTTTTGCCATTCTGCCGTTTACCTTTTTTGCCTTTTTGCCTTCTTGCCTTTTTGCCTTTTTGCCTTTTTGCCTTTTTGCTTTTTTGCCTTTTTGCCTTTTTGCCTTTTTGCCTTTTTGCCTTTTTGCCTTTTTGCCTTTTTGCCTTTTTGCCTTTTTGCCTTTTTGCCTTTTTGCCTTTTTGCCTTTTTGCCTTTTTGCCTTTTTGCCTTTTTGCCTTTTTGCCTTTTTGCCTTTTTGCCTTTTTGCCTTTTTGCCTTTTTGCCTTTTTGCCTTTTTGCCTTTTTGCCTTTTTGCCTTTTTGCCTTTTTGCCTTTTTGCCTTTTTGCCTTTTTGCCTTTTTGCCTTTTTGCCTTTTTGCCTTTTTGCCTTTTTGCCTTTTTGCCTTTTTGCCTTTTTGCCTTTTTGCCTTTTTGCCTTTTTGCCTTTTTGCCTTTTTGCCTTTTTGCCTTTTTGCCTTTTTGCCTTTTTGCCTTTTTGCCTTTTTGCCTTTTTGCCTTTTTGCCTTTTTGCCTTTTTGCCTTTTTGCCTTTTTGCCTTTTTGCCTTTTTGCCTTTTTGCCTTTTTGCCTTTTTGCCTTTTTGACTTTTGACTTTTGACTTTTACCTTTGGCTTTTGACTTTTGACTTTTGACTTTTGACTTTTGACATTTTACATTTGACTTTTGACTTTTGACTTTTGACTTTTGACTTTTGACTTTTGACTTTTGACTTTTGACTTTTGACTTTTGACTTTTGACTTTTGACTTTTGACTTTTGACTTTTGACTTTTGACTTTTGACTTTTGACTTTTGACTTTTGACTTTTGACTTTTGACTTTTGACTTTTGACTTTTGACTTTTGACTTTTGACTTTTGACTTTTGACTTTTGACTTTTGACTTTTGACTTTTGACTTTTGACTTTTGACTTTTGACTTTTGACTTTTGACTTTTGACTTTTGACTTTTGACTTTTGACTTTTGACTTTTGACTTTTGACTTTTGACTTTTGACTTTTGACTTTTGACTTTTGACTTTTGACTTTTGACTTTTGACTTTTGACTTTTGACTTTTGACTTTTGACTTTTGACTTTTGACTTTTGACTTTTGACTTTTGACTTTTGACTTTTGACTTTTGACTTTTGACTTTTGACTTTTGACTTTTGACTTTTGACTTTTGACTTTTGACTTTTGACTTTTGACTTTTGACTTTTGACTTTTGATATTTGACTTTTGACTTTTGACTTTTGACTTTTGACTTTTGACTTTTGACTTTTGACTTTTGACTTTTGACTTTTGACTTTTGACTTTTGACTTTTGACTTTTGACTTTTGACTTTTGACTTTTGACTTTTGACTTTTGACTTTTGACTTTTGACTTTTGACTTTTGACTTTTGACTTTTGACTTTTGACTTTTGACTTTTGACTTTTGACTTTTGACTTTTGACTTTTGACTTTTGACTTTTGACATTCGACTATCTTATTTCTACTTTCTATTTTCTTCGTTCTCTTTACTACTGTCTATCATCTTCTCCTGCTTCCTATTTTTTACTTATTACTTTCGACTTTCTTTTTTCTTTTTTCTAATATCCACTTTACACTCTCTTCATTCTTTTTTCGACTTTCAACTTTCGACTTTCGATTTTCGACTTTCAACTTTCGAATTTCAACTATCGAATTTCGAATTTCAACTTTCGACTTTCGACTTTGAATGTTTGAATCTTCCATTGAAGATTCAACTGACCAAAGAAACCGAAATTTCAGCTCTGTTCATTTTTTTTTTTGGTTTTCATTTCATACTGACTTTCTTGGACTGAAATACAAGTTTTTAGAAATAAACAAGGAATGGTCAGGGTGGAACTTCTCGTTATTTTATTTACACAGTTGGCTCAAACATTCCGATATCTCGCCAGACACGTTACTTAATTTAAACTCCCTCGTTATCAATCCGGACCACCTTGAAGCCGTTCGATCGACACTACATTATCGGAAAGGTAAATAACGAATGGACGAAAAGTAAACACACATTTGTAGCAATCTATCATCAGTCGTCGGTATCGAACAGACTAATTTTGCCCTCCTGTGCGCTGTCTGAAAGTGTATGATGAGCATCCGAAGCCCACCCCGAGTGATTATCGACTAAGAAAGGTTGCACTCCTTCCCGGAATGGCGGAAAGGCAAACACCGCAATCTGCTGTGGTGCTTCGGGATCGGAAAAGTTGATAACTCGAGTGCGGGATACGAAAACAAGCAAGCCGATTGGAATTCGTGTGAACAAATTATTACAAGTTTTTTTCCGTTTCCAAACTCTGAGTATTTTTTTGTTGCGAGTGAAAATGTCAAAATTTATGACTCTATTCATACATGGCGACCGTCAAAAAGTGGTTCAAACTTGGTCACTAATTTCATTTCTTCAAAAATATTGCAGATGTTCTCGCTTGACTCACTTTTCTTTCTTTTAAAACTCGAAGCTGGTGTATCTGGTGGTCTGGTGTTTCAGTCATTCATTTTGCTCATGTTTTGCAAAACATGAAGATAGATAGACATCACATAAACCACACCGTTGCCATCAGACCCATTCGAGTTCTACGAAAAACAGAATCTTGGATGCACATCCAAAGTCAAACAGAAATCGCTTCCGATTCGAGTTCCACTCGATGCCAACCACGAACCCACTCAGCGGATACTGTTTCGCGGAAAGGAAATTTGAAAGTTACTATGTTGACTCGAATGTCTAAAAACAGGCAGCTACTAACAATCAATATTTACTCGTTGTTTCCGGTTTGGGAAACCTTCAACTTGTTGATTTGTAGCGTTCCGGCGCCTTCAAATTTCCATCCTGCATCCTTTTGTCAAGATTTTATTTCAGATCCTTTGCTAAAACCTATCAGGCTCCCACTCTCGAGCTATTTTCTTCATAATCCTTTGCTGGCATTCCATTTAAGGAAATCGATAAAGGCGAGATTATAATAAGATTTACTTAAAAACCAATCACTGTCTCCAGCGGGAAGTTTTTACAACCCGTGCAAGATCGCATCAATCTCGGAGAACTACACCTACCCACCTACTTACAGGCTCCGGGCAGATTTTCTGTTTTCAATGCTGCGTGGGAGCTCGATTCAGATAGGAAATCGCTTGCAGCTTAACGCCCCCTTCCGTGATTTACTAATGTTACAACCAATCAACGATGGCAAGATCCGATGGAAATCGAACGCAAAACGACGAGACGGCCGCCTGGATATTGAAATCCACCTGCACCCCGCGCCAATCGAGATCCGTCCGCTTCAAATAAGACCTAGTACGTTGATTGGAAAAGTTTGCGAACCGGCTCAACGCCTTCGCATCAGCCGCCGGTGCTGTCATCCTAAGTTTTGAGATTTTTCAATGACACAGAAACCACACCCATTCATATTGGTGGACTTGCTAGTTTGGTATAGCTGTCTTTTCGATGTCAATTGAACTGAACAAGAGTGTAGGTTTTAAGAAAAATTTGTACCTGGTAGATGGTAGATCCTTCTATAACTACACTGTACACTAGCGATTGCTAGTTCCAATAGCGATCATCAATACGCGAATTGTCAATCGTGGGTTTTAACGCCTTTTCCATACGTTATTCTTTGCAGAAATGGTCATAACTGTGCCTGTAGTTACACTGGTAAATAGGAAACTGCACTGCTCAGTTATGGAGTAATCTAGAGATATAACTTTAATAGGTTGTTTAACTCCTACACGAAAAAAATGGTATGGGATTTTCAAATACAGGATCATGGTAATTTAATTATTCATGTCCACGATCTAGTATTTTTTACCACGACTACCACGACCTGAAATCTGGGCTAAAGTACTACGACACAGTATTTCTTCTACTGGCAGTGCAAGGTAGTGAGTCTTAGACTTAGTCTAAGACTTTCTCGACCTACCTTTTTCATACTTCCCGTACCGCTCGGTGGTCCTATGATTTTGGCTGAAAAGAATTGCTTTGGTTAGCTTTTTGGAACCTTTATCTAGTTCTTTGTTCTTCAACACATAGCACTCGTCATAGAAGGCAATTCATCAAATCTGTTCAAAACTTTATCCCTCTCTGCTTCCTTACCCAACATCTACACTACTTTTAGTCTTGTCATGTCTATGCCACATGGGTCAGAGATGCCTCGATGACCAAACGACAGGATCTGTGGGACAGCTCAGAAAACAGTCGGTGGACCCATCGTTTGATCCTTAACGTCGGATTTTGGATGGAGCGAAATCATGGTGAGGTGGATTTCTGCATGACGCAGTTCTTTACTTGTCACGGATGCTTCATAGAGTACCACCACCGATTCGGGCACGAGGCCTCACAACTCTGCTAAGACTGCGGTGACATAGTCGAAACGCCGGAGCACGTTTGTTCAGCTGTCGAAGGTACGAAGGGGTACGCGCGAACATACGGCAATATGGGCATCTGTGTCGAGTGCGTCTGAATCTATCAGTAAGCACTGAAAGATAAAGTTTAACTTTCCTTTTTTCTTAGTTGGTAGACTTATTTCCCACCTCGAACTGATTAACATTCTATCCTTAAATAGTGGAAGGTCTCTCCTCTTACGACTAGCATCGACTCGAAGTTGACGTACACAGACTTAACCTTCTGTGTTTGTCAAGCTGCTAGGTACTTCGTGTACGTGGTGTAGGATAACTGAGTAGAACGCGCCTCCTGCGACTGCTGCTGCGGAAAAAAGACTTGATCTTCCCCGCAGTCGAACTTGTTTAGGGAAGAATATTCACGCCGCGGAATATTTTCGGGTAGAGTGACCTCACGGTCGGGTCGGGTCAGCCACTCGAGTAGGGATAGGTTTACATCAACGTCGGGATCCATCGGAGTCGTCAGCGTAAAAGTCCCGAACATTTGCCGTGCAGGCGTGAGTCAAGGCACTCGGCGGGCTAAAAGCCTACGGTTGTCAGCTCAAAAGTTGCTAGCCCAAAAGAAGGAGACAGGATCACGGTCGGATACCTATGTCCGAATCTAGGAGTAAGCCTACAAAAATATACCTTCTGCATAAGACGAACTGCAGGGTCAAAGGTCTCATGCTTCAGGTGGACATTCGGGAGTAGGGAGTGTACGTGGAGGATATTGTATTTATGGACCCAGTGTAGCACATTATAGAGATGAGGTATCTCGCCGTGCCTTGGACTACTAATCATAATGGAAATTCATCACTATCGCTGATGTTATATTAAATGTTTTTTAGACTAACCCTCAAGGGCAGCGGTCGGCAACCTTTTGAGACAGAAAAGCCTAAATGTGTAAATTGAGGAAATTTTCAGCATTTCATTTTATCCTTACTACAAATAATGGTAATTGCTAAGATGCATCTTGATGTGAACTCAGTTTTATCAGTTTTATTAACCTTTCACACATCGCCACAGATTTTTGTTGTTTTATTGGCAAACGGAAGCGATTCTCTTTCTACTGAATCAATACATTTTCAAAACGAGTCCAGCTTAGTAACGTTGAAATTTTGGAGATTTGCCATAGTGACCTGATAAAATTTATTATTGTAAGCTTTGGTACAATTCTTTTCCAACACCTTCACACAATCTTCACACAAGCCACATAAAGATAACTATATTGTAAGTAGAACAAAACAGATTATGCTCAAATTCATTAACTCAACTAATTATATACAACCTGACTTTCTAATCTATCATGAGATTGATCCTTCTGTCAATGTTCCTGTGATTTCTAATTCATCTTTAAATTTTTATACAATTAATGAATTAAATCTTTTTGATCTTTTCAAACAAATATTTTAATTTGTTGGATGAATTCTCAGTTTCCGCTTGCAAATTTGTAATGTTAATCATTAATGTAGTTTGTTGGCGGTTCCCTGGCCGAAAATGTTAACAGATTTGAATGATAAAGAATCGTTGTGTGAATAATTCATTTCTATTTGTAAATATTTCAATACCATACAATTTCAAATACCTCAAACAGCAAAAAAAAATTCAAAATACTTTTAATTCTTGACAGATTTGCTGTATTTTATTATCGTAGATTTTTGGAATAGTTTTTTTTTAAGATGTTACGTTACAAAACTTAATTGCAACATGAATCTCAGTGGAAATGGCTTAAATTTTCTTTAAAATAATGTATTAGTTTGGTCCTGAAACAGTTTCTATTCGTTGAATTCTTGATATCTTCAGGAAGAACCTTGAATTTGGTTGGACCAATAAAAGAAATTCGACGTTGGCCACGAGACTCATCCGATGATGTAGAAATAAGCTGTGATCCAATGAAAGTTTTAATAGCTATCTCGGATCTTTCGGTACAATAAAAAATCTTAAAAAATAATAGACATCTAACTTTGGCTTTATTTGGCTGTATTTCAGTTTTTAACGAACCGAACTCAAATTTTAATTTTTTGACGTTATTTTCATCATCACTTCATAGAACAAACCAAAACAGTCATGACGTTTTGAAAACAATTGCAGAAACATGATAAAGTTTAGAAAATAAAAAAGATGTGAAAGTTGTAAGAGGATATATTAAAGTTTATGGAAAAAGTGCTTCTTTAGAAAATAAAATTACTCCTTCTTTAAATACCTATACATATTCATATTATATATGATATTCTCAAATTAGATCTAGCACTCAGCTCCAGTTTACAAAAATATTTTTCAACAAACTTGAAAATTTTGTTCACTAGAATTCATGTTCAAAATTAGAACGAAGAACTTGAATTTTTGAAAATTTGTGATATGCTTTCATGAATTTGAATAGGAACATTGATAGAGGTTATTCAATATTTTAAAAATTTAAAAACATAAAGTTAAAAAAAGAAATTTCAATGACTGATAATATGAGTCTTTATAGCATTATTAAAATAATTTTCTGATGTTCATATCTGATCAGAACGGTGGTGAAGAAAATTTATTTTTAAAATATTCAATTCAAGGAAAACAAACTCAATTGCATAATCTCAACAGTGAGGACTTCCGGAGGATCCGATTAAATCAGAACAACAAAGAAAACAAATTCAACGGAAAACTTCCCGTACAACCGCAGAAAAATTTCTCCAGGAAATGCTGTATCAGACTTTTATGAAGAACTGATTTCTAAATCTCAACTTGATTGCAAGCTGACAAGATGCTGTTAATTTGTTCTATAGTAGTTTATTTGGTTTCTTTTTGAATCCTGGGAAATATTATCTGAACTGAAGGAAAACTTATGTTGCGTCAGATTACTCTAGAAAATTTGGAGTATTTTCAAAATTTTCACACATTGAGCTAAAGAGCCACAGTTTTACATCCAAAGGGCGCAGGTTGCCGACCTATGCTCTAGGGGCTTAGAACAAGGTTGGCCAGAACCTTCACGAAGCCGAGGTGCAAATCGAGAAATGCATCGCCGCCCACAACCTCTTATTGGTAAGTGAATTTCTCAAAACAATCTAGTTGTTTTGTAAAATTAAGTAAATTCTTGTCATTTTAATTCATATATACCCTGTATTGGGTATTTTGTGTAAAGTGTTTAATTTCGGAAATCACACCAATGTTTTGTTACCAAAATTATGGCACGGTGCCTTTACTACACCCACAGATCAGACTTCACTCCAATCACGACTTTCTGAAAGGTGGAATTATCGGCACAATATTCTATGCCGGCCTGTTATTAACAAGTTTTGTACCTGTTGCCATTGTTCTCCCATCGCAACCGTATATGTCTGAAGAAAACCAAATAAAACATATCCCATATGTCATCAAAAGCCAAAGGTGGACGGAAACTCGGTTAATGCTGTGCGTGTGTATGTAAACCGACAGTTAAGAATTCACATTCCTATCGAAAAATGCCCAATCAAAATCGAATAGAAAAATTTCCATTACAACATAAAGGACGATGAACGAAATTCCTGGCTTAATTCTAGAATGTCAACGCTGTAGGTTTTCTGCTGATTGGCTGGGGCACAATTTTTTTTCTTGTTTTTTTGATATAAATCATCCAATTGGATGCAAATCCTATTAAAAAATTCAGGTTTCGCTCGAATGTTTGTATGCAGCCTCTCATTTTGCTGGAGAGCTCGAGTGTTCAAGCTAGTATTCGTTAAAATAATCATACCATCTTTGACGCAATGCACGTTTCAGCACAGTTCAGCGTAGAGTTAGCTCCGATCGTCATCATTACTCCGGTTATTTTCGACGATTAGAAATTTTAAACGATTTAAAAGCATTTTTTCTATTCCATACCCAAACGCCATCCACCTTACATTCCAAGGAAACATCTGACATTAGTCAGATACTTAATTCCTAGCAAATCAAACGACAATCCAGCGACAGCTATCTGAATCAATATTTTGTAAACACAAATCCGAACGACTTACTCCCTTGCCTTCTGACAGACGCCAGTCGCAAAATGTGCCGGTCATTGATTTCCAGCTAACGTTTCTGATATTTGACCTAGAGGGCGGGATGATGGCGTCAACAACCAGGGGAGACGAGACGGGTGAATGGGCAAAATTATGGACCAGAGTGGTTATTGTTTTGACTCCGGATTGAACCCAATTGACTCGGTCCCGGTGCCACTTCGAGTGGTCGTCATCGATCGTTGATTGGCAGCTGGCAAACAAAAGCAAAACGAACCTGTTCGACAAGCGCCGGATTGCAGTGGTTTGTTGTGTTGTGAGGGTGAAAATACTGTAATATTGAGTTCTGAAAAGCTGGGTCCCTCCAGAAGCGCTATGTTTTGAATTGTTTTAACTATAAGCTGATTGAAATGAAAAAAAAAATAAGATAACGATGCTAAGGGATTATTGTCAATGCAGTTGAACGTTGAAGTTTTCGCGCTGGTGATTGGCAACCTTGCCAACCAGCGAAGATGAAAAATTCACCAAACACCTCGGCAATTGGCAACCCTTTCTTTTGTTTGGTTCCGAAACTTGGAAGATGTTTGATAGATGTCTCTTGTTGAAAATGTTAATCAATAAAGTCGATCCGAAGCGTAGTTTCATTCAACCGAGAGCAACCGTCAGCAACTTCCAACTTATTGATCCATCATTACGCTATGAAAAAGCGTCAAATTTCAGCCCGAGACGGCTAATTACCGACTGTAGCCAGCACAGTTCGATCCGACACAAGCGTGCTGCTTATGCGCCACCCTAGAATAGGGACAGCACACCAAGGTTGAATTGCCCGGCTGAGACTCCCTTCAAGGCGAGTCCATAAAGATTTTACCCGATCGGATAAAGGATCGAACTAGTGGCTTCACCGAATCCGCAATCGAAAAACTCGAGAATTTCTCGGTCACACTCCAAAAGATTACCAAAACCTAGAAGAATCATAAAAACTTCCCGGTACGAGATCGCTCATACCTGCATTTCGCATCACTGGACTACAATCATCCCGTCACCAGAGGGCGAAAGGTCGTGGAAGAGGCTAAAGGAAAATTCAAAATCCAAGACATTAAGCGTTGCGCGTGGCGATGGGAATCTCAAAATCTCCGATTAAAAATACCTTTGGTAGGATTCAAAAACATTATATTGTTCCGAGAGTGATTGTATTTACGGAATGATGTTTAGAGTAAGGGAAATAACTTCATATTTACAATGGTTGTTTCAGTATAATTTCGGGTTTTCATTCATCTTATGTTTTCTAATTGGATCCTATACTACTATGTACATTTCTTACTCTACTCTCCTACCGGTGCGTGCATTTGTACATCTATCTACCTATACTATTAACCGTGCAGTGCTAGGGCCATCGATCGCGTTCAGAGGCTATGCAATCGATGCGGTACCGCTAAAATTTCCAAGGGGTCGGACGGTGTTCGATAAAAAACGTCACGACGTCTACGAAATTATGTCGTATGTGCAAACATAAAGTTTCGTGAAATTTTCGTGTTAGAATGCGATTAACGCATACTTAATTTTTCGAACAGATTCCAATTTCGGAAGAATCTGTCGTTAGTTGTGGACGACGCTCTGTTCGGAGAATGAAAGAGAATAGTATAATGATACGACTCACCGAGCAAGTGTGGGTTGGGATCAAACCTTTGGTCGCGTTGTTCTCTGGCTCTGCTCAACCGTCTGCCGGGAGCTGATGACGTCGTTCGTCGCTGACGTGATACCACCGTCGGTGTTTACTGCTGCAGATGCTGGACTCCTGATCGACTCGGCTTGGTATAAGAACGATGGGGCGGCCGATCAAAAAGCAAGGAGGGTCCCAACGGATATCCGATCCTGGATGTTGTTGGCGGGCACGTGGTGATGTGATCGACCGGTATGGGCAGGCTCTAGGTCCGGGCTCGATGTGACGGAACTAGCCCGGATATAACCATCGGCGTGGTTGATCTGGCGGGCAAGCTTTGTAGATGTTGGAATACGCTGTTGGGCGAAATCGATGCCTGTTTGGCACAAAAAGTTAGCACATTGCACGGGCACGGTTATCTTTTGCACGACTTTACCTGCTTTCTAGCTTTTTCTTGCACGCACAATTTCAGCCCTAGCTCGCGAGTGTAGCCTAAATGCGGGGCTACACAAAAAAAAGTATTTAAAATCTTTAAAATCAAGACTCACAACACCATTTGATACCTTTTTACTAAAAAGGAAAAAAACGATCGCGATCAAAAGCGCGCTTCCACTTGCTTTCACTAACCAGATAGAAATGATTGCAGTGTTACCCTCAGATCAGGGAAAGCAATCTCGGGCGTTGACCTTAGGCGGAAGTACGTTAATCCCGAGTAATCTTTACAAATTCTTCGGGATTCTGGCGATCTCAATTCGTCGCTCGTTTTTCAATCGTGATTCGGGCCTTTCTATTTCTTTCCCACCCCCTCGCAAAGCTTTATGGATTAGCCTTGAAAGAAAAAGCTCTGGAATTCAACCTTCGATGCAAGTCTCGATAAAGGCATCGGACCGATCCGTGCCTCTTGCATACAAATGGCAGAACCGATGCATTTTGCACGGTTCGACAAAATTAAAATTTAAAAAGGGGCGACCGCTACATAACACCGGACTTGTTTTACGAAAATTTGGTTTTCGGAGTAAAACCAAATTTTCGTAAGGGAAACTACTAAATTTTAATTTTTTTAAGATCTATCAACTATGTACAAAATCAAAAAAAACTAAACCTAACTATTTACAACAAAAAAACTGTTTGATAATTCACCAACAAAGGAAAAATACCTTCGTTTTTAACGTCCCCCGTTCGTGTTGATTTACTTGGTTCCACAAATAAAAACTAACGTGAAAACTCCTCAATGAGTTGTCAAACTTCTGACTGGTCCTTTGATCACGAACGACCTCAAATACAAGATTTGATAAAGTTCAGTGCCAAATTTCCTAACATAATTCCTCATCAAACTCCAAAGATTAATCCCGACAACGAAACTCCAATCATTAGTTTGGAAAAATAACTCGTTTCGGAAAAATCGCATTCTTTTCCGTCATCTTATCAGTTGGTTACATACCAACGCATCTCTCTAAAAACCGCATTCAAACTACGGAAGTCCCATTCAGTGTGCCTACGCCAGTCAATTAACTTGCTAACGACACCATCCTTAAAGTGAGAAATCCAGCGATTCAACAAAGTGTTTCACAACCCCGAACTTAACTTCGGTCAACTGAACCATCTTTGTTCACGAATCAATCATTAATTGATAGATGCGAAAACTTTTTCGCAAATAATTAACGCGCACAGAAAACTGTACACCCCTAGTCCCGAACAGCTAAAACACATACACCGAAACCAAGCAATCATACGCGCGAGCGAAGAAACGTCAAAAGCAAAAGTAAACAAGAAAAATTTGTCGCGTATTTCGTGTGCTTCCTCAATTTCT
The DNA here is from genome assembly GCF_029784155.1 of Uranotaenia lowii. NCBI lineage: Eukaryota > Metazoa > Arthropoda > Insecta > Diptera > Culicidae > Uranotaenia > Uranotaenia lowii. The sequence goes on along the minus strand of NC_073691.1, from coordinate 162,132,209 downwards.
TTTAAAAACAGGTAATTTAGTCTTCAACTTTCCTTTAAGTATCCTGCAAAATGTTGTAGCTGACCGGCGAAATTATTAAATAGTTAGAGGTAAGTGAATAATCCGTTTCTCCTCTTTTTTTTTCAGGTGAAAATAACTGAGTGCAGACTGGAGACGACGATGTAAACAACGATGCTCCCACAATGATGTTCCACCGAAACCGAACGGAAACTCGAACGACCTGGTTGAAGAACGTTCCGGATCTGGAATTTGCCGTACTAAGGAACCGGATATCGATCCAGAAGTAAGTTTTTCCAAACAGACACTAATTTTTGTTTTGTTTTAGGTGCGGTTGATGTGCGAACGGTAGACCAGACGGAACTCTCTGCGCCAAAGTGTACACCATCTCGGATGCTGATGACCTGCATGCAGCGTTCTTCCCGCAAAGTGGTCCTTGTTCAGCGATGACTTTTGTACCGACATGTACAACCACAGGAACAGTTGTTCCGGATCCTTCGTCCTGATGTTACGCTACTTGGAAACAGCAAAGAAAGGCCATGATGTGTTTCCTCTGACGTCAGGCAAACTTTCCCGATGGAGCGAAAATTCACTAAATGTGCTCCGGAGGTGATTCTTGAGATCTGAGTTTCTGATCGATGCCTCCCAGACGATGATCTAACCCGCACCATGAACATCCGACCCGACCTGGTTGAAAAAAAAAAGTTCCGGACAAGGAAGTGATGTCAACAATGAACCAGATATCGTTCCTCCAGTAATTGTTTTGCCCTTACTAATTTCTTTTTTTTTTGTTTGTTTTAGGTACCTCCACAGGATGGAACACCCTCCCCATATTGACTGCCACAGATGATGTTGGTTATGGTCTCTCCTCGAAGTGCAGACTGGAGGTGCTGGTACTCGGGAACTGTTTTGATGTTGCTGTTCCAAAGTGGCCGTACTGAATCCCATTTCGACCGAATTGAAGAACGATCCAGATCCGGAAATAACCACAATAAGGAAACTGCTATCGATCCTGAGGTAAGTCTTTAAACACTGACTAACTGTTTTTTTTTTTTTTTTTTTTTTTTAGGTGCTGTTGCTGGCGAAGAAGACTTTCTGCCGCTGGGACGAAATATCCGTTCCGGATGAAAAACAGGAGACATTGTACGCTGCACTAATGATGTTTTGACCGCCACTAACAATCCTCAAATGGAAACTGCCAGATTGCGATTCGCAAGTCGACCCCACGATTGATATTCGTAGGACGTGTCGAATCGACAAAATTTTCCCAAGATAATTTGGACGTACAGCGACAACCACCTGCTGTCGACTAGATCTACAGTGCCTCCTGAAGAATTGGACAGATAGGATTTTTTATGAAATGTGGAACGATGAGCTATTCCTGATTGTTCCGAAGTGTGTCGACGAAACTAAAATCACCCTGAAATTCCGGATCCATCATAAATCCATTTGGTCAACCCAGGCAAGTCTGGCTCGATGTGTGGTGCTTCTCCAAGTGTAGAATTCCAACAATTCTAAATCTGCCCCAGATGCTTCTGCCAATTCCAAACCGTCTTTGTTCATCCAGCTGCTTCCGGCGTGTTGCCTACAAGACGGGAAAAATTCGATTTGCCCAAAATAATCTTAAAAAAGCAGCGTTGCCAAATTCCAAACTTGCTGCAAATTTCAGAATACTGGGACTCTAAGCTGGTTCGTTTTTTAACCCTGATTGGAGAGTTATTACCCCCTCAATCTCCCACAAATTCGAAAACTAAACTTAGCCAAACTCTAACTGTATAAAATTATAATTAAAAAAAAAAATAAATCAAGCAAATTTTAGAAAAAAAAAATTGATAAAAAATAATAATAATACTACAATAAATAAAAATCAAAATATAATTAGTTTTAATGTTACTCGATGTTAGTTTATAAGGACCCAATGTAACTTTAGACCTAAGGGAAGAGAAAAAAATCTGTAAGTGGGTAAAAAAATACCACACTAGATAAGTTCTAATCCTAGGTTAAGATTGTGAACTACATACTAACATCAACTAACGAATAGAACTAAAAAGAAACAATGAGAAGAGGTAATTATAGTTAGGTTCAGGTTAGGGAAAATTTGCGTAATGCCAGATTTGTACCTGCTTCTCATTTCCCATTTTTTTTTTCGCGTTCGGCGTTATAATTGTGTTTAGGCGGTTTGTTGTTTCTCTCTTCTGTTTCCTTCTCATTAGGTCTACATATCCCATAATTGCTTCCACTGCTTTGACAATCTGTTGTAGCCAGCTCGATATACTTGGGTTGCTCAACATTGTCTACTTTCTACGTAGACTTCTGAGTCTTATGCGATCAACGTTCGGGTTTCCCCACTGCCGAACTCACGCTTTGTTTCCGATAAATCGTACTCCTCGTCAACGTCATTGCGACTCTGAGTTTCTGGATAGTAGGTCATCATTCGCACGGCTTCACCGTGGAACTCGCTTTTGCTTCTATTCGAGGGGAACGCTATACTTACTACTACAGATCTCGAAACAGGTTCAGTTTTTTGGGACATTTAGACCAAACTTCTCGACCTCCAACTCTTTCAACGTTTCCTACAGTAGAATAAAGTTTTTGTGTTAGGATTCCAACATTGCGTGGTAGGTGCGATATTTTTAGCAACCAGAGTAGAATGATCATGGTGCGTAGTCCTTTTTGTTAAAAAAAAATACATAGCTTGATTATAAAATTTCCTAAACCCCTGATACTGCTTAGTTTGAAAACTTTTTCAAGAATTTACAATGGAATATACCAATCCTTTTTCCCTCCAATGTTTCTAGGTCGTAACAGTGGCTCCCAACTACCCTTTTTACTACAGCTTGTATGTATTTTGGAGCCAACTTCCCGCAATAGCCCTTACCCTTATCAGAAAGCTCCGTGTTCTTCTTAAGGACTGTTTCACCCACTGAATAAGTCGGACAATTCGCATTCGAGCGTAGGTTGTAATAGTTTGCGTGTTTTTGATAGGCCTGCTTCAAGTTCTTGTGAACGTCCTCGAACAACTTCCTCCTCTCTTCCGTTTCCAATTGCCGATTTCCTGTGCCGGTGTCTCTCAAATAGCGATACTCCATTCCGTCTGCGATCCTGTTCCGCCCAAATAGGATGAAATAAGGTGAATAACGCGTTGCTTCATGAACCGAGTTACGGACGGCATTAGCGATAGCTTGAACGTTGTTAGCCCATTCTTTGTGGTCTTTTTTGATGGACGCGCGAATCGCTGTCGTGATTACGCGGTTGACCCTCTCCGTATCGTTGATCTGCGGGTGGTAGTTCGGAGTCCGCCAATGGGTAACGTTGTACTTCTGCAGTAGATTCTGAAACTGTTTCGAAAGAAATTGAGAACCGTTATCCGACAATACCACTTCCGGTATTCCGAACAACAAGAATAGAGAATTTTCGACGTAATGTACTAAAGAGTCTGCGGTAGCTTGCCGAAAAGGTTGTACCATAACAAATTTGCTGAAAAGATCCGTTACTACCAGCAAACAAGTGTTTCTCATCTTTCCAGAGGCTGGCAATGGACCAACGTAGTCCATTGTCAGAAACTGCCACGGGAATTCTGCGACTTTCTTCTGCGTTGTCATTGGAGGCGTAGTGTTCTTATTCGTTGCTTTACTCGTTTGGCATAACAGACAGGACTTGCAGAACTTCTTCGTCTCCGAACTCATCAGAGGCCAAAAATAACGCTCCTTAAGTGCCGCAAGTGTCTTTTCCACTCCAAGATGAGCTTGCCCATGAATGTTCTCGATGATGGTCTTCCGTTGATTCTTGGGAGGATAAATTTTCCATTGGAAACGCGCATCTTCGAATCGTCCTTCCGACTTCACATACTTCCGGACTTCCCCATCAATCACCTGGAAGTCTGGGTACTTTGCGGGTTCTTTGGCGATCTTCTCAGCGAGTTGTTGATGTTCTTCGTCTGTAGGCACGGCCGAAATGGCATCCACTGACCTTGATAGGCAATCCGCAAGCACGTTACACTTTCCTTTGCGGTACTCCAGTTCGATATCGAAGGATTGTATTTTTAGTGCCCATCTTAACAGTTTGGCGTTCCCCGTCTCCACCCCCATAGTGAACAACCAAGTCAGGCTCTTTGCGTCCGTAACCACTTTGAATCGGGTTCCTTCGACGTAGTGGCGGAAGTGCTCGATCGCCAAAAGGACCCCGAGGCACTCCTTCTCTACCGCCGCGTACTTCCGTTGAGTACTGCTTAGCTTTTTGCTAAAGTAGGCTACAACTTTTGATTCTCCTTCGATAACCTGAACAAGCGCTGCTCCTACCGCATTGTCAGAGGCATCTGACTCTATTGCAAAGGGAACGCTGAAGTCTGGATTACCCAGAATTGGGGCAGAAACTAAGGCACCTTTTAGTTCATTGAAAGCCTGTTCCGCCGCCTCCGTCCAACTAAACTTCCCCTTCGTCTTCTTCAACAGGTCAGATATGGGTGCAACTATCTTGCTGTAGTTCTTTATGAACCGTTGATAGAACCCAGCAAGTCCAAGGAGCCTTCGTATGTCCTTCCGTCCTTCTGTCCTTCCGAAACAGAAAAGGCTGATTTTCTCGCTTGCTCGTTTTTGCATGTGGATTTGGATACGAAAAGTGTTCCTAAAATGGTTTGGCACCACTTCCTCCTTCTCATGGGGAAATAGGAAGCGGGGAGGGGGGCTCCCATACAAATTTTCGCACAATTCGAGAACTAATTAAGCAAATGGAACCAAATTTGGCATTTAATGGTATATGGGTAAAAAAATTTTTTTTTAAAATGGTTTGCGACCTCTTCTTTCTTCCAGTTTGGAGATGAAAAAGCGGAAAGGCCCTCGCATACATTGTTTTTAGCAAAATTCGAGAATTAATCAAGCAAATGGAACCAAATTTGTCACGGGTAGTTATTTGGGTTCGAGAAATGTTCTATGATTATTTGGGACTTCACCCTCTTCGATTGGGGAGAAACAAAAGGGGAGCCCTCAATACAATTTAATGCATTATTCGACAACTAATCATGCAAAAAAAAAAATCAAATTTCATATAGAAAGATATAAGGCTACGAGTCAAGTTTCTACGATGTTTGAGACCCATCTGTCCTTCCACTGGGGTGATAAGAAGAGGGAAGGGGGTCTACCCCACAGTTTAATGCATTACTCGAGAATTTTTTGAACAAAGAATGTTTATGTAAGTATATTCGAGTTCGAGAAATGTTTTTTTTTTATGTTTTGAGACCCCTCCCCCTCTCCAAATTCTCAATTGAGAATTTATTTTTCAACTTTAATATCAAACGGTATTTTAGTAGATTTTTTTTCTATGATTGTTTGTGCTGATTTAGCAGATGATAACAAATTGGGAAGAATATTCAAATTGCAAGAAATATTTCAAAGATAATTTGGTTTTCCTCGCGGGATAGGAAAGGAAAGAGAGTTGTCATACGTTTGTTTTGATAAATTCAAGTGCTCATCAAATAAATTTAACCAAATTTTACAAGCGAGAGTATAAGAGTACGATACATGATTCTATGGTTAATAAAAAAACCCTTTTGACTTACAGTCGGAGATAACAGAGGAGTTCCGCACAAATTGTTTGTTTAACTTGAATAAATTAAAAAATGGAACCAAATTTGAAAGAAAAAGTATTCGAGTACGAAAAATGTTTCTACATTTTTAAGAGATTCCATACAGAAAAGAACCGGGAGTGGGGATGGTTTTATCGAATAGTTTCTAAATCTTTTCAAGCAGTTTAAACCATATTCCAAATAAGAGTTTTTTTTAAAGATTCAAGACCTCTCTTGCTTTCAGATGAGAAACGGGAAGAAGAAAAATATGTATATGTATATGCATATGTGAAATGTGATGTTATTTGGTTACGAAAAATGTTTCGTAGTGCCGAAATCGCAGGGGAGAAAGGCAAATTAAAACAAAATCTTAATATAAGATTTAAAAAAAATATTGAAAAACAATGTCAGATCAATTTGAAAAATAACATTTCAAATCATCTTTTCATTCCAACAATAATTGTAAATATATCGAAAATTAATTTATAACAAAATTATTTTCATACAATTTATTGAATTGAGAAAGGTGTAGCAAAACACATCGGGTCAGCTAGTTCTTGATAAAATTTTGATGAACGACTGAGATGATTCAAAGGTAACTATCTCGACTCATAACTAGGACCCAAAACCACGAAATCTTAAGCAAGGTTCTTCTATAGTTTTTCAAAAAAGTTCGAACCTGTTGATAGAAGCTTAATTCCGAATAGCGAATTTCAATAATATTAGACAAAGCTTCCCAAATCGCCCAGATTTGTCCCAAGTTTTTGCACTTTATTTGCCTAAGCAAGCAAAACTTCAAAAAGCGTCATTACAATTATGTATTAGCGTCTATATTTTTTGAGTAAATTTGTTTTTTAATAATGTGGAATATTTTTTTAAAGCTTAAAATATGATTTATTTTGATATACAAAAGTCAGGATATTTTCTTCATGATTTTTATTTAATAATTTTGATGTTGCCAGACATTGGAGAAAATATACCGAGTTTGCACGGCTTGAATATTCACTTGCGGAACAATATCTAAAAAGTTAATGTTAGAATAATTCCGGATTGTTTCTAAACATTGAAAATTGATGTCTGTGATAGGAATTCGCATTCTGTAACCAGTTCATTGTAAATGCACTTCGGTTTGAATCAATCAGTGGTTCACAGTTCAGAGTCCAGAGTCCAGTGTCCAGAGTCCAAAGTCCTGAGTCCAGAGTTCAGAGTTCAGGATCCAGAGTCCCAAATCAAGAGTCCAGTGTCCAGAGCAGTGCACAGAGTTCAGAGTCCATAATCCAGAGTCCAGTGTCCATAATAAAAAGGCTCGAGTCCACAGTCCAGAGTACAGAGTCTAGAGTCCAGTGTTCAGAGTCCAGAGTTCGTAATAAAAAGCCCAGAGTTCAGAGTCCAATGTCCAGAGTCCAGGGTCCAGAGTCCAGGATCCAGAGACCGGGGTTCAGTGTTAAGAATCCAAAGTACTTAATCCAGTTTCCAGAGTCCAATGTTCAGAGTTCAGAGTCCAGAGTCCTGAGTCCAGGGTCCAGAGTCAAGAGTTCCAAATCCAGAGTCCAGTATGCAGAGTTCAGTGTTCAGAGTCCATAATCCAAAGCTCAGAGTCCAGTGTTCAGAGTCCAGATTCCAGCGTTCAAAGTCCAGAGTCCATAGTCCAAAGCCCAATCGAGTGTTCAGAGTCCAGAGTCCATGATCAAAAGCCCAGAGTTCTAGTCCAGAGTCCCAAATCCAGAGTCTAGAGTCCAGTGTTCAGAGTCCAACATCCATAATCCAAAGCCCAGAGTCCAGAGTCCATAATCCAAAGCCCAGAGTTCCGAGTCTAGAGTCCAGAGTTCAGAGTCTAGAGTCTAGTGTTCAGAGTCCAGAGTCTAGGGTCCAGAATCAAGAGTCCAAAATCCAGAGTCCAGAGTCAAGAATTTAGTATTCAGAGTCCAGAGTCCATAATCCAAAGTCCGGAGTCCAGTTTCTAGAGTCCAGATTCCAGTGTTTAGAGTCCAGAGTCCATAATCCAAAGCCCAGTCCAGTGTTCAGAGTCCAGAGTCCATGATCCAAAGCCCGGAGTTCGGAGTCTATGGTCCAGAGCTTCGAATCCAGAGTCCAGTGTCCACTTTCCAAAGTCCAAAGTCCAGTGTTCAGAATTCAGAGTCCATAATCCAAAGCCCAGAGTCCAGTGTTCAGTCCAGAGTCCAGAGTCTAGTGTTCAGAGTGCAGAGTCCATAATCCAAAGTCCAGAGCCCAGAATTCAGAGTCCAGAGTTCAGAGTCCAGAGTCCAAAGTCCAGTGTTCAGAGCCCAGAGTACAGAGTCCAGAGTCAAAAATCCATAGTCCAGTGTTCAGAGTTCAGTCTTTAGACTCGAAATTCCATAATCTAAAGTCCAGAGTCCAGTGTTCATAGTCCAGGGACCAAAGGTCAGAGTCCAGAGTCCAGTATTCAGAGTCCAGTGTTCAGAGTCCATAATCCAAAGCCCAAAGCCCAGGGTTCAGAGTTTAGAGTCCAGAGTCTAGAATCCAGAGTTAAGTATTCAGAGTCAAATGTTCCGAGAACAGAGCAAGGTTGCCGAAAAAAAATTCTGTGTTTTTGCGCAAAGAAATTCCGAATCTCTGGGATTTTACCCAAAAAATCTGTGTTGGTTTTCGGTGATGGAAATTGCATAAATTCTTTTAAAAAGTCATGAAAATTTGATTTTTTTTCTACATTTTACTTGAGAAAAATCATTGTTAACAGCATAACAACCTACTACAACATACCCATACAACATACACAACAACAACATAAGCTCTAATCCAATGAAACAAATGGTAACCTACAAGATCAATCTAAATCTGTTTAAATCTGCAGCAAATTGTGTCAAAATAGCGAGATTTTTTAACCAATATTTAAACCAATTTAAAAAAAAAAGTGGTTTGGAAATGGTATAAAACGAATCGTGTCTTTGGGGACTAATTTACACAAAACTAGGACCACTGAATTTAAAAAAAAAAACTGGAAACCCCAAGACTGAGCTGACAAACTAATTAGAACATAAAAATTGGGTCGAAATTTCTAAATTGTTTGACCAACTTTTATCCCAGTTCCAAAAAAACAGCTTATTTGTAACAGGAAATCACAGAATTTTTCACACCGGTGTACTATGTATGGATCAGCTTTTTGTGCCAGGGGAACATTTATCTTGGGACGCTCTATATGGCACCACTGCCTCGGTTGGAGGTTTATTTGCCTTCGTCTAACTGTCTCGTAGCTTCTGTTGTCAGTTCATCAATTGAGGCATGGCCTCGCTACGGAGGTATCATATATCCAAATATTCTGACAATAATGGGGACGCGATTGGAAACACCGACATCCTTTATAGCCAGGCCGGCTACCCGTCAATTCGATGAGCTTAGAAGTTAGCGGTAGCAGTAATTTTTCTTAGTAACCGGTAAGCATAACAGCGATCAAGGATGACAGGATTGTAACCGTTGGATACCAAATCGGTACTCGAATCGTGAACCGAGAAAGCAGCAGAGAAACGAAACTAGAGCGTGGTTGCAAATTTGCCCGTGGTCGTTGACTGTGTATAGTTTAAGACCGGCGGCCCAACGAATGAGCTCAATAATCGAGCACGATGAAATTTCAAACCCCCGGCTGAGTTTCGAGTTGCCCAGTCAAGCCGGCAAGATATGCGGGATCGACAGAATCAGCTTATCACTCGGGAAGCGAGGGGCAATATGGCGCGATTGGCGACCACGAATTGCAACGAAGGGTGGTCGTGTGGTTTCGTGTACCTACCTAGTTAGCGTAGAAGCTACTCACGTTGAGCAGACAATCATTAGTTTGTAGGTTTAATCGGGTAGCTCATCGGGAAGCCGAAACTCTACGCAAAAGTTGACATATGGCAGAGCGTCACCACCAGAATCGTATTCCATCTAACTAAGTAACTGAACAGTGCCATCAGTCTGTTGATGATGTATTTAGCTGGCTGCCTGGACGATGTTGTCATCTAAATTATCTCAAATTACCGCTTGATAAGGTTTGATGCAGCACGACACAAAAGTTGTCGTTCGGATGCTGGTGGTAAGAAATATACTGCGGTGGGTCCTATTACGCGCCCGAAGGAAGTATTACGCGTAACCAATTGAGAATCAATGATACTCTGGTCGAGTTTGTTTTCGATTGATGTCATCTCTAGTACCGGAACATACGTCAAGTCAATATGATTTGGTCTTATTAATTTTTTTTATTTACATAGTATTCCGTCTCACGACATAACTTGACGAACATAATTTCTATAATTCACTCGGTCCATGGCAACCGTTCTCCAATTTCTCGGACACCCCCCGTTCGCCAGATCACGCTCCACTTGGTCTAACTACCTCTCTCGTTGCGCCCCCGCTCGTCTTGTTCCTACCGGATTCGTAGCGAACACCAAGATTTGGTCTAGGAGTACTATCAGTTTTAAACAGTTTTGAATTAATAGGTTATTTTTAACAACGTTTAATACCTTTCTCTAGAAATCCATTTTCAGCTACAATTAGGACATAAGTGCCATGTACAGTCAAACAAATCATCATCATCCCCTAGTTAGTTTGCACAAAGCCAAATGAAGGATTCCAAAACGCCCACGGTTCAACCTTTACTTCAATCATGATATCTCAATGGAAATTCCTAAAAAAATCAGTTTGCATGTATTTATGTAGTGCTCCTGCATAATTTTGCTCGAGCGCTCAAGTTTTTATGCCAGTAGTCGGTAAATCAATCATATCATCTTTGGCGCAATGCACGTATCAACATATTTTCGGCATGAAGTTAACTATTATCCTCATTGAAATTTTGAAACCTCTTGTTTGGGTATAACTTCCCCTACTTCGGTTCCATAAAGCGGACTCTCCGCTCCCTAAACGAAAGTAACAACCGGCTTCCCGCTCCTACTTAGAAAGGGTCAGCCAGATACATGATTCATAAACATGACTGCATTATTGATGAACTGCTTAACGAGTCCGTCCGACAATAAAGGCATCCCGGGGCCAAGGTTGTTTTTTGGAACCGTTGTCATCAAGATTGTAACCACTGCACACCGAATTTGGATCAAAAACGACGGTGGCAAGATAATTTTTTTTACATTTATCACCGAAAGTACTCCGGTACAAAATAATTCTCCAGAAACCTCGGAAAACTGATCGATTCGAGTTGAAACGCTCTCTGTTTTTGGACAGTTAACACAAAAAAACGAAGCTTCTATCACTGCTCTATAAGAAGATTTCTTTCATAAAAAGTGACATTTCCGAGAAATTCAAAACAAATCTTAAGTCATTCTTTAAAAATTCTCATTCCTTAAAATTGGAAAAAATGCAAAAAGCAAGTTGATTGCTGTTCGAGTGTTGCTCCGCTCAACTTGAATGAGTTAAACCGGAAATAGTCGTAATTCAAGGTTACGAGGTTGGATTCGACAGCTTGATTGGCTAGAAACGTCTTTGCAAAAACTAGCTAGATGGTTATTGGAAATCACGAACCCGGAGATTTGTTTGTGGGCGGTTGTGTCATAGAAAGAGTCCCGATCAGAAGAAAATAGCAAAATAATATGACGATGTGATGTTTGACATAATTCGATACTCGTAGGATATTCAAATATCTCAAATTAAATTTAAAAGTCCATTCAACAATAACTCAATCATATATTCCTTTGATAGCATTATAACAAGATTATAGCTCAACCAGATAGGATATTAACCACCAGAAATCTAAAAATATATAAGTTTTACAAGCTTTCATGCATTTTTCGCTTCATATGAATTAACTTGTTGTATACAATGTTCAACTGCTTCCTGCCTTGTACCCAAACTTTTATGGATTGTTTCAAAACTTGCACAATGCTTGAAAAGTTTGGGTAGTGCCAGGGGGATTCGAACCTCGACCTTCAGGTTGAGAAGTGCACACGCTACCAAGGAACCATGCCTTACGCATTGGAATGAGAGCTTTCTCCATTAAAGTAAAGATACCGATCACTCGCTGAGATCGTTTTGAGTGATAATTTTGATATGTTTTCCTGATCGGGATTGCTACATCAAGTCGAATTCGTAGGAGCACAAGTAAACAACCCTATTATAGGTGATGGATTATGGTATATAAAACAAATATAGAATTTTAGAGCAAAATATTTGATGATTTGTATCAGTTAAACAGATTAAAAATGGGAATCCAACTCAAAATTATCACATGAGAGAAAAGAAATGTGGTTGCCAGCTTGGACAGTAAGAATATAGGAATAGCAGACAGCGAACATGCTGAAATGCGACAGGCATAAACTAGAAAAATTTGGTTAGAGAGATCAGTTTTGAAAAAGTTAAAATGGAGAATGGAAGTTGACGAATTGTCGTCCGTAATGTTCCCAGTTAGAAGAAGAGATTTCGGATGTTACGAGGCTTTGTGGCGTTCGTGTCTGTAAATATCCTATCTTGATGAATTATTATCTTGATATATTATTATCTTGATAGAAGTTATATATTGCAAAGAGGGTCCTAGATTCCACATTACCAAATATGAATAAAGAGAAGAGAGAGGTTCTGTGACCTATAGCGGACTGAAAATGTATAAAAAAAATTTCAGCAATAAATTAAGTACAACAGACATATTGAACAAGAATTTATACTCAACGGTAACAGTGATGACGATCTGATGAAGCCTCAGAGAGAAAAGTGTACGGTAATGGATATACGCGGGAGTAAGACGAATACGTCGTTCTAGCATTGGTAAATTAAAGCAAACAATACATATTATCCTAGGGATAAACTGTCCCTCCCACTTTTTTAGATGAGTCTATGGTGGAGGAAGGACCCAAATGGGCGTGTGGGACCAACATAAACATCGTAATCCAGGCTGAAGTTACTGAAATTTGGGGGAAACCATGTCTCACAGTGTACAAACACGTCATAATTTAAATTATTACACACTATTTTAGGGAAGTCTAAGTTGAGAACAAAGCTTTCACAGATCTACAGTTCATTGTAAAACTGACATAAGGTCTTATTTTTACCAGAAGAGCTAATCATCGAGGTGATTTGGCAAACTTCTATTCGATTTCTTTCAAAACCTATATGAAACATATATCATTTCTTCTATACAGGTACCTGAGTAAGTTAAGAAGAAGACTTACCCTCAAATTCCCGAGCGCATCATCAGTAAGCAGAGCGCTATTAAGTTAACAGGGTGAAATTTTTCACCAGATAAAGACAGGAGCGATGCGCACCAACACAGGTGGATGATTGATGAACTGTAAACGGCGTTAAAGTGGTTAAAGCCTTCATGTTTAAACAGCTATTTGGATTGAACAGTTCGATCAAACCATACATTTTATTGAACGCAACAGTAACTTTGATCAAGTATCTTGTTCCGTCGGGTAGTAGTATTCTTGGGCATCGACTCTGCCAACTCCAGTAGGTTGCATCGACTGTTAAAGAACTTAAAACAATTGGCTTAAATCGCAATCGTTAGAAGCTGTGGTTGCCTCAGGAAGCTGTTGTTGTATCTTCGGAGCTCATCCCAGTTAGCTGTTCCTCCAGTTGACAGACAAACTAGACAATCCTGTGAACGATTGAATGACGCTCTACTAGTTACAACGTCCACCAACAGCACCTCGTGTCTGTTTCTTGTACTGACTTTTCGCTTTACTGGAAGTCAACTCGGAACCATGGATTATTACCAACACCTCAAAATTAATGTAACATAGTCAAAAACTGGATCTTTAAGCGATTTTGTGTCCGTGTACCTAATGTACAGAAACCACCTCCAAATTTTCAATTACTTCAATGGCTGCATGGGTCAGCACGCGGTAAGATCAAGAAAGTTTGGACCACGATACCTGTTGGTCACGGTTTATATTTTCCGTTCGCCAAAACCTGATCGTTAGTATGAGGTGAGGAACAACGTGGGACTTCAACGAACCCGATTTTCCCTTTCAATCCGAAGCACCGACCGTTCTGGTGAGCAGCGACAGAAGGCTCTTTCCCATGGCACATCCGGCTTTAATTATACGTCTCAGAAGGAAAACTCAGTCTCCGAGTGGACCGATACATTTGGTTCCGTAAAGCCGCCAACGGCTGCACAAGCTGATCCGGAACTTGCTCGGGCTAGAAAAAATCCAGTCTGGTACCACCAGATCCTGGTCAACCTCTTTCACATACCGTATTTATTTATGCCGAGTGTTGCACTAGGTGCTGTCATCTTGTTTAATAGTAATAAATTTAGCTGTCATCATCATATGCAGCACGTGGACGATCCGCAAAGCTCAGAAAATACGCCGCTACAAACCATCAGGTATGAGTGACTTTCAGCACAATCACCATGGACTAAAGGGTGATGCGGTCAAAATTTGGTCAAGGGAAAACGCGTGTAAATTGGTGAAATCGTTTATTTAAAAAATCAAATTAAATTTCTTTTTCAAGTTTAATTAGTATAAAATTCAGGAAAAATATTTAGTTAGGCTTCCGCTTTTCCAAATCCGAATTGCCGGGCTTTACGCTTAACCCCTGCCATCAGATTTTGTACAGCCTACTTGTCCACCTTCTTCGCCTCAGAAAGCCAGTTTTCCTTGAACTGCTGCTCGTTCTTAGCAGTTTTTTTGGTCTTCTTCAGGTTCCGCTTGACAATAGCCCAGTTTTTCTCAATTGGGCGGAGCTCTGGCGTGTTGGGAGGGTTTTTGTCCTTGGGAACCACCTGCACGTTGTTGGCGGCGTACCATCCACGGCCTTTTTACCGTAATGGCAAGATGCCAAATCCTACCAAAACAGTACGAAACAACCGTGTTTCTTCAGGAAAAGCAGCAGACGTTTATTCAAACACTCTTTCACGTAAATTTCTTGGTTGACAGTCCCGGAAGCTATGGAAATGCTGCTTTTCAAGCCACAGGTACAGATGGCTTGCCAAATCAGATATTTCTTCGCAAACTTTGACAGTTTCATGTGCTTAAAAATATCTGCTACCTTTCCCCTTCCTTTTGCCGTATAAACTCCTGTCCCGGAAGCTGCTTGTAGTCGGCTTTGACGTAGGTTTCGTCATCCATTACCACGCAGTCAAACTTCGTCAGCATCGTCGTGTACAGCCTCCGGGATCGCGCTTTGGCCGTTGTATTTTGTTTATCATCGCGATTTGGAGTCACTACCTTCTTGTAAGTCGATAGTCCGGCTCGTTTTTTGGTTCGATGCACGGTTGTAGACGATACACCCAGCTTATTTGCGGCATCTCGGAGAGAGAGGTTAGGGTTTCGCTTGTCCCGTTACCAAATGTTTTCCTAATAAAATTGTATAATGAAAATTTCCTCTTCAGCATGTCTATCCAAACCTCATATTGAGTTGCTCTACCTCAGTCCGCTCGTGTTAGTAAACCTAACCGTTTGTCGGCCTAGTAAGTCAGCTGACTGAAACCGCTGTCAAATCACTAACCAACGCCAAAATTGTTGTACCAGAACGTCAGTGTAGTTACCGAAATTAAATACTTTACCCCCAAATAGGGTAACCTATTGATTACTAAACGCCTTTGCTTCGTCATACAGCAGATTCAGGGTCAATTTAATTATGGATTATGCTGAAAACTCTGCATTTTACGCCAAACCATAATTTATTGATGTTACCAAAGGATCCTTTAGTCGACATTCCCGAGCCTCAGGAATCATTTGGAAGATTATTAAAAAATTGCCTCTGGTTGAAATTGTTGCAATGAAAACGCCATGTTGCCACTATTCGTGTTTCACTCATTGTTTCCTTTTTATGCTTACTGCGGCTTTCTAGAATGAAAACTTGGTACGAGAATTTTTGTTTTCTTCAGCCCCTTGTGGAGAAGTGCCGATTCTGTATAGGATCGACCGAAACCGTATGTTGTGGTTAACGTTTTTTAGACCGATCTCAATCCTCACAAGACCACCGACTTTCAATTCGTGTCCGGATACCGCGCTTCGTTGATCTCGACATCACAGGCGGACAAGTAAACGTGATATTCAACGCTGAATTTCTCGCAAACAACACGGAAGTTTGCTCTCGTCAGACTATCTACAACAACTCTCATCTCGTATTTATTTATCGATCGGTAGTTTTCGCGGTGGGTTTTTTTCCATCATTTCTCCTCGGAGCTGCTTGAAAAATGCACTGCTGTGATGGGTTGATATGGATGTACACAAAATCCCAATAGTGAACAGAAAACAGGACCTTTGGGCATGTGAACGGTCTTTTGCCATAGATCAGAATGGTGCACGATGCAGACGGTTGTTAAACCTATAGAAAAGAAAGTAGATCTCCACGCCAAAAATGTGATAAAAAGTGCACTAATCAGAAAGGGTGTTTTTTGTTGTAGCAGTATGGATAGAAATAAATTATTTTTATTTTTTACTTGAACACTCCTGAGTAGGACTAATGAACACCTAACCGAAAATAGCCATCCCTGCAAAAGCCGATAATGACTCTATTTATAGAACTAATAAACCAAGAGCATAGCCGAATAGCAGAGAAATATTTCATAGAGTAAACAAAACTCACGACGTCACGGAAAACTCTTTTTCTTTGTAAAGCGGAACTGGGTATTTCAACACGTTCGTCGCCACGCTCGTTTTGGTACTTTTACTAGCCGGGCCTAAAGAAATTCTCGGAGCGAGAAAATAAAGGGGGATAACTTCTTAATTTGCAACGTGTGGCTAAACTGAGCGGATAACTTGAGTAAGAGAGCGTCACCTGCTTTCTGATGTGACGGGGCCACCCAGGAAACCTTCACCCGTCACACGAATATGGGTCCCATGGCGAAGAACGTGTCGAAGAGATATGATGAAACTTTGCTGGAGATATCGCCACCAGCTGATGTATGTCCGGGCCTTGACCCCACCAGATGATAGGTCTTATGGTTGCATGGGTAACCAAGAATCGAGAATTAGAATCTACACCCGATATCGGATATCAATACCTCGGGTTGATTACCAGAAAAACATATGAAAAAGAAGAGGGTTTTTCGTGAACATTCCAACTAACTTTTACGAAGTTCCGGTCATGAAAATTAAATGACTGCTCTGATCTGAGGGCTGATGAAAGTACTCGATCACTTTTTCTAGAACTTTTTGGGGTCCGCATTTGTACCTCAAGGTACTTAGTAAAAAAAACATGGGTTTTAAGTTCTTTGTCTTGTCTTTATATTAAAACCTTCCCAAACAGAGTGCGATAAAGAGTGTTCTAAAGTGCGTGCAATACCGTTTTGTGATAGCTCAAAGAATGGTAAGAAGAATGGTAAATTTTAATGGTTTTTAGTGCGTTTTCCCTGAAACTAATTTTCCAAAACGAATCAGGTCAAAGCCCACCTGAGCCTACTGTCGAGACCGACCCGCCCTTCCTACTCCTGTTCACTTCTCAATCTCCAAAACTTCCTCAATAAAATTCATTTTTCTTCCACAGCCATCTTCGCTCATAGAAATCAATCTGCAAACTGATTTAACCGTTTCCCTTCAACTCCTGACACGTAGGTACACATTACTCTCTTCTTCCGAAACTCTACACAGTCTTCTCCCTCTCTGATTATAACGAACGCTCTCATCAGTTCCCGAGAAAGGGGCCGTCCATAAATGATGTCACACAAAATTTGGAAAAATTATCCAAAAAACGAAATCGAGTGTCCAGTCAGTATGGACAGTGATAGCAGCATCGACGGCAGCAGAATCGACGGTCAGGGAATCAACCGAAAAGCTAAATGAGGTTTGATTGCCGAGCAACGCGAGAATCCAAACCTTATATTGTTTATATCATGCGCATGATCGGAATCCCATTTTGATTTCCATTTTGAAGCCGATCACCCTTAAGAGCAAATAGCTCACTCGGCTACGTCCAAAGCTGAGGATCTAGAGGTCCCGTGTTCAAATCCCATTCCGATATATTTTTTTAAATATAAACCTATGGTTCACCGATGAGGTTGGAATAACCTTCGATGTGGTGTGAACGAAAAACGCACCGTTTCCTGGTCAAGTAAAAGGAAACTTAGGAAACTTATATTAACTCTTAACTTTACCGCCAAATACCTCCATCCGGGGAAACTTTGAGAAGGTTTAATATGCCTAGGCAGCGCTAGAGGCGCTAGTGTTGGATAGGAGAATCGTTCTTAAGTAGAAGCAAAAATTATTCATTACAAGATTCGGAACTCTAGGGAAAATCGACGGACAAAATCAAAAAGCGCCACCATCAAATGCTGCGGCAGAAATGCAACTAATTAGTAAAACACGCTGTAGTGTCGTAGACAATCCAGCCAAGTTGGCAACACTTTCAGAAACACCTATTGAATACAACCCTGTTATAACACGATTCGATGTATAGATCAGAACGAGAGAATACAATCAGTTTTACCTTGCCCGCGCAGTCTAGCAGACGTCTTTTGATTGTATCCAGGGTTGCCAACATTTATTTTCAAAAATCAGGGAACTTGCGAAATAAAAATCAGGCAAAATCAGGCTACGTAAAAGTAACGGAAATTACGCTCAAAGTGATGACCTTTTTTTTTTTTTTTGGTCATCTCTCCACATTTTCACTCCAATGTGAGCCTACTCAGATGAATAACTCTACTGCATCAAAGCAATCAAAAGATTCCCTTCAATTCTCTTTTGCAACAAGAATTAACGGGAATCTTTCGGTTGCTTTGATTCAGTCACATTTTCACTTTTTCTTCAGCTATAGTACCTACTCCAGTTCCTTACTACCCATTTTTCATGACATACGCAAAAATCAGGCAAAATCAGGGATATTTTCAAAAATCAGGGAAAATCAATGGCTTATCAGGTTGTCAGGCAGAGCCTCGAAAAATCAGGCAACGCCTGAAAAATCAGGCACATTGGCATCTCTGATTGTATCCGAAACCTCCGACACAACATCTGGCGACGAGTAGGAATAAATCGTGTGTTCGGAATAAGTATATTGATTGGAATTTTTTTTTTATTGCCGGTTCGGTTGTGAGAGCAAGTAAGTGAAACAAATTGTGTCATTTTGAGAATGGAAAAGGTGGTAATATTCCGTTTCTTAACCTCGTGGGATTCCAAAATGGAGGATCCGCATAAGTTCTGATGATGCAATATGTGATTGTAAAAGTATGGGTGGGGGCTTAATAAGCAAAGGTATACAATTGTTGGGAGTGATTCGATGGCTATGTATGGGTTGTGTTTTATTGAAAGCCTCAGGAAGAAAAAAATGATGCGAACGAAGTGAGCAACCATGGGGAATGTTTTTTTTGGCTGTGGGTTGGATGTCATACAAGAAAAAAATGGATGGAGAATTCTGTTGTGGATTTGTCTAATACCAAGGAAGCATGAGCAATTTAATATTGAGTGGTTGAATGGAGAAAAGAGATGAAAGGAAGAAAAACATCTCCTCTTGAATGGAAAAGAGAGCGGGTTTAAGTAATGCGTATGGAAAATTCATAAAGCTGTGTTTAAGGTGGGAACAGGATTAGAGGAAACTAATACTGGTATAAAACGAGCAAGAGTTTGTGCACAGAAAAGAAAGGAAATATAGTAAATGTGATTTTTTTTTTAGCTGTGGTGGGAAGAAGCTAGAGCACACGGAAAATTACAAATTTTGGTAAGTTTGTATATGTGAGTTTCGGAGTGGGTTGAGTTGATACCAGAGTAAAGG
Source organism: Uranotaenia lowii (assembly GCF_029784155.1). Taxonomy (NCBI): domain Eukaryota; kingdom Metazoa; phylum Arthropoda; class Insecta; order Diptera; family Culicidae; genus Uranotaenia; species Uranotaenia lowii. The sequence goes on along the minus strand of NC_073691.1, from coordinate 162,113,041 downwards.
AGGGGTGGCCGGATGGTCGGAAACGTTCATACATGCGTATGATGTTTGCGCAGGTTAGTAAAACGAATGAGAGAAAAAACATCTGAAAATGTAAGTATCCTTTTAATTTGTCGATCGATACGAATTTCGCTGAAACAGTATTTTCTTTTTTTTATCGTCGAATGTTTTTGAGTGTCAACTAAAATTTAAAAAAAAAAAAAAGAAAAAAAAATGAAAATGTTGAATGATATTTTTTTTCGAAGAGAAAAAACACAATGAAATGAGTCAAACAAGGAATGTTCTCGTTTAATCGCTATTTGGAAAGGAATCAGGACTGCGAGTCGGAAAATTGCAAGTGAAATGGACCGAGGGTCGGATTCACTTTGTTGTTGTTTTGTTGTGGTTTCAATTTGGTATAAAAAACGAAGTGAAATGAACCGAGAGTTGGATTCACTTCTAAGCTCCTTTTGTGTGGAAGAAAATTCCGACCGCGTGTCGATGAACGAACTTTACAGACCGAGTATCAGTTTGAGAAAAGAAGTGAAAGGAACCGAGAGTTGGATTCACTTCAGATGTAAGTAAGATGGTTGACCAAAGATAGAGACCGAGTGTCGATGGTATGCATACGTGGAATGGGCTGAGTGTCGGATCCACCAGTACAGTGTAAGTAGAAATTAACATGCTGGAACAAGATGGCATCTATCATCGCGATGTATGTTTAAGTGAAATGGACCGTGTGTCGGATTCACTTAGTGTTGAACGAAAGAAAAAATCGAAAACGATTTTTTATGGTACATGAGTGTAGTGATGAAATTTTATTATTTTTTTTGGTAGAGGTGCTGATCGGAATAACAGTCGTTTTACTTGTACAAAAAACAAAAAAAAATAACGCAACGACTTTAGTGGTACAGACATACAAGAAAATATGACATGATTAGACACCATTGGTGTATTGAGTTACCGATGATAGTGGTTTTCTTTGAATAACGTTAACAACTGGGGCAAATATGCAATAATAAGAGCTGGTGGTTGCGCAGAACCACTTGTATTCGGGGAAGACATTTTGAAAATTTGGCATTACAAATACATGGGGATGAACGAAATGAAACAAAAGCATTTTCAGCATTAGAACGCGATTCAGAACTTGTTTTAAGGATCTGGGAAAAATTGATATTTTCGATTGGTGGTTGAAGAAACGGAATATTACATTAAAAATGAGATGGAAAAAAAACTTCAGACTAATTATTTTGGGCTTTGTTTTAGAATGAACAATTTTCGACCAATTTTACCATTTGATGCCAAAGTTGACCAATCTCAATTGGGAGCACAATGGAGGAGATGGAAGCGCTCGCTCGAATATTATTTGGAGGCAAATAATATAACTGGTCAACGTGAAAAGCGCAATCAATTATTGCACCTTGGGGGGCCTGATCTCCAAGACATTTTTGAAAATTTGCCGGGTGTTAATGAAGTACCATATGTTACTCCTGACCCGCCATTCTTTGACGTAGCTGTAAAGAAATTAGATGCTCATTTCGAACCAACTCAAAGGAGAACCTATGAACGCAGTATTTTTCGGAAAATTCGGCAACATAGTGGGGAAAGGTTTAATGATTTCTTCATGAGATTACGAGTCCAGGCAAGTCGGTGCGAATGGGATCCAGATACTCTGGATACGATGATTATTGACCAGATAGCCGAAAAATGCTATTCCGAGACACTTCGAAAGAAGACGTTAGAGAAAGATCGCACTCTCAACGAAGTGGTTGCGATGGGTAGAACTATTGAAGATGTTGAGATACAATGTAAACATCTCACAAGACAAGACAAAAATACAAATGAGATAGAAGTTAACAAAGTAACTTTTTCGGAAATGCCTAGAGCACGAAACCAAAATTTTGGCCAATCCAGTCGTCTGGTTCACCGAAATCAATACAGTAGAGTACAACAACGAGTGAACAGACCAAGTTTTGGCTACGACACTCCAAGAAACTGGGTTCCGCGTCAAAGGGAACTGACAAAGCCTACTCCACCTTTTCATGTACAAGATGCCGAAACCCGTACGTGTTTTGGATGCGGAAGAAAGGGTCATCTAAGATGGTCACAAAAGTGCCCAGCTAAGAATGCTGAATGCAAAAACTGCGGTGGGTCTGGCCATTATGCAACATGGTGCACTAAAAGTACAGGTGTCAAGAATTTACATACCACAAAACCAATTAAGGCTATTTACAGTGACGTCAAACAAAACGTACCAAAAAGTTATGATAAAGATACCGATTCCGCAAATGAGATATGCTTTGTGATGGGACAAAATTTATTCATGTTTAAGATTGCAGGACTCAGTGTTCAAATGGCCATTGACTCCGGCGCGGCAGCAAACTTAATCGATGTAAAAACATGGAATAAGCTTAAAACGACGAGAGCTGTATTGAGTTTCAAAAACGAGGTTGACCGCAATTTTAAAGCATATGGTTCAGATACTCCTCTAAAAATGTGTGGCATGTTTTGTGCAGAAATATCCGCCGGAGAGAATACCACAACGGCCGTTTTTGACGTTGCAGAAAATGGAAAACAAAACTTACTTGGAGATGAAACAGCTAAACGCCTGAAGGTTCTCAAGATTGGATACAATATCGATTCTGTTTCCGTTGGAACTTTTCCTAAAATCAAGGGTGTACTAGTGGAAATTCCTATAGATCACAATATTAAACCGGTTCAACAACCATACAGGCGGGCCCCGTTTGCTCTAGAGGAAAAAATTGCTACAAAACTGCAATATCTCCTTCATCAGGATATCATCGAAGAAGTTCGAAAACCGTCTCCTTGGGTTTCACCCGTCGTGCCAATAATTAAGGACTCAGGGGAGATTCGCTTGTGCGTAGACATGCGTAAAGCGAATGAGGCTGTATTGAGAGAGAATCACCCGCTTCCCATCGTTGAAGAGCTGTTTGGAGGGATTAGCGGAGCAACGAGGTTCTCAAAAGTCGATATACGAGAGGCCTATCATCAGGTTGAAATAGCTGAGAATTCACGAGAAATAACGACATTCATTACAAAGCAAGGTCTTTTCAGGTGATTTCCCTTATGTATATTTTCCGGAACATTCTTTTAATAATAATAAAAAAAAAATAAACCTAAAATAATTGTAGTTTTTACTGAGTTTTTTTCAATTCATTCAATAGATTCAAACGACTCATGTTTGGAATTTGTTGTGCCCCGGAGCTATTCCAAAAGGTGATGGAATCCGTGGTAGCGGGTTTACACGGGGTTACGGTGTATCTGGATGATATTTTTGTGACGGGTAGGAATCAAGAAGAGCATGATCAGCGGCTCGATCGCTTGTTACAACGACTGAAAGAGTATGGTATAATGTTGAATGAAGGGAAGTGCATATATAATGTTCCAAAGATTGAGTTTCTGGGGCATGAACTTTCTGCCAAAGGTATAAGGCCAACGGAGAGTAAATTGGCGGCAGTAAAATCATTTCGCGAACCAAATAACATCTCTGAATTAAGAAGCTTTTTGGGCTTACCACGTTTAGCAGATAAAACAGACGCATTACGAAAATTATTGAAAACAGGCGAAAAATATCAATGGCTGGAAGAGCATCATAAAGCATTCAATGAAATTAAAGAACTGGTATGCAATTCCCAATTTTTGGGATATTTTGACCCTAAGGATGAAATTATGGTTGTAGCGGATGCAAGTCCAACAGGTTTGGGAGCAATACTCCTACAGAAGAACTCCAAAAATGAAACGAGGATTATTTCATTTGCAAGTAAGGCGCTCACTGACATTGAAAAAAGGTATTTCCAAACCGAAAAGGAAGCTCTTGCCCTGGTATGGGCTGTAGATAAATTTCAGCTATACCTACTTGGTACTCGGTTTAAACTGATGACAGACTGCAAACCTCTACAATTTTTATTCAAACCACGATCAAAACCATGTGCCAGAATTGAGAGGTGGGTTATGCGCTTACAGGCATACAATTTTGAAGTGATCCACATTCCCGGCGATTCTAACCTTGCTGATGCACTCTCAAGACTGTCAATTCAGGTGCCAACGGATTTTGATGTAGCGGGTGAAGCTTGTATATATCACTTAAGTCGAGTAGAGATACCGAATGCTATATCAATTCAGGAAGTAGAATCATCGTCGGCAAATGATCTACAGTTTGAAGAGCTCAGAAAATGTTTGGAAACTGGAGTATGGACCGAAAACTGCCGGGAATTCAAATCTTTTGAATCAGAATTAAGCGGTTCAGGAAGTTTGTTACTACGAGGGGACAGGCTGATTATTCCCAAAACACTTCGACAGAAGATTCTGGAAATAGCACACGAGACTCATCCGGGGATGGTAGTTATGAAACGAAATCTAAGACAAAAAGTTTGGTGGCCACAATTAGATAAAAATGTCGAGGAAATCGTAAAAAAATGCAAGGCTTGTATCCTGGTGTCAAGTCTCGATCCACCTGAACCATTACGTACAACTGAAATGCCCAATCAGCCATGGACACACATCGCCGCAGATTTTGTTGGTCCCCTTCCAACAGGACATAATCTTCTAGTACTAATAGATTACTTTAGCAGATTCACTGAAGTCATCATAATGAAACAGATAACGGCTTCATTGACAATTCGTGCATTACATGAAACTTTTTGTAGATTCGGCATGCCTGAATCTATAAAGACAGATAACGGACCCCAATTTCTAAGCTCTGAATTCAAAAGTTTCTTAGAACAATTCGGCATTGAACACAGAAAAACCACCCCTTACTGGCCACAAGCCAACGGGGAAGTGGAGAGGGTAAATAGAACTATAGGAAAAAGGTTGAAAATAAGTCAGGAAACGGAAGGTTCTGACTGGAAATGGGACCTCAGAATGTTTGTCCTAATGCAAAATTCTACCCCTCATTCCACAACCGGAGTGGCACCATCATCCTTAATGTTTGGCCGAATCATCAAAGATAAGTTACCTGGTCTTATTAAAAAGCAACAAAACATTCTGGAAGAAATCAAAGATCGAGACAGGATCGGGAAATTTCGAAGCTCGGAATATGCGAACCGAAAGCGGCGTGCTGAAATGAAGGATCTTAAAGTTGGAGATACAGTCGTAGCAAAACGCGTACAGAAAGAAAACAAACTGTCAACAACATTTGATGCTGAAGAATTCGAAATTCAAACCCGTAACGGAGCTGATGTTACCTTGAAATCTAAGGAATCCGGGAAAATCATACACCGAAATACTAATCATCTTAAAAAGCTATTTTCAGATGAACCACCAAATAACCAGATGCTACAACAAGACGAATGCACCGCCGAACAGGAAACCGAGTCCTCACAAACTGTCGTACAACTACCAATGGGCGAAGAAGGTCAGGCTGAATCACCATCCAATGGAAGACCCCAAGCTCCTCAACCACGAACCAGACCGCTTCGTACAAACAAACGGCCGATCTATTTAAACGATTTTGATCTGCAAAATGTCGTCCAATTTTAAGGTAAAAGAGGAATGTAGTGTCGTAGACAATCCAGCCAAGTTGGCAACACTTTCAGAAACACCTATTGAATACAACCCTGTTATAGCACGATTCGATGTATAGATCAGAACGAGAGAATACAATCAGTTTTACCTTGCCCGCGCAGTCTAGCAGACGTCTTTTGATTGTATCCGAAACCTCCGACACAACACACGCTAAGGAAAAAAAACAATTTATATTACACGGTCGGAAATAACTAGCAGTTTGAGGGTTCATTTGCACGACAAACATACTGAGGTCTTTCTCTACGTGGTTTTGGCTCTCCAGAATTGGGGGCTGTTCAGATACCACTTGGACAGATAAATGAGATTTTAGACCCACTCCTCCCAGCCGTGGACAAGCGTGGAAATTTGGCAAATCCCAACCCCCGTCCACGGATGTGCACGTGGACAGATTTGAATTTTTTTTTTTCAAATCTAATTTGAGTGTTACAAAACATTACTTTTTGCTTTTTTGTTATTGAAATGGCCGATTTGGAAAAACACGAATACGCACTTCCTGATATTAAATAATTTTAAAAGTTTTAAATTTCTAAATTATCATATTTATCACATGCTTTCAAGTGGCTGCTAGTTGTTCACATTTAAACTGGAAAGCTTAGCAAATTTAAGATTTTGATTTAAACATCTTAATAAAACGAGATAAAATTTATCAGCATTTGAATGAATTAAAAAATTAAATTAAAACCTTGGGAAAAAATCTGTATAATATATCATAAATCAGGATCCCAATAAAAATAAATACTTGGCCACGTCGTCAAAACCCTTAATCGCAATACCCTCAGCGCTGTTCCTTGGAATTTGGAATCAATGATCAGGCTCAACGAGATATGCAATACAAATTAGTTACCTGTTTTATTTAAAGATTTTGTTTTTATTGAGGAATCTGAATGCGCAAAAACGAGTGAGGTTCTCAATTAAATTGAGTCAGTGGCATAGTTTTTTTTTCAAAAGTTGGTGAAAGTATGGCAGAGTGCATTTTTCAAAAGTATTCCAAAAATGATTAAAAGCATATTACAGTGCATTTTAAACCCCCCGGAACGAGGGGTACAAGTGAAAAAATCAATTATCGAGAAATGTTGACCTTTTCTGTCAGTAGATGGTGTTAAGGTTTGTTAAAGGATTGTCCGTTGGCATTTATATGCAAAATTTTAAGAGCTAGGTATCTTTGAATATATTATTTTTGGTAGAAGATTACCGTTGAAAACGGAAGTTTATCAGCCAACAAAACCACCCACCAAAATGTAAATACTCTTCCCTACTAATCCTTCAAACAAACAACAAACCACTATCTATAAGCAAATAAGAAAAATGTGAATAAATTAGTTGTTGCAACAAACGTTTTTTAAGCCCAAATAAACGATGTTTTTATGAAAAGTTAACGTTCATGTTTTTTCGGTTTTCCAGTCAGTTGAGATTTATTGGCCAGCCGAACAGCCATAGGTTTGTTTTCGTAGATTTTCCGACCAATCAGTCCGTGATATTGATGAATGATCGACGGTTGAGGACGGTAGGTTGAACCTGATCTGAGCCAATACAACAACAATTGTCAATTGGAGTGTGAATGAGCTGGGTGCTGAACGCTGAACGCTGGCTCCAATTTAGAGGTTCGAAGCAAATTTCTCCAGGTCTTAACTTCAAGCCAAATGTGACACACCGTAGCCATGCCATATTTGGCGTAAGATTTTATCCACGGGTGTACCAAAAAATAAACATACAAAGCAAAGAAAAAAACTGTTTGTTCCGTAACCGTCATCGAAAATCTGGCCCAGATCGGCCCTCGTCGATCGATTGTTCCGTTCCCGAGATGCTATCATGTTCGAAAGTTATTAATTTTTATGACAGCCCACCGCCACACCGTTTGGAGCTGGCAGAATTGCCGATTCGATTATCCAACTGTTATTTTATTCATTGAACCAACCGCTCTCCTCACGCCCTGGCCCGTCGTCGCCGTGCTTTTGGCAGAGCTTTCAATGGAAAGCGCCAACTGTTGGGGGTGGATTTCGTATGTGTGTATGTATTTAATCGGGGTTAGGCAAGCGCCAGAAGGGAAAATGATAGAATAACAGAGAATGAGGTAGGGAAGCTTGTTGGTACATTTTTCCCCAAAATAAACAAACGATCCGAGCTTGAATGATAAATCGATAGAATGATTATGATTTTCGACCGGATATTTTGGCCCTGCGGTTTGTGAAATTATGTGAATGGTGGTTTATGAAGTTGGCGTGATTATCTTTCTTTTAATTCTGTTTTCGATTATGGCTCATAAACGTGCTTTGATGTGATGCTCCCCGGTTTTTTTTTCAGAGATTCGCTCAACTTTCATCTTTTATTTGTTTTTGTTTTCGGAGGCCTGACAATGACAGCTTCCAATTAAGCGTGTGGTTATGGAAATCAAATTATTTTTTTTACTTGAGTGAGGTTTTAAATCAGAAAGTTCCCACTCTCAATTTTTGACAAAACAAAGAATATCCTTTTAAGTTAAAAATTGAATAGTATTTAAAAAAAAAGTTAAAAATAATCATTTTGAATTTATGAAAATGCACAGTTTAATCAATTACAACATCGTTGTCGTTTGGCAGCTGGGAATTCCAAGGGTTGCAAAAATAAAAATGCATCATTCTTTATTTCCATAACATATCCATCAGTTGCCGCTTATTTCCACGCTTCATAATTCAACTGGCAGCGCACCGGTAGGTGCAATTTCCGCTCCTGATAAACTGTAAATACATGTTTACTTTATCGTTTTCACGCCCCCGTCATTCAGCCCTGCCAATGGGGCTTCCCTTACCAGAAGTAATGCATATTAAAAAAAAATGCACTCTTCACCCTCGACCTTTTTCCCGACATCCCAACATTCCATACAGCATGACTATTCGCGTGAATAAAAAAAAACCTTGGGAAGGGTTCGACGAAATAAAAAAAAATGATAACGGCTGGAAATGGATGGTTGTTGAAAATGATTGATGGGTTCGTTTGGGCCAATATCCGTTCGAGCTTACTGGGCATCGAAAGTGCATGTCTTACCTCGCCTTCATTGGCTAATAATTTATCGGCATTTTTTCGACTGTGCTAATGAACTTGTGGGAGTATTTGGAGCACATGATAGAGATTCCATCGATAAATTACAATTTTTGTGGGAAATTCCACTCATGTGTGTGGTGATACCACTTTCGATGGACAATTCCGATTCCCAGCGCTTGGAGGCTATAATAGAGAGAATCTTATTTTAATATGGCGACCGTCAAAAATTATAATCCAAAAGAAACTCCGCACAACAAATGCAACATTGATGAAATGTCGTCAAAATGATTTTGAAAATTGTTTCGTCTGTCATCGTTTTATAGGATCTTTTTCGACTCTACCGCCGGAATTTTTTTCCTGTTGGATACCTTCTTTTAAAATCCTGAAGTCAACACAAGTCAACTTTGTGACAGACGTTTCTGATCGGACGTTCCCTCAGTTTTCCGTCGCCGACGCTTAGAAATTGATTTATGAACAATTTCTCAATTGACAGAATAATATTGTTAGATAATTTAAAAACCCTCAGCATCCACACAAAAAAATAATCGTCGAAACATTGACAAGAAAATGGTTGATGGTTGACCGAAAACAACACTCCAAGTCGAAAGTTTCATCCGGGGAAAGTTATGATTTTTCCCCGACATGGTGCCAGATAAATTTTGCATGAACTTTTCCATTTTTTTGGTTCTCATATTTTTCTTGAGAACTTACATGTTCATTATTCTGCTTGGGAAAAATTTCACGCCATTGTTGAGACTCCGGAAAACCCGTAGAGAAAAAAACTTGCAAACATTGTGTAAGACCGGTCGAAAGTAACCGGTAAACTTTGAGAGTCGATGCTGTGCTTGCCGATGCTGAAAAATTTTACCTGTCGCTATTCCGTTGATTGATCCGCGGCGAAGCGTGCCCGGTAGCTTTTAGAATATTAACTTTTCTTTCGGTGTATTTTGTTATCCCTCCGGCATATCACATGGCAGGCAGGCTTTCGATCATCTTGATTGGATCCATCAAAATATATTAGCTTTGCAGGTTTACCTGAAAGGAGACGCGAGAGAGAGAGAGAGAGAGAGAGAGAGAGAGAGAGAGAGAGAGAGAGAGAGAGAGAGAGAGAGAGAGAGAAAAAAAAAACAAATAATCAATTAGATTGATGTGCCAATTTTTTGGGAATTTGGTTTCTGTTGATGCAATAAATCGAGACGATCAGGTGCAAATTGTCGTGTTATGGGCAAATTAAGGTTGATAAACCCTTTACGTTTTTCAAATTAAACGTAATAAATCAACATTTCTTTTCGGGAAAATCGACATCCTCATCTTTCATGGGTTAACCAAATAACTTAATTGAAATGTGATAAAAAAAATTAAATTTTGAATTCATACGACTAATCCCATAACTTTTTCTCATCGTTTTTCCCGACTCCAGAATTTGGCTCCAACACACTTCTAGACTGATTCGACGCCAAAGATGCCAGAACATAAAACCCAGAATATAGGTCGAATCACCCATGGCAGGAAATCGATATCTATGGCAAGGTTTTCCCTGTCGTTGTCTTCCATTCCGTTCCGACCCATTCGTTTAGCCAGCCTTCCAATTTCATGCTTCCCCACAAATTACCGGGAACGAGCATTGTCGGGGACCGTGTTTTCTTCAAAGTTGTAAAAACCCAAATCATTTTTTTTTCTTCTTTACTTTAGATCTGGTTTCGTAGTTGAACGAAAAATAAAACATATGTTTCGTACAGCTCCACCCAGCAGAAGATTGATAGGAGCCCGCAACAGGCTTTCCGATAGTCCCAAATAAGGCATTCAATCTGAAGCTTATCGTACGATATAAAAAAAGTGGGCTATACTGAGTTGATTCATTGGGAAAGAATGATAAACTGAAATGAACATTAAAAAAAAACTAGTCAGTGTGTCATTCTTAAGAGAACCGTAGATAAACTGGGAGTGCTCTCTTTTAATTGATTTTTCATTTTTTTGCATATTTTTATTGATTACTACTTATTTGGTAAGGGTTGCTTTTTCGTAACATCTAAAATTTTGAAAAACATTTTCTGAGTAAAGAAGTATAGAACATAAGTCGCAACGATTAAATGTTAATCACAAAACTAGATTTCATGTTTCGCGGTTACTTTGATTATCATGGTTTCATCCTATTTATCCAAATTGTGTTGGTACCATTCTGCAAAAAAAAAAACAAGAAACATTAATCAGAGTAATTTTTTAAATGACAAAACTGCTTTTTGCGTTTCCTTACCAAAACATTTTTAATAGGTACTATTGTGGTATCAAATTAAAAAGAGAACTATTTGTATAGGAAACTGATTATATTTACAATAACATTTATTCTCGTCAAGTCATGTTAAGAGATCTGGTAACAGTAGGGATTTAATATGCTTGGATTATCCGTCCGTCATATTGGCAACACTTCACTAATGATTTCCAATCGGTTAAACTGGCAACAATTCCAGTGAACACTACCCCGCTTAATAACACTAGTTTACAGCATTTTTGAACTCAGTAAACTGAAGGTCATTTCCAATGTAAAATCGGGCGCTGAATCCGAAAACGAAATTCAAAAAAATCTCAGTAGAACCGTTTTTGAGTTATGCTCCAAATATGAAATTTCGGAAAAATTAAAAAAGTTCTTGTACTTAGATTGAAATATCTCGGACGACATAACAGTAATTTGAAATCTCTTTTTTGCATATTGAAGATAAATAAATTTTCTATCGATCATCTGAACACTGCTTTTGCGTTTGACCAACAGTTTTGTTGATATTAGTGACTTTATGAGGAAAAAAAATATAAAAAACGCATTTTTTTAGAGAAAATTTTGTTTCAACTAAAGTTTTTGACTCGATGGTAGCATTTAAAAAATCTGATTTTCTTTTGCACTTAAATGTCAATCTAAAACAAAGATTTCAAGTGGTTATTTATCAAAATCGGTTGAAAATTGAAGAAGTTATGGCTACTTTACCATAATAGTACTTTTTGTAGTTTTTCATAATTTAACGAACCGCAGAACACTTATCATAGTATAGAAAGAATGAAACATGGTAAATCTCGCTCGCACCAAGTCAAAATTATTTATTAGCTTACCAGAAGGTCTCATGCCAAGTTTCAGAAAGATCTGACCATACGGAGGGGTTGCTTGAGTCTCAAACGTGAATAAAATTTTGAGGTATTTTGCCCGGAAGGAACGAAAAATACTGGTTTTTCATCAATAACTTTTTTCATCACTAGCTGATTGTTTTTTATGGTTGATTTTCTTAAAGCCTAAAATGAGACAAATATTTCACCCGAAGACTGTAACTCGATTGGATTTGAAACAGAAAAGTTATTGCGGTTCAAAGATTGTATTTTGGTCGAAAATTGTCGTATAAAACGCAATGAGTAAAAAGTACTCATTGCGTGTTGGACAAAATTTGCGGCCTTTGAACCGCAATAACTTTTCTGTTTCAAATCCAATCGAGTTACAGTCTTCGGGTGAAATATTTGTCTCATTTTAGGCTTTAAGAAAATCAACCATAAAAAACAATCAGCTAGTGATGAAAAAAGTTATTGATGAAAAACCAGTATTTTTCGTTCCTTCCGGGCAAAATACCTCAAAATTTTATTCACGTTTGAGACTCAAGCAACCCCTCCGTATGGTTAGATCTTCCTGAAACTTGGCATGTGACCTTTTGGTAAGCTACTAAATAATTTTGACTTGAAGCGAGTGAGATTTATCGTGTTTCATTCTTCCTATACTATGATAAGTGTACTGCGGTTGGTTAAATTATTAAAAACTTCAAAAATTACAGTTATGGTAAAGTAGCCATAACTTCTTCAATTTTCAACCTATTTTAATAAATAACCACTTGAAATCTTAGTTATAAATTTACATTTAAGCGCCAAAGAAAATCAGATTTTTTAAATGCTTCCATCGAGTCAAAAACTTTAGTTGAAACAAAATTTTCTCTAAAAAAATTAGTTTTTTATAATTTTCTTCCTCATAAAGTCACTATTATCAACAATACTGTTGGTCAAACGCAAAAACAGTGTTCAGATGATCGATAGAAAATTTATTCACCTTTAATATGCAAAAAAGGGATTTCAAATTACTGTTATGCCGTCCGAGATATTTTAATCTAAGTATAAGAACTTTTTTAATTTTTCCGAAATTTCAAATTTGGAGCATATCTCAAAAACGGTTCTACTGAGATTTTTTTGAATTTCGTTTTCGGATTCAGCGCCCGATTTTACATTGAAAATGTTGGTCAGTTAATCAAGTTCACGATTTTTTTAAAATTTTGTAAACTAGTGTAATTATTCTACTAGGGCTACTAGAATTCTAGTAGCCTTTCTAGTAGAATTCTACTAGAACCTGTGCAGGCAGCCAAGTAGAAAATGGCCCACCCGATTCTACTTGGAGTGAATTTTACCGTTTCAGAGTGACCGTTTTCGCACACATCTGCCATTGTCGAGTTGTATTGGTACGGTCAGTACGTGTTTATGTATGCGTGCTATACAAATTTGCAAATGTATTAGTAAGTGTAAGTTCCAAAATACATTTCAGGAATTTCCTAGATTTCAGTGAAATATTACATCTATAATTTATCAGAAAATATTATAACTTTATTCAATACTTTCCTATCTATCCTACCATACTATAATTTTTTCTTCTTAAATTCTAATTTGGTTCACATTATCACTCATCACATTTTGAAACATAAAACCAATATTTTCACTTTTGCCAGCGGGCCATGATCACAACGAAATTGAATGCTGCAAACTTCCGGACACTCGGCCATCTCCCCTCAGCTGATTCCGATAATCATGATCCTGTTGTAGCCACATTTTACCGAGACGGAAATTCGGGGGACCGCGCGACAGGCAGCCGATGACCTTTGACTTGGATTGCCTGCCACTGAGCGCACGAAACATGTTGGATGCAGCCGCTTATTGCATCAGGAAGGCGATGTTCGGATAGGGCTCGATGAAAGGCTGCAATTAACAAAGAAAAGACGAGAATTTACAATGGAATCATCATTGAATAAAAATATTCAACTTACCTATTCCTACCACCTCTCTGGAAGACACAATCGATGGACGCGCTCAGACGCCATTCTGTTTAAAAATGATTGCTGTTTCAGATTCAGTGATGCCATATAAGATTGATTTCTTAAAATATAAATCATAAAAGATTTTTTTTTAATTTTTTTGTTTCTTTTTTTTACAATCAATACTAAATAATGAATAATTTAAAATTTATAATCAAATCTATTATTCAATTAAAATTATCCATCAATTATAAATAACAACAATGAAGTTTTTATATTGTGCATAGTAATAAAAAAATATTTAAAATTTATTATCTTTTGTAAAAAACATAACATAATATGAATTGAATATTCAATAATTCATAATCAACAATTTACTGTTGATTATTGCTATCTATTTTAATTTATAAATTACAAATGATAGAATGAAATGATTTTTTGTGTTAGCTTCAACTGCGCATTTCGAAAAGCTTAATGTATCAAATCGGTTGTTAGATGTATATTCAGTATACAGTTTTGTATGATGTATAATGAGTATACTGTAATATAGTTTTTCTAAAATAGAACGGCATTAATGTAGAAATTATTAATTAAATTAACTGCTTTTTATGAAAACATTTTACGTAATCTAACTTATTAATTAGTAATGTTGGTGGAGAACTTTACAAAACCCAACACGAATGATAATAACATGTTTCAATTATTATATTTGAGGCCCTTGGAGCCAAAGGGGTATAAGCACTGACCACACTGACATGACACTTAGAACAAAAATTCAACAATTTTCTGTCTAATTTTTCGTTGTCAGATTTTGCAGGTTCGCAATACCGACGGCAGGTGGCGAACCTGAAAAATTTGACAAAAAATGCCCTGTAGGAAAAACGGTCCTGTTTAGCCCGATTTTATCGTAGAAATTGTGTGTTTTATTTTTAAAGTTGGGTGGCAATTCCTAACTGGGATAGCATTTCTTCAAATCGATCGATGCGCACTCTGGAATCGACATTGCGCACTGTTGGAAAAATTATCCAGAAAACGAAATCGAGTGTCCAGTCAGTATGGTCAGTGGTATAAGTGCATAAAAGTTAATTTCGAGAAACACTCTTTAAAGTTGTTGTGTTTGGCCATTTTCCATATATTTTAAGAAAACTTGTATTTTGCTTTCAAACCTAAAAGTATGTGAATAAAATTTGAAAAATCTGAAAAGATTACCTAATATAATTTGAAATATGAAGAATCGTTTGACATCATTAACTCAAGTTCGGTCATTTTGTCACTTATATACCCCTTTGGCTCTGAGGGCCTCATATGTGGTTAATTAAAAAAAAATCTTCCAATTCCAATATCACCCGAATTAAAAATTTCTTAAAGTCGCAAAAAAATATTTCACTAGAGTCACTTCCACAGCCATGATTGTTTTTGAGTCTTGCAATATGGCCGACGGGCAGCCATGCTAAGATCACTCACACATGGAGGAAAAAACATGAATAAGATGAACAATCAGAGGGATGGTTCATCTTGTTTGAATAGCATACGAATGAACCATGTTAAGTGTAGATGTATGTGTGACAGGTTTTAATTGCAGGGTTAAAAACTCACAAATACTAGCAATTTTAACAGTTAAATTGTCATTTCACTGTCATAAATACACGTTTAGAAAAAGTCAGGTAGAACTTTTATTGACTGGGAAGCTTTGATCCCTCGCCGAAGGAAAAAAAAGGGATCAATTTTGAGTTCGCAGTTCGAACTCCGTATTGAACCATCGCACACAGGAGTACGTAGAGGAAAAAGTTGGCCAAAAGTATTTTTTAGTTTTGAAATCAATAAAAAAGTTTATTTTGACTTATCAAACGTTTTTAAGATCATTTAAATAATATGTTTTTCACCGTTTTCGTAATTTTTCATAATTTTCGATTAAAAATTTTCTAACATTTATATGACATGATAGATAATCCAGGTTAGAAAAGTTGTAAAATTAAAAAAAAAACTTTTTTTTTTTATTTAATTTTCGAAGTTAAATAACGTTTGTAAATATTCGAAAAAGTACATAAATTTTACTGGGCTCAAATTCAAGATAAACGAAGCCCTAGGTGACTTTTTTGTGTAAAAAATCTATCAATATTTCTAAACTTCAAAGTTGAAAATATCAAAAATGCGCGAGTTTGCGCGAGTTTTTTCTTTTGCACATGATTATTGAAGTTATCAATTTTCAAATGATATCAAACATTTTGCCGGGGCTTGCTGGGAACATAAACAAAAACACTAATTTGTAAAAAAAATCAACGTTATTAACAAAAAATTAAAAGAAGAATTTTCAAAACACTGCGTACTGTCTCTATAGACATCGAATTTTGTTTATTATACTTAAAATTATTAAATATCCCTTCATTGAAGTTTTCCATTTGAAATTTTTATTTTTAGTCACTCAAGAAAGTTTCATTCATTGACATGACGTAGTCGCGCTGATTCAACGATTTGAAGGAAAATTCTATCTCATAAATACTAAAGTGTCGACAACTGCAACAGCTTATAAACAAATCAGATGTCAAAAAACTGGCCGGTACATGGTGCTAAATTTAAAAAAGAATCAAATAAACATTGACATAAAAGTAACCAATGAAATTTAAATTTTGAGTTTTGGCCAGGTTTTTTGGTAAAATACTCCTGTGTGCATCGCAAGGAGGAAAAAGGGTACTTAACTTTTAGTTCATAGAATCGGTCATACTTAATTTTGAGTTAAAACAAAGGAGCGTGGATTGAACAATAGCAAATTGACGTTCTCTCTCACTTGCGACTCTCAGCTATTGGTTACATTTGCCACGCGGTTCGTCAGTCCGGATCAATCGCCGCGGTGAAACATTCGGATGTCGCGAGTGTCATTTAACAAATATTGTCGCTGAATCCCCAAACCGGAGTTATCGTCAATGAGCGCTGGCGACATTTACTGGCGACACTCACTGGCGACAAGTTATTATCAGGACGTGTACATTCGGGTGTGTTCTTATACCAAAGATTTTTTATTTCAAAGGAAAGTGCCGCAAAAACAATAGATTTTTTTCTTTGGTTTTGGTATAAATAAAAAATCCTTTGGTTCAAATGCATTTTCCTCTGTTTCAAAGATTTTTTCTTTTGAAAAATCTTAGATTCAAAATATTAATGCTTTCAGGGCTAGAAGTTGGTCACTTTTTAGTAACTTTGTCACTTTTTTCAGGTTGGTCACTCAAAAGTTACTTTTTTCGAAATTTGGTCCCTAAACTATTCAAAAATGAATGAAAAAAATGGTCAAAGTTCCCCCAGTTTACGGTAAATCTTAACTCAATTTCAAATATATTTTTTAAACTTGAACATGAGCTGGTTTTTCAGTTGAATTTGATGATTTCTCACATATAACCATTTTGTATAAAAATTTTGGTTTCTGTTAATTTATGTCGATTTGTTAACTTGTTTTCAATATAATTTTAGACTTTTTCAATTGTTTTAGTGACATTGAAAAAAAAATCGAATTTGGGTGTAAACACTATAGAGGGAAGTCTCAAAATTTGTGGGTTTTTTCAAAGAAAATCGATAAACTCGAAGTTCTTGTCGGACTTAGTTGTCCTAGTCTTTCGGGTACGATCTTCTGGTTCCCTCCGATTGTTTCCTTAGAACTTAAGGATTCTGCGGTCGCTATTCTTAAATTATCTAAGTTCATTTAAAATGTTCCTCTTCTGCCCAGCGTATTGCTTTTCTCCTAGTAAGACCAAGAGCCTTTCAAAAAACGTTTTTCAATGAACCGAATTGTCTTTGAAGCGTTTTATTTTTCGGTTTTCGTCTTGACCTGGTCACTAATTTTACCCTAATTTCACTTCAAAGTCACTATTTTGCCCTACTTTTTTACCGCATGGTCGCTTCTAGCCCTGTGCTTTGATACAAAAACCAGTTTCAATTGATTTAAAGTTATTATCTTTGCTCAAAGGTAATTTAGATATAGATTTAAAAGCATTTATTCATTGAACCATTTTCCATTTATTCCAATTGGAAGATTTTTACCCTGTTGTTTCGAAGTTCCTATTAGGAGTTTGAATAATAAAAAGATACAATTTTAGTTCTTAAATTCTTTTTTATTCACAAACACATAAAACACTGGTTCACTATAACCGAGTAGGGTCCTTGATATCGTTGACAAAGTTTTGCATTCTCCGTGGGTTGGTCAATAAACTTCCGAAAGCCACTCCAGCTGCTGGCTGGTCCGACTGGTGATTGCCGTTGAAGATTGGGCCGAAAAAATACGACCGCGGGATTTGGGGAGGTGTTACTTTGCGCAGCTTTCTCCATGTTCGAGAGACTTGGAAATCTATCCGTCGGCCGTGGTCCTGTAACTATACAAGCGTTTTAGAAAATCTTGAATTCACTTAAATATTCAGTATTTATTAACCCTTCATTTCATGATTTTAAAAAAAAAATTAAAATAAAATACGATTTTTCACGTTTTCCATACATTAATTGTTGCAAATTTGTTACTTTATGAAACTGAGGGTTAACTTACACTTACCATTTTGCATCCTGAATCCTCCTTATTTATAGCTTACTCCGATTCACTTGCACTGGTTTGATTTTTAAAACGAGCAGCCGAACTTTATTCGATTTTTCGGTTTTCTGTTCTTCTTGCAAGTCAATGCAAAATATCTTCTAAGTTTGAAGTTTTTGTTTCAAAAAATTATTCTTTTCAGTTTAAAACATTTTTCTTCGGTTGAAAGAAAATTTACTTTGTTTCTAAAGAAATATGCAATTGAACAAATTTCTTTTGAATCAAAGTCCAAAGTTATTCAATTCAAAAAATTTATTCTTTCTTTCAAAATTATTCTTTTCAATCAAAACTATAATTCATTGATTCAAAGAAAATAGGAGCTGGATTCAAAAAAATGAATGTTTTGAATCAAAGTCAGATTTAATTCGTTCCAAAATTCAAGTTTACTCTGCGTGAATACACGGAATCGTCCATCTTGTGACAGGCAATCGTAATCATAGGCATGGTAGGCGAACAATTCGCTGTCAAAAAGCGCTTCGTCTCCACCCCCCACCAATTGCAATGAGAAACTTTTGGTACTCCTTGCCTACTGTTGCTCAATATGCAACCACCCGTAGCTGTATAGGCACGCTGGTTATTACTTTACAAAAGCGTTGCCAGTAATGATATTTCACAACGTCGCTAGTTGGCAAGGTTGCCGATCACCAGCGCGAAAACTTCGGATTTCAACTTCAATGACAATAATAAGATGGTTGCTACATTTAGTTTTTTGGCATTATAAATGGCGATATGATTTAAGCTACTCAGGAAACTATTTTACCAAGATGCCCGTCCCATGCGCTGAAAAACACAACCGTGCTAGAATTTACCCGAAAATTAAAATTAATAGATAATCGTATAGTAACCAAGAACCCAATTGTGGGGAAAAAGATTGTAAGCGTGCGAGAAGTGGCAAACGTCACCACGGTTTTCGGCAAAGAAAAAATGGTGTACATTTTGAAGTAGGCCATGAAAAGATTTAAAAATAAAAGAGTGACTGATAAAATGCTGGTTCCTTCGTGTTGATCAAGGTAGGTGGCACAGCCTCGGTTGCGGATGAATAAGCCGTTGATGATTAAAATTCGTGGAGAAAAATTTCTTAGAGATGATGCTTTTGAGCACATTTGGGAAAAAATTTGGTTAAACGATTTTTTTTTCTTGAGTGACTACCAAAGTTGAGCGATTTGATTGCAATTTTTTTTTGTTTGCCAATTTAAAGCTTAAATGGATCCGAACGGACTATATGTGCGTGCTCCGAATGCGGCAGACTCCTAATTGTATTTTGACGAGCTGGATTCCAACAATCTGGGAGCAAATGAAGTTGTCGAGACATCGAGTCTGACTGAGAATGGTGCAGCGGATGTACCTCTTGCACCACGTTTTGGAGAGATGGAAGAAGAAGAGGACAGTTGGTCCGCGGTAGGAATGGCAGATTCCAACCAAAGGGACATCTCCGGTGCTGAGAGAGAGGAAAACGAACTGTCAGCTGGTGATTTAAGTGAACGGATGGATCGTCTAGAGTGGCTTATGCTTCAATTGGCGAACTTGCACCGAAAGCCGACAGCCAATGAGCCAACAAAGTCGACGGAAACTGGTTGGGTTTTCCTTTCGGAAAATATACAGCAATTTTCAAGATTCTCTCCTGTTAGATCGGAGGCGATTCCTCTATTCCCAAGGGATGTCACAACTAACAAACTTAGGCAAGCATGTCGTCGCGTTATTTTGGAATTTCCATTTCCTTGTCGCAACCACTCGATTCTGCGTGTCGCACGAAGCTGTTGTACTTATCGATGGATCAAGAGCTGCAAGGGCTAGGTTGTACTGCAGATCAGCGCCCGAAACTAGATTACCCCGGTTGAACATAGACGGCTTCCTCAAGACGATGACTGATGAATCGGTCTAGATTTCAGCTCAATGAAACAGGAAAAGGGAGAATTAAGCTTTTACACAGCATGGTCAATCGAGAGCTGGTAAAAACTTCGCAGATATTTGGATACGAAATCAATTTCATTGTCCAAACTGCGACTAGGGATGAGGACTCTAGATGTTTTCACCATCGCTCGAACGAGACAGTAAGCTGTGGCATCAACGGAACGTGTTAGATTACAAGAAACGCAACGCAGTTATAAACAAATACAGGCTTAGAAAGCTCCTGGACAAGGAAGACGTTTCCGCTGCGCTGCTATAAGGTAGGAGGAGAATGGCGTAGAGGAAAGAAAAACGATACTTTGATACGAGACCGAAAAACCGTAGAAGAAAGCCCAGTGAGACAGAGGACATCGTTATTTTATTTGAAAGACTTTGTTAGGAGAGTCAGTGACTAGTATAGTATAGTATAGTATAGTATAGTATAGTATAGTATAGTATAGTACAGTATAGTATAGTATAGTATCACTTCCATCTGTACCGTTGAGCCGTCAACACGTACGCCGGAGCATCGTATCGTTGCTGTGTACCTGCAGGAACATTTTTACATTATTTATTTTTTCCTTACCTGTTTTTCCATCAGCACTTTTCAGTGCTAAAATTATTTTCATTTTCTTTTATTCATATTTTCTCTTTTCTTTCCAGCATGGGGAAGTCATCGGCCGGCTCAAGAGCTGGTAGAAAGCGAATTGCCGAAACTAATTCAGATCCATCGCCCAAAAAAGTTGAAATTTCCAATTCATTCGATGTCCTTCATAACATCGGTGATGAGGAAATATTCATATTTAATTCTGATAAGAGTACTAAGAAACCTTCTTCTTCTTATACTCTTAAAAACGAAAAGGTTCCACCAATTACGGTCACGATTCCTGACTTCAATGCCTTTCGAAAAGAAATCGTCACTTCCGTCAAGGATGTGAAGATTTCTTTTCAGATCGGTCGAAGGGGAACTGCTCGTATTTTGGCGGAATCTTTTAATGATTTTCAAAAAATTTTAAATTATTTGAATAATAAAAAACATCAATTTTTTACTTACGACACAAGAAGTGATCGTCCTTTTAATGTTGTACTTCGTGGTCTCACCGGCGATCAGACACCGGATGAGATCACAACTGAATTAAATTCTTTGTTAGGTTTTTCTCCAATTCAAGTAATTCAAATGAGGAAAAGAACCAACACGAATAATATCAGTAGTGTTGGTTTTGCTCCTGAGCTTTATTTGATTCATTTTAAAAAGGATCAAGTTAATAATTTGCAAATTCTTGAAAAGGCTCGTCTTATGTTTCATTGTCGAGTCAAATTCGAACCTTTTCGAAAATCTTCAACCAATTTCCTTCAAAATATTACGCAATGTCGTCGTTGTCAAGCTTTTTGTCACGGCACTAAAAATTGTAGAATGAATGCCAGATGCATGCTTTGCGGCTCATTCGATCATGAAAAATCTAAATGCCTTTTTGGTGGTGATAAGCCACAAACAGAATTTTTCAAGTGTGCAAATTGCGCAGGTAATCATTCCTCGAATTCGCTAGACTGTCCCATCAGGGCAAAAATTATTGCTTCTAGGAAAAATCCCAAAGTTTCCAGAAAAGTTTCTTCTCCTCCTTCCTCTTTTTCGTCTTCACACGTCGGGCCGGCAAACAACCTGCCTGTTCGCGGTCAGCCTCGGCCTACATTGGAATCACGGCTGGGTAATACCCGAAGTGTTTTTAATGTTACCTGTGCTGATTCTGCGCCACAGACTCGTTGTTTATCGTTCTCAGAGGTGGTTGAAAATGGGTTTCCCTCTTCAGGTTTAACTAATAAAAATGGGAAAAAACCAAGTCTCAACGTTCATGCGAAGGCTTGGGAAAATCCCCGAAATTCAAATACTTGTTCTTCTCCTTCATTTTCTGATCCTAACAATTTTGTTGATTTGGGTGAGATTACTGAGGAAAAATTAAAATTTTTGCATCAAAATTTAATGGAAATGATGCAACTTATGTTGAAAGCAAATTCAATGTTTGAAGCTTTCCAAACTTCTTTTAATTATGCTAATAAAATTATTATGACTTTACGATTCCCTCATGGATCCAAATAGATGTTTAAATATTATGAATTGGAACGCCAGATCTTTGCTGGCTAACCAAGATGAATTCTTTTTATTTTTGAAAACTCAAAACATACATATTGCTGCCATCACTGAAACTTTTTTAAAGCCGGACAATAACTTGAAAAGCAATGCTTTCTTTAAAATTTTGCGAAATGATCGACTTGATCGACAAGGTGGGGGTGTAGCTATTGTCATCAATAGTCGTCTCAAATTTAGACTTCTTCCTTCTTTCAATACCAAAGTCTTAGAAACAATTGGAATTGAATTAGAAACGTCTATGGGGAAAATTATAATTGTTGCCGCATATTTGCCTTTTCAATGCAGCGGTGAACAGAAAAATTTTTTGAAGGGAGATTTACAAAAACTCACCAGAAACAAATCTAAATTTTTTATTATTGGTGACTTTAATGCAAAACACCGATCTTGGAATAATATTTCATCAAATTCAAATGGGAATATTTTATTTAATGACTGCTCTGCTGGATATTATACTGTTGAATATCCTAATGGGCATACTTGTTTCTCTTCGATTAGAAATCCTTCCACTATTGATTTGGTTCTAACGGATTTAGGCGAGCATTGTAGTCAATTAGTTACTCATGCGGACCTCGATTCAGACCACCTTCCAGTAACTTTTTCTTTATCCCAAAGTCCCATTGAAAACCCTTTAAAATCAACTTTTAACTTTCAAAAAGCTGACTGGGAGCGATATAGGAATTTTATTGAACGTAATTTAGATGTAAACGTTCCACTGAATTCAATTGAAGATATTGATTTGGCTGTAGAAAATTTGACAACTTCAATAGTCAATGCTAGAGCCGCTTCAATACCTAAAGTTAAACATAAATTTAATCAACCTTTAATTGATGATGATCTTCAGTTTTTGATACCACTGAAAAACATTCGTCGACGCCAATTTCAACGAACTAGGGATCCTTATTTGAAATTTATTTATTGCGACCTTCAAAAAGAGATCAAACGTCGTTTAAATTTCATCCGTAATGAAAATTTTGCTAAAGCAGTAGAGGACATAAAACCCTACTCAAAGCCGTTTTGGAAATTAACTAAAATTCTGAAAAAGCCCCAGAAGCCGATTCCTACTTTGAAAGATGGGGATAAACTTCTTTTAACTAACGCAGAAAAAGCTCAAAAATTAGCCCAACAGTTTGAGTCTGCTCATGATTTTAATTTAAACGTTGTTAGTCCAATTGATGCTCAAATTTCCCTTGAATTTGATGATATTTTTTCTAAGCAAAATGTATTTGAAAGTTCCTGTGAGACAAATATTGATGAACTTAAATTGATTTTCAAAAAATTTAAAAATATGAAAGCTCCGGGGGAAGATGGGATTTTCTATATTCTTATTAAAAAGTTGCCTGAAAGCACTTTAAATTTTTTAGTTAAAATCTTCAATAAATGTTTTCACTTGGCTTATTTTCCCAATAAATGGAAAAATGCCAAAGTAACTCCAATTTTGAAACCTGGAAAAAGTGCTTCAGAGCCTTCAAGTTATCGACCAATTAGTTTGCTTCCTTCTTTAAGTAAACTATTTGAGAGAGTTATTTTAAATAGAATGATGATTCACATTAATCAGAATTCTATTTTCCCTGATGAACAATTTGGTTTTCGTCATGGACATTCTACTACACATCAACTCTTGAATGTAACTAATATGATTAACGCTAGCAAATCTGAAGGTTATTCAACTGGTGTTGCTCTTCTAGATATTGAAAAAGCTTTTGACAGTGTTTGGCACAAAGGTTTAGTAGCTAAATTAGCTCGATTTGATTTTCCTGTATATCTCACCAAAATTATTCAAAATTATTTGACTAGCCGAACCTTACAAGTAAGCTATCAAAATTCATGCTCTGAAAGGACACCCATTAGAGCTGGGGTCCCTCAGGGCAGTATACTTGGGCCAATCTTATACAATATTTTTACTTCTGATCTTCCTGATGTACCAGAAGGAAAAGGTAGAAGATTATTTGCTGATGATACTTTGCTTTCAGCCAAAGGTCGAAATTTGCGGGTGGTACGCAGTAGATTGCAACAAAATTTAAATTCCTTTTTGAATTACTTGAAAATGTGGAAAATTTCTTCAAACGCTTCCAAAACTCAACTTATTTTATTTCCCCATAAGCCAAGAGCAAATTTTTTAAAACCTAATGAAAATCATTCCATAACTTTTAATGGGGTTTCATTAGAATGGTCTGATCACGTGAAGTACTTGGGACTCACACTTGATCGGAATCTTACTTTTAAAAATCACATTGAAGATATTCAATCTAAATGTAATAAATACACTAAATCTCTTTATTCTCTCATCAACAGGAAATCCCGACTGTGCCTAAAGAATAAGATGCTTATTTATAAGCAAGTCTTCCGACCAGCGATAATGTATGCAGTTCCGATTTGGTCTAGCTGCTGCGCGACGAGGAAGAAAGCCATCCAGAGGATTCAGAACAAGGTTCTGAAAATGATTTTGCGGCTTCCACCTTGGCACAGCACCGAAGATCTTCATCGGATTGCGGGCATTGAATCGATCGAAGAGATGGCCAACAAAATCATCTCCAACTTCAGAGGCAAATCGATGCAGTCTTCCATCGCAGAGATTCGTTCTCTCTATAATTAGTTTTAATTTAGGATAGTTTTAGTTTTTAGTAGTAAGTTTAAAATATTTTTTGACATTACAGGATGTTCTCCTACATAAAAATACTTGATTGCACTCAGCAAAATTAATTCAAATAAATAAATTATAGTGATTAATAAACTATAGGGCTCTGGACAGTTCATCATTGAACTGAACACCTAATTTAATGTAATAATGTAATATAAATGTAATGATGAATTGGTACAAATAAAGACATATTTAAAAAAAAAAAAAAAGTATAGTATAGTATAGTATAGTATAGTATAGTATAGTATAGTATAGTATAGTATAGTATAGTATAGTATAGTATAGTATAGTATAGTATAGTATAGTATAGTATAGTATAGTATAGTATAGTATAGTATAGTATAGTATAGTATAGTATAGTATAGTATAGTATAGTATAGTATAGTATAGTATAGTATAGTATAGTATAGTATAGTATAGTATAGTATAGTATAGTATAGTATAGTATAGTATAGTATAGTATAGTATAGTATAGTATAGTATAGTATAGTATAGTATAGTATAGTATAGTATAGTATAGTATAGTATAGTATAGTATAGTATAGTATAGTATAGTATAGTATAGTATAGTATAGTATAGTATAGTATAGTATAGTATAGTATAGTATAGTATAGTATAGTATAGTATAGTATAGTATAGTATAGTATAGTATAGTATAGTATAATAAAGTATAGTATAGTATAGTATAGTATAGTATAGTATAGTATAGTATAGTATAGTATAGTATAGTATAGTATAGTATAGTATAGTATAATAAAGTATAGTATAGTATAGTAAAGTATAGTATAGCATAGTATAGTATAGTATAGTATAGTATAGTATAGTATATTATAGAATACTATTTTTTCTCTTCAATAGTCCAACTGAAAACATATCAGTACCAGTATCGACGAGGAAAATTTACAATTTTAATGTCGATAAATCCCATATCTTGCAACTTATGAATGACTTGGAGTATTCTAGTGTATGAATAAAAAAGCATTTCTCATTACTCATTTGAAAGATAGTTTTAATTTACTCTTTTTCGCGTTCTAGAATATGGTAGCAGCTAGCAATTGCCCCAATTTGAATTCATTTAAGTCAATTTATTTTTAATTTGATGTTAAATTTTTGTTAACTTATTAATTGAGTTAAAAATCCCTATACCTACACAGTAAAAAGGAAAAAAAAAGAGATGCACATTCCACCCTTCTCGGCAACTTTGGCCTGAGCTGAGAGAACCACTTCCCGATTCTAGGGGGCTAATGAATACCGGGGCCGGAATTTGGTTCTCTGTAGTGCCCGGCTTTTGTTCAACAGCTCTTCAAACAAGTTCCGGAAAAGAGTGGCGGAAAAACACGTTTCCCGGCCGCTTTTCCTGCTCCCGACCGGTCGAAGTAGCTTCTATCGGTTTCTTGAAGCAGCCATGGAATCCAATAAAGTCTTCCACTTGAAGTTTCGCGAGCCTTGGCGTCTTGGCGGCGCAGCGCTGAATGTTGGCTTTGGTCCTAGTTCACCTGAATGGGGTTGCTTTTTTTTAATTTCTTCTATTCGCCTTCTTGTTCACCAAGCTTCACCTTTCTCTGTCAAATGGCGAAAGGTTAACTTCTGACCCCAGAAAGTGGCATCGCGCTAGATATACCTTCCACACTTCGGCATCTCAGAAGGGGATCGGGCCCAAGAGCTTAGTTAAGATGCAAGAAATAACCCGGCCTGTAGGTAGGCTAGTTGTGCTGAAAAATTCAACTGCATGCCACGATGATGAAAGTGAGTGACTTAAAATTTTAAATAAAAAAGAATGACTTCCGTTACAGTTACCTATGTGAATCAGGGAACAGTACCTCAGAGCAAGAAGAGGCTTGCACTCAAAAGAAAGTCCTTCGCTCTAATAAGCCACTTGAAAAAGAATTGCTGACTTGTGTTTCTCAGAAAAGGCTCGGGGTTCGTCTGGGAAAAGAAATTGTTTGAAAGCTCCCGGGATGCCGGCAATGAATGGATGACTTCTGCTGATTATGATACAGAGGGAACGGCAAAACATGTTAGATATGCCGCGACCAGGGGGCTGCAATGATGTAGGATTTCTCTATGTATCGTGTGATCAACATCTATTTGCTAAGTGTTATCTCGTTTTCAAACTATTTTTCCCCAGACTTAATCTTTTTTTGCCTTGAGAACATTGCATTGGAGCTTAAAGCTTAAATGTGAGAAAAAAAAAAAGCTTAAATCTGACAAAAAAAACCTTTAATCTGAGAGATGTGCTTAACGTTGGTTGAGTAGAATCCATGATGCCAGGCAAATATTTGAAGTTTGTAGTTAGGACAAATGTATGGCCGGTTTCAAAAGCTCTCCAAAAGCTTCCTAACTAATCTAATTTTTTCTATGGAGGACATGGCGTTTTTAGTGTTTGCTTAATAAGTCCTATTGCATTAGTCGACGAAATCTCGCAAGTCATGCGCGGTTTTATACGAACCAGGAGAGACGATGAACGGACAGAGAGAGAGATAGTCAATACCAAACCTGACAAGCTAAAGGAAGGTCTTGGACTTTGTATGACAGCACAATTCAAAAACACTGCGATCTTGGGGCGCGGTATAACTCCTCATCTGTAATCATACGAGGTGTATGTGAGGCTTTAAAAGTCTCAAGTGATTTCTAGCTGTTTTGTAGTTGTAGCATCCTGGAAAAGAGTGTAAACACACGCGACCAGAAGAGTGAAGGACGGGTATTGAAAGCTATAAAAAGCTAGCACTGTTGGAGGCCTGGCTCAGTCTGGAGAAAGCTGTCGACCGGTTAAGGTCAGAATACCATATTGGCGATCCGTGCCAGGAGTACTACCTCTACCCTCGAAGAGAGTTTAGATTGTTTTTATTTTTGTCCGAGGGAGGGGTAGTGGCCGAATATGGAAATGCCAAGACCAGTTGCGAAAAAAGTGTGCAGTGTCCAAGCAGATGAAGCGCTCAAGTCCATCACAGGGCTACATTTTGTTAAAGTGCCTGGCGATGCCGGTGGCGAAGCAGCAACAAATGTGTGGCAGTACCGGAGATGGTCCGACGTCGAATATGCGGTTCTGTACTCGTTAGGTCCAGCATCAACTCGGGATAAAATCGCCCAGTGTGTCACACACCTTCACGTTTAACGGAGGAATGTACGATTTGTTGCGTTGCAATCGGCTTGATGTCGGGTTGCTGTGGCGGCGCCTACGGCCGCGTGCGACGGCGTCGCAGTGTTGCCTGATTGACAGGCGCAGTCAGATCAGCTTTCCACAGTTCCGAAGAAGGATCGGAGCCGAATGTGATTAGTGGGCTACATGTTGCATCAATACTTGCGGTGGGATGGGCGGAACTATGATGCCTACCTGCTTAATCATGGTGAGAATGAGATTTTAGCAAGGAAATGATCTAGCCAACATGTGGCTTAAGCACTAGTCGAGTTGGGCTCAAAGCAGTGCTATTATATTAAAACTGTTGCAGTCGGGGTAAGCCCAAGGCGCAACCACTAGTCGAGTTTAGCTCAAGGAAGTGTTGAGAATTGATGCAGTCGGGTTTTGGCCCATGGCGCAATCGAAAATAGAAGAAATTGCGAAATCCTGAGTCCGAGTACCAGCTCATGGTCAGGCAGAGAAATGGAAAAAAAACCCTGAACTGAGTACAAGCTAATGTTCAGGTAGTCAATTTTTGAAAAACGATAAAGGCTAGAAACTAAAAACAAAGAGGAAAAGTGTTGTAAATCATATAGTGAGAAAAAGAAACAGATCTGAAATTGAGTTAATAATGGAAAAGGAAAACGACGTGAGAGTTAAAGAAATGAGAAAAAGTGTTTCAAATCAAATTAGACGATAAAAAAACAAGATTGCAAACAGAGTCACACCAACTACGAATCAATAAAAATATGGAAATTTTTGCGCGAGTAGAAAAATAGAAAACGAATGGAAGATTAAAAAAAAAGTGAAGAAAGGAGGAAGAGATGACTGCAATGAAAAAAGAGAGGAGAAAAATGAAAACAAAAGAAATAGAATGACATGAATAAGGCAAACAGTAAGATATAAAACAGACGTCAAAAAGAGATTAAAAAAAGAAGAAACGAGGAAAAACAATTATGACCAGAAATTAAAAAAAAATATGACTGCACAAAAGTGTCTACCTGTTGATTGGAGAAAAAGGAAAATAATAGATAGATAATGTCCATTGGAAAAGCAAATGTATTTAAAATTAATCAAATTTCGTGCAAAGGGAGGATGTGGCATCCTGGAAAAGAGTATAAACACACGCGACCAGAAGAGTGATGGACGGGTATTGAAAGCTATAAAAAGCTAGGACTGTTGGGGGCCTGGCTCAGTCTGGAGAAAGCTGTCGACCGGTTAAGGTCAGAATACCATAGTAGTTTCTCTTGGTGTTAAGAAAACCTACGGGAGTGGATGCTGTGACGGGCGCGAGTTGCTTAGAAAGCGTTACCCAATCGGCACACTTCTCGGAGTCTTCTGTACCATGGAAACATGAGCCATGGGACATGAGAAATGAGATATGAGACATGAGAAATGAGAAATGAGGAATGAGAAATGAGAAATGAGAAATGAGAAATGAGAAATGAGAAATGAGAAATGAGAAATGAGAAATTAGATATGAGAAATGAGAAATGATACATGGGATATGAGACACGAGACATGAGATACGATGACATAAGACATGAGACATGAGACATGAGACATGAGACATGAGACATGAGACATGAGACATGAGACATGAGACATGAGACATGAGACATGAGGTATGAGACATTTATTTATTTATTTGGTAACAAATCAACGGATCACATGTTGATCCCAATGATTAAAAGTATATAAAACAAGTCTATTAAAATTAAATATTAAACACTACACAAACTACACAGTTCTCAACGTAATTAAAATTTTTCTCCTGAATAAATCCCTCGATTCATCGAATTCAAAGTGTTCAGAAAAACGGTTGAACGTCCTGATAACGCCGATCAGTGCACTATTAGCGCCGTAGTTGTTCTGACGAAGAGGAGTGTAGAGCAGTAGATTCCGGTTTCGTAGTCCTTGGGGTCGAACACTTAGATTAACCGATTCCAAAAGCGAAGGACAGTCAATTCTCGAGGCCAAGATATCGGAGATAAGTAAGGCCCGTGTAGCTGCTCGGCGGGCTTGTAGCGTGTCTAGGCTTATGAGGTTGCAGCGGTTCTCGTAGCTTGGAAGGTGGAACGGGTCAGACCAGTTCAAATGGCGTAAAGCATATCGCATAAAACGTCGTTGCAATGCTTCGATCCGATCAGCACCATTCTGATAGAAGGGGCACCAAACAGCCGACGCGTACTCCAGAATGGAGCGAACTAAGCTGCAGTAGAGGCTTTTCAGGCAGTACACGTCTCTATAATCCTTCGTCACGCGGAATATAAAGCCCAAACATCGGGAAGCTTTATCAACTATGTAGTTGGTATGCGTCTTGAAGTCAAGTTTCTGGTCAAGAACCACGCCTAAATCTTTTATGTGGTCCACATGAGCGATTAAATGGTCCGAAAGGAAATAATCGGCGAGGATGGGATGCCGTTTGCGCGAAAATGTTATGATGGAACATTTACTGCGGTTTAACGCCAGGCAATTGTTGTCGCACCAGGTAGCAAAAAGGTTGAATTGTCTTTGCAGAGAAACAGTGTCTTCAGGACCTTTGATTGCGTTGAACAATTTCAAATCATCGGCATAGGCGAGTTTTGGTCCATCAAGCAATAGGAGAGCGTCATTGAAATAAATAAGAAAAATAATCGGTCCTAGGTGGCTCCCTTGCGGAACTCCGGATGTGGCAGGGAACTGTCTGGATAACGAATCCACGGATTTAACGGTTAGCTTTCTTCCAGTAAGGTAACTACGGAACCAATCTAATAAGGAACCACAAATGCCTAAACGTCCGAGTTTTGCAATAGCAATTTCATGATTGACCTTGTCAAAGGCAGCGGACAAGTCTGTATAGATTGCATCGGTTTGGATACCCGCTGTAAAGCTGTCTTGCACAAAAGATGTAAATGTTAATAAGTTCGTACTCGTTGAGCGCTTGGGCATAAAACCATGTTGATCATTGGAAAAATATTGCTTGGAAAAATAAAAAATAGGATCCAGGATTACCAGTTCGAACAATTTAGCAATGGCACATAAGGCGGAAATTCCTCTGTAGTTATTTATGTCCCTTTTGTCCCCTTTTTTGTGAACGGGGAACATATAAGCATCCTTCCACAGCGAAGGGAAAACAGCTCTGTCCAGCGATGCTTGAAATATTCGCTTGATAGGAAACAATAAATGAATCATGAAGCGTTTCAAAAAAGTGGCGGGTATTCCGTCCGGGCCAGAGGAAAGAGAGTTTTTTAACTTAGCAGTCGCCTTCAAAATGGTGTCCTCTTCTATTGCAATGTTGTTTAGAGATGAGTTCAGGGAAGGAACGTTCCGTGCAGCGTTAGTTATTTGATCAGCAGAAATAGATCCAGAAGTGAAAACACTAGAAAATTTTTTTGCTAGTAAATTACATATGTCTGCATCCGAATTTCCCATCTCGTCGTCCATTTCATTGTCGACTTCTCTGCATCTTCCGGAATCAACTGTGCTCGAAACAGTCTGCCGGCGGGCATCCTAGAGCCTTCTTGCGCTAGCCCATTCGATTAGGGACTAGATTTCGGCTGCAATCACGATGTCAGGAATGAAGGATTAGACACCGGCCAAGGATCCGCTCAAGTGCCTGCTGCTCTCGACTATTTACGTTCCAACCGTGTTTATGCATCCTGGAAGCGTAACTAAACATGAAATGGAGGAAAGCGACAGGACCACTTCTGTCGTTTAGAGTATCGGCAATTCAGCCGGATTTCATCTGCTAGAGAATTAGGTCCTACCGCATCTGGTCAGGATGTGATTTTGGAGGGCCCTCGCTGAGTGTGTTTTTGTGTGATTAAGGGTGAGCTAGATTAGAATAGATTTCAATAACACAGTCAAGATCTCGGTAATCTCTCTTTTCGGTTTTGTTTTCCAAAGAGCCGTCCCGGCGAATGGAGGAGCAAAGTCCCGGTCTCGCTCCGGCTGATATGTGTGGAGGACTATAGAAAGCTGACAGGCGGTCGTTCGGTGATTAATTACGTTCCATTCATTAGTGCCGAAGCTGGAGTGCGTGTGAGAGGATTTGGTGCGTCAACACGACACTTCATGATCGAACCGAATCGAGCCAGAATCGTCAGACAGGATGGAGGAGAAATGTTTGAAGTAATCTACGCCCAAGGATGCTAACCAGCCCAGCCACTCAGCAAAAGGCACGATAATGAAACGCACCACATGTCAGATTCAGACCTAGCCGTCATCAGTCAGCCAAAGAACAACGTCAGCGATTCGGGATGGTGCTCGAATTTTGTGGCCTCCACTGCGCCCAGGACAGTTCATAGATTACGGGACGTTTTCCGTTGTCTAGGGTTAGAAATTTCTTGCTCAGACAGTTTGGTGAATCAGGAATTAGAGAGGAAAATTTTTTGTTCTTAAAATCCAAGGGAAAGCCGTTGTTACTGGATAACCTCCGTCTGACAACAGGATTTCGTGGCACGTTTGAAGTTCCAGTGCGAGAGAATTGGTATGAATCGTGCTTTATGATGTTCTTTATGGAAAACATCTAATGTGTAGAGCAAGTCATCAGTTAACAACTGCATCATAAATCGATTGTCTTGCGATGGGAGGAGCAAAGCAACGACAGCACGCGTATTTGGAACAAGAAATGAATGATTTTATATTGAATACATCAGATTGATTGATTTTCAGTTTTGTCATTTGTGTCATTTTTGTCACTTTTGTCACTTTTGTCACTTTTGTCATTTCGGTCATTTTTGTCATTTTTGTCATTTTTGTCATTTTTGTCATTTTTGTCATTTTTGTCATTTTTGTCATTTTTGTCATTTTTGTCATTTTTGTCATTTTTGTCATTTTTGTCATTTTTGTCATTTTTGTCATTTTTGTCATTTTTGTCATTTTTGTCATTTTTGTCATTTTTGTCATTTTTGTTATTAATTTATGAACAACCATAACAGTTTTCAATTCGGTACTCAAATCTCATTCACTCATGATGATAACGACCTATTGAGTGATCCAAATTTCTTTCTTACAGGTGACATGACCAGTTCGTATCATCCTATCTTTCTGTCCGAAAGTATGTCAATAAGTCAATGAATAACCAACCATGGAAAATCTCTCAAACCCAATCGATTGATACGAACGTTGTAAATCAGCACCTAGAATGAGCGGCAACAATAACATATTATCTCTCACATAACTGAGCCCAAGCCTATTGAAAATGTTATTCATTCCATTCATTGATATGCCCACCAATCAATCTCCGCTCCATCAAATCGCATTTCATTCATTGCCAGCCCCAGCAATCGAGGTTTCCTCATTCCTCGGGATTTTTGGCGAACGGGATGAATGGAGAGGTTTTCAACGATAGAAGGTAGAAAAGCAATCTAGCATAGAAAATTTATGAACTTCCATAAACAACTCAGTCGGCTTCCACTTCCTACCAGCCGCCGTCTCGGGGCTCTCGCCGTATGTGTGCCGCCGACAGTTTCTGGGGTGCCGAAACTTCCCCGAAGACCACAACAATCAAAATCATCAATTCTTTGCTACTAAATGTAAAGATTGCCAGCTCCGATAGGAACGCACATCGCCGTTTGAGCTCGCAACGGGTGGGTGTGCGAATGGAAGTCGGCCAAAGAGGTGGGCTGGGAAGAGCCATTTCCCCGGGTCGTTGTAGATTAGGTGAGCGGACCGAACAAATCCGGCAGCACCGTGTTGCGATAGTCCTTGCAATAGGTCCTTTTTCCCCGGGATCGAATGTAAATTGCGAACTTGGCCACGGAAGCTAACGAACGAGGGTGGGTAGGACTTCTGTTGACTCCCAGACGGACACAATCGATGAGGCCAACTGGCCTACGGTGACCTACGGTCCATAAATTGCCTATAACGCGTCGACCGTTTGCGGTTTAGCTTCCTATAATCTTTATACAGTACTGTGTAGACGATAGGAAAAATTAGAGTCCCGCGCTATCAGTGGTGCTGCCTTGTTGGAATTGTGTAAATGTGCGTGTGGAGGGCGAGGAAAAAACGACTCACCCCGGAATCCTTGTTTATCGGGAATCTAACCTAGGTAACGACATCGAAGACTCAATTGTGTTTTCCGTACCCGAGGCTAAATTTTATTGCTTTCTCTGCCACTGATAAGGTGCCCACTGCGAAGCGCCTATTCCACAAACGAAAGTTTCCATTTAGGTTAGTCACAAAGAAGATAGGGCGGTAGCAGCATATATTAGTTGTGAATGAAGCTAATCCAAAAAAAAAGAATATTGATTGTTTAGGTATAAAAGGTTTCAGAACCCAAATAGCTGCAAGTGCTCAAATATCACCAAAGCTGAATTCATTCCCATGAGCTTTAGGAGCTTCAAAATCTTATATAGTTCAGAGCAACAAGAGCTCCAATATCATTGAGGGGTCAAAAGGCGCTCTTAAGATTTCAAAAATCTCCAATATCTCCAAGAGCACCAATTGTCCAAGGTCTTCAGAACCCCCAAGAGCTCCAAAGTATCAGGGAGCTCTAAGAGATCCAAGAGGCTCTTATAGCTTGGAAACCCTAATCAGCTTAAAAGTTCCTAAGACTACATATGTAGATTATCAAAAGCCTTAAAAGTTTAAGAGCCTCAAGACCCCAAAAAAATCCACGATCTCAAAGCCCCGTCAAGTCTAAGAGCCCCAAGAGCTCACAGAGCTCAGGTATTCAAGAGCCCTAAAGTTGCACCCTTGGAGCCCTAAGAGCGCCAAAATCCCAAGAGCTTAGTGAGCCTGAAAAGCCGCTACAGTCCTCGTATCTTCATGAACCCCCTGAGTCAAAAGATCCCATTAATTCCCAAAGGCCCTAAATCTCCAAGAATTTTAAAACACTTCAGTATCTTCAAAAGATAGAAACCGCAAGGCTGAGAACCCCAAGAGCCTAAAGCCGAGTGCTCCAAAAATACCCAAGAATCAAGACCCAAGAGCTAAGTTACAAAAGTCAAGGCCTTAAACGCAAAAGTCATGAGCCAAGAACCAAGTTGCGAAAGACCATGTGGCAAAGCACCAAAAGCGAAACCCAAGCTCCAGAGCCAAGAACCAAGAGCCAAAAGCCAAGAGCCGAGAGCCAAGAGCCAAGAGCCAAGAGCCAAGAGCCAAGAGCCAAGAGCTAAGAGCTAAGAGCCAAGAGCCAAGAGCTAAGAGCCAAGAGCTAAGAGCCAAGAGTTAGAAGCCAAGAGCGAAAAGCCAACAACCAAGATTTGAGAGATAATAGCCAAGGGCCAAGAGCCAAAAGTTAAGAGCCAAGAGCTTAGAGCCAAGAACTTAGAGCCAAGAGCCCAGAGCCAAGAGCTAAGAGCCAAGAGCCAAGAGCTAAGAGCCAAGAGCCAAGAGCCAAGAGCCAAGAGCCAAAAACCAAGAACCAAGAACCAAGAGCCAAGAGCCAAGAATCATGAGCAACAAGCCTAGAGCCAAAAACGAAGAGTTAAGAGACAAGAGCCAAGAGTCAAGATGTAAAAGCCAAAAGCCAAGAGCCAAGAGCCTAGAATCATGAGACAAGAGGCAAGAGAATTATGAGTCAAGAGCCAAGAGGAAAGAGTCAAGAGCCACGAACCAAGAGCCAACAGCCAACAGCCAAAAATCAAAAGTTATAATCCAAGAGCCGAGAGCCAAGAGCGAAGAGCTGAGATCCAAAAGACAAGGCCCAAACGCCAAGAGCCAAAAGACAAGAGCCTAGAGCCAAAACCAAAAGCCAAAAGCTAAATGCCAAGAGCCAAGAGTCAATAGCTAATAGCTAATTGCCAATAGCCAAAAACTAAAAGCCATGAGTCAAGAGCTAAGATCCAAGAGCCATGAACCAACAGCCAAGAGCCAAGGACCAAGCGTTAAGAGCCAAAAGCCATTATCTAAAAACCAAGAGCCACTTGCCAAGAGTCAATAGCCAAGTGGCAAGATCCAAGAGTTAAGAGCCGAGAGCCATGAGCTAAAAGCCAAGAGCCAAGAGCCAAGAGCCAATAGCCAAGAGCCATGAGCCAAGAGCCAAGGGCCATGTGCCAAGAGCCAAGAGCCAAGTGCCACGAGTCAAGGTCCAAGAGTCAAGATCCAAGAGCCAAGAGTTAAAAGCCAAGAGCTAAGAGCTAAAAGCCATGAGCCAAGAGCTAAGAGCTAAAAGCCATGAGCCATGAGCCAAGAGCCAAGGGCCAAGGGCCAAGAGCCAAGAGCCAAGAGCCAAGGGCCAAGGGCCAAGAGCCAAGAGCCAAGAGCCAAAATCCAAGACTCAAGAGCCAGAAGCCAAGAGCTAAATGCCAAGAGCCAAGAGCCAACAAAAGCCAAGAGTCAATAGCCAAGAGCCAAGAGCCAAGAGTTGAGAGCCAAGAGTCAAGAGCTAAAAGCCATGAGCCAAGCGCAAAGATATAAGAGCCATGAACCAACAGCGAAGAGCCAAGGGCCAAGCGCTAAGAGCCAAAAGCCAATATCCAAGAACCAAGAGCCACTTGCCAAGAGTCAATAGCCAAGTGGCAAGATCCAAGAGTCAAGAGCCGAGAGCCAAGAGCTAAAAGCCAAGAGCCAATAGCCAAGAGCCAAGAGCCAAGAGCCAACAGCCAAGGACCAAGAGCCAAGAGCCAAGAGCTAAGAGCCAAGAGCCAAGAGCCAAGAGCCAAGAGCCAGGATCCAAGAGTCAAGAGCCAAGAGCCAAGACCCAAGAGCCAAGAGCCATGAGCCAAGAGCCAAGAACCAAGAACCAAGATCCAAGAGCGAAAAGCCAAGAGCCAAGCCAAAAGCCAAGAGCCAAGAACCAAGAGCCAAGAACCAAGAGCCAAGAGCCAAGAGCCAAGAGCCAAGAGCCAAGAGCCAAGAGCCATGAGCAAAGTGCCAAAGACAAGAGCCAAGAGCCAAGAGCCAAGAGCTAAGAGCCAAGAGCCAAGAGCCAAGAGCCAAGAGCCAAGAGCCAAGAGCCAAGAGCCAAGAGCCAAGAGCCAAGACCCAAAAGCCAAAAACCAAGAGCCAAAAGCCAAGAGCCAAAAGCCAAGAGCCAAAAGCCAAGAGCCAAGAGGCATGAGGCAAACCAAAAGCCAAGAGCCAAGAGCCAAAATCCAAAAGCCAAGAGTCAAGAGTCAAGAGTCAGGAGCGAAGAGCGCAGAGCCAAAACCTTGTGCCAAAAGCCAAAACCTTAGATACAAAAACCATGGCCTTTGGGCCAAAACAAAAAAAAAACCTCGCAAATCAGGTTTGAAAATTGATTTCCCTCCTAACCCAACTTTGTAGCAAACCTTCTAGAACTACACTTCAGCTCATCAGACCGCAGCACACTAACGATCACAACCGGTCTATCCATTTTCGCCACCTCATTTCCTATCTAACGAAAGAAAATTGCCTTCGAAATCAACAATATCAGAGAAAAAAAAACCACCTTCCGGGGCCCAAATCTCGGCCACAAGCCGTCCAATCCATCACCAGGCTTCACTGACCGAGTCCGTCCGACCGGTCGATTCATCAAGAACCGGCACCAAATTCATACAGTCAACCCTCGGTTAATCCCATTCATCATCATTTCCGAAACGTTTCCATTCGAAGAGGGACAAAAAGCGGAAAAAGATGCGGCTATCAGTGTTTCCTAAGAAAAACAAAACTGACGACGACGTTGGACCAACAGAATTCGTCTTGTCTTGTGGTTTTAGGACTCAAAAAACACGCTTTGAAAAAAGTGCTTGACCCTGACCTTCGAAACCGCCCACAACTGGAATGAATGAAGAGAAAAAAAAAAACTATGCTGAATTAAGAAAAAAAAATGGACTGGCACTTGGTCCTTCGCTTCAGAATAGGTAGGCATCTTTTCTTCGCTACCGTTGGACGAAGAGGTTTGGAAAAAACTGTCAAACCCGATCTTGTTTTTTTTTTCTGCGGCCCAAAGCTATGAAGATAAAAATTCGGATCCCGGCCGGCCGATGAAATGACATCAAAGCTGATGGGAAGGCCATTTTGCGGGTTTCCTGGGGTGCTTTTACAGTTGCTTTCTGGCAGCTGCTTGTCGGTTCAGCTAACCATGAATAATATTGTGTAGACATCTTTTGAATATGATTCGGGATAATTTCGATGGTTATTTTTCCTTCTGTGTTTTATTTACTTGAAATTTATCTAGCCATTTGAAACTTGCTCAAAATTTCTTACTGACTGTCTTTCTGTCTTTCTGCCTTTCTATCTTTCTGTCTTTCTGTCTTTCTGTCTTTCTGTTTTCTGTCTTTCTGTATTTCTGTCTTTCTGTCTTTCTGTCTTTCTGTCTTTCTGTCTTTCTGTCTTTCTGTCTTTCTGTCTTTCTGTCTTTCTGTCTTTCTGTCTTTCTGTCTTTCTGTCTTTCTGTCTTTCTGTCTTTCTGTCTTTCTGTCTTTCTGTCTTTCTGTCTTTCTGTCTTTCTGTCTTTCTGTCTTTCTGTCTTTCTGTCTTTCTGTCTATCTGTCTTTCTGTCTTTCTGTCTCTCTGTCTTTCTGTCTTTCTGTCTTTCTGTCTTTCTGTCTTTCTGTCTTTCTGTCTTTCTGTCTTTCTGTCTTTCTGTCTTCCTGTCTTTCTGTCTTTCTGTCTTTCTGTCTTTCTGTCTTTCTGTCTTTCTGTCTTTCTGTCTTTCTGTCTTTCTGTCTTTCTGTCTTTCTGTCTTTCTGTCTTTCTGTCTTTCTGTCTTTCTGTCTTTCTGTCTTTCTGTCTTTCTGTCTTTCTGTCTTTCTGTCTTTCTGTCTTTCTGTCTTTCTGTCTTTCTGTCTTTCTGTCTTTCTGTCTTTCTGTCTTTCTGTCTTTTTGTCTTTCTGTCTTTCTGTCTTTCTGTCTTTCTGTCTTTCTGTCTTTCTGTCTTTCTGTCTTTCTGTCTTTCTGTCTTTCTGTCTTTCTGTCTTTCTGTCTTTCTGTCTTTCTGTCTTTCTGTTTTTCTGTCTTTCTGTCTTTCTGTCTTTCTGTCTTTCTGTCTTTCTGTCTTTCTGTCTTTCTGTCTTTCTGTCTTTCTGTCTTTCTGTCTTTCTGTCTTTCTGTCTTTCTGTCTTTCTGTCTTTCTGTCTTTCTGTCTTTCTGTCTTTCTGTCTTTCTGTCTTTCTGTCTTTCTGTCTTTCTGTCTTTCTGTCTTTCTGTCTTTCTGTCTTTCTGTCTTTCTGTCTTTCTGTCTTTCTGTCTTTCTGTCTTTCTGTCTTTCTGTCTTTCTGTCTTTCTGTCTTTCTGTCTTTCTGTCTTTCTGTCTTTCTGTCTTTCTGTCTTTCTGTCTTTTTGTCTTTCTGTCTTTCTGTCTTTCTGTCTTTCTGTCTTTCTGTCTTTCTGTCTTTCTGTCTTTCTGTCTTTCTGTCTTTCTGTCTTTCTGTCTTTCTGTCTTTCTGTCTTTCTGTCTTTCTGTCTTTCTGTCTTTCTGTCTTTCTGTCTTTCTGTCTTTCTGTCTTTCTGTCTTTCTGTCTTTCTGTCTTTCTGTCTTTCTGTCTTTCTGTCTTTCTGTCTTTCTGTCTTTCTGTCTTTCTGTCTTTCTGTCTTTCTGTCTTTCTGTCTTTCTGTCTTTCTGTCTTTCTGTCTTTCTGTCTATCTGTCTTTCTGTCTTTCTGTCTTTCTGTCTTTCTGTCTTTCTGTCTTTCTGTCTTTCTGTCTTTCTGTCTTTCTGTCTTTCTGTCTTTCTGTCTTTCTGTCTTTCTGTCTTTCTGTCTTTCTGTCTTTCTGTCTTTCTGTCTTTCTGTCTTTCTGTCTTTCTGTCTTTCTGTCTTTCTGTCTTTCTGTCTTTCTGTCTTTCTGTCTTTCTGTCTTTCTGTCTTTCTGTCTTTCTGTCTTTCTGTCTTTCTGTCTTTCTGTCTTTCTGTCTTTCTGTCTTTCTGTCTTTCTGTCTTTCTGTCTTTCTGTCTTTCTGTCTTTCTGTCTTTCTGTCTTTCTGTCTTTCTGTCTTTCTGTCTTTCTGTCTTTCTGTCTTTCTGTCTTTCTGTCTTTCTGTCTTTCTGTCTTTCTGTCTTTCTGTCTTTCTGTCTTTCTGTCTTTCTGCCTTTCTGTCTTTCTGTCTTTCTGTCTTTCTGTCTTTCTGTCTTTCTGTCTTTCTGTCTTTCTGTCTTTCTGTCTTTCTGTATTTTTGTCTTTCTGTCTTTCTGTCTTTCTGTCTTTCTTTCTTTCTGTCTTTTGTCTTCCTATCTTTCTGTCTTTCCGTCTTTCTGTCTTTCCGTATTTCTGTCTTTCCGTATTTCTGTCTTTCCGTATTTCTGTCTTTCTGTTTTTCTGTCTTCCTGTCTTTTTGTCTTTCAGTCATGTATTTTTCGAAATTGATTGATTCCTGATTGATTCGTTTGTTTCACTTTTTTCTCAATTAAAAAAATAATTTTTCTATCTTGAACGCAGTTGCAAATTTCAATCTTGAAGTGGAAGCACTTCCGTGAGTGTGTTTTGAATTCACTTCACTCGGAATGATGAGTCATTCAACTTGTTTTCGATTCTGCACGCACGAATTGCAGTTCCGTCTCGAGAGCTATTATTTCACAGACTCAGAAATCCCTGGCTGAGGCACGTACTTTCATTCCTCCTAGCTTCATTCTCAGCTCATAAAACACGATGCGTAACGATACAAGTGCTATACATCCGGATTTAGAAACGAGAAAGAAAAAAAAAGTTAGGATCGAAAGAATAACCGATCAACAAGTCCGTACATCCACTCTACTGGAGCAAGAATTGAAGTGCTGTTCTTAGTGAAGAAGAAATGTGCAATTTGTATTGCTTTTTTTTTTATTGCCAACAACAAGTTCTGTTCCTCCGCAGCCCGGGTTTACTGTTTTGTGAAAAATGCGAAAATAAGTCCGCCCGAGCCATAAATCGTCCGGTTTTACGAGCTCGGTCAATGAAGCAAGAGCTTTGGCCCATCCGGCAGACTGCTGGCCAGAGAGCTCGCACATGTTCCCGGAACCGCACACAGGACGGTCCCGGAAATCGATTATCGACGAAATTGTAACAGGAATTGATTCGTAGGGGAATTTTATAAGTTTTTTTTAGCTGTAAGAAAGATGCGAACACTTTCTTGGTCTATTTGGTACAAAATGGAGATTGTTAAATATTTAAGATAATTCATTTTCTTGTTGTCGTGAATTTATAATTTTAACGAATTTAAATTCAGAGATTCACTCAGACACGTTTGTCACTCACAAGAATAGATCAATTACTTACTTTGTATTGTTTTTTTGTCTAGTGTTGCCAAAAACGCCAAACGTGTTATTGATATAGAAATTTATTTTTTTTATTTTATTTTTTCAGTGTTGCCGAATCCAACTTGTATTTTTTTTTTATTTATTAATTTATTTATATAAAATTTATGTAATACTATGTTTATTTTCTGCATATATTTCATCTCATCTCTAAATTTCTTCTCACCTCTATTCTCAATAAAAAAAAAACTATGCATTCATATTTTTTTGTTTTTCTCAAAAACAACATTCAGATTTTTCTATTGAATTTCGTCTAAATTTTACATTCCATTATTAGCAAAAAAAACTGCTGTTTATATTCCTAAATATCCTCAATTTTAATTCTACATCCGATTTTTAGCAAAGTCATTCAAATTTGTACTTTTCCTGCCGCTCGCCTTTATTCACGAAAGCTAGAAAAATCTGATACGTTCTTGTCAACGGCCATTCCAATCTGCGCTTTTCCAGCCGTTCTGTCTTTGTTTACCACAGCCGGAACAATCCAAGAGACATTCTTAGCAACAGCCCGCCCAATCTGTGCTTTTCCTGCTGCTCTGTCTTTTTTTACAACAACCGGAACAATAAAAAAATATTATTTGCAACAGCTTGTCCAATCTGTGCATTTCCTGTCGCTCTGTTTTTGTTTATAAGAGCCAGAACAATCCGAAAACATTCTTGTCAACAGCCAATCCAATCTGTGAATTTCCTGTTTGATTACCACAGCCGGAACATTAACAAATAATCGTAGCAGCAGCCACAAAAATCTGCGCTTCCTGATTCAATCCGTCTTTTTACTGGCGGTCGAACCAGAAACAATTTTTTTCCTAACAGCAGCCTTTCAAATCTGCGCTCCCTCGGCCAATCCGTCTTTTCACCGCTGGCCGAATCATAAACATAAAATCGTAGCAGCAGCTTTGAAAATCTGCGCTCCCTTTGCAAATTTGACTTTTTGCCGCTGGCTGAACCAGAAACATTCTTTTCGTAGAAGCAGACTTACAAATCTACGCTCCCTCAGCCAATCCGTCTTTTTACCGGTGGCCGAACCAGGAGCATTTTTTTCGTAGCAGCAACCTTAAAGATCTGCGCTCCCTCAGCCAAACCGCCTTTTTACCGGTGGCCGAAT
Organism: Uranotaenia lowii; assembly: GCF_029784155.1. NCBI lineage: Eukaryota > Metazoa > Arthropoda > Insecta > Diptera > Culicidae > Uranotaenia > Uranotaenia lowii. The sequence continues at coordinate 162,070,881 of NC_073691.1, read as the reverse complement.
CATAAACAAACAATCGTAGCAGCAGCCTTGAAAATCTGCGCTCCCTTTGCCAATCCGACTTTTTTACCGGTGGCCGAATCAGAAACATTCTTTTCGTAGGAGCAAACTTACAAATCTACGCTCCCTCAGCCAATCAGATTTTTCACCGGTCGCAAAACCATAAACAAAAAACCGTAGCAGCAACCTTAAAGATCTGCGCTCCCTCAGCCAATCCGTCTTTTCATCGGTAGCCGAATCAGAAACAAACAATCGTAACAGCAGCCTTTAAAATCTGCGCTCCCTTTGCCAGATCGACTTTTTGCCGCTGGTCAAACCAGAAACATTCTTTTCGTAGAAGCAGCCTTACAAATTTACGCTCCCTCAGCCAATCCGTCTTTTTACCGGTGGCCGAACCAGGAGCATTCTTTTCGTAGCAGCAACCTTAAAGATCTGCGCTCCCTCAGCCAATCCGTCTTTTCACCGGTAGCCGAATCAGAAACAAACAATCGTAGCAGCAGCCTTAAAAATCTGCGCTCCCTTTGCCAGTCCGACTTTTTGCCGCTGGCTAAACCAGAAACATTCTTTTCGTAGAAGCAGCCTTACAAATCTACGCTCCCTCAGCCAATCCGTCTTTTTACCGGTTCCGAATTATAAACTAACACCGACTTTGCCTGCGTATTTCAAAGCCGAATTCAAGTTTTATTTCATTTTACCTATTTATTTATAGAAAATTTATATAAAAACTTTAATTGTTTTCTGCATATCTTTTTATGCATTTGCATGTGCTTATCGAATAGTTCGGATAATTTGAGTAGAATTTTGTGGACTAATTTTGCATGATTGGTCAACCTTTCCCAAAAGATGTAGAACTCATAAAGGTCGCAATTTGGAGCTGATTCAGCTTCCATCGCCAATAACTTCAGCCAGTTTTCATTTGAAAACAAGCTGCAAGCAATTTTTTCCCGAAGGAATTGCTCCCTAACCGTTATTTCCGGTTTCCCAAAGTTGTCTACCGTTCAGCCTTGTTCTACCTATCTCGGCCACTATTACTATACTTGCTTTAACTTCATTCGGTACCCGATGAGGGAAGGGTTAAAGGTTTTCGAACCGAAAATTTCCGGTTAAGTTTATTTATTTTTTTTTTGCCGCAGCTTCCGCCAACCCTCTGCGGTTCGGAGCTCGACACGATGGTTTCCGGAGAAAAGTTTGGGGAGCATCAGAATTTCACAGTTAAAAAAGTAGCAGGGCTGAAGTTTGTTTGAAAGGAAAACTAGATGAATCTGTTTAGATGGATCCGGATCAAACGTCTTAACCGGAATCTCGTTTTGATGCAGTTTATTTTTTTTAAATGTTACCAACAAGTTACCAAAATTTGTTTTTAATATTTTTATCACAAAGTTTGTGAAAAAAATAAGTGTTTTTGACTCCACAATCTAGAACATCTTCAATTAATCTTTACGATGTCTATTGTCTTGTAATATTTTTGAATTATTTTCCACCCTTGTCGGCTGATGGGCTTCATTCAAAACGAATCAAAATTAGAACACGTTGAAACTCGTTCAAAGTAATAATGACGGTCGCCATGTAACCAGAAGAAAATTTCTGTTTAATAGCATTATCTATTACCTTAAAATGTAATTTTGATGTTGCCAATCATCGGCGGGAAGGGAAGACAACAACACCAACAAAAAGTTCTAAAACTAACCACCTCCTGATCTCTGAAAAAAAAATTAGTAAACTGCAGCGCAATGGAATGGAATCCGAGACCGACCGGAAGCTGCCTGGTCTGCTAGTGAAAGATTTATAAAGAAAAATAAGTTACTGCCAAGCGTACCGCACTGTCAAAAGCTCGCTCGTTAGTTTTTCTGCAACCAAACTCAAGTAGGTACTACAAGGAGGTACTGAATCACATTTTAGCATAAACTTTTAAAACATTAACGAACTGAACTTTTTAGCGTGTTTTTCACATCGCCACGGATGAGTGTTTTTGGCGGAAACCAAAAGGGAAATAAAATAGATAAAACCAACCTCATCAGAATTCGTTGTTCCATCCATCATCGACCAGCTTCAGGAAGCTGAGAAAACTAAAAAACCTTTGAAAATCAAATTCAGGGAACGGAATCGTGAAAACCAGGACTAGATGGGAATTTCCGGTTCCCCACTTTTTTATGAGGATTCAAATTGAAATCACAGTTTTTCGAGGGACCCGGTTGGCGGTGTAAGGTTGTGTGTTTATTGAAATTCTCACCCTTTCCCCTAGTTGAAGGAACCGAATCTCGGAAACTTTTCATAATTCATTTCGTTGCAATTTTCTTTCTGGTAGCTTTCCTTTTCAATGGTTCCGTATACTAGCGAGATGTGAATATCTTACACCGCTCAGACTCTGGGAAGGAATATAATTTGAAACATCCATTAAATAGTGAGGCTGAATTGAAGCATCCTGTCAAGAGCAAGGTTCGGTACGATGTTTGACAAATGTCTGCTTCAATACGAAAAGTACCCTGGAAATCGAAAGGTATTCACCGGATGCTCCAAGTGAGAGATGAAATTTCTAAAGCGTTTGTTCTTGGAAAAAATATCATGTCAACTTGTTCAATGGTGGAAGCAAATTTTAGCTGAACTGGTTCATTTTGCTTTAAACATGTATTGTGAGTTTTTTGGCTATTTTTTTTTTATTCTACCGGATAGATTATATTCGAAAAAGGATTGGCATCACTGTAACTTCTGACAAAGCAGTCAGATCGACTAATGGCAGAGCACTTTTGATGTGCTAGCTTTTAGTGATTTGAATCGGAAACGCGCCACACGATTTTTAACTGTTTCGAATCTTATGGAAAACTCAATAGTTTGATTTTGATGATTTCCTTCAGATTGTTTGTTTTGCAAAATTCGCCAAACTGTTCGGCACATTTGAATTCTAACCAAACAAATCCAAAGCTGAACTCGGATCTTCCGTTCTCTCCTCTCCCTTCCCCTATTCCGAATGATTCTGATTTCCGAACCTGCCCAGGACTAATCGCACATTCAGGGCATGACTAACGATGTTTATTATTTATAGCTGTTTGTTTTCTTGCATTGTTGCTCTGTTTCGTCTCAAATTTTTCTGTTGTCGTAGTTGTTGTTAACGTTTTTGCCTTCCATCCAACTTATTCTTCGGGCTAGCTAATGTCAAATGGGTCACTTTCCTTCTGCTTGGCGTATTTTTGTTTTGTTCCCAGGTTTTGCTTAACTACCATGGAGTAAAAAGGCGTGGGAAATCGTTTAGTTGCATGTTTCGGTTCATCGAAGAGAGGCTGCCTTTGGGGAAGGTGGAGCATCATTTAGGAATAATCTTTCTGCAACCGCTCCAAGTCTTTGAAGGCGGTTTGTTTTCTAGACAGGATTGGGCTCATAAAAAATTACATACCTACACTTCTAAAAATATTTTCGGAACAAAAACATTATGAGGAACGATGTCATTTTAGAATCTTTAAAATGTTTAAACACAAAAAATGTCAACTTTTTGGAAACAAATTTGCAATTTTTGTTTATTTAACTTTACTAACTTTTACAAAAATAACAAACAAATATTCATTAAAAGTTAAAAAAAAACTCTTTTTAGTCGAGTTAGTTATACTACTTATGAAAATTGTTATGTCTCTCTTCTCTAAGTGTAACTTAAATATGAAATTTTGTAAAGCAGTTCAAACTTAAAGTAACTTTTTTCATTAACATTTCATTACGTAGCTCAGAGTTCTGAAATTTATAGAAGATTAATGATCAACGATTCAGTTTGTCTTGAGCTCTCGACACGACAACACCTATTTTGCAATCGATCACGCTTACAGTATAAATTTCTTGATCCGGGGTTTGCGCTTGTTCTAAAACAAGCTTCCACCCGCGATGAATTCGCTAAGGGTTCGCATTTTCTTCATCGATATTCGCCATATTCGCAAAATCAAAGTTGATATAATCTACAGTTTCATCGCAAAAAGTCTGAATCTCACACCGACCGAAGTACTAGCAATTCAAATCGACAGAATCGAGGGCAAAGTGTACGTTGAAGTGGAATCCCAAGAAGCAGCAGCAGCAATTGTTCAAAAATTCGACAATACCCTAGAACTCAGCTGTAATGGTACTGTATACAAAGCACGACTACACATCGAAGATGGAGGCACTGATGTAAAATTACACCATCTACCACCAAGAATACCGTCCCAATGGATCATCGAGTACTTCTCGGCATACGGAGAGGTCATTGGCATCAAACACCAGCTTTGCCGAACCGAATTTTTCCCACAAGTGCCCAGCGGTATAAGAGTAATTCGCTTACGTTTGAGGAACTCAATACCCTCATTCGTGAGTATTAAAGGATACAGCACTCAAGTTACCTATACAAATCAGCTCCAAACATGCCGACACTGTAACCATGAAGTGCATTTTGGAGAAAGCTGTGCCGAAAATCGGGCTAAGTCTCCAGCCTCCTATTCCAATGTACTTACCGGATCGCAAAAATCAACAACAACATCATCGACAACAGTAGCAGCATCATCATCATCATCAACAATACTATCAGCATCAACCGCAACTGTAACAACACCGGCATCTGCAACCTCAGCAACGGAATCTCGGGGATCGGCGACACTAGTAGCGGACTCCAGCAACTCAACAGCAATCGGATCGAAAACAGCTACAACAGCTGTGATCGATTCACAACTGGCAGCATCGGCTTTTAACGACCATTGGCTTCGTTATCTCTGGAGGAAACCAACAAAAATCGCGAAAAAACAGCAAAAATAACCGGAGACAACCAAACCACGACCACTCGCGTAAGAACACTGAGCAACACCAGCAACGCAAGCAATAGATCTATCTCACCCATCAGCATCACTATGGATACGTCGGAAAATGAGAACGAGAAACTCAACTAACGACTTCGGAAGAAAACCAACAACTGCAAGTAAATCTCTCTATCAATGGCTCAAATTAATGTAACTTCTAGACTCTCTTACACTCTCGCCACACTCAACATAAATGGTATAACAAACACAAACAAATTACGATCGTTGACGTCGTTTGTTTACACTTTTGATGTAGACATTCTCTGCATGCAAGAAGTAGTGACCGAAGATCTACACATACCAGGATACAATATTGTTTACAACATCAATGAAACCAGACGTGACGTTTTGAGAGCTACCGCAGTAAGCTCTCAAAAATGGAATCGGAATATCTCACTTAAATCGAAGTGTAGATTCACGTCTCATTTGTCTACAAATTGGAAACGATACGATAATTGCAAATGTATACGCTCCATCAGACTCCAATAATAGATCTGCGTGAGAAAACTTTTTCAGCATGCAAAGTTTACCACAAAATATCATTGTCTTAGGAGATTTCAATTGCGTTCTGTATCAAACAGACACGACGGGCGGACCAAATCTCAGCCCTGCTTTGAAACGTCTTTGTGACGTAGCTCGTTTAAAAGATATTTGGTTGGAGAAACGTAGTTCAGCAAGTCAAAATGAGTTTACATTTGTGAGAGGAAGATCGATGTCTAGAATTGATCGAATTTATGTTTCTGAAAATTGCCTACCACAAATTCAAAACTGCACCATACAAGGAAACAGTTTCACTGATCATAAAGCTATGCTAATGCGTATGGAACTTACTCTCAGTGCTGCAAATTTTCAGTGTCAGCTTTCAATATTCAATTGAATTTATTGCAGTGTATCGGTCAGTTCAATTCCAACTAGTTTCATACGAGAATGAACAGAAAGCTCAGTTCTGAAAGCTCTCTGCACACTCATTCACCAATCGACATCATCGGTGCTCAGTATACATTCAGGCTCTTTGCAGGTTCATGAAGTTATCCAATCTTCATTTTCAGTTTCAAGCGAACATAGCTGAAAGTGAAAAAAGCTTCCTTCTATTATCATTAAGTTTAGTTGCATGGTGTCAAAGATTGTTCGACTCGCTAGATATGAGGAAATTTCGTAATTACTGCTGAGATCGCTATTTTTGAAGGATTTTGATTAAAAAATACGTCTTTTTCAAATGGTGTAAAGGGGTGGGAAGGTTTAGAAATGAGTGTTCGGGTTGGTGAGACGAACGTTGGCGAGGGAGCGTGTGGGAAGAATGTGGGGGACAAAACTATGACAAAATATGACAAAATTATGACTCAAATATGACAAAAAGTTGCCAATAAAATGAAAAAATAAGACAAATGTCGTAAAAGTTTGAAAAAATTATGACAAAAAAATCTGACGAATATGACTGAAATTTACAATAAAATGAAAAAATATTTACTAACACAACATGAAAATATGACAAATGTGATAATTATATGACAATATTTTAACCAGAATATGACAAAAATGACAAAATTATGGCAAAAATATGACAAATGTCATAAACAATTGACAAAAATATGACAAATATAACAAAACTATGACAAGCGCGGTAAAAATATGACGAAAATATGACAATAAAATCACAAAATCATGTCATACAATTGTGATAAAAATCAGACCAATTTATGTATTTGAAAATTTCAAATCAAAAGAACATAAATCCGACTATGTAGTCAAACTATGTAAAAATATGACAAAGTTATAAAATATTATAAATTGAGTTTTACCGCGTTTTTCATTTTCTTGTCAATTTTTTTGTGATAATTTTGTCATAATAATAAGATTTCTGTCATAATGTTGTCTTATTTCATCATTTTCATTTATTTATGACAAAAATTTCTAGAATATCAGCCATCTTATTGTAAAACTTATGTCATATTTATGAAATTGTTTTGTCGCGGTTTTTAAAAGTTTAGCTATATTTTTCTGATATTTGTCATGTTTTTATCACATTTGTCAAATTTTTGTCTCATTTGTCGCAGTTTTGTTTTATTTTTGTTGTTTTGTCATTATATTGTCAATTTTTTGTCATATTTATGATATAATTTTGTCATTTTACTCATACTATTGTTAAAATTTTGTCATGTTTTCAACATATCTATCACATTTAGTCATAATTTTGTCATTTTTTGACCACATTTGGCATGTTTACAACTGACATATTTGTCAGATTTTCGTCAAATGTTTACTTCATTTGTCATATTTTTGTCATCATTAATTGCCATAAATTCAATCCTCAAGAAATTTATATTCATCCATCCTCCCGTCCCCTTTTAAATAATCGTATAGTCTTTGCGCATTTCAAGTCGTGTTTTCTTTTCGAACCCCAATTCACAATTTGCAAAAATCGCGAAAACAAATGCTTGCTGACTGCAACTTTCGCTGACACTGATTGAATGCTTAAGCTGCAGTCACTGATCGAACGCAGTGAGTGAAAGAAACGCCTAAGCGAAAGACGCTTTCGTAGCAGTCGAGTGAAACAGGTTAGTTCGGGTTTACGAGAGAGCTTTCAACTGACTGATAGACATACTCACACAGCTTTCTGTAAGCACGAAGATGACCGAGCCGATCAGAAGCTTTTATATTTGTTGACTTTTCTATTCCGTTCATTTCAGTTACAGCTTTTGACACTGATAGAAAATCACTGTCAGTATCATTTGTGCGTTTAGATAATTTGCAGCACTGCTTACTCTTTCTACACAAAGAACTTCACGCCCTTTATGGAAACTCAACAATTCACTTCTTACGCATGACAATCTGCATGAATTCCAAATCCAATGGAATGCATGGGTACGTCAACGAAGAAACTACAACACATGGGCACAGTGGTGGTTCGATTTCGTAAAACGGAAAATTGCATCTTTTTTTCGTTGGAAGGATTCTATTGCTGTCCGAGCTTTCAACAACACGATGAGTTTCTATTACGTCTGCTTAACACGTTCGTCGCCACGCTCATTTTGGTAGTTTTACTAGCCGGGCCCAAAGAAATTCTGGGAGCGAGAAAGAAAAGAGGGAGAGTTCCCAGATTTGCAACGTGTGGCTAAACTGAGTGGCTAACTTGAGTAAGAGAGCGTCACTTGCTTTTTGATGTGACGGGGCCCCCCAGGAAATATTGTCGTTACAGGGAAAAACTGTAAAATCAGTTGAGCGACAATGGATTTTTCTCGGATTAGGTACGTTAAACCTAACGTCGGAAGTAGTGCGCAGGATGGCGGGTCACCGTACGATTCCAGCGCACTACTTCCGACGTTAGTTTTAACGTACCTACTCCGAGAAAAATCCATTGTCGCTCAACTGATTTTACAGCGCTGGACTGGCGACACAATACACCCGTCACCCGAATATGGGTGCCGTGGCGACGAACGTGTTAAAGGAAGCGTATGAGCGGCACGTAATAGCCGATTGTACTCCTGAAATCAACAAAATCAAATGCTTAATGCTGCAAAAACAAAAAAGGTTTGCAGAATCTAGACAAAGCTCCAACTTTCACCGTCTTGGGGGTGAAACTATGTCCGTATATCAAATTGGAGACCAGAGAACTAAAAGGAAAGCTACTCAAATTACATCTATGCCTATTGGTCCAACTGTTACGGAAGATGAGACAGAAATTAGACAGCACATATTTAATTATTTTTCGGAGCTCTTCGATTCAGAGGAAGTTCGACCAGGCGAGGACTTTATTCCCCAGAAATTTGTTCAAAACGCTAACCTTAACAATCGCTTAATGGATGATTTTACTGAGGAGGAGATTTATACTGCTATTAAATGCTCAGCAGCTAATAAATCTCCAGGAAATGATGGTTTGACTAAAGAATTTTACCAAAAAGTAATATTATCAAAACGGAATATTATCAAAACGGAATTCCCCTTGGTTCTGAACGACATAAAAAACGGTTATATTCCAAGTTCTTTACAAAATGGGATCGTTGTTCTCGTTAGGAAAAATGGAGGGGACGGTTCAATAGGATCATACAGACCAATAACATTATTAAACGTCGACTGCAAAATATTCTGCCGAGTCTTTAAATCCAGAATGGGATGTTTGATACCTGATGTTCTTACGTCTCATCAAAAATGCAGCAATGGTGATAAAAACATTTTTGAAGCTGTATGTACCGTGAGAGATCAAATTGCAATTTCGAACCATGAACAGACGGGCGGAGTACTTGTTGCACTTGACCTTAGCCATGCTTTTGATCGTGTCAACCATACTTTTTTACTTAACACGCTTAGGTCAATGCGCTTTAATTCGAGTTTCGTTGATCTTCAAGCAAATCTGATGATGGCTGCCTCGTCGAAAATTTTGATAAATGGGAAATGCACAGAGGCATTTGAGATAAGACGGTCAGTTCGTCAAGGGGATCCCCTGAGCATGTTATTTTTCGTGATCTACCTCCAGCCTCTGTTGGAAAAACTGAACCAAATCTGCAACTCTCCTGGAGAATTTGTCATAGTCTATGCTGACGATATAACTATCATCGTACGTGACGTCTATAAACTGCCGATAATTAAGGAATGCCTTGAAAGTTTTGAAGCCGTAGCTGGAGCAAAGTTGAACGTACAAAAAACTAAAGCAATGGAGATCGGGCCGCAGCACGCTTTTTGGAACGATTTCGAAAAAAAGGACATGGTCAAGGTCCTGGGTGTCGTTTTTCATAGTAATATGAAAGATACCATAGAAGCTAACATGGCAAAACTATACCGAAATATAAATGCTATGTTGATCACTCATCGTTACAGATTATTAAACTTAAAACAGAAAGTTTTTCTCCTCAACACGTATATATGCTCAAAATTATGGTACATAGCCTCAATTCTACCCTTGACAAACAAGTACTTAGCCATGATCACCCGCCAAATCGGTTATTTTCTATGGTCAAATATTCCTGCTCAACGAGTCAGATTAACCGACATGGTGAGGTCAAAAAAAAAGGTGGACTTGGCTTACATTCCCCAGATTTGAAATCAAAGTCTCTGCTGGTCAACCGATATTTGCGACTGGAGAACAGAATACCGTCCGTCAATCAATACATTCTTTTAGACAATATACCACAAGCGTTGACACACCTAAATACCATAAAAAGAGGCCTAGTGGAAATTAATGCGGAATTGCGAGCACCACCAGGGGCGAAATGGATCTATGAACACTTTGTAGATGCCTTGCCTCCTGTTCGTATAGTTAGCAGAATCAACAAAAGATGGAACAGGATCTGGAGGAACATTAACAGCCGCGGATTGGACTCCGAAGAAAAGTCGATGTACTTTTTGCTGATTCACGGAAAGCTCAACCACAACGCGCTTTTCTACGAACAAGAAAGACGAGATGACCCAAATTGTAATGTTTGTAATACGGTAGAAGACATTGATCACAAGTTTGCTGGGTGTTCAGCAGTTGCACCATTGTGGGCAGTTTTCCAACAATAAATTCACAGTTCCAACAGCTTCGAGAAATTTCATTATCCTGAGGAGATAAGTGGAAGTGTAAATAGTAGGAAAGCATTAAAAATTTTTATTAGATGCATCATGTACCATGTAGAAGTTAACGATAATTTGAAAAATTGTACTACACTCAAAAGTTATTTAGAATTGTGTTAAACCAAACTGAATAAACACATAATAACAAAAAACAAAAAGTAGTAACTCATTTATCTAAGTAACTCAACAACAATTTTTCGGGGAAATTCGGTCAAAAGAATTTCAAGCTACTGCTGTTTGGATCTTGAGGACTGCCTTTTTTTTTATCTTGGACCTAGTGTTGATGAATCACATCAACATTTGTTTCTGATCACGACGCCAGTCACGACAATCGGTTGTTCCAATAAGATTGTTACCACCAAAATTTGTTTATATTGCTTTTGGTTTGTCTATTTTTTTCTTGTTCATGAAGTCATGCCAAAAGTTTTGTGCTATTTTGGAAACGAACGAATGTTTTCAAAGGAACATATCTTTTAAAAGGTTTTATTGAAGTTCAAGGCTTAAATATTTAAAAAAGGATTATTATAAAAAAAACCTAGTGGTGTAGTTACATATAAATTAATGCGAAAAGTATTTTCCAAACTCCTATTTCTTTACAAGGATTATTAAATGATGTTTGGGCAATGTCTTTTTCGAAATGAGAAAGTGCCTTCTAAGCCTTCTTTCCTTGAAAGGCAGGGTCATTTAAAAGCTTTTTGACAGCCAATCTTTATTTTGTTGGAACAACTACGATTTCTTGTAGAAGATTCATTAGGTGTTATAAAGAAGCATTGTTATTGATTTAAAGGTTATAAGAAAAATCTTATAACGAATCTTGAAATAATTATGTTGAGATATCTTGGCAATCTTGAGTTAGCACAAACACCTCTTCCTTAAGTGTACATCCAAAGCAGAGGTTGCAAAATTTCAATGCTGCGCGGCGCAAACTCTATGCCAAAAACGCGGTGAAAAGTGTACTGTACCAAAGATGATAAAGGGTGATACGGTCAAAATTTGGTCAATATCAACTTGCAATTTTGCATTTAAAAAACCTGAACACCCCTCATTTTGAAGGTGTGTGTGTAGAATGTTGCTTCTATTTTGATTTTGGAATTCACTCTTCTGTTGTCAAAATGCCGTCCAAGGAAGAAGTGCAAAATTTTGCTCGCGCATCGCGAAAATCCTAGCTACTCGCACGCAAAGCTGGCAAAATCGCTAAAAGTTGCCAAATCAACCGTTACAAATGTAATTAAAGTGTTTGGGGAACGTTTGTCGACAGCCAGGAAGTCTGGATCGGGGGGAAATCGAAAACCGGAAGCCGCTGAGACGACAAAGAGAGTTGCCGGTACTTTCAAGCGAAACCCTAACCTCTCTCTCAGAGTTGCCGCAAATAAGCTGGGTGTATCGTCTACAACCGTGCATCGAGCCAAAAAACGAGCCGGACTATCGACTTACAAGAAGATAGTGACTCCAAATCGAGATGATAGGGTAAGTGAGCCCTATTTTGGCATGGTCCTTTTCTTGGCATGCCAACATGTCTATTTATGTTTTTCAGGTCCAAATTGAGCTTAAAATTTTTTGAATATATTTTCATTGCGAAGAGAATAATTTGTTTCAAATCTGTGCATCCCGAATTTTTTGATTGTTTGTACTTAAATAAAGAAGTTAATTTTTTTCGATCTGCATCCGAGGAAATTATGTTGGAAATCACCGTATAAAAATCAGATGAACTCACCTTTCTAGTGCAACTGTCAAATTCACATGCGCTTTCAAACGCGGACATTTATTTGAAAAAATTGCAATAAATACTCATGCTTACAGTTAAACTCGGCAAAAAATCAAAAAATACTAGAAAGACTAAAGAGTGAATATTTATTCAGGTTTGAATAAAAATTTAAAACTAATTTTGTTCCTTTTCTTGGCATGCAACTTCAATCGAAATACACCACCAGTGTTGGAAGCTGGAAAAAATACATGTTCATTAAAGAGGTATTTTTGGGCTGAGGTTTTCCCTAAAACTTCATTTAAAACTACGCACAAATGATTTCATACTAATTGGGTTGTATGATAAGACCGTTGCTATCAACTTAAGCTTCGAAATAAGTTGGAGAACATAAGTGATTCGACTTACTAAAAGTGATATCCAAGCATTTTAAATGCAAAAATCGCTCTTTGGGAACCATCCCAAGTAACATACAAAAGTAGAATAGGTTTTATAATTTTTGCAAGGAGTTTTATAAGTGATATATTATACTATTTACTATTTTATAATGTATTCATTGAAAACCCATTCACAACATATCGCCAGGATAGCTACAAGCGTCTTATAAAGTCAATCTATGAAACAGCAATAAATTTATATGATTGATTTTTTTATTTGACTCTTTGTGCAAGCTATATAACATTCTTATACCTTTAAACATAAACCATTTGAAAAAGTCATGAAACACCTGCATACAGACCTGTTTTGTTCTATAAAAGCCTTTTTAAATTATTTTGTAGCACTTGTGTTCTTATATGATGTTTACGAGAAGCTTCGGTTTTATTAATGTTTCTTAATGACTGATTGTGGCCTCTTTAAACCGTTTATATGAAACAAATCCCTCTATAGGCCAAAATAAGCTTATAAGGGGTATTTTGCCAAATAAAGGGTTTATAAAAGAAAGTTATGCAGTTAATGATCAAAATGTAAACAATAAGATGTTTTTCGAAAGCGAAAGGAGAAATAATTGTTTTCGAGTTTGTCAGGAACAACAACGGATGAAATTGACCTCGTTGCTCGTCAGAAAAATGGATAGGAATGCTGCTCAGGATTAATTATCCACTGGAAGTGTACAGCTTACCGGAATTGGTCTTGTTCCGCGATAATTGAAGTTTTGGTGAAAATAATCGATGAACAAAGTTGTCTCTCAAGAGCATCAGAACATTGTGTTTTTCTAAGTGAATAAAGTTATCTTCGAATAATTTGGAAAGTTGTGTCAATTAATTTTATGGCATGATGCAATGCTGCATATCTGATTACAGCTGAGAGAGCGTAGTGTTGTTGTGGAATCTCAGGTGTAATTATTTTGTTTGCTATGATCCTCAAAAAATTTATATTTTTTAAAAAATATTAACCGGAAAATGATATGTAATAATTTTATATTCAATAAAAGTTTTAAACAAATGCTCTAAACTTTTTTATTTGATTATCCATTCCTTTACCGCCAACATTATATAAATCGGAAAGGTTTTATAAGGCACATGTAATGGTCTTTCAAGAATTTTTCTAGAAGGCCTCGACACTTTTGGTGTTTATAAGAGTTATCAAAATGCCTCAAAGAAACGCATCAAGGCTAAAGCAGTTTTGTAGGGAAGCCTCACAGAATGCTATATAACTTTTTCGATTTATAGAATCGGCATCCAAGCCCCTTTTTCGAATTTTACACACTTCATTAAAACATAAAAGTTATGTAAAAGTGTATTAGTTCGATAAGTTATTTTACGAAAACAAAATCGTTTTTTAAGTATTCAATAAAGACTATTATAAATTTTATATATTAGCGCCATTTTTATGACAAATATTGATGAATGTATAAACGATGTTTTTCTATTTTAGAAAGTAAACTTTATCTTGTGCATGTTTTTAATACATTTTTACATCATTATGGCTGATATAGTGTAGAAAAATTGTTTACCAACCGCATAAAAGATTCAAAAGTTGGAAGCGATATTATTTTAATATTATTGATCAGATTATTATTCATTTAAAGTACAAATTTTAGCTGACCCCTAATTTTTCTCAACTTTTCTCATACATATTTGCGGTAAATTTGAAAGCGCAAGTGAATCAACAACAGGCAACGAAATTCAGGATGAAAAAATAACATTGATTTACTGAATGAAATGATGATAAACAGGATATGCTTTGTGTTTCATTTTATTTTTATATTTGTTTCGGACGAGATTCATTTGTTTTAAAATTGATCACCAGGATCCTCATTAAGGAGCAAAATTATTTGTAGATGAAAATAATATAACTAATAGGTTTTATAAGCGGAATTTATAAAGAATTTTAAATTTGATTTGGCATGTTAAAGTTTTATAATTTGCTCTACAGAACCTACTGCAGAAGGGCCTTTTTGTGCTGCTAAGCGTTGTATTGCAGTTTTATTGATCCTTACATAACCGAACGCGGTTTTATAGCTTTAATTTATAGTTGGTATGGAGTCCCTTAGAAAACCTAAATTGTTACTTGGGATGAATCGAAGGTAGATTAGTATGCGTGCGAACAGCATTTGCATTGCAGTCTGCCGAGCAAAAACCACGTGGTCTCCTACAGAACACAGTGGTTCGAAATATTGAAAAAAAACTAAGTGAAATTAAGCATCTCACAAAAGTTAAGATGACTTTCGTATCTAAAAATTGTTAGATCGATGGCAATTTATGACTTAAGTATATAAAATACATAATTAATTGAGTTTTGGAATCGTTTTCTATTGCTAGGGAACCATATACCTACTCAGATTTAATTTTGTGGAATTTTGTTCTAATTTTTTTCATGGAAACAGAAGTTGGAAGTTCAGGAAAATATCGATTGCTTTCCAATTATTCCTTAAAATATTTGATGTGAGTTGAATTAATAAAACTGTTTTAACAAGGTTTACATTCTAACATCTATTTGGCGTGTCAAACCACTGCGCAAAACCCCGGGCATTCGAGATGGCTCATGCTAGAAGCTCATAATCTCAGCTAACAAATTCAAAAGGGCAAAATTTTTAAATACCATTCAAGGAATTTTTCAATTTCTTACTTTATGAAGCCAAACTCCACAATATGAAGACAGTTGTTTGGTAGTGAAAATAACCCTATGTGTCGCAATCGCATTGCGGAATTTCTGGACATCCGACTTTTTGAAATGAAAGCTTATTTTGTGCTTCCCTTTCAACCAAATTTCATTAATGTTTTCAAAAGCCTTTTTGTTGTATGAGTGGCGCCCGGTGTTCCATCGTCGCATAGAACTTTACGCTCAGCTGACGTCATTCTGTCAGTGGCCTTATATTCAGAATAGCCAACGATTCTGTTAACTGTCAATTGAGCATTGTTGGTAAAGATCTATTGCACTTTGCTGGTGGCCAAGAATCGGATCATAGAAACGGCACACAATTGGTACGGCGGCCAAGTAATTGGAGCACCGCAGTGAGTACTTTGCATGCATTTTACTCACATTAATGAAAGTTCCATAGAGAAAACATATTTTTATTGAACTCTAAGCAAGTTAGCAAGTAAATTCTTCAAAGGATGTTATATGGTGCACTCAACAGGAAGGTAGGAATGTCGAAAAAAAAGGTAAACCATGCCTTAGGTGCCAAGGTCGGGTACATTTACCCTAAACAAAATACGACGGCCAAAGCGCGATCCCGGAGGCTGTACACGACGCTGCTGACGAAGTTTGACTGCGTGATAATGGACGACGAAACCTACGTCAAAGCCGACTACAAGCAGCTTCCGGGACAGGAGTTTTATACGGCAAAAGAAAGGGAAAAGGTAGCAGATATTTTCAAGCACATGAAACTGTCAAAGTTCGCGATGAAATATCTGGTTTGGCAAAAGTAGCATTTTCATAGCTTCCGGGACTGTCAACCAAGAAATTTTCGTGAAAGAGTGTTTGAATGAACGTCTGCTGCCTTTCCTGAAGAAACACGGTTGTTCCGTACTGTTTTGGCCGGATTCGGCATCTTGCCATTACGGTAAAAAGGCCATGGAGTGGTGCGCCGCCAACAACGTGCAGGTGATTCCCAAGGACTAGAACCACACCAGAGCTGCGCCCAATTGAGAAATACTGGGCTATTGTCAAGCGGAACCTAAAGAAGCCCAAAAAAACTGCTAAGGACGAGCACCAGTTCGAGGAAAACTGGCTTTCTGCGGCGAAGAAGGTAGACAAGGTGGCTGTACAAAATCTGATAGCAAGGGTTAAGCGTAAGGCCCGGCAATTCGGATTTGGAAAAGCGGAAGCCTAACTGAATATTTTTCCTGAATTTTATACTAATTAAACTTGAAAAAGAAATTTAATGTGATTTTTTAAATAAAAGATTTCACCGATTTACACGCGTTTTCCCTTGACCAAATTTTGACCGTATCACCCTTTATGATTGAAAAAGAATTACATACTGGCATAAAGACTCGAGCTCCAAAGCAAAATGATGCATGTTCACTGCATTCAAGCGAAACAGGATCAACATTATATGGGATTTTCATCCTATTGGAATAGGATGTTAATGGGAAACTTAATGGGATTAGTAAATCATATGTGATTTTATTAAAACAACAATATTTTTTCCAAAGAACTATAATAAACAAAATTGCCAAAGTTAGTCCTTGTATGGTCTACCCAAGTCCACCTAATTTCAAACTCGAACAAATTCGTTGGTTTAACAGTTTGCTTGCCCCTGATCTGAACAAAGGCACCGAAATGTTGCTACCCTGAGATTTGTTTATCGATCTGTGTGTCAAATAGTATACTCTTTCAAATATATTCTAGTTCCGTTTTGAAAGCTAACCACGATTATGGGAAATGCTATGGCAAAAAAAAAACATTATAGCCACTCAACTTAAGCATACATTTTCTCATGGAATCTGTACTGTAGAGTGAAACCTACACAGCATTCCCAAAAATAGACGGGGACAGAGCGTGAAGATGAAACGAAACGAGTTAATATTGTTGTTTTGTTTTTCTTTCAGTAAACACTTTCGTGGGTATGTTCTCTTGCTTCTCTACCCTAGAACCTACCCGGGAACTTGCAACCTTTGGGACAGCACGTTCGAATTTCGTGTTGCGTGTTTCATCTTCTGCCGCCTCAAATTCAACGAAGATGCCTGGGCCTTTTATGCTGCCATTGGACCTTGGCTTTCGTTACTTAGTCGGCTTTGTCCAGAAGAGGCCGGGCTAAGATTTTCATATTCTAGGGCATGTCTCCCGGGCTAGCAAATGAAAGAACATCAACCATTACATTCATTCAGTTGCAGAAAAAGGGGGGTCCCGCAGCAAGACCGGAGAAGAAGGGGTATCTGGGTGGCAGAAATCGTGTACATGTTCCAAATAAAGGTATGCCCCCTTAGATCGGCTCTACAAAAACTTTGATGGTTGTGTAATGAATTACTAAATAAAGTTTATGACCGAGAAACATTGTTGAGTTGTTACTAGGTGTGCAATTCAGTTCTCGGTGTTTGTCAATAGATGGCTCCAGCAGTAAGCATGAGGAAGCTGTGACTTGATTTGACGATAATCAATCTTCCTATTCAAATTCTTTATGAACTAAGGTTCATCCTCGTTGAGATTACTGTGAAGAAAATTGAGTTTTGAGTTCCGTTTCTTGACCGTGCAGCTAAACAAAAACAAAAATTCTTCGCACTCCATTTCTCGATCGTAATATTGTGAATTTAAATCAAAATTTTAGAAACGTCGTTGGTGAACTGGCAACAAAACACAGACTTCCGACAATCTAGTACTTCATTTTTCTTTGTCGGAAGTCGGAAGTCCGAACTTCCGAAATAAAATTTAGTGCTGGCGCTACTATATTTTGTAAACAGGACTTGCGAACTTTCACCACCAAAGGAAAATACGTCATCGCGAATCCATCCATATCATCACCTTACCATTCTGTTAATAGTCAGCACTTAAGAAAGATTAAGCGAAATGTCGATTTTTTTTTTATTGCAACAAAAAAAAATTTATTATTTGAAGGAAAAAACTCCAACTCGAGTCGGCCCGATGTCTACCTTTTCGAATTGTAGCGAAAGAAGGGCCCTTGGACCGGTTTTTCGTAAAGGTTGACTTTTTGACTTTTCGCCTGGATGGGATGGGATGGGCACCGGTTAGTTCTGTGCATGCCGAGGCCTTGAGCGTGTTTCTTGTCCCGGAGATGGATAAAAGGAACAACAAAACATTCCCAGCTCTAGTTGCCCGGCTGCCGTCTGTCTAGTCCCGATTCGGATAGAGTGCGCGTTCCCCGGACTGGGACATTTCCACTCTTCTTAGAGAAGTCATTCGTTGAGAATATTTTCGAATGGGAAGTCACGATTTCTCGCTACATTTGTCCCCACAGAGAGTTTTTGGAAAATGTTGGGTACCCGTTCTGTTTTAGCCAGTTAAAGGTAACCTGACCGGGTTTCGAGTAAAATCGCAAAACAGCTGAAAGTTGGATCGCTATAGTCAAACCTAACCTATTTTAAAGGATACCTTAGAACTCGTGACAATAGACTGAGTCGATTTGGGGTCATTTTTGAATTTCTCAAACCCTGGGGTCTAAAAAGCTTCGTCTTGGTCCAAAACTCGTCCATGATTTTTTGTAGAATTTTTAAGTAACGTTTACATGAGTAAATTTGAACTTTTAGGTTTGTATGGGAAAATTGAAAATTTTGTACTGAAAAATCAACCTCGTTTTTGTTTCTTCTGTGGAACCATGCCAGCTGACAGTTTTTGTGCCAATTTATGAAATTCCTAATGGAAATTTTCCGCTGAACAACTTTGTCGAAGACCGTAACTTCGTATCTTATTAGGCAAAAAAGTTATTAGGTGTTGAATGATAATATGCCTTTTGGCTTTGATAAACAAAGAATTCAATTGACATCCCTGCAGGGCGCCTAGCGAGGTATTGCATGACTACTTTTCATGCAATATTCGCGAGGCTCTAGCAGTGATGTCAATTGAATTTGTTGTTTATCAATGCCAAAAGACATACCTCTGTTAAACAGCTGATAACTTTTTTGCCTAATAAGATACAAAGTTACGGTTTTCGACAAAGTTGTTCAGCGGAAAATTTTCCTTAAGAATTTAATAAATTGGCACAAAAACTGTCAGCTGGCTCGATTCCACAGGAGAAACTAAAACGATGGTGATGTTTTAGAACAAAATATTCAATTTTCCCTTACAAACCAAAAAGTTCAAATTTACTCATGTAAACGTTACTTAAAAATTCTACAAAAAAACATGGATAAGTTTTGAACCAGGACGAAGCTTTTAAGACCTCAGGGTTTGAGAAATTCAAAAATTACCCCAAATCGACTCAGTCCATCGTGACAATGCTTCGTTGTTATCTGAGTATCTTTCCGAACCGATTTTCGTATAAAAACCTGACCCAAAAACTACACACGTGAAAAGCGGACCAGTTGTCGAAAAGCGAAAAAATAATGCAGCAAAATTTTGTTTTCCTCACTTGAGTTAGTGAACCCGAAGTGGGAGGAAGCGTATCTGAGATGTCAGGTGGTTTTGTAAAAAACAGGATTGTTTAGGACAAAAAAATGCAGATCTGCTAGGATCTGGATTTGTCCTGATTCTCAAGACAACACGCCCTGATTTAAATTGTGCTGATTTTGAGCAAATGGCCTTTAACATTAATCTTGTAAAGGTAATGAATGATAAGTATCAATATGCGGTTCGGCTGATTTGCAATTGTTCGAATTTGGCAAGCCTCCGTTGAATCAGAATAATTACAACGCCGCTTGGAATGGACTGAATTTGGGCATTTGTAGCTCCCTCATCGATGAAATTACTTTTCTATTACGTGAATGTGAGCCGTTATACTTAGACCAATAGCAGAACCCTGCTTCACTGTATGGCTCCATTTTTACGACCCAATGATTTCCTAATATCCATAAATAAGTCTTATTCATATGTGCCAAACGCGTTCGATTGCAGGTCGAAATTTATGCTGGCTCATTCGCCTGGTCCGGGCGGCCAACTGCCATATTCGATCCCCTAGAAGAAGAATGCTCGCATTACTTATTCCGAGAACTTCATATTCCATATAGGTATTTGAGGCAACTTTAGGACGAGACGATTGCTTGCAGATTCGATTGCCGGCTGCCCCAAGTTTTTCCCCAAGAATGACGGAATAGCTTTCCTAACTCCTGTTCCAGCTAGTAGTGGCTGACTGATTTTGACCCGAATAGGATAAGCGTTTTGATTGAGTTTTTGTTATCGTCATTTCTTTGGAAGCCGGGCATCGACAAAATCAACAAGGTCACCCCAATCAATGGGAAGCCGCAGAGATAGAGCTATATAGCCAATATGATTCAATTCACTGCATGATTTGAATGGTTTCTGCGGAGTAAGCACCATTCAAGAAGCTCAACTAGTTAATGGTTGTTTGTCATGGATTGGTCCCATATGTAGAGCTTCATCACGTTCTGGGCGTGAATCAATCTAGAATGTTTCCCGGTAGAATTGAGAAGCATTCGGGGACTAGGTTGTAGGAGTCTTGAAAGTGAAATGAAAATCAGAAAATCAATGTCGTTAAATGAGACAAGCAAGGATAGCTATTGAGGGTGAATAGAATTAAAAAATGAAAACAAATAGTATAGCAACTTTTTGTACTCTTCAAAATATTTCACCATCCCTAGAAGATGTTTTTTTCTTTTTTTTTCGGAATTTTCATCCCGAAGGACCTTGAAGGTGTTGATATACATAACTTCGAAAGGATGAAAAACTATTTTCCAGCCAGGTATCTGAATTCTAAACCCAACCTAGTGTCCTCCTCACAGACCCATCTAAGCCCTCATTTTATTATGGCTTTTTCATGCAACTAACTTTATAGCTGTTTTATAAAGCTCTGAGAAATATTTTAAAACCATAAAGGGTGATACGGTCAAAATTTGGTCAAGGGAAAACGCGTGTAAATCGGTGAAATCGTTTATTTAAAAAATCACATTGAATTTCTTTTTCAAGTTTAATAAATATAAAATTCAGGAAAATATTCAGTTAGGCTTCTGCTTTTCCAAATCCGAATTGCCGGGCCTTACGCTTAACCCTTGCTATCAGATTTTGTACAGCTACCTTGTCCACCTTCTTCGCCGCAGAATGCCAGTTTTCCTTGAACTACTGCTCGTCCTTAGCAGTTTTTTTGGTCTTCTTTAGGTTCCGCTTGACAATAGCCCAGTATTTCTCAATTGGGCGGAGCTTTGGCGTGTTGGGAAGGTTCTTGTCCTTGGGAACCACCTGCACGTTGTTGGCGGCGAACCACTCCATGGCTTTTCCACCGTAATGGCAAGATGCCAAATCCAGCCAAAACAGTACGGAACAGCCGTGTTTCTTCAGGAAAGGCAACAGATGTTTATTCAAACACTCTTTCACGTAAATTTCTTGGTTGACAGTCCCGGAAGCTATGAAAATGCTGCTTTTCAAGCCACAGGTACAGATGGCTGTCCAAACCAGATATTTCTTCGCGAACTTTCACAGTTTCATGTGCTTGAAAATATCTGCTACGTTTCCCCTTCCTTTTGTCGTATAAAACTCCTGTCCCGGAAGCTGCTTGTAGTCGGCTTTGACGTAGGTTTCGTCGTCCATTACCACGCAGTCAAACTTCGTCAGCATCGTCGTGTACAGCCTCCGGGATCGCGCTTTGGCCATCGTATTTTGTTTATCATTGCGATTTGGAGTCACTACCTTCTTGTAAGTCGATAGTCCGACTCGTTTTCTGGCTCGATGCACGGTTGTAGACGATACACCCAGCTTATTTGTGGAATCTCGGGGAGAAAGGTTAGGGTTTCGCTTGAAACTACCGGCAACTCTCTTTGTCGTCTCAGCGGCTTTCGGTTTTCAATTTCCTTCCGATCCAGACTTCCTGGCTGTCGACAAACGTTCCCCAAACACTTTAATTACATTTGTAACGGTTGATTTGGCAACTTTTAGCGATTTTGCCAGCTTTGCGTGCTAGTGGCTCGGATTTTCGCGATGCGCGAAAAAAAATTTTGATACGCTGCTCTTCTTCCTTGGACGGCATTTTGAAAACTGAAAAGTGAACTCCAAAATCAAAATAGGAGCACCATTCTACACACACACACAAATGCAAAATTATGGGCCGCACATTGTAGGTGCAGATATACGAAAATGAATTTAAATAACATTCTATACGATATAATCTGTAAAATAAAATACGACTTCTGGTTGTCTGGGTTACACCCTGGAAAAAAATATCGCCATAATTTATCCTTAAAATTGCACTTTGTTTCCTCAATTTTTACAGGAATCATTCGAGTGCATTTACAGACATCCGAAATTCCATCATCCATCTCAATTTCGAGGTCTCCATAAAATATGCACTGCTCAACCGAAAACACAGAAACGACCAAGCTGGCAATCGTCTTCGATTGATGCCCAGTAATTGATCTTGATTTGTGTTCCCCGGATCCGGAAAAGGTTGAATCCCACCCAGTAGCACCAGGTAGCGCTGGAAAACCAAAATCACGTGAGTTATTCACGGCCGGCCATAAATAACAATCCAGGAAAAATAAGTTAGAGGAACCATGAATCGGATTTCGTTGGGAAAAGCATGTGGAACATGTGAACGTACAACTGTTTGTGCCAACCCACCCACGCATTCACGTATCCTCAGCCTCGGTGATGGAATGCACGCACGTGGTTATTTTGGTCTGCTTTTTTCTTCTGTCTTACGATACATGATATGACTTTTCCCTGGCGATCGTCTGGTCCCAAACAGAGCCAAATACCTACCCAATACAGCACCAGTAGTAGCAAATAAACGGATGCTAGCTGGTAAAATATAGATGAAACGTGACCGTGACGCGTTTCAAAGATGGGGTTGTCTTGCCTGGAAAAGACGGCTAGAGTTAAGCATTTTTTTGGCAATAACCACATAACCAATTCAACGTCTTTTCCAAAAGGAATGCAACTTTAATGCGGTGATTGTATGTACACATAAATCAAAGTACGAGCAACTAACTTAGTCAACCAAATTGGCTGCATTCACCACAATTATTTTTTACCCGATGATTTTGGAAATATTTGATCCGGTTCCTTGAGACAATGAAGTTTCGTCATTTTTTCGAAACGGACCCTCTAAGGACACAAGACATGGTGAAAGCAGCAGTGGCGGTGGAACAACGAAAAACGATCCTATTTTGGAACAGTCAGACGTGTTCGAATTCAGCACACGCAATTCTCGATTCCAATCAAGGATAAAACACCATCAAACTGCTTTTATTGGAGATGTATGTACGAATCGTATCGACCAAAGTCGAAAATTTGAAAAGTAAAAAAAAAATCACTCGTGTGGGAATACGATGATCCCCGTTATGGATAAATATTATGCACAAGCGGACCCGGTGTGCTTTGCTGCACCATCCAAAAATTTATAAAATTTAGAAAATTTGTAAAATTTATAAATTTTGCTTCAGATGTTCATACGCAATCCTTTCTATTCGCCTTCCGATGTGAAGAGGATCTCAAAGAATCATAGAATCATATTACCTAGCCAAATATCGTCACTTGCCTCATTTGGCTTCAAATGCCCTCCCAAAATTATTCAAGTCCCATCTGATTTTTAGCAATCTTGATGCACTGCTGGTTGCAGGGAGAACATGGAGAGATGGATTTTTCACTACAGTGAGCGAAATAAGAATAGCGCCAATATTATTCACTCTTACACAGTAAATTTTAACAAATAATCTTATTTTTGTTGAAAAACTCAAGTGGTGCTATTCTTATTTCGCACCCCTTTTTTCACATTTTTGGTCCTCAACGTCAACTGCTACGTCCAAAAATAGTATACTTATGCTTGATTTATCCGTTAAGCAATTCAGAACAAACTGTGAAGAAAATTTTCGTAATTTTCAATCATTCATATTTTAACAAGCAAAACACTTACTGGTGCTATTCTTATTTCGCTCACTGTATAAGCCCGGGCCGGAGCAAAATCATTACAAAATTTACAAAAATGGCGTATCCGATTTAAACTGACTTCAGACGACATTTTATACGATTTTTTTACTATACAGTAAGGATTGCGATTCGCAACACCTAAGTTATTAATTCTGATAAGATTTTTGTTTGCTGCTAAAGGGTGATACGGTCAATATTTGGTCAATATCAACTTGACGTATTTCTTTCAATTTTGCATTTAAAAAACCTGAACACCCCTCATTTTGAAGATGTGTTTGTGTCGTGTGTAGAATATTGCTCCTTTTTTGATTTTGGAATTTACTCTTCAGTTGTCAAAATGCCGTCCAAGGAAGAAGAGCAGCGTATCAAAATTTTGCTCGCGCATCGCGAAAATCCGAGCTACTCGCACGCAAAGCTGGCAAAATCGCTAAAAGTTGCCTAATCAACCGGCACAAATGTAATTAAAGTGTTTTGGGAACGTTTGTCGACAGCCAGGAAGTCTGGATCGGGGGGAAGTCGAAAACCGGAAGCCGCTGAGACGACAAAGAGAGTCGCCGGTAGTTTCAAGCGAAACCCTAACCTCTCTCTCCGAAATGCCCAAATAAGCTGGGTGTATCGTCTACAACCGTGCATCGAGCCAAAAAACGAGCCGAACTATCGACTTACAAGAAGATAGTGACTCCAAATCCTGATGATAAACAAAATACGACGGCCAAAGCGTGATCCCGAAGGATGTACACGACGATGCTGACGAAGTTTGGCTGAGTGGTAATGGACGACGAAACCTACGTCAAAGCCGACTACAAACAGCTTCCGGGACAGGAATTTTCTACGGCAAAAGGAAGCTGTGGCTTGAAAAGCAGCATTTTCATAGCTTCCGGGACTGTCAACCAAGAAATTTACGTGAAAGAGTGATTGAATAAACGTCTGCTGCCTTTCCTGAAGAAACACGGTTGTTCCGTACTGTTTTGGCCGGATTTGACATCTTGCCATTACGGTAAAAAGGCCATGGAGTGGTACGCCGCCAACAACGTGCAGGTGGTTCCCAAGGACAAGAACCATCCCAACACGCCAGAGCTCCTCTCAATTGAGAAATACTGGGCTATTGTCAAGCGGAACCTAAAGAAGACCAAAAAAACTGCTAAGAACTAGCAGCAGTTCAAGGCAAACTGGCGAAGAAGGTGGACAAGGTGGCTGTACAAAATCTGATGGCAGGGGTTAAGCGTAAGGCCCGGCAGTTCGGATTTGGAAAAGCGGGAGCCTAACTGAATATTTTTCCTGGATTTTATACTAATTAAACTTTAAAAAGAAATTTAATTTGATTTTTTAAACAAACGATTTCACAGATTTACGCGCGTTTTTCCTTGACCAAATTTTGATCGTATCACCCTTTTTCTTCCTACTGAAAGAAGGGAGGAGTTCAAAGCCATCAGATAAACATGTCTTGAATAAATATAAGCTCCCATGCCCCATTTCATTCCATTTTCTCGATTAGTTCTCGAGTTACTGAAAAAAAAAATGTATGGCCTACCTCCATCCCTTTCATTTCTATCCAATCGAAGATTATAAAATAATCACAGAAATTTCATAAGAGGATATTTTAAAGTATAAAAATATCCTCATATGCAAGATGAAGGATGTCAGAATTTTCAGCATGTATGCAGGCCGGACAATACGGGCTATTTTATATAAAAACCTGGTAAAATCCAGGCATTTGATTTCAAAATTAAAACCCGCAAGTCCGGGCAAATTTTGCCAAAACACAGAAATTACTCAACAAAGTGAATAAAATCCGGAACAAATTCAGGCATTTTTAAATGAAATCCGGGCCAGCGGGCCGAGCTGGACTGTTCCCAAATTTTGTATTAAACATCCGGACAAACCCGGATAAAACCGGGCAACTCAGCAACCTCATACTGGATTATGTCACATTCACTCGATTCGATCTCGAGTTGCTCAAACATTGTTTGGAAGTCCCCCTCCCTTTTAGAATCTGCCTACTGGAAATATACTCGAATATCATAGTGACATTTTTCATTCTCAACTATGCTCCTAATCAAAGATCGTTTCATTTGCATGATCAGTTCTCGGAGGAACCTTCCCCGACCTTTACAGTTACATTCTGTCTTGATCATATTTGTCGTGATTTTACGAATCTCAATTCAGAGATTCACTTAAACACGTCTGTCGCTCACAAGAATAGATCAATGACTGACTTTGTTTTGTTTGTTTGCCTAGTTTTGCCAAAATAGCGAATGTTGCCAATGAAATTTATTTTATTTGATTAATCTTCAGTGTTGCCGAATACAACTATTATTTTAATTTATTTTTAATTAAATTTGATTTATTTTCTTCATATCCTTCATCTCATCCCTACGTTCCTTCTCACCTCTATTATCCATTAAATTTTTTTTTTCGCGTCGACTTTTGTTTTTTTCCTTTAGAACAAATTTTTTTTATCAATATCCTTAATTTTTATTCCATATTCCTCATCTTTATTCTCTATCCTACAAATTTTATTTAATTTCTGCTTATCCTTCATCTCATCTCTACATTCCTTCTCCACTCTATTCTTAATAGAATCATTAAATTACAGACTTTTGTTTTTTTTAAATACAAAATTTTATATTCCAAATACCTTAATTTTTATGTTCTGCATATTCTTCATCCCTTCCAAAAATATTCTTCACAAAAGCCTTCCCGATTGCTGCTTTTCCTGTCACTCCGCCTTTGTTCACCAGAGCCGGAACAATCCGCAAAAAAAAACATTCTTAGCAACAGCTTTAAAAATCTGTGCTTCTTAAGCCAATTCTGTCTTTTTCCCCCAGAAGGCCAAATCTAAACAATCAATCAGCAACAACAGCCTTAAAAATCTGCCCTTCCAAAGCCAATTCCATCTTTTTCACAGAAAGGCCAAATCAAAGCAAACAATCAGCAAAAGCTGCCTAACAATCTGCGCTTCAAAATCCATTCCGTCTTATTCCACCGGAAAGCCAAATCATAACAAACATAACAGAACTATTCCGTCTTATTCCACCGGAAGGCAAAATCAAAACAATCAGCAGCAGCAGCCTTAAATATCTGCGCCTCTATAGGCAGTTCCGTCTTATTCCCCCGGAAGACCAAATTAAAACAATCAGCAGCAGCAGCAGCTTTAAATATCTGCGCTTCTAACGCCAATTCCGTCTTATTCCACCGGAATTCCAAATCAAAACAATCAACAGCAGTAGCCTTAAATATCTGCGCAATTTGTGCTTACTCTACCAACCACGCCATTGTTGTTATTTTACGAATCTCAATTCATAGATTCACTTAAACACGTCTGTCGCTCACAAAAATAGATCAATGACTGACTTTGTTTTGTTTTTTTTTGTCTAGTGTTGCCAAAATAGCAAACGTTGCCAATGAAAGTTGTTTTATTTAATTTATCTTCAGTGTTGCCGAATGCAACTATAATTTTAATTTATTTTTAATTAAATTTGATTTACTTTCTTCGAATCCTTCAGCTCATCCCTACAATATTGTCAATGCAGTTGAAATCCGAAGTTTTCGCGCTGGTGATTGGCAACCTTGCCAAAAATTCATCAATCCCAGCTAACATGAAATCGTAATAAAAATGATAATGCAAATCGAGTATTAGGACATTTTCGATAACCATCATGGACACATTGGTATTGAGTGATTTTCTATCACTCCTTTAAGCCAAGCTTGCCCAAAAAAAGTTGAATCGGATTGCAGTTTACTCAATTCGTAAATATGTCTGCAAAAAGATGAGAATATGCTAGTTCGACATTAACGATTTGAGCTGTCTAAAAGTGAACTGATTTACGATAAATGGGCGGTCCTTCAATTGACACTCTATCCGGTATCTCCCTTTCATCCTTTGACCGGGTCGAAGAAAATCTCATTTATACAGCTATAGCATGAATCATTTCAACTGTTGAGTTGACATCGTAGTAACGTATCGGACAGCGAACTCGGAGGACTGGAGTTCAAATCTCGGTAGAAGATTTTTTTTTCGTTTTACTCAAATTACTTAAAATGGTTTGTTTTACTTTTTGTGGGGAAAAAGAAACGTTGGAATCTTGTCATTGCAGATATATTACCTCCACTTTTGTAGCTATATGCTATTTTTATAAGTTTAAATTAAATTAGTTTGAATAATTCTGTTGTTCATGCAAAATACCTTCTTAAACCTTTGCTGGGAGACTCCGACACTTGAAAGATGTTTGCTAGATGTCTGGTCTACATGACATGTCTTCAGTGATGTCGCCGTCGCTGATGTTGACGAAAACTCCGATTTGGGAATTCAGTGACACTATAGAATACACCTTCATTTATTATCGTTTGCTCTTGCTAGTTTGTTACAGTGTTGCCAATTTATTTAAGGCTAACTCTAGATATTCTAACATTTTTGAACTTTCAGATTATTCAGATTCAGAAATTATACATTTTTGAAGAAATATTAGCACATTGCAGCTCAAAACTGTTATACATTTTAAGTTCTTTAGAAAAATAACGAAAAAAAAATGGGATAATTCGGTTATTTTATTTCTAGTTTTATCAATTTGAATAAAAAAACAACTCAATTTCATAGAAAGTATCTTCCGGTTTTTTGTACTAGTGGTGAAAGCTATGTTTAAAAATCATATTGCTGGACTGGAAGCAATTGAAGTCATTTTGGATAATTTAAGTAAAAAATAAGGCAATACATTTCTGCATGAAAAATATCAAATCCTCCACATCTTCCTGTGTTCGATTTTTGAATATGAAATTGAAAATAATAAAAAACTTTGGTTAGTGAAAACTTTTTTCCCTGTTCGATGGGATCTAAAAAAAATATTCTGATATAATACTGATAATAATACCGAATTATAACCCATATTTGTTCAATTAAAATATGAAAAGCAGCTTGGTATTTCCTGAAAATAGTAATTGCTTGCTTGCTTGAAAAAATTGAATAGTTTCTATCATGGCTGTAGGAGCGGGGATTGTTTTGGGGATTAAATTCCCCCATGAGGACCCAAAAAAGTAAGACACTCAAAATTTTAAATTCAGAACAAATTTCCATAATACAGTAAGGTTAATCAAGAGTAACAATCCAGACAGAAAACGATTGCCAAAACCTCAAAAACCCATTTCAAGTTCAAAATTCAGCAACACTTTTTCAAAAATTTTCGACTTGTTTATATGAAATTCAGGCCTAAATATTAAATTTTCAATTTAACTAAAACCATTTGGAGCGCTCTGATTCCATAATTCCCATAACCAACATTGAATTCCTATTTTCGTATTTCAGATTTTGAATCCAGTGCAGGATTTTTGGTTTTCAGTTCGAATAATCATTACACATTTTTTTTTTTTTTTTTTTTATTAGAGACGTTTTAACCTACATTGGTTATTCGCGTCTTTTTAAAATAGAAAAAATAACAATATTTTACAAGTTCTTAGTTAATCCTATTGCTTTGACAAAGTTTAAAACTTTATCTTCCTGTTTTCCTACATTTTTAAGTAAATTTTTCATGTCCAAATCCTGTTCTCTAAAGTATTGTTTCCTAATTTTTTCGAATTTTTTACAATGCAAAAATAAGTGAGTGATTGATAATTTTTCACTACAACCTAAGCACAGGGGAGCATCCTGATGTGGTGTTAGGAGATAATCGTGTGTTAGTCGTGTGTGGCCTATCCTAACCCTAGTCAGTGTGCGTTGTTCGTACTGATTATCTCGATCATTCCATTTACCTACTTTGTCTTTAATCCCATTTAATTGTGTACCCGGATTGCATGCACTCCACTCCAACTGCCAAGCTTCCCAAATCATTCGTTCTGCATATCGCACTGCATCAGATCTTGGAATTTTCTTATAGGTCATATCTGAGAGTCTACCTCTGTTAGCTAAGGAGTCAGCTGCTTCATTACCTGGGATCCCTACATGCCCCGGAACCCACACCAGTATTACGTCCTTTTTAAGGGCCGCTCTTTCACATGCTTGGATCCATGGGTTTTTAGAGTTGCCAGTTTCAATCGCCCTTAAACTGCTTGCACTATCGGAGAAGATTACTGTTTTGGTATTTTCTGATGCGTTTTCTATAGCAATACGAATGGCCATTAGCTCCGCAGATAGAACCGAACATTCATCGTTTATTCTACCTCTGATTTCAAGAGAACTTGAGAAAACTCCATAACCAACCAAACCATCTTTTTTTGAACCGTCTGTAAACATCTTGTAATAATCAGCATATTTATCTTCGGTTTTAGTTCTTAAAACAGTTAAAGCTTTAGATGGATTTTCACCAGCTCTTATCACTCGTTGAATACACTAATCCACCTTAATAGGTTGGTGGTTCCATGGTTGAGGACCGCTGTATCTCAGGCGTGTAATTTTTCACTTCCATCTGTACCGTTGAGCCGTCAACACGTACGCCGGAGCATCGTATCGTTGCTGTGTACCTGCAGGAACATTTTTACATTATTTATTTTTTCCTTACCTGTTTTTCAATCAGCACTTTTCAGTGCTAAAATTATTTTTATTTTCTTTTATTCATATTTTTCTCTTTTCTTTCCAGCATGGGGAAGTCTTCGGCCGGCTCAAGGGCCGGAAGAAAACGGATTGCTGAATCTAATCCAGGGCCATCTGCCAAAAAAGTTGAAATTTCCAATTCATTCGATGTCCTTCATAACATCGGTGATGAGGAAATATTCATATTTAATTCTGATAAGAGTACTAAGAAACCTTCTTCTTCTTATACTCTTAAAAATGAAAAGGTTCCACCAATTACGGTCACGATTTCTGACTTCAATGCCTTTCGAAAAGAAATCGTCACTTCCGTCAAGGATGTGAAGATTTCTTTTCAGATCGGTCGAAGCGGAACTGCTCGTATTTTGGCGGAATCTTTTAATGATTTTCAAAAAATTTTAAATTATTTGAATAATAAAAAACATCAATTTTTTACGTACGACACTAGAAGTGATCGTCCATTTAAAGTTGTACTTCGTGGTCTCACCGGCGATCAGACACCGGATGAGATCACATCTGAATTAAATTCTTTGTTAGGTTTTTCTCCAATTCAAGTAATTCAAATGAGGAAAAGAACCAACACGAATAATATCAGTAGTGTTGGTTTTGCTCCTGAGCTTTATTTGATCCATTTTAAAAAGGATCAAGTTAATAATTTGCAAATTCTTGAAAAGGCTCGTCTTATGTTTCATTGTCGAGTCAAATTCGAACCTTTTCGAAAATCTTCAACCAATTTCCTTCAAAATATTACACAATGTCGTCGTTGTCAAGCTTTTTGTCACGGCACTAAAAATTGTAGAATGAATGCCAGATGCATGCTTTGCGGCTCATTCGATCATGAAAAATCTAAATGCCTTTATGGTGGTGATAAACCAAAAACAGAATTTTTCAAGTGTGCAAATTGCGCAGGTAATCATTCCTCGAATTCGCTAGACTGTCCCATCAGGGCAAAAATTATTGCTTCTAGGAAAAATCCCAAAGTTTCCAGAAAAGTTTCTTCTCCTCCTTCCACTTTTTCGTCTTCACACGTCGGGCCGGCAAACAACCTGCCTGTTCGCATTCAGCCTCGGTCTACATTGGAATTACGGCTGGGTAATACCCGAAGTGATTTTAATGTTACCTGTGCTGAATCTGCGCCACAGACTCGTTGTTTATCGTTCTCAGAGGTGGTTGAAAATGGGTTGCCCTCTCTAGGCATAACTAATAAAAATGGGAAAAAACCAAGTCTCAACGTTCATGCGAAGGCTTGGGAAAATCCCCGAAATTCAAATACTTTTTCTTCTCCTTCCTCTTCTGATTCTAACAATTTTGTTGATTTGGGTGAGATTACTGAGGAAAAATTAAAATTTTTGCATCAAAATTTAATGGAAATGATGCAACTTATGTTGAAAGCAAATTCAATGTTTGAAGCTTTCCAAACTTCTTTTAATTATGCTAACAAAATTATTATGACTTTACGATTCCCTCATGGATCCAAATAGATGTTTAAATATTATGAATTGGAACGCTAGATCTTTGCTGGCTAACCAAGATGAATTCTTTTTATTTTTGAAAACTCAAAACATACATATTGCTGCCATCACTGAAACTTTTTTAAAGCCAGACAATAACTTGAAAAGCAATGCTTTCTTTAAAATTTTACGAAATGATCGACTTGATCGACAAGGTGGGGGTGTAGCTATTGTCATCAATAGTCGTCTCAAATTTAGACTTCTTCCTTCTTTCAATACAAAAGTCTTAGAAACAATTGGAATTGAATTAGAAACTTCTATGGGGAAAATTATAATTGTTGCCGCATATTTGCCTTTTCAATGTAGCGGTGAACAGAAAAATTTTTTGAAGGGAGATTTACAAAAACTCACCAGAAATAAATCTAAATTTTTTGTTATTGGTGACTTTAATGCAAAACACCGATCTTGGAATAATATTTCATCAAATTCAAATGGGAATATTTTATTTAATGACTGCTCTGCAGGTTATTACACTGTTGAATATCCTAATGGGCATACTTGTTTCTCTTCGATTAGAAATCCTTCCACAATTGATTTGGTTCTAACGGATTTAGGCGAGCATTGTAGTCAATTAGTTACTCATGCGGACCTCGATTCAGACCACCTTCCAGTAACTTTTTCTTTATCCCAAAGTCCCATTGAAAACCCTTTAAAATCAACTTTTAACTTTCAAAAAGCTGACTGGGAGCGATATAGAAATTTTATTGAACGTAATTTGAATGTCAACGTTCCACTGAATTCAATTGAAGATATTGATTTGGCTGTAGAAAATTTGACAACTTCAATAGTCAATGCTAAAGCCGCTTCAATACCCAAAGTTAAACATAAATTTAATCAACCTTTAATTGATGATGATCTTCAGTTTTTGATACGACTGAAAAACATTCGTCGACGCCAATATCAACGTACTAGGGATCCTTATTTGAAATTTATTTATTGCGACCTTCAAAAAGAGATCAAACGTCGTTTAAATTTCATTCGTAATGAAAATTTTGCCAAAGCAGTAGAGGACATAAAACCCTACTCAAAGCCATTTTGGAAATTAACTAAAATTCTGAAAAAGCCCCAGAAGCCAATTCCTACTTTGAAAGACGGGGATAAACTTCTTTTAACGAATGCAGAAAAAGCTCAAAAATTGGCCCAACAATTTGAGTCTGCTCATGATTTTAATTTAAACGTTGTAAGTCCAATTGATGCTCAAATTTCCCTTGAATTTGATGATATCCTTTCTAAACAAAATGTATTTGAAAGTTCTTGTGAGACAAATATTGATGAACTTAAATTGATTTGCAAAAAATTTAAAAATATGAAAGCCCCAGGGGAAGATGGGATTTTCTATATTCTTATTAAAAAGTTGCCTGAAAGCACTTTAAATTTTTTAGTTAAAATCTTCAATAAATGTTTTCACTTGGCTTATTTTCCCAATAAATGGAAAAATGCCAAAGTAACTCCAATTTTAAAACCTGGAAAAAGTGCTTCAGAGCCTTCAAGTTATCGACCAATTAGTTTGCTTCCATCTTTAAGTAAACTATTTGAGAGAGTTATTTTGAATAGAATGATGATTCACATTAATCAGAATTCTATTTTCCCTGATGAACAATTTGGTTTTCGTCATGGACATTCTACTACACATCAACTTTTGAGTGTAACTAATATGATTAACGCTAGCAAATCTGAGGGTTATTCAACTGGTGTTGCTCTTCTTGATATTGAAAAAGCTTTTGACAGTGGTTTAGTAGCTAAATTAGCTCGATTTGATTTTCCTGTATATCTCACCAAAATTATTCAAAATTATTTGACTAGCCGAACCTTACAAGTAAGCTATCAAAATTCATGCTCTGAAAGGACACCCATTAGAGCTGGTGTCCCTCAGGGTAGTATACTTGGGCCAATCTTATACAATATTTTTACTTCTGATCTTCCTGATGTACCAGAAGGAAAAGGTAGAAGATTATTTGCTGATGATACTTTGCTTTCAGCCAAAGGTCGAAATTTACGGGTGGTACGCAGTAGATTGCAACAAAATTTAAATGCCTTTTTGAATTACTTGAAAATGTGGAAAATTTCTCCTAACGCTTCCAAAACTCAACTTATTTTATTTCCCCATAAGCCAAGAGATCAATTTTTAAAACCTAATGAAAATCATTCCATAACTTTTAATGGGGTTTCATTAGAATGGTCTGATCACGTGAAGTACTTGGGACTTACACTTGATCGGAATCTTACTTTTAAAAATCACATTGAAGATATTCAATCTAAGTGTAATAAATATACTAAATCTCTTTATTCTCTCATCAACAGGAAATCCAGGTTGTGTCTGCGAAATAAGATGTTAATCTACAAACAGGTATTCCGACCAGCGATAATGTATGCAGTTCCGATTTGGTCTAGCTGCTGCGCGACGAGGAAGAAAGCCATCCAGAGGATTCAGAACAAGGTTCTGAAAATGATTTTGCGGCTTCCACCTTGGCACAGCACCGAAGATCTTCATCGGATTGCGGGCATTGAATCGATCGAAGAGATGGCCAACAAAATCATCTCCAACTTCAGAGGCAAATCGATGCAGTCTTCCATCGCAGAGATTCGTTCTCTTTATAACTAGTTTAATTTTAGGATAGTGTTTAGTTTTAAGTTTAAAATATTTTTGCCATTACAGGATGTTCTCCTACATTAAATTCTTAATTGCGCTAAGCAAATTTAATTCTTACAAATAAATTTTTAATATCTAGTTAACTATAGGGCTCTGAACAGTTCATTTTTGAGCTGAACACCTAATTTAATGAAAAAATGTAATATAAATGTAATGATGAATTGATACAAATAAAGACATATTTAAAAAAAAAAAAAAGCGTGTAATTTTAGGAAAATCTGATCCCGTTATAGCTCCAAAAGAGCACTTAACCCTTTTAATGAAAGTAAGCTCTGGAGAAATTCTTTTCATTTCCAATAGTCGTATTGCTGTTTTAGATTCGTTCAAACAAGCTAGATATTCCAGCGGGAGTTGTCCAGCTTCACACATAATTGCTTTGATAGGGCTTGTCGGAAAAGCACCCGATGCTATTCGCATAGCTTTATTGTACATTGGGCTTATTATGGGTAATACTTTTTCCTTTCACCTACCAGCTATTGAAAATCCGTACAAGAGACGTGGTACAATTAAACTATGTACTACTCTTGTAAGAATTGTTCTATCTCCACGAGTTTTTCCAGCTATCATTTTCAGTATGTTCAGTGTACCAGCTGAAGCGGATTTTCTCTCTTGAGCATGTTTTTGAAAAGAAAATCGGTAATCTAAGTATACACCAAGTATTTTCATTTGCTTAACTGTTGGGATACTAATGTTATCTAACTTGATATTTGGGATTGATCCTCTGTGGCGGCGATTATTACATGCGTGTAATAATTGGCATTTGGACACAGAGACTTTAAAGTCAACTGATGACAACCAGTGCTCCGCACACTCCGCAGCCTGTTGGATTTTAGCTCGTAAACATTTTCTGTAGGCTCCATAACCAACCAAAAGAATATCATCTGCGTACACAAAGCATTTAACAGATTTGGGAATGACTTCAAATAATGGATTCATCGCTATGAGGAAAAGCGTCACAGAAATTACAGATCCTTGGGGAATTCCACGAGAAGTAGAACGAATAGATGATTCAGAAGTATTAACACGGACTCTGAATGTACGATTACTGAGAAAGTCTTTCAGGTAACGGAACATTCTACCAGACACATTCATACTCTTTAACGACTCTAAAATTGCATTTCTGTTTACCGTATCATACGCTTAAGAGATATCTAACGACAACATTTCACAATGTTTGCCTTCTCTCAATGGAACATCTAGGTAATCTTCTAATTCCGCAAAATAAACGTCTGTCCCAAGGCCATTGCGAAACGCGTATTGATTACCATGAAGTTTATTTTGTAGCTCTAGTTCTCCAATCAGCCTTCTATTAACTAGTCTTTCTAAAACTTTCGCGATGCAGTTAATTAACGATATTGGTCGATATTCATCAGGGTTTCCTACCTTTCTTGTTGCTTTGGGTATTGGTATTACTACTGCATGCTTCCAATTTTGTGGAATTTTCCCTGATTGCCAGATGCTGTTAAGTGTCTTAAGTAGCGAGCATTTACCTTGGTAAGGAAGATTTCTTAAGAGAGGGTATCCGATTCCATCGAAACCAGTTCCTTTACTTGTGCACTTTTTAAGCGCCCAAATAAGCTCACGAATTGTAAAATCTTTGTTGTACTGAGCAGCTACCGCCGACTCGTCTTCAAAATATTCCTGAGTATCGTGTACTTCTGAAATTGAATTATCCGAGTTGGCAGAACTTATACTGGAAACCTCCATATAAAAGTCGGCTATTTTATCAGCAACAATTTGAGGATCATCCGTAGTGGAATTATCTGTTTTAATAAAGAACTTTGAGCTTTTATACCGACCCTGTAATGCTCCTACTCTTCCCCATATATCACTGACAGAAGCGTTGATATCTAAACCTTCTACAAAACTAATCCAACTATTTTCTTTTGCCTTTGAGATAATTAATCGCGTTCTATTTCGTTCAGTCCTGAACCATGCCAATGTTTCAACTAGGCGAGGATCAGATTTATCCATCCTTCTTAATGCACGTAAAGCCTTAAGCCTTCTTTTAACTGCGGATTTTACCTCTTCATTCCACCATGGTATTCTTTTCCTTCCAGAATTTCCGGAAGACCGAGGAATGCATGATAATGCGGTGTTAAATATTAAATCTGATAGCTTTTCTGGTGTGTAAACGATTGTAGTATCCAAGACTGTTTCTATTCGGTTCTGATATTCTATCCAATCCGCGAGATCATATTTCCATTTGGGGATTCCTACTTTCAATTCTAAGCTGTCAATAAAGTTCAAAACTATCGGAAAGTGATCACTTCCATGTTGATCATCTATAGTTTTCCAAGCAATATTGCTAGCACGATCTGACGAGATGGTCAGATCAACAGCAGATTGACCGGCATTTGCCAAACTCAAAAAAGTTGGCGATCCATCGTTCAGGATATCTAAATTATAGTGCCCTATCAAATTTATAACTGCTCGGCCTCTAGTATCTGTTCCAGAATCTCCCCAAATTTCTGAATGGGCATTGAGATCGCCCATGATCAAAAATGGTTTTGGAAGTTGTTCTACCAATTCAAAAAGTTCTTCTCGCAGGTTGTTATTTGAACGAGACGGAGGGATGTAGAGGGAAACATATGTTCTCTTCGTTGGTATTTCAATAGTTATAGCAAGTGCTTGCAATGCAGTGCGGAGTGGAACTCTGACATAAGGCAACCCTTTCAAGACAGCTATTGCAACACCCCCCCAACCCGTAAGCTGGGTAGGAGCAGCACAAATGAAGGTGTAATCGGAAGAGAAGCTTGAACAGTTGGGAATGCAAATTGTTTCTTGTAAACACACTACATAAGGCTGGTGTTTAGCAGTTAACAAAGATAGTTCTGGCTTTCTAGCACGGTAACCTCTAACGTTCCATTGTAAAGCTAAGGTTTTGGGAATTAATCGAGATGTAAGTCTACCTACATTTGTTCTAGTTTGAGAAAAGTTATCTAGCTCGGTATCTGTGTTGATGTTATTACAGTTGAATTCGATGAAGGGTTTCATGTTTGGTAAACTTACTAGTTCTAAGGGGTTGTAGAATCTCAGTGTTGATGCCTACCTTTAGCTTTACCCATTTTCTCACCGCGGATTGGCGATATGTCCTCTCGGTTGTAATCCGCTTTACCTTGATGTGAAGGAGTGTTCGCCAAGTCAGCAACGTTGTCCAGTGACTTTTTGCTCGGGGGTGCGTTGGTTCTGCTGGGAGAATCCGGATTCGAGTTTGATTGTGATTGGCGACGTTTTGTTGATTTGGTATTCTGCTTTTCGTCCACATCCATTGATTGAGATTCATTTTCTGATGTAGTCTGCGATAGATCCTCGTCAAACAAATCGGCATCGATGTTGGATAGACTGGGTTGCAATTTCCGGTTGTTCTTTAATTCCGCCACCTCTCGGATTAATTTTTCCAGTAATCCTCGTAGTTTCCTGATTTCCTGGTCCTTCGATTCCAATTGTTTCACTAGCTCGGTTACTTTACCAGTCTCTAGACGATGTTGAAGATTGTTCTGCTGTCTTGATTCGAAACGTTTCCTGGCTTCTGGATATGGTACATCCTCATCTACTTTTATTCGAACGATTTTCGATTCAGCTACTTTTATCGGACAGTCCCTTGACCGAGCGCTATGTGGCCCCTTACAGTTCACACAAAGGGCTTCAGCAAGACAAGGCGAGGTAAACTCATGCTCAAGAGAGCATTCCGGGCATATTGGACTTACTTGACAGTCACGCTTGGTATGAGCAAAACGGTGACAGTTTCCACATTGCAACGGACTTGGATAGTAAGTTCTAGTCTTAACTCGGTGATACCCGAAGTAGAGGAATTCGGGAATAGTGGTTCCCTGTATCGTCAAAAGTAACGTCGGAGTAGGAAAAGGTTTGGATTTATCTTTCGGATTGGGCTTAGTGTATCGCTTAACCTCAATCACCCGTTGGGAACGAAGTTCTTCCAGTACAGCTTCATCTGACATCGTAAGACCGTGGTGACATAGAACAATGCACTTTCGAACGTTTAGTCTCTCATGGAATTGCACAGTAACCATCGTGCCATCGCTGAGTTTCTGTAGTTTCAGGAGTTTTTCAACTTGTTTTGCCTGTCTCACCTTGAGAATATACCTCGAACCTTTGGCTTCCGGTCGGGCATCTTCAATGCAACCGACTTCCTCTTCGATTGATCTTCTGATTAACCAAGGATTGTCAGGAAATTTGCCCTCAGTATCCTTCGGGAACATAGACAGAACTGATAGTTCGCCGTTCAAAGCATCCATCCATTTTGGTAACCTTCTTCCTGCCATACTACCATCCACCGTTTTTGGGATTGTGCCCGTATGCATCCAGCTTGGTGGCGTCATGGGATCAGGGGGAATTGTTGCCTCCTCTACCCCCGGGGATAGCCCGGAGGCCATACGGTCGTGGTTGACACCTGGGTGTCAATCACTAGCCTTTATCCTCGGTACACCTAACTGTAAAGGCTTAAGGTTCTGCAGTTAGGGATCACCACAATTGAGAAGCCAATCTATTGTGTAAATGAGCTCACTCCGATAACAATACGTTCGCTCCAAACTGATAGCGTAAAACAAAGACTCAACTGCGAAATAGTAATCGAGATCGAAACTCAAGAAAAACGTCCGATCACTACGAGTGCTGAGAGCGAACTGATTACACATTAGATAAAAACTTCTGCTTCAAAATCCTGGTTTAAATATTGTTTTGCATTTCAGATCAAGTTTGAATAATGTTTTTCTAGATCATATACATTTTCAATGTTTTGATGATAGTATTTCGAACATGAAAAAAAATTTGTTTTTCAAATGTTATTCAAATTCAAAGTTCTTAAACATAATTCGTACATATAATTTAAACATTTATAACTTCGAATGAGAATCCATAATTGAAAACTCAGGTTTAAATCATTTTAAATTCAAATTTTAGTTTAGATTCACAATACAGATTTTAAAAAAATAATTTGAATAGTGAATTTAGATTAAACCTGAACTACAGATCATGAATATATATGAATGAGGGCTTTAAAAGTTGGCTCATAAAATTCTGATTTGGAAAAAGATTCGGAAATCGTATTTTTTGTACGTTTCAGAAATAGTAAGAAAATCCGAATACAGATTCAAAGCGCAATTTCTAAGGAACGAACCAGCCCGAGGCTGAAAGTCTCTATAATAAAGAAAAAAAAGCGCAATTTTTGAATTCAGGTTCATATTTCAGATTCAGAATGCCGATTCAAAATTGATAAAAAGATTTAGCTTGTAATTAAATTTGACAATCAACATAAATTGTTTAGGAATTCAACAGATCATGAACTTAAGTTTGCTTGCCTATTCAATTTGCAGATATCAAATTTTCAATTTAGTTGGTAAATACAATTCAGCTGAAAATTTCAAATTGAAAGTAACATTTGAGTTTCTTGTTTTATGCGAAAACCCCATATGTTATTTAAAAAAAATCCACAGGAATGTATTCCTTATGAAAAATATTTGCTGTTAAAGAAACATGTACCTGATCTTCATCTTAAAAATCTGCACAAAATTTTATATTTTCTCACTGTATGGTAGAACATTTTCAACACATTAAGGACACCAAAATTTCTCATTTTATACTTCTGAAACCAACAGACAAAATTCAGGTTATTCAATATTTTTGAGTATCGGGACGTGTTGTGTTGAATTTTGTAGAATAAGGCTTCATTATTAGATTCATAACAATTGAATTATGCTTTTCATGGAGCGTACTAGCGGAAAGCCAAAAAATGCGATATCTCGTATTTGGTCCACAGTATGTAATTATTGAAGTTTTTCAAAGCTAAATTTCAAACAAAAATAATAGAACTTTGGTTCAAGTTCGAATCAGGCAAATTTGATCCGAAAATCTGGTGATTTTTATCTCTCACTTTTAAATTTGATTTATTTTCATCAAAGGTTAAAACCTTTGAATTTGCAAAATAGTTTTGAAAATTGGGCTTATTTAATTTGATTTTATCTTCTTAAAAAAGCTTATTTTATGTCTAAATCAACTGAGTTAGATCTACAAGACTCGTGAACAAATTCAAAGGTTTTAACCATCGATGAAAACGAATTCAACTCACCTTTTAGGTTTTGGACCAATTTTTCAAAGATTTAACACGAAAACTTTTAATGTAAAAGTTCTTGAAAATGGAATAAACTCATCGGTTATGAAAAGATTCTATATTCTACATTTAACAAGCCTTTTGAAAAAAGTTGTTTATATATTATCGAAAATATTTTTCGGAATTTAGGTGATTTATTCACAAAAAGTGAAAACTGTAGAGCACTAACCAAGGAATATTCATCATCCAAAATTTTGTATTTTTAAAATGTCAGCTCTTGTGGGTTCTGCATGGAAAATTTAGCTCACTCGTAGGAATTTATAAAAAAAAAATGCACAACTCGTTGCCCTAAAGCAGAACTGAATGAATCGATTCCAAAATGTACGTAGTTTTTTTTTACCTGTAAAAACACCAAAAAGTTATGGGTGGCGTAAAATTTATTATTTTGCAGTCTAGCATTCAGATAAAAAATTCATCCTTACCATCAACTAGCTTTTTTTGGGGAAAACAAATTTATTAAAATATTTTCTCGTGCGTTTTGTTAAAAATGATACTATGTTTAAAGAGTCTATTCTCTATTTGTGGTTTATTCAAGCCAACCGGGTTGTTGAAAAAAAAAACGCCTAACTGAAAATATTAAAACAAAAACCCAATTCCCGCAACGACTGAATTGAGAATTGATGTTTCCTAGTGTAAATTGTGGTCCGAAAGTAGAAAAAAAAGTAATCGTTGCACATTTTCAGGGTCATAGAATGGTGCAAAAACGACGCTATACCAACAAATAAACATAAAATGCATATTTTATATGCTAGTCCCCAATTAGGCTGATTAATCGGTAGTTCAGCCTCGATGATACCGGTGCTAAATGTCCCACTGATATAAATAAGGCAGGCAAAAAAAAATGCTAAAGCTTACCCCAAAGCTATAATGAATGCAAACGTGGGACGCCTTCCGGTTGAAGAGCTTCATAATTGAGTCGTAACCCGAAGAAATTCAACCATTTGGCTGCTGCTGCTGTTTTGGGCGTGGGTTTTGATAAAAATAAGATTAAACCAGTTTGGTGCTGAAGTTAAAACCGCTGCCAAAAAAAACCATGGTGCACGATTTGTGCCGATAGCATAGCATGGCATGGCAACGCGTCGAAGGCGGGAAGAAAAAAAAGGAAGGCGCTTGAGTTTGTCCAAGGAAAAAATGGGTTTTAAGGAACATTCTATGAAAAAAAGGGTTTTGTGAAAGACGATTTGAATTCCTTACCCGGGACCTAATTTCTCAAGTGTTTCCTCTTCAAGAAAGAATCTCACGACTCGATCGTGCTAAAATGCGAAGAACGTAGTCCACAGCAACTGGGGTGGGAATAAAAAAAAACCAACCATAACCTCACTCAACCATCCTACTTGATACACTGAGCGAAAAAAAAATAGTAGCTCTCTGTTTTTTCTTGTTGAAAGATTAATCATTGGCTAGCGTCATGATTTTGGGCTGCATAGAACCTACTTCAGATCAATGATGAGGCTGAATAAGCTTTTTCGTATATGTTTTATAGAATTTTTGGTTGATTTGGGATTTTTTATTACTTGGGTTGAGGCCTCAACGCCAATAGATTTAATAAAAATCTGAAATTTATGTTAAGTTATTTGCTGAATCCTTCAATACAAATTGTAGACAAAAAATTTTGACGATAGCCAATGATTTATCCATTAACAAACAAAGCACGGGGCTTATGACAAGGCAGTTGCCTTCTGAGCCGATGAGCACGAGTTCGAGCCCAAAAGTGAACATCGAACACAGTTCTATCGTTGAAATAAAAGCCTCAAATGAAACACAAATATGTTGAAACAACTTTAATTGTAACAAAAAAAAAAAACACAGAGTGACGCTATTTTTTTCGCTCAGTGTATAACAAGGGGCAGCTTCTCCTGCAGAGAGCGGCGAACCGAGATCAATCGATATGAGAAAAAAAATCGAACGAAGCGAGTGAAATAAATCCTAGTCGAACATGAATTTTCTGTGATCTACTTGATTCCGATTGAATCCCGCTGGTTCGTGTGTACCTACTCCATAATCTAAAACCCTTCAGATTCGTTCCAGTGGGTTGGAGCAAAAATGAGTAGAAAAAATATCAGATTCTCTACAATAAATGCTCGACCGAGAAAGGGGGAGGGAAATTGAAGCTTTAAGCCCCAAGCGCTTCGGTTCTTGGCAGAAGATCTGAACCTCAACGTCAGCGCTTGAAACGTTACCTACTAGCTATTGCTACAGCTCAATTCCCTCCTTCTCCCAGCATCGATTCTATCGATATCCGGCCCCGGATGGAGAGTTCACACAAATTCACACTCGAATGCAGCTGAATGGCAACTGATTGATGTGTTTGTATATGGGGAGCGAACTTTACTGTTTATCGAATGAAAAGTTTTGGCGAGTGCTTCAAATCGTGCTGGAAGTGAGTTTCAAAAACTTATGAACAGCAGATCGACTGTGTAACGTAAACTGGAAGAGCTTCCATATAGCAGTGTCTGAATGTTGCTGCGAATAATTCAACCGAGAAGATTTTTGACACGCCTAATGTAATACTCAGAACCAAAGCGTCTCAAAAATCATTTTTTCTCACTTTTAGGTTAACAGCTTTTTAATGGTATCATTATGTTCCCTTCGATCACTAATTGAATAGTTTGAACGACTAATAGTATGGATCATAAATTCTTTTTTTCACAACGAGTTTTGTGAAGACAGTCCCTAGCAACCAAAAGTCACACATTTACTTGAATGAAGGCATGGAAAGTTCCATATTGGCTGACAAGAAGAATCAACTGCCCAATTTCCTCTAGTGAAATTTTTGTACTCATTAAAGAACTTGAAAGTTGCAAAAGTGATCAATGTGTACGTTGTATGTGACTTGTTTTGCCGAATTGCCTTGAGTGAACTATATGTACTCATTAAAGAACTTGAAAGTTGCAAAAGTGATTCATACGTACGTTATACGGGACTTAAGTCACATAAAGGGCACAAAAGTGCTCAAAACGGGATTTGGTAAGTCACAAAAAGTGCATTGATGTGCTTTCAAAATCAAATCACTACTTCGAGTTTTAGTTTTAGTTAGAACGACATCTAGGCGTGGTCGTGTGGTAGCGTGTTTGATTCTCACCACGAAGGTCGGAGTTCGATCCCCAAGCTGGGCAAGTTTTTTTTCAATAAGTAATTTGGTAATTGAGTGACAATTCTGATACGATATATGTAGGAAATGTAGGAAAGAAGCAATTGAGCAATTTGTCGAGATTGGAATCCGGCGTGTAGCATCAAGGCGGAACCATGTACAGCACATAGTAAATAATCAAGAGAAGGTGATATGAACAGAAGCTAAGGGTGCAGTTGAGATAAAGAGAGATTTTCTGCTCATTTTGTGATTTTTTGGAAGCTGAATTAAAAGGCCGCTGGAAGCTGAATAGAAGATCATTAAGACTTGTTTTGGAACTTCAAAGTTTCAATAAAAACTTAAATTATGAGCTGCATAGAACATACTTCATACCAATGATGGGGCTGAGTAAGCGTTTTTGTACCTGTTTTAGGAGACTTTT
The DNA here is from genome assembly GCF_029784155.1 of Uranotaenia lowii. Classification (NCBI taxonomy): domain Eukaryota; kingdom Metazoa; phylum Arthropoda; class Insecta; order Diptera; family Culicidae; genus Uranotaenia; species Uranotaenia lowii. The sequence goes on along the minus strand of NC_073691.1, from coordinate 162,026,579 downwards.
GGTTGCTTGGGAGTCTTAGCTTAACTGATCTTTTTTTATGTAAAAATAGAGGCTTTTTTGTGACACCATAACTTATTAATAGCTGACCAAATTACGTGAAATTTCGTACCCGATAGCATTTTGGGCCAAGAATGGTTTGTATTATAAGACCCTCAAATTTTATGGAAGGGGGACTCCCAGACAAATTCATCGTAAAATATGATATGACACGAAAATAATTTAATCTTCATGAAAATTGGTTCAGAAGCATAATTCGACAGAAGAAATTTATTTATCAAGCAGAATCTCCCCACCTCTTATGAAACTCTACATATAAAATTTATAGGAAAAACGACAGCGCTCATACAGTTCATATCAATTATATTTTTCATGAAATTTGGTACACATGTAAGATATGACATAATAATATTGTTAATTCTACTCAATGGTGAATTTTAAATTTAAATTAGGGGGCTTTCATACAAAATCAGCGCGAAAAACAACATAAATCGATTTTTTTTTTTGCGATTTTGATCAAATTTTGCACACATCCATGAATGAATTGAAATTTTGTAGCAGAGAGTTTTCTGGGGCAAGGATTATTTTTTCACCCAGCAAAAATTTTTTGTAGATATATTCCTATGCTATTTTGATATACGTTTACGATATATGTACATTATAGAATGATCGTATATAAGTTAAATACAAAAGCTACTTTTACCTACCTTAGTGGAGGCAATATAAATACATTTATTAGACATCTTTCTAAAGCGATGAAAACTACACCAATTAGGCGTTATCCGACACTTTATTCGAACCTATCGGAAGTTTGCAAAAGTTTGGTCGAAGTCTTCAAATCGTTGCCAGCCGTTGATTTTAAATATGCCATCTGGTTGCACTGCTGGTCGTAGGGAGAACAAGACGAACGCGACGATTCTCTCACTTGAAGCCATCACGGAAAAACAAAAAGAGCAACATAATTTACAAATTTACAAACATTGCTAACTTTTTATCAAATCTGATCTAAACCGACTTCAGATGACTGTTAATATTGTTTTTCTTCTATTCAGTTCTAATTGCGACTCCCAAAACCACTTTTAACGACTTGACCCTTCGTTTCATGAAGTAACAAATTTGCAACAATTAATGTATGAAAAAAGAGAAAAATCGTATTTTATTGGAATTTTGTTTCTTGATGTACTCATCATTTCCCACAGTTTAAATGAATGTTTAGGAAAAATTAAAAATCATGAAATGAAGGGTTAAGTTATCATTTCTGATATGATTTATTATTATATTGGGCAACAGTTTGAAGGCCCTCCATCGTAAGTGTAAAGGAACTCTCATATAAAACATAGGTACCTCAACTGTGACACAATTCGAACAAAACTAAAGTTTTCTTGAAAATTGGTTCGCAAACATGATTTTACACAAAAGATTTTTTTTTTTATTTAAAACCTCTCTCGGCGGGCTTCCATACAAAATTAATCGAAACCACGACCAAATTCCAACAGTTTCAGTGAGATATTTCTGAAACACTAGCTGGAATGACGTGTTTTGCTACACGGTCCAAAAATAAGTTGAATTTTAGGAAATAATAAATTTTTTTTTTTGGATCATTTTATATCAAATTTCAAAATAATTAAAAACAACCGCTTTAAAATGAGAGCTTCTACTGCTCGCAAAATCTCAGCTACAGCGTGACAAAAAAGTCCTGTCACACTTTTTTTCGGGGTCGCCTGTAGCCTATACGTTGTACCTCTCTGGTGCCATCTATATGTCAAATGAAAGGGCTAACTTTGCTGCCCACAGTGGCAGAGTCACATATTTAACATATTCAAACATCTAAAACCGCTCGTAATCAACCGGAAATTCGTGTACCAGACCATAAATCGATCCTAGAGACCAGAGGCACCGAGGACAAGACACGATCTGGACGACCAAGGTCTGTGAGAACTCCAAGGTTGAAAAAGATTATACGAGACCGGACGTGCGACGACTTTCCGAGACGTCTGAAACTGATTCGATCAGAGAAAGGGGGTGTAATTCCGAGATATCGTCTGTGAAGTATCTTGATGAGTTACTGAATAAAGCTATGAAAGTCAGATTCTGATTTTCTTCTTATTCTTTGAAATACTGAGATTTTTCTGTGTGACCGGACTTTTTTGTCACCCTGTACACGACATGGTGTGATAATTTATTCTGCTAAATGGCTGACAACATTTTTTAAATCGAGGGCCTCCTATACAAAATCAACGTATGATAGGACATATCTCGAACAATTACTTGGCGATTTTGATTAAATTTGATACATAACTATGTTTTGACACTAAAAAAGTATTGATATTAATTAAAAAGTATTTAAACTTTTGTCGCGGAGGGAGGTCCCATACAAATCTTTATTTATAGAATTTGAACTGTTTTTTTATAACGCCATCAACATGGTCAGAATGACGTGAAGTTTGGTACCGGAGAGGTTTTTAGGCCTAATGTGATTTGTAAGACCTTCCTACTTTCAGAACAAGGACTCCCGTACAAAGTTTTAATAAAACTTTTGCACTTCTGATACGGCGGGCTCCATATAAAACTCATAGGAAGACGGTAAAACTCATGCATTTTTTATGTGATATTCAAGAAATTAGTTTCTCAGGTTAAATATGATATGGAAAAATGATTCGAAGTAATGAGTGACGTTTTCCATTTTTAAAACGGGGTGCTCTCATACAAAATCAACTTGAAACTCGATGCATCTAGAACTTTTTTCAAGTGATTTTCAAGGAAATTTTTTAACTCCCAACTTTTGACAATTTATTGTACCTAATTAGAAAAAATAAAAAAAAAGTTTTGGTACGATTGAACGACTAATTGTTTTGAAACACTCCCTTTTATAAAGAATCAGATTTTTATGGCACTATCAATTGAAATCGGGTTATAGAATTGACGTAAATTTTTATTTCCGGTGTTTTAAGGGCCAAGAAAGGTTCGTGCAGTAGTTGATAATCCCTCCTACTTGAGGTAAGGAATGCTTCCATATATAATCAACTTGAAATACGTGTTAAGTCGATCAATTTTGATTTGATTTTTTCTTTAAATCGCCACACAATCCGCCACTTATACAATTTTCGGGAATTTTTCCTCAAATTAGAAACGCATACAAATTTTGCCATAAAGAGATGATATTTTTGCCTTATAATCCCTACCCTAGTGGTTTTCAAAGTGGTCCCTAACGATACCAAGGGGGCGGAGAAAATGCTCAGAGCTTCCAATTTTTGTTGCATTTTGTAAGAAATTTATTCCGTAATACCTGAGCTCTTAAATATCGAGACAGGGTGACGGTCATTGAAAGTGTTTGAAAACCTCTGCTCTAACCCATCTTTGGAGGGAAGATGAAATAAAATCAACATAAATTATTACCAAACTCAAACAATTATCACTTGTGAAGCGGTTTTTATCAAATTAAGAGCATTTTTAAATACTGAGATTTTCTATAACACAAAAAAAAATCCCCAACCTCGAAATGGGGGAGAGGGGTCGTTCTCAAATTGTAACTGAACTGAAAGCTCTCCATCAATTTTCGCCATAACAAGATGAACCATTGCATTGAATCGACTAAGCTCAAACATTTTCAAGCAATTCCTTTAAATGAAATTTTACAAAATTATAAATCATTAGTTAAAATTTAAAAAAATTAAAAAATGGTTCCTATCAACTTTTTTCTAGACCTCAAGTATATTTGACATTTTCCAAAAAAGTTATAAAAGTATTCAGTTTGTTTACTTTTCCCAATTCTGTATAAAAAAATATGTTTAAGGAGTTTTTGAAGAAGTATTAACTTAATTGGATTTAAGACATTTTTAAATGCAAAAATCTAATCGTTTTGCAGCCTTCAACAAATTTGTTATGTGTAATATAATATTTTTTGAAAAAACTTTTTTCAATGATGACATTAAAGTTTTTTAATGAAACAATATTGTTCATTTATAAAAATTCATTAAGCATAAAAAAATAATACATAAATATTTTTTCCAGTTTTTAGTCGAAATTCTTAGTTTTCCCGATAAATTGTACTACATATCAATTTAATTTAAAAAAAAGAATTTAACAGTCAAACTGATGTTTTTTTTTAAATTTTGTTTTAAAGTTGGCCGTTTTTTTCTCAACTCCGATTTTTTTTGTTCTGCAAACATAATCTTCTTGGAAGCCTTATCTAGCATTTCATTCCTCTTCCACATACGAGCCAAGTATACGATTGATGTTTTTTTTTACATTTTTTACCATAGTTCAGTACTGTCAAAGAACTTTAACAAATTAAACGGCTAAAAAATTGAATTGGCAATAATGAAACCTTAATTTTTTTTTAAATCATCTCGTTTACAAGATTAATCGAATAACATAACTATAGAAATTTTGGCTCAAATTGCTTAGCTAGAGGTCAATAAAGTTCTTTAGGCATAACTTAATTTATACCATCAACTGGGGCAACATGCAACGCTTTTCAACTTCAATGGCTTCTAAAATCTTAATGCCTACAGATAATCATACCTTTTGTACATCAAAAGTTTTAAGGTTGATGGGACACCAAATTGAAGTAGTCAGAAAAATTATTAATTTAACCTGTTATTTTTTTAATTTTCAAAAACATGCGATTTTCACCCTACTAAGAAAAAGGGGCAAATTGCAACAAACTCTGTTATTAATGAAAAATCAAATGAAAACGTTTGAAAATTTATAGTTTTTTTAAACATTTGTGATGCCATAACGCATAAAGCACCAATTGTCAGTATTTTTTTTTGTTTTGTTCGAATTAAATTTTACATTTTTCTATCAAAAATGTTTTTAAGGAAAAAGTGTAAATTTGCTGCATACATGTAGGGGTAAAAAAATACTACAAATATTCTATTAGCTTAAATTATGAAAATAAATCTTAGGATGGATGAAATTTGAATGTTAACAAACGCATAATGCAAAACAATCATATCCCAGCATATGGAAACGAGATTTATGAGGCTTAGTTCTGATTTTCATTTTGTTGCATTTTGCCCCAGACAGGTAAGTGAATTATTAAAAATTTTTATTTAAAAAAAAATGGTGATTGTCCGAAAAATATTTTACATCAACAGTGTTGGTATAGTATAGGATAATGAAAGCAATATAAAGTTTGTAGGATATCATTAAGCCAATCCGTCAAACTGGGTAAAGTTTTTCAAGGCATCGGAAAAGGCAAAAATTTTTACATTTATTGTTCAATTTTTTAATTGTTTAATGAGAATCAGGAACTTTTAAAACTCTTTCACGATGTTAAAAACTATGTCATCATCAATTTGTTATCATTCAATGATAACTTCATTACACTATATTGAAATAAAAATTGAATGAGTGTTGTGTTATACAAATGTTGCATCTAACCCTGCTTTTGCATGATGCCCCGTTTGACGGTACCTTAAATCTTTACTAGGGCCCAATATTTCAATTGATGGTGACAAAACATCAAGAGCCTGAAATTTTAAACAATAATGCGCTTTAAAATTTACGAACGTTTCGTTTATTTTCAGTGTTTTAATTCATCTTTATGAATCGATTATGGCTTAATGAAAAAAGCCCATTTTGGAAGCCTTTTATTTTGATATATGGAAGAATTTGAATATGAAAAGAATTGCTTCCCTGATTATGATCACTATCACTCTTAAAATAAAATTAAATACGTTATTTCTATTGGCGATTTGCAGCTAAAAACGACACTCAGAGGGCACTGCGATCAAAATGATGATGTTAGAAGCTCTAATTGGCGATTTGCAGCAAAACTATTTGACATGCAACGCCAACTACTTCTCATTTACAGAACTAACAAAAGGGTGATGATATCTGATTTTTAACACATGAGTGAATACAAATCGTTTTCAAAATTGTGATTTTTTAGAAACCTATCAAGTTTTTTATAAAAATAATTGTTGGACTGCACAAGAAAATTTAAAATTTAAAACTTTTTATGTTTTTCTTTCACGCAGAAAAAATTTTTCAGGTTCTTTTTATCAAAAATCTCTTTAGAGATTTGAATCATGAATAAACCGAGTTTAGACCCGATGTTATGAATAAATTTCAACAGAAGTTTTTTTATGTAGGTTCCGAAGATTACAATGCACAGTGGTGCAGAACATCAATCTAGCTGTACGAAATTAATAGCGCCCAGGGATGAAGAGATAGACATTTAATGTCTTCAGCAACATTGTTCAGTTTTACAAGGAGCATATTCTAGTATCAAAATTTTTGCCGAGGGGTCCACCGACAGCGAGATAAAAATGCTAACTTTTTTGTTTTTCAATTTAGGGCTTTGATGTCTTCGACAAACTTGTTTATCTAATCAAAATACATAAGTTTGTTGAATATGTCAAAGTTCTGTCACATCACCCTTAGGAGTTACAGTCAAAGTAAAAAAAATCTCTTGAAAAAACAGTTTTTTGAGCCTAACACGTTGTAGATTGGATAAAATGGTTCGCTGTCTTTGAAACAAAGTTGTAACAAGCCACGATCTACAATTGTCTCATACATTAGGATAGGTTTAGAAGTTGCTGAAGCTCTATAGAAAGCATTTAGTGTATTTTATTGGCAATTTTGGAAGGCTCGTCCATCGAAAAGTGCACATTTTCGCAACACCCCCTTTTTTGTGATTATTTTTTATGATAAGCGAAACCATTTCTATTTGAAATTAGCGTGGAAATCGGTGGAACTAGTAGAGATTTGAATGATTGAAAATACACATTTTATGTAAAAATTACCTATTTTACTTATAGAAAAAACGTTAAAACATTTCATTTATTGATAAAGTGTTGCAGTTTTCTTTTATAAATTTTGTTCTATTAAAAGACATTTAAATTCGATTTTTCAAATAATTTGAACACCAAAAAAATGAATGGAACTTATCTGTTAAATTTGGGAGAGCACTTAATTAGTATTTGAATAATAGAATTTTGCCATTACAATATAGGTTCCAAGTAACTGTATCCAAGTATCCAATCTTACAAGCAACTCGCTTTTGTCTTTTCGTCGATTCATAAGTTTTAATCGAATTTAAATGCCTTTTAATAAAACAATATTTATAAAAGAAAACTGCAACAGTTTATTAATAAATGAAATGTTTTAACGTTTTTTCTATAAGTAAAACAGGTAATTTTTACATAAAATGTGTATTTTCAATCATTCAAATTTCTACTATTTCCACCGATTTCCGCGCTAATTCCAAATGGAAATGGTTCCGCTTATCATAAAAAATAATCACAAAAAGGGGGTGTTGCGAAAATGTGCACTTTTCGATGGACGAGCCTTCCAAAATTGCCAATAAAATACACTAAATGCTTTCTATAGAGCTTCAGAAACTTCTAAACCCATCATAATGTATGAGACAATTGTAGAATGTGGCTTGTTACAACTTTGTTTCAAAGACAGCGAACCATTTTATCCAATCTACAACGTGTTAGGCTCAAAAAACTGTTTTTTCAAGAGATTTTTTTTACTTTGACTGTAACTCCTAAGGGTGATGTGACAGAACTTTGACATATTCAACAAACTTATGTATTTTGATTAGATAAACAAGTTTGTCGAAGACATCAAAGCCCTAATTTGAAAAACAAAAAAGTTAGCATTTTTATCTCGCTGTCGGTGGACCCCTAGGCAAAAATTTTGATACTAGAATATGCTCATTGTAAAACTGAACAATGTTGCTGAAGACATCAAATGTCTATCTCTTCATCCCTGGGCGCTTTTAATTTCGTACAGCTAGATTGATGTTCTGCACCACTGTGCAATGTAGGCAACAGAAGCAGTCATGCCAGGTTGAAAAATGACCCACAATTTAATACAAGAAATAAGGAAAAAAAGGGATTTGGTTTATTTTAAAGGGAATTCATATAAAATATGAACACAATTAATATCTTGTAATCACAGAGTTGCTTTATTCTGAACTTTGCTTTTGTAATGATTTTTCTTAAATATAAATATCCTCTAAAATTTTACAGAAAATTCCTGCAAAACAAAAATGTGCATCACGTTTTGTAAGCAAATTGCCTAGAGAAAAAAGAGATCAACGGACAAAAGTTTTTCGACCTGCTTGTAATATGCATTCTTCTAATCTAACATTTACACAACTACTTCTTCTTTCGACATTCTGTTTTGTTCTAGGTTGACGAATTGGATCACGAGTTTGACCGGAACAATATTTGCTTTCTAGTGAGAACTCGATACTATGGATAAAAAATAAGAATTAATTCTACAACACTTGATGAAAATATTATCGTTGTTTTAATTTGTTCATGCATGAATCAAAAAGTTCTGAACGAACTTCAGGGTAAATGTTATCCTTGTCGACTTCAATTTAAAGAACTGCTGTCTTTCCATTTTTTTAGTTTCGATCTTGTTTTGCGAGTGCAATCGTCAGCTTTCCATTACAAACGAAACGTTTTCTTTCATCTTCATTTCCATGCTGATGCAAGTTCCTACAAGATATTTCCTTCCGGGAACTAGAAAGTATCAGAAATTGAATAACAAAATAATGAGGGATTAGGTAAATCACTTTTTTTTAGCTTATTCTCTAATCTTTTCTTATCAAACATTTCTTTAAATAGCGAAATTTTCAAAATTTCGGGTTTGTTTTGAAAAAATACTACGCGATTTGACGTTTGAATCCATAACATCATCATTTTGATCGCAGTGCCATCTTAGAGTCATTTTGAGCTGCAAATCGCCAATGTCAGAACGCATATTATTTTTTCAAAACAAAGTTCAAATTTCCAAAATTTCGGTCTCAAATCTAATTAATATTGGATTTAACAACTCAATAAGGTAAGAAAAAGTGAATTACGTTGATCTGTTAAAAATTAAACCTTAATCTTATTTTAGTTTCTGAAAAGCTTGGATGTCAGGAAGTCTTCTCGTGGTAATCGTGTTTCAGTGAAGGATTTTGGAAGCAAGGTTATTTAAAGCGACCAACTTTTTGAAGAAACAACCCATACAAAATGTTTTAGTTCGAAGCATTTCAGAGGCGCTGATTACATCACTGGTATTCTTGAACAATAATAAAATTCCTAAAAAACTACTTTGTAATTTCTGGAACGTTCACTTGTAGGTATCCACCGAGTTTACAAGAAGACATTTGTTTGAACAAAAAAAACTCTAACGGCAACTGGCTATATGATAAGTAATCAAAATGTGAAAAAAAAAATTTAATAGTAACTACCTTAGGATTAATTCGAATCATTATTATGCGCGTAATTCCAACAAAGGTACACTGATTTCTTTAATCATATGCAGTTGAATTAACACGCTATTTCTATCCGTAGCGTCGACTTCTTCGAACCACTTCGTCAAAACCCTCAATAAACTTCGAAGAAAATAACATTATAGCGAAGGTGAAACATGAAATCCAAAAATTAAATCATGGAGATGAAAATTGTTAATTTATTCAAATCAATTAATTTTATGTTGAACATTTTATAAGAAATGAGATTTTCTAAGGAAATTTTGAAACCAAATTCTAGAAATAAATTAAGAATCCAAAGGGGTCATGCGTATTAGAAATTAGTTATACAAGTTCAAATAAATTCCAAATATGGTGACAAATCCAAACAAATCAAAAATGAAAATAGTAAAAATAACCTAAATATGACAATTTTTATAAGGTTTTTGGAGGAAGAGCGATCAGAGTTCTTTTTTTTTATTTTGAATCATTATTCGCATGATATTTTTGGATCTTGAACCTTAAAAATCTCTGAATGAAACAATGATCCGTTTAATCGTCATGTCACTAATTCATTTTTTGACGATTTTAATGGCCAATTTCTAGTCTTCTCTTCTTAATGGAGATTCTTCAGCGTTTTATGCTATCCTCTCTAGTGCTGAATGTAACGTTCTTTTAAACGCTGTCCGATATAAAATCACGCTGGTTTTTTGATAAAAAAAGGACCAAATTGTCAAAAAAAAAAAACAATTTCTTCTGAAATAGATTCTTCATGATTTGAATTCAAAATCTAGATGGATCATTATTAGAAAAATCACGAAAACCTTTATTTACAAATACAAAGGGCAATGAAACTACAAAATTGAAGATTTTCTTAAAAAGATTTAGTCATTTTCATTATCTGAAATTTTGCTGTATTTTTTTAAGAAATCTCAATTTTAGAAGCCATTTGTATTCACAGTCGTCACCCTTTTGTTAGTTCTATACGGGAAATCCAGTTGGCGTTGCAAGTCAAACAGCTTTGCTGCAAATCGCCAATAATTGTATACATTTTATCTTGATTTAATAACATTCCTAATTTAATATAAACAGAGGAATTTCTCAATTAACCCTTCGATTGAAAATGAAGAATCGAAATGTAAGTTAAAATAAATATTATTTTTCAATTATTATCATTTCGCTTAACAATTTTTAATCATGGTAAATTCTTGCCTTCATCTGAAGATTATTTAAGAATTCGGATTTAATTTCATTTCAAATCTCGTGTTTTTAAAAAATAGGTATTCTAATTCTTTACACTGATTCTCATGTCCAAAGCTTTAAATTCAGTTTTCATTCGAAATTTTAATTCACATTGGTTTTCTGTTTTCCGAAAATATTGACTTTAATATCGAATTCAAAAAAAGAACCATTATTTTGAATTATCTGTTAATAAATTTACCGGAAATATCATTGATTTGAAACTTTGATTCTGATGTATTTTGAATCTTATCCGTAATTTCTTTTTTTTTTTTTGAGTTTATGTGATGGTCGTGAGTGAGAAAATTGTTTGAGAAATAAAATCCTTTTTTATTGTGTATTTTTGCTATTGTTATTATTTGGTATTGTTTATCATATATCATATATATGTACAATTCAAACGTATCTTTTTCATCAAACATTTCAAGTTGCTATTTTAACTAACATACTTCGAGTTGCTTTGAGTGCGCATTTTGAAAGACAGGGTTTTCGATTTTCTAAAAGCTCTCTCTCTCTCTTCAATGATAAGATCTGATGATTGAAAATCACTCTACCCGCATACAATAACATGGAAATTAACAGGCAGACAACTAATCATAATGTGCCTTTTGACATATTTTTGAAGGCTTTGAGACTTAACAAATCACGAAGCGCTGTTTGACAAAGAGGAATATTTTCGTTTTATATTCATATAACAATCAGAGCACTTTGACGACCATATTAATCTTATTAACACTCTTCTATCACGCATAATTGGTTGAAAGATTAAAATGTTGCGTTCTTCATGAGTCATTTTGCTCATCTCATAAAATGTTTCAAAAGATAAAAATCTTAAATCGTTGTTAACATATACACCATCTTGTGTGCCACACATTTCACTATCGGTTTAATCAGATTTTTCCTATGAATCTCTTCAAACGCGGCAATTCAACTGAACATGCTTGGAAAAATATTTTCAATACTTCTTAAATATTTCAAAACAAACATTTTTGACACCTGCCCAATATGATTCAACTTGATCTGCGAATCACGTTTCAAAATAACATCTGGATAATGGTTTAAAAAAAAACTACAAATCGAATGCTATCTCATATTGCTTAATATGTAAAAGCAGCATATCCACAATCGAGTCCCATCACATCGGAGGAATTGAACATCTGTACCGTGGCGCTACACACTCGATTAATAAACTGCACCATTAGCCATAAACTGACAGCTCGTTTAAATTTAATTGCACATACGAACGTCGGGACCATCTCCATCGGTTTTCTAGCTACTGGAAAGCTTTTTACTGACCTATTCTTGTCTCACCCGCGTGATGGCGACAAACGAGTTCAATTCAATTCTATAACGCATTTGAGTGCTATTCTCCGATCTACCGGGCCTCGAAAAGGATGAAACCAGAGAAGAGGAAATAAACTAACTTTATCGCTTTATTGACAAACGGAGCATTTCAACGTGCAAGGTTACCAACCTTCTATTGCGATTCGCTACTGGCTGCTAATCTGTTGCACCGCAGTTCGTTGCTCCAATTTTCCCGCTTCGCTCTTCCCGTAGATTGATGTATTCCAATTTTTGTTTTCTTTGGCTGTCTGGCGGCTCTGTTTATATTCACGCCAACTCCTCGGTTGTTGATTCCGCTGTAAATTGGTTGTTTTCGTCTTCACCCACTCCCTTTTTCGATCGAAACCGTAATTTGCTTTCACTGCTTTGAAACTTTATATTTCGACGCTCACGAACCGAACGGAGGAACTTCGCTGGAGCGTATTTTTCACCGACACTTATTTTTGACTTATTTTTGAAAACACAACGCCTGCTCCTCCCCTCAGGACACTCCGAAACACTTCCCACTGGCACCGAAAATTGCAGAACTCGTCTGCCGAGAGCCTTCTCCTATTTCAATGCGATTATTCTTTTCGCTCCCATTCGTACTGACGGCGACTTGAACTGAGCCGTAAGGCTTTTCACTTCACTGAATGGGGGCCAGCATGGGCTCTGGAAATCGAATACAAATTAATAGATCACAGTGGCCGCACAGTGGTAAACACTAAGCCAATAGACAACTTGTGGCCATCGAAGTACCCTTTCGGTATTCGGTTTTATTTTTCGCAATGAAAAATGGAACGTGGAAACCTAACCCTCCCTAGAGGTTCGGCAGGCTGGAAGCACAAACAGAGCGCCAGGAACACTTCTAACTGCATAGGCCGTTCAAGATTGGCCGCTAATGGGTGGCACGTTGCCCACGTAAATATTTTATGTAATTTACTTCTGGAGACGAGCTTCCCTGAGCCTTTCTGAAGCCAGACCGGCTGATTCCCTCGTTCGGATGACAAACACTGCTCACCCAAGCGCTTTGCGGCATTGGAGCCGTTCTCGTTTCGGAACTTGCTCTGCAAGAATTATCTTCGTTTCTGTTTTGATCGACCGTTCACTCGGTGCGGCCTGCTTGATAGCAGGAGCTGCGGATGCGGACGTACGACGTCAAACCGGTCCCATGAGCTCTGATTGGCCCGGCTTGTGTGGGTTGGGTTGCAGAGCACATAACAAAATCGATCACTTTTTCCCAATTTTTCTTCACCCCGACAAGGAACGTGACACACGCTCTCACGATGTGTTTTCCCCAAAAGGATTTCTTCAATATTGAACTTTCGGTTGTTTATTCTCGTCGTTTGGCCGTCCCGATGAAAACTAGCCTTTTCTTTTTCGATTTTTCCTTTGAGCACAAGATACAAGAATGTGTTTTTGATAGCACTGCAAATTCAGCCACCGATATTTTAGAACCTTTGCATAATTTGACGGATTGTTGCTGACGTTGTTTTCGTTCAGGTGTATATATTTTACAAACAACCGCCTTGGCCCGGCTGTGTATCATCAAAACGCAGAACTGTAACGTGGTTTTTTCCTTATACTGCTGACTTGAGCAGATTATTCTACGCGTATCGACTTTGTTTTGCAACCGATTTTCGCCAACCCCTCATTTAAACACCCCCGATAGAAATTATCATCCCAAAATGCCCCGCACTCATCGGTTTCCAGAACTGGCTTTCACTGACAACATAAACAACACTGCATCCCACCCATTATCGTTGCGTGCATCCGTAAGCGCGAGGGTGCGTTCCACGCTCGTTCGTGATCCCTCGAGGATGTTTATTATTCCAGAAATCGTCGCACAATCGTCCGATAAATGCCGCACGTCACGACACGAGACTATTCGTATCCGTACGGTTCATAAACACTCGCTACGAACCGAGCCACCCGACCTCCCGATAGAAACTGGAGAATTGCGACACGAGGAACCCACCGCAGCGGCAGCTCCGGATTTGTGTTTCGAACCCAGAAAACGGGAGCTCTTTCGCTTTCTCCCGTATCGGTGGGTGGCGATTGTTGCATTTTTCGAACCGCACGGACACTCACCGTTGCGTTGTTGCCACCCATATCGTAACGCAATTGCAATCTTCTGCATGCCTACTTTGTATCAACGTAAACAGACAGAGAGGCTGCAGCACGCAATCCGTTTTCGACCATCACCAGCCATATCGGAGAGTGAGTTACCGCTCTCTCTCTCTGTATCTCTCTCTCCGCTGCAGTATGACGATTTTGTTTTGGTGGTGAGAATCTGTTTTGCTACCGGTTGGAAAAGTTCTTATTGGATTCGGTTTTATACGTTCTCCATGCTGGAATCCTCTCAATCTGACAAGAGCGTTACGGTGGCTCTCCAAATTTTAATAGTCTGGCCAATGTTGTCGATTGAAGCATGATTTGGTAAAGTAAACTTTCGTATTCTGGAGGAAATTTGTCATTAGACGAAAATTTTAATTCTGACTTGTTAAATCACAAAACTCGAACAATATTATTTGACATTGCATTTAGAAATTAGGCTGAAGATATTAAATTTATCTTCAGTATTCCAATGTAATGCACCCATAAAGAAGCATTTGGCATCCTAGAAAACTTAAAAATATGGAGCGTTACGTTTTTTTTCTTTCTAGGGAATGAATTTATAGCAAACAAACCCGGTGCTACTGATTAACTTCAAAGGTTATAAATCAAAATTTTAAAGCCGAATAAGTACCTAAACCAATTTTCACATTCAAGATGTTTGACACAAAAAAAAACCATCAATTTTAAGCACATTCAAATACAAACCTCTAAAAAAGGAAAAATAGGTACGTTTCGATAACATTCAATAACAGATTACATTGAAAACAACACACATATTTGTAGGCAAAAATCAATTGAAGTACTATGCTTAAAATGAAATCTGAATCGAAAATCTTAAATCTGAAAACTGAATTTGAATTCTGAATCTAAAATCTGAATCTGGAATCAGAATCTGAATCTGAAATCTGAATCTGAAATCTGAATCTGAAATCTGAATCTGAAATCTGAATCTGAAATCTGAATCTGAAATCTGAATCTGAAATCTGAATCTGAAATCTGAATCTGAAATCTGAATCTGAAATCTGAATCTGAAATCTGAATCTGAAATCTGAATCTGAAATCTGAATCTGAAATCTGAATCTGAAATCTGAATCTGAAATCTGAATCTGAAATCTGAATCTGAAATCTGAATCTGAAATCTGAATCTGAAATCTGAATCTGAAATCTGAATCTGAAATCTGAATCTGAAATCTGAATCTGAAACCTGAATCTGAAATCTGAATCTGAAATCTGAATCTGAAATCTGAATCTGAAATCTGAATCTGAAATCTGAATCTGAAATCTGAATCTGAAATCTGAATCTGAAATCTGAATCTGAAATCTGAATCTGAAATCTGAATCTGAAATCTGAATCTGAAATCTGAATCTGAAATCTGAATCTGAAATCTGAATCTGA
The DNA here is from genome assembly GCF_029784155.1 of Uranotaenia lowii. Classification (NCBI taxonomy): domain Eukaryota; kingdom Metazoa; phylum Arthropoda; class Insecta; order Diptera; family Culicidae; genus Uranotaenia; species Uranotaenia lowii. The sequence continues at coordinate 162,011,298 of NC_073691.1, read as the reverse complement.
AATCTGAATCTGAAATCTGAATCTGAAATCTGAATCTGAAATCTGAATCTGAAATCTGAATCTAAAATCTGAATCTGGAATCTGAAATCTTAATCTGAAATCTGAATCTGAAATCTGAATCTGAAATCTGAATCTGAAATCTGAATCTGAAATCTGAATTTGAAATCTGAATCTGAAATCTGAATCTGAATCTGAAATCTGAATCTGAAATCTGAATCTGAAATCTGAATCTGAAATCTGAATCTGAAATCTGAATCTGAAATCTGAATCTGAAATCTGAATCTGAAATCTGAATCTGAAATCTGAATCTGAAATCTGAATCTGAAATCTGAATCTGAAATCTGAATCTGAAATCTGAATCTGAAATCTGAATCTGAAATCTGAATCTGAAATCTGAATCTGAAATCTGAATCTGAAATCTGAATCTGAAATCTGAATCTGAAATCTGAATCTGAAATCTGAATCTGAAATCTGAATCTGAAATCTGAATCTGAAATCTGAATCTGAAATCTGAATCTGAAATCTGAATCTGAAATCTGAATCTGAAATCTGAATCTGAAATCTGAATCTGAAATCTGAATCTGAAATCTGAATCTGAAATCTGAATCTGAAATCTGAATCTGAAATCTGAATCTGAATCTGAAATCTGAATCTGAAATCTGAATCTGAAATCTGAATCTGAAATCTGAATCTGAAATCTGAAATCTGAATCTGAAATCTGAATCTGAAATCTGAATCTGAAATCTGAATCTGAAATCTGAATCTGAAATCTGAATCTGAAATCTGAATCTGAAATCTGAATCTGAAATCTGAATCTGAAATCTGAATCTGAAATCTGAATCTGAAATCTGAATCTGAAATCTGAATCTGAAATCTGAATCTGAAATCTGAATCTGAAATCTGAATCTGAAATCTGAATCTGAAATCTGAATCTGAAATCTGAATCTGAAATCTGAATCTGAAATCTGAATCTGAAATCTGAATCTGAAATCTGAATCTGAAATCTGAATCTGAAATCTGAATCTGAAATCTGAATCTGAAATCTGAATCTGAAATCTGAATCTGAAATCTGAATCTGAAATCTGAATCTGAAATCTGAATCTGAAATCTGAATCTGAAATCTGAATCTGAAATCTGAATCTGAAATCTGAATCTGAAATCTGAATCTGAAATCTGAATCTGAAATCTGAATCTGAAATCTGAATCTGAAATCTGAATCTGAAATCTGAATCTGAAATCTGAATCTGAAATCTGAATCTGAAATCTGAATCTGAAATCTGAATCTGAAATCTGAATCTGAAATCTGAATCTGAAATCTGAATCTGAAATCTGAATCTGAAATCTGAATCTGAAATCTGAATCTGAAATCTGAATCTGAAATCTGAATCTGAAATCTGAATCTGAAATCTGAATCTGAAATCTGAATCTGAAATCTGAATCTGAAATCTGAATCTGAAATCTGAATCTGAAATCTGAATCTGAAATCTGAATCTGAAATCTGAATCTGAAATCTGAATCTGAAATCTGAATCTGAAATCTGAATCTGAAATCTGAATCTGAAATCTGAATCTGAAATCTGAATCTGAAATCTGAATCTGAAATCTGAATCTGAAATCTGAATCTGAAATCTGAATCTGAAATCTGAATCTGCAATCTGAATCTGAAATCTGAATCTGAAATCTGAATCTGAAATCTGAATCTGAAATCTGAATCTGAAATCTGAATCTGAAATCTGAATCTGAAATCTGAATCTGAAATCTGAATCTGAAATCTGAATCTGAAATCTGAATCTGAAATCTGAATCTGAAATCTGAATCTGAAATCTGAATCTGAAATCTGAATCTGAAATCTGAATCTGAAATCTGAATCTGAAATCTGAATCTGAATCTGAAATCTGAATCTGAAATCTGAATCTGAAATCTGAATCTGAAATCTGAATCTGAAATCTGAATCTGAAATCTGAATCTGAAATCTGAAATCTGAATCTGAAATCTGAATCTGAAATCTGAATCTGCAATCTGAATCTGCAATCTGAATCTGAAATCTGAATCTGAAATCTGAATCTGAAATCTGAATCTGAAATCTGAATCTGAAATCTGAATCTGAAATCTGAATCTGAAATCTGAATCTGAAATCTGAATCTGAAATCTGAATCTGAAATCTGAATCTGAAATCTGAATCTGAAATCTGAATCTGAAATCTGAATCTGAAATCTGAATCTGAAATCTGAATCTGAAATCTGAATCTGAAATCTGAATCTGAAATCTGAATCTGAAATCTGAGTCTGAAATCTGAATCTGAAATCTGAATCTGAAATCTGAATCTGAAATCTGAATCTGAAATCTGAATCTGAAATCTGAATCTGAAATCTGAATCTGAAATCTGAATCTGAAATCTGAATCTGCAATCTGAATCTGAAATCTGAATCTGAAATCTGAATCTGAAATCTGAATCTGAAATCTGAATCTGAAATCTGAATCTGAAATCTGAATCTGAAATCTGAATCTGAAATCTGAATCTGAAATCTGAATCTGAAATCTGAATCTGGAATCTGAATCTGAAATCTGAATCTGAAATCTGAATCTGAAATCTGAATCTGAAATCTGAATCTGAAATCTGAATCTGAAATCTGAATCTGAAATCTGAATCTGAAATCTGAATCTGAAATCTGAATCTGAAATCTGAAATCTGAATCTGAAATCTGAATCTGAAATCTGAATCTGAAATCTGAATCTGAAATCTGAATCTGAAATCTGAATCTGAAATCTGAATCTGAAATCTGAATCTGAAATCTGAATCTGAAATCTGAATCTGAAATCTGAATCTGAAATCTGAATCTGAAATCTGAATCTGAAATCTGAATCTGAAATCTGAATCTGAAATCTGAATCTGAAATCTGAATCTGAAATCTGAATCTGAAATCTGAATCTGAAATCTGAATCTGAAATCTGAATCTGAAATCTGAATCTGAAATCTGAATCTGAAATCTGAATCTGAAATCTGAATCTGAAATCTGAATCTGAAATCTGAATCTGAAATCTGAATCTGAAATCTGAATCTGAAATCTGAATCTGGAATCTGAATCTGAAATCTGAATCTGAATCTGAAATCTGAATCTGAAATCTGAATCTGAAATCTGAATCTGAAATCTGAATCTGAAATCTGAATCTGAAATCTGAATCTGAAATCTGAATCTGAAATCTGAATCTGAAATCTGAATCTGAAATCTGAATCTGAAATCTGAATCTGAAATCTGAATCTGAAATCTGAATCTGAAATCTGAATCTGAAATCTGAATCTGAAATCTGAATCTGAAATCTGAATCTGAAATCTGAATCTGAAATCTGAATCTGAAATCTGAATCTGAAATCTGAATCTGAAATCTGAATCTGAAATCTGAATCTGAAATTTGAATCTGAAATCTGAATCTGAAATCTGAATCTGAAATCTGAATCTGAAATCTGAATCTGAAATCTGAATCTGAAATCTGAATCTGAAATCTGAATCTGAAATCTGAATCTGAAATCTGAATCTGAAATCTGAATCTGAAATCTGAATCTGAAATCTGAATCTGAAATCTGAATCTGAAATCTGAATCTGAAATCTGAATCTGAAATCTGAATCTGAAATCTGAATCTGAAATCTGAATCTGAAATCTGAATCTGAAATCTGAATCTGAAATCTGAATCTGAAATCTGAATCTGAAATCTGAATCTGAAATCCAAATCTGAAATCTGAATCTGAAATCTGAAATCTGAATCTGGAATCTGGAATCTGAATCTAAAATCTGAATCTGAAATATTTATTGTTTTTAATTTAAAATATCTCGCATATTGAACAGTTTCTATGGAATGATTTTAATTTGAAAAGAGAAATTTTTGAAATGCTCGTTACCTTTTTCTATAGGTACCATTTTGGAAAATTTTGAGTTTATTACAGCAGTTTCCAGCATGAAAGAACCCCGCAGAAAAACATTCTCCGAAGTGTGTTGGCATTGTTAAATTCTGCAAGTTTCCATTCAACATGAAAGTACATTCACACAATGTACCTGCTCCGAAGCGCCATCCGAAAATCGAGCTTCATTGTCCGAAAGAAAATAATCCCTTGCCAGAGAGCGATGTAGCTAGGCAAAGCGGACTAAAGAATGGCGAAAACTAAAACCTACGCTCAAGCACATCATTGTAGTACGTCAAGTACTAACCCTACCTGGCAGGATTCTATTTTGCTTCTTAGCCACAATTTTCTTTCTTCTGCCTTCTCTTCTACCGAGGTAGGACTTTAACCCGTTCCTTCCCTCTGTTGCATGCCGCCATGTTGTTTACAAGCCACAGCCCTCAACGAAGTTCTCGAGAGGGGATGTTCCGTTCGCTGGCGGAATGCATGGGTACTTGGGTGCAGAACACCCCTAGAATATTACCGGAGAAATTCTTATCCTGAAGTTGAATTTTTAAGGTGTAAATAAGATGTAAACGGTTTTGAATTGAAAAATCGAAATAATGATGATAATTGTACAGATCCACAGTATTCTAGCTCCAACTACCCCCGTAAGCGTGCTACCCGGATCTTTTTTTTAATACCGGTGGCGCTTTCCCGTTTCCAGAATTTTCCATCACTCTCTCCAAAAGCAATGAAGCACACGGTATTTGTCTGTTTTGTGAGGGATTTTATTTTTCTAAATTTCATGGCACTAGAAGTATTTTCCATTGTGCTAAGGCTCAAAGTGAAAACTCATTCTAAAGATGATCCAACACCTTTAGCCGCGTTTGTACGTTTTTGTTCCTGTTTATACTTTGAAGGGTCGAATATGTAAACCAAGTTGTGGGTGTCAAACAAGAGTAATCTTTCCTTAAGTATTAGACCATCACAACGGAGCGATTATAACTACAGATAATAGTGAAATAACACTGCTGAAGACCAAGGGGTTTCAACGAAAATTCCAGTGTATTTACTGTTCCAATAAAAAAGTTTACATTATAAAAAGTAAGTAAAGAAGGTACAAGAAGGAAGTTCAGAACAAGACTAACCCAAATCGTGTAAGGTACCGAAAAGTCATAAGCAACTTTTAATACTAGTTTACTCAAAAATGGGTGAACTTTTTTCTGTGTGCATGTAAGCAAAAGTTTGTTTACATGCTAAAAAGTGTTGTGCGTGTTGTGCAATTAATTTGTTTGTATTAGTTTCTTTTATCTTTGCTATGGTTCGTATTGATCTTGAAACTAGAAAGAAAATTCTGCACACTCTGTGCCCCGAAAAAGGTGTAGGGGAACATGCCCTATTATGCGTCACCTAAGCGAATCGCTGATTTTCTATGTTTTCCACGTACAAATTGTGTTAAAAATGGGTGTAATCGTTGAGGAAAAGTGTTTTCTACAAATGTCTATGATTTTTTATTACTCAAATTGCTATAGTTGCTTCAAAAACTTGATTTTTAAAAACCATATTCAAAGCCATAGAACAAAACAGTGTTGCAAATACGCGCCGCTGTGTATTCAATACTCGCCTAGCAGCCGAACACACCCGAAAGCAGCCGAAGACCGAAAACACACCAATACTTACAGACACTTTGACTGAAAAGAAAACCAAAATGGACTAATCAAAATAAAAAAAAATGGAAAAGTAGATTTTTCGGGCTGAATTAATGCTCAAAATATGGTTTTAGACTTTTTGTTCATTTTTAATGAAAATTGGCCTTTTTGAAAAATTTATGCTATTTTCAGCCTACTACGATTGGCGCGTTATAACGAGCGCATGGGCCGTAATAGACCATACCCATAAAAAGCATACCTTTGCGAGTTCAGTATGATATTTTAGCATTAAATCATAGTTTAGATTCTCCTCTATCGATGTGTCAGAAAATATTGTCTTATTCGTTTTTCCTTGCTTGGTGACACCTTATTGAAAGTGTTTTAAAATTTAGATCGAAATGAAGAAAAACCTAAATTGTGAAATTATCACGACACAGAGGCATTTTAAGGAAAATTCATACTTGCCATGGCTTATCACAGCATTTAAAACAAATTGGTAATACATTTTGCAGGCTTAAAATGTTTCAGAATCCTCCAAACAAAGATGGCGCGTAATAGCCACATGGGGCGTTTTATGCACTTTTCCCCTAACCTACAACCAAATCACTAAAACGTATCAAAAAAATACAGGTGGCCCAAAAAATGTGGTCCACGATTCCCCACACGCTGTGATTTGCAAATTGGTTGCGTTTGTGTGACTTATTGATGTTTTGTCAAAAATTCCTTTTCCACGTGGAAGAACATGACAAAACTAAGCACGGTGTGTTTCACAGAAGGACTTAAAAAAAACAGTAACTCTAATTTCTACAGTTTAATAAAATATAGGTTTTTCCAAGTCATTTGAACTAAAATTTAAAATATTTGGACGGTGACTCTCCATACAAATTTTTTTTTTCAAAATTTTTCGTTCAAATTTCCTTTTTTTTTAATTTCTTTACTGAAATTCTTCTCAAATGCTTTTTCTTTCTCAAATTTAAAAATTCAATAACGTTTGTTATCTGCATTTATTCACTGATTTATTCTTTAAAACAATTAGGCATAAAAACTGATATGCTTTTAAGCACAGAAATCAAAGAAAAATAAAAAAAAAGCTTGACGTATGGCTCAATTTATTCAATTAACTTCTGAAAGCATATAGTAGATGGTTTTCACAAGGATTTTTATTGGTTTTAAAAACGAAAATTTCAAAACAATTTTATAAAATAAAAAGAAAAAGAAATTATAAACTTTCACTATTATAAATCACTGTAGACTTAAGCAGTTGTTCTTCGTATTTTGGTGACAATTCTGGAATTTTTAGTTTAACCCAAGTCAAGCCAAAATCGAAATGTATAGTTTCATGTGCTTGCTCACTAAACCTCCCTAAACTGTGCCCCGTTTCTTTACAACATTCCATAACGTGGAATTTCAAAATATGGAATTTTGATGAATTCGGCAGGTCAGCTTCTATCCAAGCCAATGAAAACTTTTCAATTTTTTCTTTGAAATTCTCTTTTAAACATATTTGAAACAGCACTCAAATACGTGGCTTGTGATATAGCTCAGTTGGCAAGTCAGTGGCTTTCTGAGCTGTTGTAGATAGGCTGCTCACTAAAGGATTCGGATGCAGTTAAAAAATTGTTTCGATGCTTTTTCAATTGCTCCATTTTGCTGCCACTCACTCGCATTTTTTTTTATCAGCCCAAATGTTCTTGTGGGACCAGCCTTCTCTGTCAAATGAGGTTTTGCAGCTAAACAGTAAGGACAGGGATAACTCGAGCTGTGACTCATGATTCCTAACAGAATGTTTATCATTTTCAGGTCTGCAGCCACTACTGCCTCAAAATTATCCAAGTGGAGAAGCTCAGCCCACAAAACATTTACGTTAAAATGAGTTTCTGGAACCCCAGAAACAACAGCCAAAATAAACATCCGTTTGACTCCAGTTTCTTTGAATCGTGAATTTGACTCTCTTCTATCGCTTATGATTGAAAGACTAACCTTCAAGAAACCTCCACCACTATCGATTCCGATTTTTTAAAAGACCCTGCTTTCGGAAAAATGTCTTTCTTGCTCCACCGCGTTGACAAACCCTCTTACATCCTTGCAATAGACAACCGATTTTTGAACTTTATTCAACGCACTAGATTCAAAATTTATTTTACATGACGTAAAAAACATGGCTAGCTTTTGGTTGGATTCTGTTAATCCTGCAGCAACGTGAGAAGCTACGCAAATATCCAAGCTACGCAGCATCGAGTCAAGTTTCAAAGTACCTCTTGTACTTAAATTAATTTCGCGTTTTATCAAAAAAAAGATCATCTAACGAAATTTTCCGGGGAATATTTGAATTCATATTTGTCCAGAACGAAGGTTTTCCGTGCAAATTTTTCAAAGCTACATGGTTGTTGTTATTAGCGGATTTATCTCTCAGGAAGCTAGCTAAAATTGCGTCTCCACTGGTAGAAATCTGCCCACGAACAATGCCTAAAACATTCTGTCGGCGAGTGGTTTTCGTACACAAATGAGTTTTACCTGGCCCTGTTATATAGGAAATCATTTTGAAAAATCAGTAACATAGAAAAGAAGATTTTTAATAAATGTACATTAGATTACTATATCAACTAATCACTTACGTATCTCTGAAAAACACGTTGAACATAGCTTGAAATCACTGGGAATTGATTGATAATTCATTGTTTTTAGAGGTCTACCTTTCTTCAATTTTGCTTGACCTGGTAAGAAAGTAATTCGCGCGGCTTCACATATTTCGCAATTACAGGTTTTTGAAGCTGTTTTGAAATTCATAAGCATTAAAACAATTAAAAAAAATCGATTTTATTTTCCTCTTGTCACTTGTCGCAGATTCTTCACATACTGATGAATATTTTTTGGCGTTTTGTTTTTGTATAGGGAAAAAGAACACTCACTACAAATTCTGGAGGGATAGTACCATATTTTTTCTTCCAATTCCGTGATATAGGTGGATTTCAATATTTCGAACAATATTAGCGAAATGGAAGAAAGCCCTCGTTTTTTAAGGCACAATTTACACACTCTATTTTTGTTTTCCTCGTGGGACCTCATTTTGGCTTCAACACGTGGTCAACTAATAACTTCCGGTCGCAAACAAACTTAAAACTGAGTGATGTTTCTACTGTAGTATTCGTGTGATCTATTATTTGTATTACTGGAAGCTTCAGTAGTGACATCTATAATTTTTATTAGGTAGTAGCGAAGCCTCTTTTATATTGGCAGAATCATATTATTTCATTCAAATTTATAAAATACTCTTATTTCTAACAAAATATCTAGAAGCAGTTGAAGCCAAAAAGTTTCAAATAACAAAGAAAGGATTGTAAAGCCAATTTTATGACTGTCTTTAATTGATTTTCACTATGTCGTTTTGCTTCTTAGCTTTGGTTTAATGAAATTTGGTTCCATAATATCTTAAAATATTGAAAAAAAAACTACAAGTTTTCAAACAAATCTAATGTATGAAGACTCACCGACCAAATATTTTCATTTTGGGTGGAATTTGTTCAGAAAAAGCTAAATTTTACGATGGAACAAAAATTAGCGTTACTGTTTTTTTTTCTTAAACACTTCTCAAAAAGCACCGTGTAAGATTACAAGCGTATTGATCATATTTAAGGTTCCCCATCGACACAATTAGCGAGTATTTGTTTGATTATGTATGTAAATTTTTTTTAACTTTTTCAAGCTTAATAAATAAAAGAAGCATATGATGCGTATTTCAGTCAACAACATATAGAAAATACTACCTACTTAGAGCACCTGCAACGGTTTAGGCGTAAATATTGGTTTTAAGTATACCAGTTTAAGCACAATTTGAAATTTTAGAATCGGCTAAAACACCCACTCCCCTCCGGTGTAGGAGCAAATTCGAAACGGGTACACTTTTATTGCAGAACTCAATAATTGAGAAGAAAAAACCCATTTTATTAGAAAAATTGCATAAGTTTTGAGTTTCATGGTAAATTGTCTTAAAATTAATTTTACGAATATTGACAGCAAAAATGACTACACAACGAGGAAAAAAGGTCAATTGAAACAATTCTTCAATTAATTCAATCAAATTGCTTTGAATCAATGGAATAAGGTTTTGTTAAAATGAAATGAAAAAGCAATTTTATCCCAGTTATTGCTGACATTGATAAAAGAGATGAGAATTGTTTATCCCAAAGACAAAGGAAATTTTCCTTTGATTTGTCGACATTTTTGTTTGACAAAAACTTATTCCACTTTGTAAATTTATGTATGGATACAGAAAAATATGCTGCTTTTGACGAAAACTCCGAGCAATCTATACGAAACTAAAAATCTCTCAATATCTCAAATAAAACAAAAATTATAGAACAAACAATAAACATAAACAATTAAATATTTTATTTACCCCATCGAAAAAGTATTGAAATTTTCTTTCCGCTTATTTTTTTCAAATTTTAGAACGCTGACTGGATTCACTAATTTGTCGAGCCCAAATGAAAAGCTTTTTATTTAATTATATTAAATCGAGAATAATGTGACATCTATTATTTATACTTGATATGGTTTTTATTAACATCTTTCCTCAATTTATGTTACGTATAGGCTGGTTGAAGCGAAAAAAACATTCAAATAATATCTCAAAAAGAAACCATTATCACACCCATGGCCGTAGGAACGGGGGGGGTTTTGGGGGTTAAACCCCCCCCATGAGGGTCCAAAAAAGCAAGCGAGGTATTCTACTTTACACTTAAAATTTTAAATTCATTAACCAATTATGATCATAGATCTAAGTTATTCAAGAGTAACAATCTAGACTAAAAATTTATGAAAAAAACCTCAAAAACCCATCCCAAGTTTAAAATTCTGCTACAGTTTTTTCAATTTTTCTCACTTGTTCGTGGAATAAGGTAGCCAGAATTTTTTCAGCACGTATCAAGGCCGGACAAAGCCGAGCTGTTTTATGTAAAGACCTGGCAAAATCCGGCTATTTGATTTCAAAATTGTCGACCAAAATCGGGGAATATACGAGCAGTTCTGTTCAGAATCTTGGAATTACTCATCAAAAATCAAGAATAAAAACCTTTCAACCTTGCTTCAAAAATTTTGGACGCATAAATAAAAATAAATTTACAACACAATTGTTTTAAAAGTTTGATTTTAGAATGAGAATGAGAATCAACCCGGGCAAAATCTAGGCTATTCTAATGAAATCCGGGCAACTGGGTCGAACCGGACTTTTCCAAAATTTTATGTTAAATATCCAGGCCAACCCTGTAAAACCGGAAAATCTGCAACCTTATCATAGAAATTCAGGTTTGAATATTAAGTTTAAAATTAAACCCATTTTAGAAGTTCTGGTTCCATATTCCCGTAACCAAATTTGTATTTTAACATATTTTCGTATTTCGGATTTTGTATCAAGTTTAGGATTCTTAATTTTCAGTTCGAATGATCATAAGAAATTAGGAATGATAGGCTGCTTTGAAATCTTAGTTAGTAGTCATATCAAATTTGAATCATGTTTTTCGAAAATTATATATATTTCCAAAAATTTTATAATAGTTTTCCGAATATGAAAAAAGAAGAAGTTTGTTTTATATTCAAATTTGAAGCTCTTAAACTTTATTTATACACACAATTTGAACATTTAGAGCTTCTAAGTGGTGATCCAAAATTGAAAACTAAGATTCAGATTCATCATTTGAAATTCACATATTAATTCTGATCAACAAAACAGATTTAAAAATAAGTAAATGAAATAATGAATAAAGATTAAAGATTAAGGCACAACAGAGTTCAAATAAAAGATTCATGAATGAGGGCTTGGCTCATAAAATTCTGATTTGGAAATAAGATTCGGAAATCGCATTTTTTGTACATTTCAGGAATTGAATTGAAATTCGGAAACAGATTCAGTAATCAATTTTTGAATTCAGATTGTAAATTCAGAAAAAGATTTGGCTTGTGAATAAATTTTTCATTCATGATAAAATTGCTGAGGAATTCAAGAGAACATGAACTTGAATTTTTTCTTGTCAATTCAATTTCCAGATTTGTTCAATCAGAATCAGTTTGTTCAAAGAATTCAGCTGAAAATTACAAATAAAAAGAAGAATTTTAGTTAATTTTTTAAGTTTTGTTTTATGCAAAATTTCATTTATTATATTTCAAAAAAATCATCCTCAGGATTATCATTATGGAATTGATTCTCTATGAACATATATTTGAAAGAAAAGAAAGAATCTGTTAAAGAAACATGTACCTGATCTTTACCTAAAAAATCTGCACGAAATTCTATAGTTTCTTGGTGTATTGTTTAACATTTTTAATATTGTAGATTTATTAAAGCCAAATTTCAAATTAATATCATGAATTTAGTTCAAGCTTGTATCAAGCAGATTTGATCCAAAAATGTTTTATCTCTTACTGTTTATTTCAACATTTTTATTTATTTTCATCAAAGGTTAGAATCGTGGAATTTGCTTAAAAGTTTGGAAGATTGGGCTTGTTTTAATTGAGTTTAGAATAAGCTTTTTTAAGAAATTGAAAGCTACCCTAAATAGAACTTATTTTATGCTCAAATCAAATAACTTTGGTCTACCAGACTCTTGAACAAATTCATAAATTTTAACCATCAATGAAGGCAAATTCTGTATTTTGTTTCTAAAGGTTTCATTATTAAAAAATAAGCTCACCCTTTAGGCTAAGGCTTTTCAATAGTTACGATTTAATACGAAAACTATTAAATCGTAACTTAACTTAACTTAAAAATATTATTGGACAAAAAAAAATCATAGGTAAAAATCAGTCACCAAAACCCCCCCCATGAGTCGGTTCTTCCTACGGCCCTGATCACACCCAATGTTACCCAAACATGTGTGAATGAAATCATTGTTGGCTAAAATTGTCTCACCTTGAACAAAATCGGTCTGTCGTATATTTTGAAATCCTGTTCCAAATTTGCATGAATTTGGAACAAAGGCGTATACTGTTGGGAATTTTGAAATCGCTAACTGTGCTAAAACAGCGATTTACGCCACCGGTGCCAGCCGGACTGTTTTAGCGTGGTCGAAAACCGTGTTTTGCATCTACCGTTGGGACAGCCCTTACCTACGAACATAGAGAAAAATATGCTTACGCAAAGCGACGACGATGACAGTTGGATTGAGAATTTTATCTCAACACACATCTGAGATATTCAAAGTGGCTCACGTTTCCCCATGGCCCACGTTACCCCACTCCCCCTTTGTCAATGTACATTTTGATAATTATGCGATTTTTTTTCCAGGATCTGCGACCGTCAATTTTTTGCGCAACACTGTTTCTATTTCAGCGGTTTGTGATACAAATCCAACTATTTTTGGACAGCCTACGACAAAAGAACAGTTCTTTTGAAAGAAATTGACAACGGACGATCTTGAAAATTATTTTGCATTGTTTTTTTTTTTTTTTCAATATGAGCTACAAATGTACTACTGCATTATTTTTGTCAACCGACAGATGAAGGTTGGTTTATACACTCCCAAAAAAAACATCAAAAAACGTTAAATTAACCGGAAACAGACTGCTAAAAATTTTCGATTTTTTATAAGCCAAACGGTGAACCTAAAATGGTTTGGTCAAATCTGCCCTCATTCTGGGTACTTCATGAGAATGCTCTATGCCTATAATGGAGGCTATTCGTGGGCAATGCCACATGAATGAAAAAATAATGGCTTCAATTGATTTTGGCAAAACACTCCCACATTTCCCCGAATCAGCGTGTACTCACCGCTTACAGAACGCGGGCTCGGACCTCCTCTCAGCTGCTGCTCGGCCTTTGGCCGCCCTACGACCGGGGCCAATTGGGTGCACCTTAGTCCCGTGGCTATCATTCGGCCGCCCTACGACCGGGGCCGATTGGTGGTACCTCGGCGCCGCTGCTGCTGTTTGGCCGCCCTAGGACCGGGGCCAATTGGTGGCACCTTGGCGCCGCTGCTGCTGTTTCGGCCGCCCTAAGCCTGGGGTCGATTGGTGGCACCTGGGTACCGCTGCTGCTCTTCCGGCCGCCCTAAGCCTGGGGCCGATTGGTGGCACCTTGGCGCCGCTGCTGATGTTTCGGCCGCCCTAAGCCTGGGGCCGATTGATGGCACCTTGGCGCTGCTGCTGCTGTTGAGACTCTATGCCGGAAGACCTCCACTCTTCTTCACGACAGAGTCCCGGTGCCTCAGAGTGATTGTTGTGCTGCTCGGCGATTCGGAGTACCGATTGGCAGCACTGCGTGAACTGTAGCCCTACGCCTACGGCGCATCCTGGGGTCTACCAGGGGGCTGCTGATTTTCGTATATTCGGCTCACGTGCCGGTTCCCGGAATTGCCGCGCCGGTTGATGATCGGAGATGAGGGGAGGAAAAAAGAGCCCTGAGGAAGCAGAAAGGAAACGCTTAAAATGCTGGCTTACGGGTCTAGTGCGTACGACTTACGCAGCGTGGTTGTACGGCTCTTTTTGTTTTTTCCTGTCCGCCTCTTCTGGCCGGCTCGTCTCGTCGATAGGTTTCTGTCAAGATGCAGAAATTTTCATTAATTCGAGATTATTGGTGCACTGCAGGGTAGTGCTTACCTTTTTCTTTTCTTCGGCCAAATCTATTGCAGGTGTTGGGCTACACCTTCCGGCTCTTCGGGCACGCGCTCTGGAGTGGATTCCTGCACGGTGGGGTGAGAAACTGTTAGCGCAAGATGATCGGTGGACTGCACGGTAGGGCTTACCTGCTTTTTCGGCAAATCCGCGAACGCAAAACCACTTCCCGATTTCAGCGGCACTTTTTTCCGTCTGTTCACGACGGTGCTAGGAACGAAATGGCGGATCTGTTCCGCGTGGCCCGTTTGACAGCTCTTGTTGCACGCTGCGTTTGCTTTCCTCATTTTTGGGTGCTCTTAACATCAAAATGTACGCTTGGCGCATTTTAACCGATTTTGGTTTCATAATAGCAACATGCTAATTTTACTCTATATGGGGATGGGTTTTTATGTGTTAATTTGCCAATCGCTCGTATCGTGAAATATTTTAGGACTAAACCATGGATCACTACAAATCTGGACGCACTATTTATTTTACCATAGTGCTCCTAGTTGTCGGATCTGGAATGTTTTGGCAGCACTTTGTAGAAGAATGTTTCTTCTACCAGTGCTGCACAATTTCATTACGATTCGTTTTGTTTCAAAAAAGTTACACGTGATGGAAGCCGCGAGATGAAAATAAATTTTGAACACCCACGTCAAAAACCCGACGTGGTTGGGTTCAAAAATCGCGAAATCGTTAAAAATGGTCAAATCAACCGTGTGTAGCGTTCTCAAACGTTTCCGTGAGATGCGTACTATAGATCGGCAGGTTCATACCAAGCGTCATAGTGGAATTAAGGATCGGAAACTGCATTTGAAGGTGTTGAGAACGATCAAGGAAAGCACAGGGTAGTCGGACTATGACATTGCCAAGAAATTCAACGCCGACCGGTGCACCGTCAGCAGAATTCGTCTACCCGAAGGAATACGATCCTATCGGACCAGTAAGCAACCAAACCGGACATTGAAGCAGAATTTAGTAGCCAAAGGATGTGCCCGCAAGTTATACAAGAAGATTCCAACGAAGTTCGACGGATGCATCCTCATGGATGACGAAACGTACGTGAAGATGGATTTTGGGCAGCTTTCTGGCCAAAAATTATGTAAAGCCACTACAGTGGTGCACTGCACTGGTCATGGTGATGTCCCCGGCAACTTCAAATACGTTTTTGCGGATAAGTTTGCAAGAAAGTGTTTGATCTGGCAAGATATTTGCATCTGCGGACGAAAAATTACGGTTTTTGTGAAAAACAAGACAATGGACTCCGAAATTTACAAAGAGGAATGCCTGAAAAACTTTTTTTTTTCGTACATTAGATCTCACAAAGCACTAGTTAAGTTTTCGCCAGATTTGGCAAGCTGCCACTACAGCTAGGAGGTTCTACAGTGGTATTGGGCCAACGGGTGGATTTTGTCGAAAAGGACATCAACCCACCCAACTGCCCTCAATTCCGCTCTATCGAAAAATTTTGGGCAATTGTCAAGCAGAAGATGAAGAAGAATGGTAGGACGACTCGGGAAGCAACAGAGATGAAGAGATTGTGGAACAAAATGGCCGCTGAGGTCAGCGAATAGGGTGTTCAAACTATAATGAGTGATACTCAACCAAAAGTTCGAAAATTCATCAAAACAACATCGGAAAATTTTTTTTGTTATTTTTCCTTTAATGTGCAATAAAAACCCTACATTTCAAGTACAAAACATTTTTATTTCGTTTACATAGCTCCGAGATAGATCCGTTTTAATGCGTCCAGATTTGTAGTGATCCATGCTTGAATAACTTAGCTATAACCTTAAATGCAACATGCCCTCTAATTGTTCGGGGTAAACATCGCAGCCAGAAATATTTCCATCTTGGCGTTTGTAGAAAGTTGATCGCTTGCTCCCGTAATCATTTCAAACTACAATGCCAGCAAGAACCCCCAATCCGCCCTCCGTTTCAACCGTTCACTTCCGCTTCCCCAAATCTCCACTGTCCACCAAGTGCGACAGATTCTCAGAATTCGTTCGGGACGTGTGGTGTTGATTACTGCCCACGCTCGCTGGCGGAAGTCAACTGGAATTAACAGCAGATTAATAGGCTAGTTTTTATGCCTGGCAGCCGGCCGGAAATGGTTGGCGGTTTAAAAGCGCGTGTTAATGTCCGGGAAAAGCTGTTGAATGTAATCGAAACCCGGACACTTTTGGCTGGTTTGCTTTCCGGGAGCTTGGAGCTGCAGCTGACACTGTGGTTTTCCACATCTGGATGGGTTTGAATTTTGCCAAACAATTACCCGGATCAAGTGGATAATCCGAAGCTAACATCCATGCATGAGGGGGTCTGTTTCGAGGTAAGACTGTCATGGAATTAGCTGCCCAATTGGAAGTTTTCCAACAAACCGTCTATACAGTTGCTTATTATTATTATTGTTGTTGTGTTGGTAATGTAATTGGATGATTGAAATAGTTAGTGAACAATCCTTTAATCCTAACCAACATTTTTTAGGGCTGTAGGCAGAGCTATGGCCTCGAATTGCTCCGATATTCATCGTTCAAAAAAAATCAAATAATCGAAATTAAATCACACAGCAATTGTAGTTAATAGGAGCCAAAAGCTCAATCATTCATACGTCTTTTGTTGAAATACGTAAATTGATCGGTAAAAGAAGTACATAAGGTCATTAATTAACGTTGACCTTTTGGAACCTGAAACATGAATCTTTCCCAGAGGTTGATCAAATGCGGCTCTAGGAATGTGAATGTGCGGCTTGCTATTTAAAATTAACTTTCCAATAGATCCCATAAAATTTTGACGCTGGGTCATTTGACCGAAAGTAATGTTCCGAAGGCCATTTGGCCGAAGGTCATTCGGCCGAAGGTAATTGGGCCAATGCATGGGCGTTAGGCCGAATGGGTGATTAAACCGAATAGACCGCATTTCTGCTGCTTCTTTAAAGAAACTGAAAGAAATAAAGAGCAACAAATTTTTACACGTGTAAGGCCATTCAGGAAACCCGGAGCATGTGAAGACAACATTTCAAGGTCCCAAAAGGGAGAATCAACAGTCTCCAGGTAAATTTGAATCCCATTCAATGTTTCACAAGCAACCTCAGTTGAATAATTTTAAAAACGCCCAACTTCATAAGCGGATTAGGTAGGGTAGAAAAGTATCCTGAAAGTGCAGCAGCTTGAAGGAATGAAGCAAACTTTTATCGTTATGAATGATTCAACGGAGGGAGAGTTGTGCCCGGTTTGGATCTTGGAAAAAAACCCGAAGGGGGAAGGTGGTCTGATCTCATCCATCTAGTTTCGTACCCACATACTCGGGCAAACAGACATTCATACATCGGTAGTTGGAAGCTTGGCAGCACAGTTGCTTTGTGGTTTTTCTTCGTTGAAGGATGGTGTAGCCAGCAAAAGTAATCTTGGTTAGAAACCGCACTCTTATAGCTATAGGTTATCCGTTCTGAATGGAATTAAATGTTTTATTTAACATGCCTGACATGCGTGTAGTTCAGATTTTTAATCGTTTGAAGGTGTTAACAGGCGTTTGGTTTTGAAGAATCTGTTAATGCATTTGTATTCAGGATTCAATGGCATCGGCATGGGTTCGATTCCCATTTCAGGACTGGGTGTTAAATGTTAATCTAAACTTGCCCACGTTTATTCAGTCTGCAAAGCCCTAGAATATGCAACGTTACACGATTATGAAAAAAAAGAAAAAAATTGTTTTATATTCAAACTAGCTGACCCGGTGTGCTTTGCTACACCTTTCAAAATCGAACTTTTTTTTGTTTCGATTATAGTCGTTTCACCATCTTTATGGCATTCGCGACTTTATCAACGTTGCAGTTGGCGGATCGTTATTGAAAAACTTATCCGGTACAACTGTGTTCGATGTTTACTCTTGGGCTGGAACTCACGGACATCGGCTCAGGAGACAACAGACTTGCCAACTGAGCTATATCACAAGCCCGTTACAAAATCGAATGATATTTTCAGAATTTACTCAAATTTTAATTGTTTTGTTGGCATTATTTTGAATCAAATTATAACATAATTCATTAGCAACCGCTATAAAATGAGAGCTGCAGCTGGAGTTTTGGATTGCAATCCAAAAATAACTTTAACTAATATTCTGAATCTTGATCTATAAATTTGTGTTAAAAATCTGATAATTCTAATTCGTTTTTAAGGCTTCGCCCTAAAAAAGGAGGGTCTCAAATAAATCGTACGCAAACAATCCAACTGATAAAATATGGTTGTTTTTGCTTGATATATTCTGGATCTATGCTAAAAAAGTTATAAAAAAGCCCCCCCCCCCCCTCGCCATCCCCCATGAGCTAAAATAAAGGAGCTTGTAGACTTTATTTGATTTGTTTTGTTTTGCTCGCCCAAACACAACCGGATATGCAGAACAAACTCGACGACCTCACCGAAAGTTCCAAGGCAGCAGGTCTCAAAGTCAATGTCGGAAAGACCAAGTCGATGGAGATCAACACAGGAAATCCCTCCAGTTTCATGGTAGGTGGGCAACAAGTTGAGAAAGTGGAGTGCTTCCAGTATCTTGGTAGCCAGATAACGCCTGATGGTGGTACCAGGAAAGACATCGAAACCCGGATCAGAAAGGCCCGATTTGCGTTTGCGAGTCTCCGAAACATCTGGCGGTCACGCCAGATCTCTCTACGAACAAAAATACGAATCTTCAACTCAAACGTCAAATCCGTATTGCTGTACGGGTGCGAAACTTGATGCACATATGCGGTGACGACGCGAAAACTGCAAGTATTTGTAAACCGCTGTCTGCGGAATATCATCCGCGCTTGGTGGCCTGGCAACTGGATCTCGAATGAGGAACTACATCGCCGGTGTCATCAAAGGGCGCTAGAAATCGAGATTCGGGAACATAAGTGGAGATGGATTGGGCACACGCTGCGAAAAGATGAAAACGAGATTTGCAGAGAGGCGCTAGATTGGAATCCAGAAGGTCATCGAAGAAGAGGCAGGCCCAAAAAGGCGCGCGAAGCCTAGCCGCTGAAATCCGAACTGTCAACGAGAATCTTGACTGGGACCAGGTGAAGACGCTGGCCCCGGATCGTCAACAGTGGAGGTCTTTTACCACGGCCCTATGCACCGGAGGATTGGCGCGGGATCATTAAGTAAGTAAGTAAGTGGGATTTGCTCGAAGTCAGCCTCGACATAGGTTTTATCGTCCATTAGTAGACACCCGCCGAACTTGGTCAGCACCTGGTCCTATAGCTTCCGAGCACGGATTTTGGCCACACTATCCTGTTTTATAATCTGTTTTGACTATTTGCTAGCTCGATACGCCTTTATTCCTTTCTGGAGTCGAATTTTCCTCACGGTACTATGGACAGCACCGGATTTTCTGGCCAAATCACTGTCCGACAGATTGGAATTTCTCATAATCAGTTCAAAATATTTCCACGCAATTTCCGATCGGCAGTTCCGCTCTGAAGATTGGCTTAAGGCTTCCGAATAGTCGTCAATGTTTCCTTATGCCGTTTGATAACGCGCCATACTGTATTTCTGAACAATTTCAGCTGTCTAGCTAGCCTAGATGCAGACCACAATGGATTTTCCAAATAACTGTGCATTATTTTTTTTCTCTTCCTTCGGCTTGTATGTTGATTGTTTACAAAGATCAGTCGATTTGCGAAATGTCAAAAATACATATGTGAAGCTGACAAAACTCCACATTCGTCAACCAGGAGCGCCGCAAAAGTTTGTTCCAATTCTAAATGAAGCAAGCTTTATTGTTCGAGATATCGAGATCGAGATTTCAGTGTTGTGTCAATTTGATTGTTACATCTGAACCAAAAAAAAATATTCCTCTCGTTGCAAAGATGTTAACCTGGTTTGAGCCATCGTTTAAAAATTCATTACCTTGTTTCTAGCAACTTTGTTTTTTTTATCGAAGTTCGAATTACGGCAGCACCCGAGCGACATTTTATCAGCAGAAATGAGTAACATGGCAAGTTGATATCCATTGACATGATGATACCCTGGAAGCTTATCATGACAACAGCCAATTTCCCCAGCTCATTCTCGTGTTTTCCATCAAAAACTGTAAAGTGTGTTAGGTTACGAGTGGCATTCGCGAGCTACGTTCCAACATTCGGCCTTCTTCATTTTGCTTCTTCCTCCCTCCTCTTCCCTCAAAGTATCGTCTGGCACCACCGGCTTTACTATATGTTGACATGCTGCTGCCGCGTCGATAAATTTCCCAACCATCGCAATCAACCAACAGCAACAGAACGAATGTCTCAATATCAAAGGATCGGTGTCGCTGTTTGTGTGCAGGTATCTGTGTGTTACCACTTGACGAGCTCCCCTCCTCAAACTCCGCTGCCCCGCCCCCTAGTCCCATCTGATATTGTCACAAATTGAATCCACCGTGCATTGCCGCCCTCCCGTGAGTTCGACAACTCTGCAACGCTGCCAGCGGGGATTTCACAGAGCACATCACAGCAGATGACAAAACAAGGAAATTACGGCATGTAATGTTGTGTGATCTTGTAGGCTCTCCCTCGGTGAACGAACTAGATGGAACAACTCGTTGCTCGAAGTACTCCGGGCAAGTCATTCCGCCTTCCACTCTCCGCCTCCGCCAACGAAATCCGAAAAGCTAACCCGTAGAATCTTGGAATCTCTTTTCTCTTATCGTATAACCCGGAGCCCATTTTCGGCTCGAGAACATAACTTAGCATGGCTAGATGGTTATGTGCTGAGCTGCCCTTGTTACGTTACATGGCCGCCACGGTCGAAAGTGCATACACATAGTAGCTGAAAGTAGCAGCGAATCCTTTCCGCTCCCTCACGATATGTGGTACCTTCTTCTAGGCAGCAACGTTCCAGGGAGAGGGTCCTGCGGGGGTAGAACTGACGAAAATGCTTCTAATATGCCGGCGGAGAGGAGAACGAGAGTTGGTACCTTCCTTCATCCATAGACTTGTCTCGTAGAGTCATCGTGTTTACATGACTATGAAATGTACTCTGTGGTGAAACACAAACTCGGTACGCTCACAAAAACATTCCCCCCACTCCTCTAGCGCTTTCGACTATGCTACTTCACTCCCAATTAAACCCCCTGAATCCAGCAGTGGGTGGAAACCAAACTCGGGCCTGGAACTGGCTTTGTAGATTTTATTATCATCAGGGTCATAAATTACCGCTGGAAGGCGGTGTTGTTACTTCCTTTCAGATCCTGTTCCGGCCAAGTTTGCTCGGATTTTCCCAGATGAATCTGCTAGCTGCTGACGTGTTGTCGTGAGGATCTTGAAATTACCAGCTGATGAGCAGCAACGACGGGAAACCGAGCGGGACGTGAGCCGTAGAACCGGGGAAAACGCTTTCCGATTCAAGTAGATTTAAAACAAGTTTTTCATTATTTCCAAGATCTCTACTTGAAGTTTCGAGTTATGTATCACAAAATTAACAAGTAGAAGAATTATATTCTCATCCGAGAAGCAATTTCTGATGGTTTGTGTGTTAAGTGGACTCAGTCATCGTAAAAGTTATTCAACTGAAATTTAACACGGATACCAGAGTAAGTCAATTTTGAGTCATCTTTCAACTTTCTCAAACCCTGACGCACCAAAAGTGTTGTTTTGGTTCATCACTGATCCACGATTATGGCAGAATTTTGACCGTTTACATGAGTATATGTCACCTTTCAGGTTTAGATAAGAGAAATTAACAATTTGTTCTGAAAAATTTATGAAGTTTCTTTTCTTTTAACTCTGTTATCATTTCGTGTTATCATGTTATCGTTTGTGTGCCAATTATGAAATTTCCTGAAGGATTTTTTCAACAACTTTATTAAAGACCAGACCGCAGACACCAGATGCCCAGACTGATCAGAATTATACGCTATCTGTCGGGGCATCGTAAAACCAACAAGAAAAAAAACTTTACGTTATATTTAGATGAAAAAAGTACAAACTTAACGTTATTTCGGCTGGTAAATGTGCAACACGAGACCCCATAGTGGTCATATCACCTCTTATTCACAACTCCTATCTCTATCTCCCCGCGGTGCCGATTGGGATGCGAGTAACCTAAGCGGAGATCGGGTGCCCAACCCCGGTGGATGCTTTGGTCGCATGCAGACTGAGAAGGTGGCCGCACGCGTCTGTTTCCCAGGTCAGGGGCTGCGTGCAACAACAACCGAGCGTCTGTTCTCCAGGTCAGGGGCGGCTCAAACAGCGTCTGTCTTGCAGCGAGCGGCTGAATTTATGAAATGCGGCTCCCGCCAGCTAAGGCCAAGATGGCAGCCTCAACGCGGGATAGGGACTTTAGGCTAACAACCTACTGCTCCCGATTGAAAGAATTGTTACGAAATCCGAAAGAAATGACCGACCTGGAACTTTGGCGACGACTTTTAGCACGAAAACACGGACACGAATTGGAACTTGGAACGTTTTAACCCTTGCCCAACAAGACAAGCTGGCTCAACTTGCTAGAAAAGCTAGCCGCTTCAAGCTTGAAATTCTGGGACTGATCGAAGTCCGTTGGTCCGTTGGAGAACACAAAACACAGTCCGGGCAAGTCCTGCTTTACTCTGGCATACGAGAAAAACATGCTTCTCGGGAACGAGGAGTTGGTTTCCTGTTAAGCCCGCAGGCCCTCTTTAGATGGGAACCGATTAACGAAAGAATAATTGTAGCCAGATTTAGAACACGGGTTAGAAACCTTATAATGGTCCAGTGTTATGCGCCAACTGACGTTGCCGATTTGCAGGAGAAAGAGCAGTTTCACAGTCAACTGAACAGCGTGGTTAAGAAAATTCCGAAGGGTGACATTCAAATCCATTTGGGCGACTTCAACGCAAAGATTGGCTCCGACAATCAGGACCTTGAGCGCATCATGGGGCGCCATGGTCTAGGAGAGATGAGCGTGAACGGAGAGCTGTTTGTAGAATTTTGTGGCATCAACAACATGGTGATCGATGGATCGCTCTTCCCCCATCGACCAGCACATAAGGTCACTTGGGTATCCCGAGATGGCCGAACAGAAAATCAAATTGACCACATCTGCAGCAGCCGAAAATGGAGAAGAAAGTCGGGTGTCGATACGACGTCCGCCGGTTGGAGAATCCAGAGGTGAAAAGGGCATATGTTGAATAGCTAGAATCCCGAGCTTCGGAATTACCATCAGACGGAACAGTTGAAGAACAGTGGTGTGGAATTAAGAATGCCTTTATCACGACGGGCCATGGTACTCTCGGTAAAGTTTGTGGAAAAAGAAGTGAATGGATGTCGGACGAAACTTGGAGGATGGTCGATGATCGGAGAAAGGCGAAAGTCGGAATTGAGCAGGCATGTACCGGGTCAGCCAAAGCAGCCGCCCGCTTACGATATGCGGAGCTGGAAAAGGCAGTTAAACGAGCTTGTAGACGAGACAAGAAAGCCTGGACAAACTCCCTAGCCGAAGAGGGAGAAAGAGCCGCGGCCAATGGAGATATCCGTTTACTTTATGACATTTCTCGCCGCCTCAGTGGTGCAAGGACTAATGCAAGAATGCCACTGAAAGACCGAGTTATTGACCGATCGAAAAGATCTGCTCAAACGATGGACGAGTCACGAATAGCGATGGCCAACAGAACCCGCAGTTCGTAGCGCCAACAGTAAGTCGCATAAATGGCGTCAACTCGAAAGCGCCCTCGCTGGCTGAAATAGAAGCGGTAATCATAAACATGAAATCCAACAAAGCACCTGGGATCGATTGCATCCCTGCTGAAATGCTGAAAGCCAACCCAACCCTGTCAGCACAAATGTTGCACCGTCTTTTCGCTGACATTTGGGATACTGCAAAATTCCCGACCAACTGGAGGTATCCTCGTAAAGGTCCCGAAGAAAGGAGACCAGACAGAGTGCGGTAATTGGCGAGGCATAACGTTGATCTGTACAACCCTTAAAGTACTCTGCAAAGTGATTCTGAACAGGATCCAGGAGAAAATCGACGCTACACTCCGACGACAACAAGCTGGATTCCGATCCGGACGATTATGTGTGGACCACATCACAACGCTACGAATCATACGGGAACTTATCAATGACTCTCTTTGGCTGGTGTTCGTTGTTTTCGAAAAAGCATTTGACCGACTTAACCATGAAAACATCTGGGCGGCTCTGAGGCGAAGAGGAGTACTAGAGAAACTAGTCCATCTCGTCGAAGCACAGTACGGCTGACTGACGATATTGTTTTGCTCGCCCAAACACAACCGGACATGCAGAGCAAACTCGACGACCTCACCGAAAATTCCAAGGCAGCAGGTCTCAAAGTCAATGTTGGAAAGACCAAGTCGATGGAGATCAGTATCTTGGTAGCCAGTTAACGCCTGATGGTGGTACCAGGAAAGACATCGAAACCCGGATCAGAAAGGCCCGGTTTGCGTTTGCGAGTCTCCGAAACATCTAGCGGTCACACCAGCACATCAACTCAAACGTCAAATCCGTATTGCTGCACGGGTGCGAAACTTGGTGCACATATGCGGTGACGACGCGAAAACTGCAATTGTTTGTAAACCGCTCACGGTGCTTCTATGGAAGATGTTTAAAAGAAAAAATACAGTAACTCTAATTTTTTCAGAAATGAAAAATTTAGCCTTTTCTGAATCATTTTCAGGCAAAATTAAAATATTTGGTCTGTGAGTCCTCATACGTTTTGTTTTTTTAAAGAGTTGTAGTCCATATTTAGAAATTATTACCTGTAATTTTTTTTTCCACTGCAATGGAATAGTAAGTTTTTTCATGGAAAACTTATTTTTTTTATTTTTAATGAAATATTTTGTCATTCTGAAACAATAAAAAATGTCAACGCCTGGAAAGATAAGCAGTGTTCGGCATCGCTAACTGAAAAATTAGCGCCGCTAATCAAATCGCTAACTCATACAAAGTTATCGATCGCTAATTAAATACGCTAAATGTGTGAAAAAAGTTATCGCTTTAAGCTTAAAGCGCTAATCGCTAATCGCTAACTGTTTATTTACCAACATTAAGCCCGGAACAAATATCATTTTTTTTCTTTAGTAACGCACTTCCCCCTTTCGATTTATCCAACTCCCCAAGGGGGGATTAAAGAAGTTTCAAGTATTTAATTTAAAATAAGATTGATCATATTTTCATAAAATAATATGAACAAAACCAAAACTGTCAAAGCTAGGAGTTTTAACGAGTCTCTGTGTTCTATAAATTGAAACAAACGATTTTCGAACAATTAAAGAAAGAGCAAAAGAACAGAATGTGAAAAATGGGAGCTTAATCTCTCTTTTTTTTATTTAAATTTTGGCTAAAAATTTACTCGATTTATCGGTTTTGTGCAAAGTAGATAGTATGCAATTTTGTTGCAAATAATTTTTTGTGCCATTCATTTTTTTTTGTTTTGGCATTGTTTTACATAATCCTCATTTAAAATCTTTAACTTGCTTTCCCCTTTTTCAAATTTGCAGGAGCATTGTCAAACGTGAACATTTATACAATTTCTATTTGAACTTAAAACGAAGGCTACAATAGTGATTTTATCTTATTTCTATATGAACTGATCTGTAAAATCTTACAAAAAACTGTATTGTGAAAGTAAATAGCTCAACCACTTGAAAAGAAATGCTGATGCAGAGATGTTGAAAATAGTTTTATATTGTTTAACTAGTTATCTTCTTCCGTAAAATTTGCTAAAAAAAAGTGCTTAAAGAGAGAAATGACACTAAATACATTTTTTCTTTAACTCTAGTACGCATTCCTCCAATGAATCCAATTAAACAATCAGAATGATGCACAATGTCACTTTGACTTAATTAATGAAAAAAAGTTTATTCTATAACTAAGAATTTGAGAGATTGATACAAATAGATATATGGCAGTTAGCGATCTTCAATTAGCGGAACCAAAAAATAGCGGAACTTTTCAATTCGCTAAATCAATCCAAACTTAGCGGCAAAATTAAACCGCTAACAAAAAGTTAGCGGACTAACTAGCGAATAGCGGATTAGCGCTTTTGTGCCGAACACTGAAGATAAGTGATTTGGACTTCCTGAAAAACTTAATTTTATATGAACATTTTATATTAAATTTTATTATTTGGAATATCCTTGTTATTATTGGTGTTATCCAAATGTAACATGAATTTATATTTATATGTGTGTATCTTGGAGATCTAATTCTGGTTAAAAATAAGTTATGATACATGAATAAGAACAGTCCAACACCATTTGATTGGTTTCCAACAAAATATTAAAAATCTTTACTTTTTTTTAAATTGTTCTTTGCAATATTTCCACAATATTTGCAGGCTCTGACACATGTGGGTACGCACTTTAGAAAACAAAAAAAATAATTTTTGATGATGTCACTCGTTTACGGCATTTTTAAAATAAATTAAAAGATAAAGGTTAAATTTAAACATATCTAAGAAGACCAGTTTTCAATAAAATTTAGTTAAAAGTTAAAGTACTTGCACTGAAATCCGCTTATCTTCCGCTACTTCACATCTATTTTAAATTTCTTTTTCTCATATTGATGGTGAATAAATTTTCTATTAATTATTTGAACTTCAGTTTTGCTTAAGAATTGAAGTACTGCTGATATTTTCATATTCATGATCAACAAAACGATGAAAAACGATTTTTTTTCTAGAGAAATTCCAATTTTATCGACGGTTTTGGACCAGATTTATGCGTTTTATTTTTTTTTTTGTTTTTATGGATTTCTATGGTTTACTAAAATCAATAATTTCTATACTTTTTGCCATAATTGGTATACAATTGTAGAAGTTATGATTGTTTTACTGTAACATAAATGCTTCATTTTGGTTCTATTTGATAATAAAGAGACCTTCAGTGTACAGTAGAATAATAAAAATAAGTAAGGGATGAACAAAATATGATGAATCTGACACGCTGCAGGCTAGTTTGCTATCGATAATCTGCATTCCACTTTTGCCAACAATACTGATAATTTTTGTACATGTAAGATCGACAAAAAGATTAAAATGCATTTTTTTTAGAAAAATTCCAAATTTATCACAGTTTTAGACTATATTCATCCATTAAATAAATTTATTTCCAAAAAACTGTAAAATTTTATGTAATACAATGAATTTAAGAGATGATCTAAATAATATGGTGGGTTGGAAATCGTGCAAGCTAAGATTATTTAATCTTAACAGTAATGCTAGCTCTTTGAATAAAATGGAAGAATCACAGGGTGCAGCAGGGTTACAAAACTTGGCCTAGAAAATAATAAAAATGAAAAGGTTAAAGCAAACTCCAGGCTTATAATGATAATTGCATCAAAAGACAGAAACAAGCAAAATTTAAGCTAGATTGCTAGACTGTTGTAGCGATTTGCATTGGGTCTGAAGTGCGATTGGAATTTTGAGACATTTAACTCAGGAGAAGTATAAAAACGGATTTCTCAGCAAAGATGTTTTGTGTATCGTTAACTTTCCAATATTTGTTATCGTAATATTTTTTTCAAAGCTTAAATTAAGGCAAACGTTTCTACTCCTGATCGCATTACGATAAGAGTTATCATAAAAAAGCTATAGCGGTTCCTAGTGTTTACTAATTTTCTTAATCATTGAGCTTTTTTTCAATAAAATTCCCTCCAGTGTTGCCACAATCAAAAATTCTAAAAGTTATGGATTCAAATGGATTCATATTATTTTAGATAACTCTAATAATTTCAGATAATTTGACCCTCTCAGACTACTGCAGGATTTGCCAGCCAATTTTTATTTTTTTTTTTTTTTTAGGATAGAAGATACTTTTTAAGCATTTTTTATGTTAAACAGCTCTGTAACTAGTTTGAAAAAAATTTGCAAATTTTTCAAAGTTTTCAATGACATTGTTGAGTTCAATTTAAAGGTATTAAAAGTTAAAACTAAGAGAATTAGCTCCTCTGAATTTATAAAACACTAAAAATATAATTATTTTTTGAAGATTTCAAATAGAAAATTTTCAAAAAAATATTTTGTATGGGGGGTCACTGACAAAATATTTTAATTTTTCGTGAAAATGAACCGGAAGAAGCTCTACTTTCTACCCATGCAAAAATTAGCGTTACTGTATTTTTTTTCTTTAAGTCCTTCTACGAAACACACCGTGCGCTGCCTGTGGAATGTGGAATGTGTTTCAAACGTGGAATTACATCGCCGGTGTCATCAAAGGGCGCTAGAAATCGAGATTCGGGAACGCAAGTGGAGATGGATTGGGCAATTCACGTTCGTTTTTTTATACCCATTGATAAAATCAATTACACGTGCGATATTCAAAAATGGTTCGAAATTTGACCAAAAAATAATGACAAAATAACTTATCAACAGAACAGCAAAAGTTTAGCTATTCGTACTAAACAGACTCGAATAGTTGAGACTGTTTGTTAAAAATCAACATTTTGTCAATTTTCGAAAAAAATTTTGATTATTTTCAGTCGTTCATATGTTTTTCAGACAATGTCGAACTACAACACTTCATTAATTCGTTATTCAAAGTCTAAAAAGAAAATCCAAAAAACATTCTTCGGAAATGGTGGCTTGTGATATAGCTCAGTTGGCAATTCTGTTGTCTCCTGAGCCGATGTCCGTGAGTTCGAGCCCAAGAGTAAACATCGAACACAGTTGTACCGGATAAGTTTTTCAATAACGATCCGCCAACTGCAACCTTGATAAAGTCGCGAATGCCATAAAGATAGTAAAACGACTATAATCGAAACAAAAAAAACTCTTCGAAAATAAGACTGTAGATCAGCTACGGAATGCTCAAACAAATTTCGCTTAGTGTCCAAAAAAGCTGAAGTTAGAAGCCATACGTTGCACATACGGATATATATTTTTGAGTTTTTTTTATATTATGACTACTAAAAATGTTAAGAAAAGGGTTAAAAAACCCGTACTTTTCCTGAATGAAATCAATCGAAGATTCTCTTTAATTCAACCACGGTATAAGAAAAGTTCAGATACCGGTATTTGGATAGCAACTTACTATCTTCTTCAGTGAGCGTTTATCGATTCATTCAATCGAAATCACTGAAGTAGATAGTAAGTTGCTGTCGAAATACCGGCATCTGAACTTTTCTTATACCGTGGTTGAATTAAAGGGAATCTTTCGATTGCTTTGACTCAGTACAATAATTCAACCAAGTAGGCTCACAACACATGATAGATCCGTTCTTTTCAATCAATGAACCGTCAAAATTGTTTAAGTCATACCAGATAAATTTTAAAAAAATTTAAGGAAATTGGCACATTTTTGCTGTTTTAGATTTTCAAAATACTAAACACAAAATTTTTAACGAATTTTCAAAAGTAGCTTTTTGTTAATTTCGCATTTTGATTTTCGCAAGTTTTTTAAATTCCTATTCAAAAACAGAAGTTGAAAATGCAAAAAACTAAAACTTAAGGGTGATACGGTCAAAATTTGGTCAAGGGAAAACGCGTGTAAATCGGTGGAATTGTTTATTTCAAAAATCGAATAAAATTTCTTTTTCGAGTTTAATTAGTATAAAATTCAGGAAAAATATTCAGTTAGGCTTCCGCCTTTTCAAATCCGACGCTTAACCCCTGCCTTCAGATTTTGTACAGCCACCTTGTCCACCTTCTTCGACGCAGAAAGCCAGTTTGCCTTGAACTGCTGTTCGTCCTTAGTAGTTTGTTTGGTCTTCTTTAGGTTCCGCTTGACAATAGCCCAGTATTTCTCAATTGGGCGGAGCTCTGGCGTGTTGGGAGGGTTCTTGTCCTTGGGAACCACCTGCACGTTGTTGGCGGCGTACCACTCCATGGCCTTGTTACCGTAATGGCAAGATGCAAAATCCAGCCAAAACAGTACGGAACAACCTTGTTTCTTCAGGAAAGTTAGCAGACGTTGATTCAAACACTCTTTCACGTAAATTTCTTGGTTGACAGTCCCGGAAGCTATGAAAATGCTGCTTTTCAAGCCACAGGTACAGATGGCTTGCCAAACCAGATATTTCTTCGCGAACTTTGACAGTTTCATGTGCTTGATCTGCTACCTTTCCCCTTCCTTTTGCCGTATAAAACTCCTGTCCCGGAAGCTGCTTGTAGTCGGCTTTGACGTAGGTTTCGTCGTCCATTACCACGCAGTCAAACATCGTCACCATCGTCGTGTACAGCCTCTGGGATCGCGCTTTGGCCGTCGTATTTTGTTTATCATCGCGATTTGGAGTTACTATTTTCTTGTTACTCGATAGTCCGGCTCGTTTTTTTGGCTCGATGCACGGTTGTAGACGATACACCCAGCTTATTTGCGGCATCTCGGAGAGGTTAGGGTTTCGCTTGAAACTACCGGCAACTCTCTTTGTCGTCTCAGCGGCTTCCGGTTTTCGATTTCCCCCCGATCCAAACTTCCTGGCTGTCGACAAACGTTCCCCAAACACTTTATTAACATTTGTAACGGAGGATTTGGCAACTTTTAGCGATTTTGCCAGCTTTGCGTGCGAGTAGCTCAGATTTTCGCGATGCGTGAGCAAAATTTTTGATACGCTGCTCTTCTTCCTTGGACGTCATTTTGACAACTGAAGAGTGAATTCCAAAATCAAAATAAGAGCAACACTCTTCACACCTTCAAAATGAGGGGTGTTCAGGTTTTTTAAATGCAAAATTGAAAGAAATACGTCAAGTTGATATTGACCAAATTTTGACCGTATCACCCTTTATTTATAAAGATAAATCTAACTTGGTGTACATGGAAGTGCAATATACGTTTCGAAAGATCTGGACGAGAGAATTAAAGGTCACTATTAGACCACATAAATTTACTGTGGGAGAAAAAATTATATTTTAGCGTTAGATCTTCCTTGAACAAATCCGTGTAGTTTTTCGTAAGTATGTGATCGATCATATCACATTCACTATTGCTTCAATTAGTTTCGGTATGCACGATGAAATTGATATGCATGAAATTTTTTCGCGACAAGAAATTGGGCACAAGAAACGATTCTTTCCATACTTGAAAAAAACACAGGATTTATATAATGAGTTAAATAGAAGAAATACGGACATGCTAAGTTAATTTAAAAGGTTTTTAAAAAGGAATGGAGGAATTCCGTAAGGCCTTGGTCCTTAGCAGCTATCAAGGAAACAAATTGATATATGAATTTACTCAAGGGATATTTGATCTACATACTTCAGGTAATGATGTTGGATCAAAAAAAAAAAAAATAATAGGTAGAAATTACTATCGAAATATGCAGTATCGAAATAATTTTCGAAATAAGTTTGTCTTAAAAAACATTTCGTCCCAAATCGCGAAAAAAAAAACGTAAAGAAAGGTCAAAAATCAACTTATTTTCAAATTTAAACGATAGATTATTCTTAAAAACGCTACTCAAGTTGAAACCCGAAATTATCTTGACCTACGGGAAAGTTTGTTCCTATAAATTCGTTAGTATAGAAACAGAAACGTGCGATTGATGTTAATAACTTCCTCAACAAAATCCTGTCCATTTCAGGTGGCTGCCAGTTTCATGATAACTCACAGTTCTAGTTGCCATGATTTATTGGCTTCAATTTCCAACTTACTTGCTGAAGAACTTTCATGAACTTTCCTCTCTAATTAAAATAAATTTCATCAAGGCGTCCCAATAAAAGCCATTCGAGTCCATTAAAAAATCAAGAAGTCCTCTTATGATCTCATTAGGACCAGAGCAGCAACATCGGGGGGGCCGAAACAAAACGCGAATAAATCTTTCCAAAAAGCAAGCCTCCAAAAGCGGCGGGGAAGTTGGATATAAAATTAGAAAGAAAAAAACATCCGGAGATCCTTTGGAGAATGTATGGCCACGACGACCAAGACTAGTGTCTGAATGAGTTTGTGTGTGTGTTGATTATGGAATGAATATGTTTCATAAATGATGAAAACCGCAAACAAAAACGATCCGAAAAACGAGGGGCATCCGCTAGTGAAGGTCGAAACAGGGAAACACGGCACCCCCATTAGAATGGTGCTTGGCTTCTAAGGAAATTGTCAGAAAATCACGCACCGAGCATTAGAGAACCCCGTGGTAATGACCAATAAATCTTGAAGCCCCAACCATTATGGGCTCCTTCTCATGCCGCTCTACTTGGGGATCGAAAATAAAGCGTCTAATATGATGCCGGTAGTTGTGGGCAATCAAATCCGGCTTTTTACTGTGGAATTCATTAGTTTTTAAGTTTGTTTATTCTCTTCTACAGAAGTATTGACAATGAAATTCTAAAATAGATTACCCACATCTTAAGGCATATTATTGAAGTTTTTATGAACGAACAATCGATTTTAGATATAAAATTTTTTGGTCAGGAGTCGCCAAAGGGGTTGTCGTTATTAACAATTTACAATTTTTGCGATGTTGACGGACTGAGATGAAAACTATAGTAGTCTTAAAGGACGAGCGATCGATTTCTGATGTCAAATTTTTGATCAGGGTTAGGAAAAAGAGGTCTGTTCGATAACACCAATTTGTCACTAGCTAGCGGACTGTAAAACTAGCTTTTTCTTCGAGTGAAATCAGTTCCACTCCACTAAGTGTTTATCACTTTCCCACTCTGGGGGAACAACTTATTTTGCCTGGGTGTGGGGTTTTCGGAGCGGTTAAAGAATCGCGTACGCGCTGTTTCGTGGTTGGATAAGAACTTATGTTTTATTGCCGTTTGTTTTCCTTCCAGTTCGGCTCTCTGGATCTCTCGTATATTGCGGGACGGTGTTGCAGTGAGACGTGAGATAAAGAGAAGTTAGGACTGTTAGCACGTCTCACTGCGGGGCTTCCAATAACCACGGAACCTTTTGTCATTACTAAACATTCCGGCCCCCTTGAAACCACCGGATTTCAACACAATATCTTACAAATGCTAGCAATTTTTACATAAATAATTCAATTCAAATATAATCTACGGTATATAATACAAAATGCGACCTTAATCGCGAAAAATCGACATCTTTAAGGGTGATGAACCCATTTAGTACAAATTCCATGCCAATCCAATTCAAATTTGATTTACCAATGTACTCTATACAAAGCAAAATGCAACTTTGTTGCCCAAAAATTTAAGATCTTTTAAGGGTGATTAACCCATCTATTTCCCATTCCCGTACGCCCATGGAGAATTCTCTCCCCAAATTCTCTCATCCTCGTGTGGTTTGTTTTGATTCGAAGATTCGTGTGACTGGAAACTCGACAGATTCAAGCTCCTGATTAGTGTAACGGGACAACAATTCGACGATTCCCGTTGATATTCGGAGTTGGACGTTGCACATTTTTGCTTAAATCGGTGCCACGCAATCCGTAGAAGCTGGTGAAACCAAGCTGCAACTTCAAAAGGTGAGTTTTTCCTCGATTCTAAGTGCGCTGAAGTGACGAACCTTTCCAAACATTTCAGCTCATTCACCCGGCCAGGCCAAGAGGATTTTTTTCTTCAATGTGGCTCCGACGTTCGCACGGTGGGTGCAAGAACAAACATCATCAATTAGTACTATCAGCAACGATGAAGCACCCAACATTGATAGCTACATTTTGGTTACCGATAACTGCCAGGTAAGTGCGCTCGCAATGATACTTGAATCCAGCATTGAACAGTTTTCATTTCATTCATTTTCAGCCTTTCGTGCAACTTCTTGCGATGCGTTCAGTTAGGCAACCGATCTATGGAAACAGTGTCCCGGGAAAATCATTCAAGAACGGCGCGATCGGTGAGTATGTTTTCCATCAATTATGAAAGAGCATAATTCACTCATTTCAGATGTATTGCAGCAACATCTGAGGGACCGTCGCACGGGGCTACTTGGGACTGGACGCTTAGGTGTTAAACGTAAGGACTTCACTACCACAATCAGGTCAGGGTACCAGGTTCGATAGCGCTTCCAAGGACTCTGTAGGATAGCGGGATCCGTACCTATGATGCTCATGGTGATGGACGAAATAAAAATATAGGTACACAAAGTGATTAACATTTCGTTGTTGGACATATCACAACCAGATTCGGGTACTTTGCCACGAAATAATCAATCATGCAAAACAAGAAACACCTTTTTCAACAAGGCGATCAATGAAAAATGTTTTCATTCATATACTGACTTGGCTTATAGTCACAGACAAACAGACGCAACTATTTATACGA
Source organism: Uranotaenia lowii (assembly GCF_029784155.1). NCBI lineage: Eukaryota > Metazoa > Arthropoda > Insecta > Diptera > Culicidae > Uranotaenia > Uranotaenia lowii. Next base: position 161,977,073 of record NC_073691.1, on the reverse strand, counting down.
CAATAAACCATGCTTTTTTTTACTTATCTGACTCAAAATCTGACATTTTGGGGGCCTCATTGGCCACACAAGCTTCTGACTCTTAATCTGAATTAGCGATCAGTTTGTCTGTCAAACTACTTCAAATTTCCGACTCCCATCAAGAAATAGTCTTCTGATTATTCAACAGTTGTTGCTCGACGATTTGGATATCAGACGTAGTCCTACTTTTGAATCACAGCTCACACTCTTGGCCTACAACATTGGCGTTTTTTCGACCATAAGATTTATTCTACGAAACGTCCAGAGATGAAAATAAGCAAGAACCCTTTTTTTCACTTTTTTGAGATTTTGGTAACGGAGCTTTCGACAGCGGCCCCGAACAACGGGTTGAGCTTAGCGATTCTTCATCTCTACGAATATTTTCTGGATATTTTTAAATTCAAATGCGAATATATTGAAAACTCCAAGCCTCAATTTAGTTTCAATGGACCATCTCATCAACACAAATAATTGACGAGTTGAGCGTTATATCTGAATTCAGACCAAATTTCTTACGGTGATTCATATTTCGTCTTCAGAGCTGTATCTCCGACCTGGAAGACGCCTTTTTCGAAACTTTCAACGAAAAATATTCAAACAATAAACTATCTAATTATGTGTCCCACTTCAAAGCAAGGGTTTTCACTATTGAATCTCAAATTCAAACTCTAACCTGACTCATAGTCTTTCAAATATTCAGGAATGTTTGTGAATGCTTCTTGTGAGCTCGAGTAGACCTTCCATAAGCCTTCCATGTTATTAATACATGATTCAAACTCAAAATTTTAGCAAATCATGGTTTCCAAACTGACAAAACATTTTGATCTTTTTGACTACGTAAAGGTTTCAAAGGAAATATCCGGAACTCTCCCGGAAACAACCCATCCAAACTCAGTTTCTTGCAGGGTTGGACCATCGTCCGAAACTTTACACTTGCCTGAACGCAACAAATTGCAGAAGTATTCTGCCCCAATAATCATATCAATCGGACCTGGGCTCCAAAACTCAGGGTCCGCCAATACCAAATCATGAGGCATCTTGATCCCATTGAGCGATACTTTGGTGGTGGGCAGATCACTCGTGATCTTAGGCAACACATGAAAACTCATATCTTCCGAGAATGAAGAAATTTCTGACACACGAGGCCCAATTCTTGCCTCAACTGACTCATTCGATTTAACTGACTCATTTCCAATACCTTGGACTCTCGAAACATTCCGACTTCTTCGGAGATGCAATCTTTTCGCAAAGCTCTTTGTAACATAGCAAAATTCAGAACACGAATCCAACAATGTTCTTGCAAACGTATGGTTACCAAAACGATCTTCAACACGCACTACAGCGGTTGACATAAGAACTCGAGGCGAACGAAATTTAGCGCTTTTCGGCCTTGGTGCCGCATTAAAAGTAAAAGAATTGTCTGTGGTGTGTTGTGGTTGAGTGTGGCGAATGTGTGTTTGTATTATGGGGTAGGAATTAGAGGAATTCTCTTGTGCTTGGGGATTTGTGTACGAAGCCTGACTTTGTTGATCCTGTCTAATCAACTCTTGTTCTTGACCTGAAGGTCCTGAGCGATTATTATTACGATATGATTGACTGTTGACTGTCGACTGGTTTTGTGAAACGGAGCTCTGACTCGAAAAACTATTATGCAACATTGAATGGTGCTTTCTGTTGCACTCACGACATGGTCCCTTGCTACAACGATCCGCAAAGTGACCAGAACCCAAACAATTGATGCAGAGCCGCTTCATCTTGACCACTCCAAAGCGCTGGGGCACTGACATCGCTCTGAACTTGCCGCACGCAGATGCTGGGTGAAACGAATTACCACAGAACACACAGTTGTTCTGGATTCTCGATGTGGTGTGAACGGTTGTACGATAGCGACGACTTTCGATGTCTTCTGACCTACTCGGTGCTATCGATTGCAGAACCAATGCCTGATCCCTCAGAAAGTCCATCACCTTCTGGTACGTCGGAACATCCTTTGAATTATGGTGACTCTCCCACTGACGAAGTGTGACTGAATCCAGACGAGTGCACAACATGTATGCCAACAGCGTCGACCACTTATCGGTGTCCTCTCCTATCTTGCCCAGCATTTGGATATTCCGATCGAAATCACTGACCAGGTGATTTAAAGCTTCGCCGCTTTCTTTCTTCAAAGGTTCGATCCCGAAAAGTGCGTCCAAATACGCCTTCACAATTAACTTCTTGTTTTCGTACCTTTTCTCAAGCATGTTGCACGCTACCTGGTAATTATCAGAAGACAACTCGATAGAACTTATCTCCTGAAGCGCTTCGCCACTTATTGCTGATCGTAGATACGTAAATTTATCGATATCAGAGAGACGTTCGTTGTTGTGAATCAAGCTGAAGAACGTGTCTCGAAACGGAATCCAATCACGAAGCTTCCCGTCGAAACCTGGCAGCTTGATGTCAGGCAGCTTAACGCGTGACATGGTTTCAGCTCCTTCCCCTGATCCAGAAGAACTCAACGACTCATTCTTCTTCGGACGTAGAGCCAAGAGTGCTCCTTTCAATGCGCAGTACTGCCCTTCCATTTCCAGCGTTTCTTCGTCGAATTTTGCTTCACGTTCTTCAGCCTGCCTCTGAAGCCTGCGTTTCTTTGCTGCCTCTGATTCCTTGGTATCTTCTTTCTCCTCGTCACTGTCGGCAGCATCCAAAAGCACCTCCAATTTCTGCCTTACCAGGTAGTACTTTTTCATGGTCGACTCTAACAGACACAATCTGACTTCAATCTGGGATTCATGAAGCTCTTGCTTATAATCCCGCACGAAATAAGCGACACCCTTCATGGAGGCTCGTAACTGGCGCTCTTGCTTCCTCAAGATGCTGTAGTCTTCCATTTTGTAAGCTATTTTAATTCAACACAGCGAATAACTTTGAAAAACTCCGAAGTATCACAGTACGCGATTATATAACTGTGAAATCACTATCTCTAATTGAACCAAAGGAATTCTACCAAAAATTCCAATCCGACACAATAAACTGACTGAATCACTACTCTGATTCACTAAAACCAACACAATCTGACCAATTTGATTCACTTGAATCCAAACACAATCTCTGACCAATTTCAGATAACCGATCTGACTCAAACTCAATGGATTTACTCAAAATCCAACCAATATTCAGACTAAACTGACTCAAAATCGCTCTACGTTTCACAAAACCGACCTTGACTGAGAGTCGCGACTTGACAGCCAAAGTGGAATCAACAATGATGACGAAATATCTTGATACCTCAGGGAATTGCACAAAATTAAATTTCCATCTACCCAAATACGTTTTCCAAATATTTATTATGAGCCAAAATTTTAATTTTTCAACCACGAAAATCTCACAAACCACACACCAACAACCACAGACATGCGCTACTTATCCGTATTATCCGTTGCATCAAGCAATCCGTCCAAAAACCGTCCAATGTTTCGACCAAAAGTTCTTCGATAATCTCCAACTCGTCTTGGGCACCACTGGCTACCACCACGCTAGGGTCTATCACTAGCGGCTTGATGTTGGTTGCTGGAATCCGCGATGGCGACCTCCCTCAGTAATAGCGCTTTGTTGCTATCGCGCGTCCAAAATGACGCCAACCAATCACAATTGGAGCGTCCCGATCACACAAAATGTCCGGCACTAACAAAAGGTGCACAAACCAACACTGTATTGTCCAGAAAATGTCCAACTATTTCACTGGTCAATCTGGTTCGAATGGACCAAAATGTTCGATAACACCAATTTGTCACTAGCTAGCGGACTGTAAAACTAGCTTTTTCTTCGAGTGAAATCAGTTCCACTCCACTAAGTGTTTATCACTTTCCCACTCTGGGGGAACAACTTATTTTGCCTGGGTGTGGGGTTTTCGGAGCGGTTAAAGAATCGCGTACGCGCTGTTTCGTGGTTGGATAAGAACTTATGTTTTATTGCCGTTTGTTTTCCTTCCAGTTCGGCTCTCTGGATCTCTCGTATATTGCGGGACGGTGTTGCAGTGAGACGTGAGATAAAGAGAAGTTAGGACTGTTAGCACGTCTCACTGCGGGGCTTCCAATAACCACGGAACCTTTTGTCATTACTAAACAAGGTCGTTCATGATTATTCTCATTATTGGCGTGTTTATGCACACGCTGCCCAAGTAACACAGATTCAGCCAACTAGCATTTCGATGTTTTATTATGGTTTTATTATGGCTTTTTTTGTGCAGCTCGTTTTATGAAGGTTTTATTATGGTCATGCAAAATGCTTATATTCTTGAATCGATCATCTGTTTACAGATAGTTTTGAAAACTCTCATAAATCTTCCATTAAACATACTGTTTTAGTTATTTAGAAAGAGTTAGGAATGCTACGTTTAAACTATAATAAAACACAAACTTAGAAGTTTGCTCCAAGCTTTTTTTTGCATGTTCTATAATAGCACTCAGTGCCTGATTATTAAACCGCCATAAAACTTAGTGACAGTTCTCGATCAAGACGTCAAAACAGGACACGCTCAGATTAGATAGCACATATTTGAATATGAATTCCCATTTTTACACATTTTTGATAAGTTCTGTGTGTTGATTTTGAGTTGAAATAATAAAAAATTATAAAAATCCATGAAAACTTCGAATTACCGGAAGTGGAATGAAACTCTACAATATGAGTATTGAGTGAAAGGGTTCAAATAGGAGGAACAAAATTTGTTGCTTGACGCCATCATTAATACAAGATGGCGGCTTCCGCTTTTATTTTCAAAGTTGTAAATAGCTGAAAATATCATGAAACCTTTTTAATATTGTTATTCGGAGAAAGTAATAAACGAGTAGAAGTCGAATTTCGCTGTCCGTCGCCATCTTATATTCCAAGATGGCGGCTACCACTCAACTTGAAAATACTGTATATGACTGGAAATTGCATAAAACCCTTACAATATGGGTATAAGTTGAAAGAGATCAACCGGTAGAAGTCAAATTTCGTTGTCTGACGCCATCTTAAAATCCAAGATGGCGGCTTCCGCTGCACTTTAAAATGTAGAAAATGACTAAAAATGATATGAAACCCAAACAATATTGGTATTGGGTAAAAGGGCTATACGAGTAGAAGTCGAATTTCGCTATCTGACGCCATCTTGAAATCCAAGATGGCGGCTTACGATAAACTTTTAAAATGCTATAAATCATTGAATATCGCATGAAACCTTCAAAATATGGATATTTTTGAATTGGGATAAGCTATAAGAAGTTAATTTTTGCTTTTTGGCGCTATATTGAAATCCAAGATGGTGGCTTCAGCAGAACTCAAAAATACTGTAAATGAATGAAAAAGGTATGAAACCCCCAAAATATATTGTATTCGATAATAAGGCTAAACGATAGAAGTCGAATATCTTATTTCGCGTTTCTCTGAAATGCTTTAAGTGTTGCCCTTTCACCCAATACCCCAATTCAAGATGGCGTTTGATAGCAAACTTCGACTTCTACTCGTTTGGCCCTTTAACCCAATACCCATATTGTAGGAGCTTCATGCTATTTTTAGTAATTAACAACATTTTCAAATTCAGTGGAAGCCGCCATCTTGGATCTCGAAATGCACTTGATTGCGAAATTTTACTTTTCTAGTTAAGCCCTTTAGCCAATACCCATATTGTAGGGGTTTCATGCAATTTTTAGTTAATCCTGCATTTTAAGGTTCAGCGAAAGTCACCATCTTGGATTTCAAGATGGCGTCTGATAGAGAAATTCCTCTTAAACTGGTTAATCCATTTTAGCCAATGACCATATTGTGGGAATTTCAAGTGACTTTCAGTGATTTCAATCATTTTAATGTTCAGTGGAAGCCGCCATCTTGGATTTCAAGATGACGCCTGATATCGAAATTTGTATTCTACTCGTTGATCCTTTTCAATTTATATCCATATTGTGGGAGTTTCATGTGATTTTCAGTGATTAACAGCATTTTAAAGTTCAGTGGAAGCCGCCATCTTGGATTTCAAGATGACGTCCGATTGCAAAATACGACTTCTAGTTTAGCCCTTTCTCCAAATACCAATATTGTGGGTCTTTCATGCGATTTCCAGTGATTACCAGCATTTCAAAGTTTATCGGAACCCACCATCTTGGATTTCAAGATGGCGTCGGAAAGAAAAAAATCGACTTCTTCTAGTTTAGCCCGTTCACCTAATACCCGTATAGAGGTGGTTTAATGCGACTTTTTGTCATTTACAGCATTAAAAGATGAGCGGATGCCGCCATCTTGAATTTCAAGATGGCGTCTCAAAGCGAAATTCGACTTCTACTCGTTGAGCCCTTTCACTCAATACCCATATTGTTGGGGTTTCATGCGATTTAAAGTCATTTACAACATTTTAAAGTTCAGCAGAATCCGCCATCTTGGATTTCAAGATGGCGTCAGACAACGAAATTTGACTTCAACTCATGATTTATTCCACGGGTCATTCACAACCAATCCCTATAAGTCTGTCCTCATTTACTGTACTAATGATTAACAACTCAGAAATGAGGAACTCATCCTAAGCGTGTAATTGGTTGGCTTGCGAGAGAAACGTCAAATCGTAGCTTTTTTTGGGGTCATCATTAAACCATAATAAAACTATGAATTGACTCACGCCATGTTGGTTGCAAAATCGAAGGGCACAAAATGACGCCATGTTGATGGATTCACAATGCAAGCATTGAAAAATATTTTTTCAGGCCTTTTTCCATGAATTCCATCATGATTGACCATCAGATTTGACGAGGCGCATTTATTTTAAGATACTATTTCATATACATTTTACCTAAAATCTTGACTGGCAGTAGAAAAGAAGCTCAATATATGGTTAAAACATTGGATTTTTAGCTATTAATTTTACCAAATCATATCTGAATAATGCAATCATCATTCATCAACCATTATGGTTGCTGGAAAAAATAAAAAATAAACTCCGAGAACTGACAGAACCGAAAAAAAACAAAAAATTCTAACATGTTTTATAATAGCTTTTTAAAAGCTTTGGTGACCAACATTTATGACCAACAATTATATGTCTTGATGACGTTTCTAGGGTAGGGCCAAATAGCCTGATTTTGGCTTTATTAGAGTCCAGGTGATGTTATAGAATGCGCTTTAGCTTTTTATGAAGATTAATGCGATAGTCCAAACGATATTTTGCTGACCATAATAAAGCTAAAATTGTTACTTGGGTGGGCCGCTTTGGACCATTAATGTTTGGAAAGTAACCATAATGGCAGGTTTGTGGGTTAAGTCATTCTATGAGTTTTCAGCGAAAACTCATAAAATGAGATTTCAAAGAGAACTTGCTCTATGGTTATTTTTCAATCGTGCTCTCAAATATGAATAATGCTTGAAAAATAATCGTTTTTTCTGGAAAAGATTTATTCTTTTCGAAATAAATGGAACGTATTCGTAAAATTTTTTATTGGATCGTAAAAGCATGCTGCAATGCAATAAATGTTAAAAAAATGCATTTATTTGATCATCAAGTTCACCAATTTCACTTATAATAATCAATTTTCTGAAGTTTAGTTAAAGTCGACAGTTGTTCCAATTATTTCAGCTTTTTATTTCAATCATCAAAGTATAGTTGATTCTCTCTCATTAAACTATAGACATAGTAGATTCAACTATATAATGCTGATTGGCCTTATGTAATCAACTATAAATATGATAGATTTAACTACAACGGTATGATTGATTCAAATATCAATATGATGGATTCAACAAAAACCGTATGATTGTATTCAGGCATCTATAAACACTTATAAATATAATAGATTCAACTATAAACTGCTGATAGAACTTGTGAAATCAGCTTTTAATAGCAAAGATTCAATCATACACGGAGAAAAAAGACCACAGTTGTGCTAATTATTTCAGCTGGTTATACCAATCATCAACGATTTTTTCGCATCTAACTATAAATATAATAGACTCAATTACAAACCGATGATTGACTTAACGCAATCAACTGTGAATGTAATGAATTCAACTGTAATGGTATAATTGATTCAATTGTAAATATGATAGGTTCAACTACAATTGTATGATTGATTTTAGGCGTTCAACTATAAATATAATAGATTCAACTCTAGTGGTATAATTGATTCAACTGTAAATATGATAGATTCAACTACAAATGTATGATTGATTCTAGGTATTGAACCATAAATAAAGTAAAGTAATCTATTTTTTTTTTATAGATTGTGTGTTTCTTGAATGGTATAGTGTTCGTCAGCAAAAACAAAAAAACGTAAGTGTGGGACCAGTACGTGTTCCCTGTAGCGTCGTTTCGCTGTTTTTAGGGCTCAGTCGGCAGTTCCTGACATCGGTGGCAAAGCGCAAGCGCTGTCCGGCGATGGGGAAATATAATCCTCTACCAGTTCCTGGCAGTGGTCGTGTAATAGACCGACAGTTCCTGGAATTGGGAAAGATACACCTACTCTGGCTGCCCGGGAAATCGACTTGGGTCTCGACGTTCTTTTACGTGATACTGGAAGGATCCCACAGAAAACTTGCATTATGGTAAGTCAGCGTATGATAGATTTATGTCATGATGTTGATTAAATTTTCCCCCCAAAAGGTCAATCTTTTCGCCGGGTGCAGAAGCACGGACGTCTTCCAGGACCAATAAGTCAAGATCATTAGTCATCAAGATGCAAAAAGAACTACAGCGGAGGAACCAGGACGTGGTTATCGGAATTTCCGGTCAGGTTTTCTAACATCATGGCGGCTAAAACGAACTAGATGCAAAATGCTGAAATAATAAATTGAAGGAAAATATTGCGAAAATTGCACCTATTTAGACTTCTGTGCAAATAATTTCCTCGCATAAATATTTTCGCACTGACGCACACATAGACAACCCGTGTCAGTTTTTCAAATCAGCCGTTGCTCGCTTCTGATTTTCGAATCACATTTCCAAACGGCATAATCATTATTGTTTTGGCGAAAATTATTATGAAATGCATGCGAACCAAGAAGTTGAATAACGAAAATTTACCGATCAACAAATGAAAAGAAACGAACAGAAAACAGAATGCATTCTGTACATTCGGGTACAAGAATGTACAGAACAAATAAATCATGCATTATTCGGGCGTTTTTCGAATTACTGAAAAATAAGCCAAAAAATTATGGATTCACTTACAATTTTTACTGAAACACCAGTTGCAATTGTTTTTAATTCAATTTTATCCAAAGATGTAAAGAATATCGATATGTGTCATTGTCTATGTATAGGTCTGTGAGCAGATTTTACTACGCGCAAATTATTTACACGGGGGTCTAAATAGGTGCAATCTGCGCAGTTTGTTGAAGAAGGCAACGGTGCATATGAAAGTTGATTTTTTGGTAGAAATAATTTGAAGTAACTGAACTCTGATGTTGGTCCTTTTTTCATATAGTCCCTTTCCAACTTTTAGCTCATGATAGTTTATATAAAGAATGTGATGGTGTTAGTGAGTGCGGAATTGTTACCTGTCAAATCAGATTCTCTCAATAGTCTAAAAAATCATGCAATAGACAATAAAACGTAGCCATAAAATTATTCCGAAAAAAACGATTCAGATATGATAACATCCAATATAAACAGCATTTAAATTTACACTATCTATAGTTGACCTCAGTGAATCAATCATAGAAATAAAATTCAATCTATAAAGTTTATAATTAAATCAATCATATTATTATAGTTGAATCTATCATATTTATAATTAAATCAATTATATTTTTATAGTTGAAACTATAATTTTTATAATTAAATTAATCATATAATTATACAGTAGTTTTTCGTTTTTATCACGCCTTAATTCACCGTGGTAATGAAAAAACCGTGAAGTTGGCGAAACTTGAAACTGAAAGAGAAAAACGGCAAATGATTTCTGAATGATTTCCAAAAACAACATGATAAAACCGAAACAATAACCGTGATAAAATCGAGCGTTAGTTTCGCGAATATTCGAAAATCTTAAAAACTACTGTAGTTGATTCTTCTATAATTATTGTTGAATGTATGACATCAGTCGTGCATAATAGTTGAATCTATTATATTTATAGTTGAATGCACAAAATTAATCATACAACTATAGTTGAATGTATTATAATCATTGTTGGGTGTACGAAATCAATCACATTGTCTATTATATGTATTGTTGAAATTTTGATAATTATAGTTGGCCGAGAAGCAATCAGATATATGATTAAATAAATATAAGTGGCTTATTGTTGGAGATACTTTACTTTTTTCCCCGTGTAGTGGTATGATTGATTTAACTATAAATGGTCGGAATTTGACCAGACCGAACTGAACTTCATTAACATTTTTTCCGAAACACTTGAACCTCATGGGCAAGTATTTTAATCAAGAGACTAAATTTTTGATGTTTATGGGTCAGAATCGATCGATTATAATTAAGGAATTCGTTTCAGTCAATTTGATTCACTCTTTCAATCTACAATATGAATTAGATCCAATTTCTGTAGTTGCAACAAAAGTTGGAAAAATATGATAGATTGAACTACAATTGTATGATTGACTTTAGATATTCAACTCTAAATATAATAAACTTTACTATATTTTTATGATTGCCATAACCAAAAAAAAACGACCAAGAGGAAACTTTGTTGTTGTGTGTGTGACTGCGGTTGAAGTAAGGTACTAACTCGGCCTGTATATTACTACAACTCAATAAATTTATTATAAAAATATAATAGAATCTATCATTTTTATAGTTGAATCGACTATACCAGAATATAATCTAGTATACTTATTGTTGAATGCAGAAAATCAACCATTGGACTAAATTCGAATCTATGGTTGAGTGCGTAAAATGAATCATACACATATAGTTGAATCCATTTTATATATCGTGGGTAAGTGACAAAATGGTTGATTTTGAGATTATTTTGAAAAATGATCATTCATATTTCAGCCTTTGCTTGATGACTTTTTCGTATTTTCATAATTTTATTCACATACTAATATATTCGGAAAAAAATACAAACTCCCGAAAAATATATGGAAAATGCCCAAACACAACAATTTAAAAACGTGTTTACGCAAAATAAGCTTATATGCACTTCTTCCCCCTTAGCTCAAAAGGGCCTCAATTGTCATTTCATTGTAGTAAAATTGTGACAAGAATTTTACGTCAAAGTGAAAAAATGTGCTTTAATATTTCCAAATTCTGACAAAATGCTGTCAAAAATAGGAATTTGATATGACAGTAAAATGAAAAATTTAACCAAGTATATAAAAAATCTGAAATAAAACAACATCGACGGAATTCGTACAGGATAAGCTAGTTTTCTTCCCTATTTACCATCTCTCTATGGAACGAAGCAGGGGTCTTTACAATCGATGCCAATTTGATGCCATCGGTTTGTTAAACTAAAAAGTTCTTATTAAACAACGTAACCCTTCCCTTCTTCTTACTTCCCTACCTCTCTCCCCTTGAGAAGAATGAAGGGATATCAAAATATTAGAAAAGCATTGCTCGTATCGAAATATCCTCCCATGCCAAATTTAGATCCATACGCTTGATGAATTCTCGACTTAAGCAACAAAAATGTATTGGAGTCACGCTTCAACAATATTATCTAATTACTGGAAAGAGAGCGGAGTACCAAATAAAATCGAATGCCAAATATGGATCCATTTGCTTCTTTAGTTCTTCAATTATGCAAAACAAAATTTTAAGCTTTTCTTTTCTTTTCCCCACTGGAAGTACAGTATTGTTCCGATTTTGTCAGCTCCCGGTTTTGTCTACCCTCGATTTTGTCTATCCCCGATTTTGTCAGCATTTCATCCCGATTTTGTCAGCCTTTAAATTTAGTTGTAATTTTCTGCTTTTAAACTAGAATTCCCAGTCATTTAACACTTCATGTTTTTTGTGGGTTGTCCTGACCCACGTAGAGGACCAATCATTAACCACTTGGAATTTTCAGGGTTGGTATTTTAAGGGTTGGGGGTGATTGAAGGTTCATAAGAGTTTTCATAGACGACGATTGGAAGGAAGTTGAAACTTGTATGTATAATAGGGTGTCCCAAAATTGCAGAGTTTCTGGGAATCTGATGGCTCACCCTCCAAATGGTAGATAAAGATGTGGAGAACAAACTTTTGTATGGGGCCGACTAAAAGAAAACATGTTTAGAGGTTCCGCAAGAGCGATCTTTGAAAAAAGTCCATTTTTTAAATATTTGATTTTAAATAAATTCTGGATCCAAAAATTTTTACAAAATTTATATATTTTATAGTTTTTTAATTTTGTTTGGATTAAATACTACACGTAAAAAATGAAAAATGAACCAAATTGGTATAAAAATTGAAAATAAGTAAGCTATTTTTAAGAAAAAAAAATTTTTAGTCCAAAAATTTTGTATTCAACGGACCAAAATGTGTACCTGGCGTGAAATATTTTTGATTCTAATGCCATCAAAAGATGCGAATTTTTGTGAACTTAAACTTTGCTGAACAAAACATGTTAATTGTATCATCGTGTGAAGAGCTTTTCATGGTTTAATCCTTAAGAAAATCACAATTTAGGATATTTTTAATTTATCCAATTCGTCTTACTAAATACCTACTTTAAAATCACTTGCACACTTGCAAAAAAAGACTTGGATGGATTACAAGAATCATCAGAATCATATGCCAAATTTTAGCTGAATCTGACAACGGAAAAGGGTTGCACTGAATCTCAAGTGTGAAAGGATTCTGAGTCATTGGGTGGTATGAAAAAAACTTAGTAATTGCTTTTGCTAAACTGAATCGAGCAGTCGAGCAGTCGCTTAATGCAATTGCTTCGGTTGTTATGAATAAAGTTTTTTTTGACAGCTGTTTTCTCGGTCAGGAGCTTTTACTTTTAGAACAAGCTAGTTTGGTATGAATAAAGCTCAAATCTGAAGCAATTGCTCGGCAAATCTCATAGCAATTGCTTTATTTTCTAAGCATGCTCGGTAGCAGACTTTTCCAATAAAAAATTCTTTAATAACGTCATGAACTTATCAAATTAGCAATATTTCACTTCAAAACAATTCAAAAAGGTATTTTCAACATGGATAAAGAAAATTCGAAGTGATAACCCAACTTTTTTCATATTCCTGTCGTTGTATAAAATCATTCGTCTAAGATGACAATAAACAAATCAATTAGTAAATATTTCAAATTAAAAAAAATCCGGCTATAGTGCAAGAAGTCCCAATTGACTCAAAGTAAGAAATAAATTGTAATAATTTAAAACATTATACAGATCTCTCATTTTTATATAATTTTTTATAATCCTAAGATTAAAAAAAAATCTAAATTAAAATGCGCGCCTATTGCCTATTTTTTTTATACATCGGATTATCCCGATCCGAATACATGTGGGAGAGCTTATGATAAATATTAGAGTTAGGCCATTTTTTGTTTGACAATGTTCGAATATGTATTCATTTTTCTTCAAACATCAACATACGAGCATGCATTAACAAAAAATTCCGGTCGTTCTTACACGCACCACCCGCTTCGTCGACTTCAAGGCTACTTTAGCCGTACTTTTCAATTTTCTGATCGTCTTCTTTCATTTTACTTTAGAAAACTTCAGATTCTGCTGGTTGGATAGCTCTATTTTTCGAAGCAAAAGCTATGTTCTAAGACTTTAGTACACATCCGCTAAGCAAATGTTTATTCATACCAAACTAAGCAAATGCTTTGGACTTTTGCTTTGATTGATTTCGAGCTAAGTAAAAGCTACCGAAGCAATTGCTAAACCTTATTCATACCACTAATTGTGTTCTGAAGAAGCATTAAATCTGGTTCTTCATCGAATTTTTTTTTCTTTACCAATCGATTACATAGTTATGTTGGTTTTACTAAAATTTCCATTAAGACTAACATTTTACCTGAAGACTGCAACTCGATTGGATTTAAAGCAAAAAAGTTATGGCTATTCAAAGATTGTATTTTGGTGGAAAATAGTAGTTAAACACACAATGAATACATTTTACTCATTGCGTTTTACAGGACAATTGATGGCATTAGTATCAACAATATTTCACGCCAGGTACACATTTTGGTCCGTTGAAAACAAATCCAAACAAAATTATAAACTATAAAATATATAAATTTTGTAAAAATTTTTGGATCCAGAATTTATATGAAATCAAATATTTAAAAGCATGGACTCTTTCCAAAGATTGCCCTTGCGGAACCTCTTAAAATAATTTTTTAAATCGGCCCCATACAAAAGTTTGTTTTCCACATCCTTATCTACCATTTGGAGTGTGGGCCCCCAGATTCCCAGAAACTATGCAATTTTGGGACACCCTAATGTATACCCTTCTTTTTAAGAAGGGTAAAAAATAAAGAAAAGGAGTCAATGTCACCCCTTATCACGGTATTGACATAAAATATCGAAATAACAAGTAAACGGACAATTATCAAATCAAAATTGAAATTATGTTCAAGAAATTTTTTTTATCCCGATTTTGTCAGGTACCCTGTTTTGTCAGCCCTAAATTCAAGATGGGGCTGACAAAATCGGAACAATACTGTAGTGAGGGTTCTCAAATACTGATAGAAAGATTCATCGTATTCAAATATACTTCCATGCTAAATGTGATTTCATTTGCTCGATTAGATCTCGGGTTATTCAAAAAAAAAATTAAGTAAGCCCTACCCCCCTTACAATCTCCCTACTGAGAGAAGGGAGGGGTTCAAAGAATTGAAAAAAAAAAACATTTGTCATACCCAAATATTATGCCATGCCAAATTTGGGATTAGAATTTTTGGGTAAAGTCACAGAAAGGAAGATTTTTTTTCGTCAAAACACTTTTTTTCGGCAACCCTGCCACTCCCCCTTCCATTAAGAAGAACGGGTCTCGATTACTATAGTAACTATCAAAGATAGACAGACAGATTGATAGAAATTTATTTAACAGGGTGACAATAAGTTTTCCGTACTTTAGCCAAAGTGCTGGTATATAAAGGGTGATACGGTCAAAATTTGGTCAAGGGGAAATGCGTGCTAATCGGTGAAATCGTTTATTTAAAAAATCAAATTTAATTTCTTTTTCAAGTTTAATTAGTATAAAATTCAGGAAAAATATTCAGTTAGGCTTCCGCTTTTCCAAATCCGAAATGCCGGACCTTACGCTTAACCCCCGCCATCAGATTTTGTACAGCCACCTTGTCCACCTTCTTCGCCGCAGAAAGCCAGTTTGCCTTGAACTGCTGCTCGTCCTTAGCAGTTTTTTTGGTCTTCTTTAGGTTCCGCTTGATAATTGCCCAGTATTTCTCAATTGGACGGAGCTCTGGCGTGTTTGGAAGGGTTCTTGTCCTTGGAAACCACCTGCACGTTGTTGGCGGCGTACCACTCCATGGCCTTTTTACCGTAATGACAAGATGCCAAATCCGACCAAAACAGTATGGAACAACCGTGTTTCTTCAGGAAAGGCAGCAGACGTTTATTCAAACACTCCTTTACGTAAATTTCTTGGTTGACAGTCCTGGAAGCTATGAAAATGCTGCTTTTCAAGCCACAGGTACAGATGGCTTGCCAAACCAGATATTTCTTCGCAAACTTTGACAGTTTCATGTGCTTGAAAATATCTGCTACCTTTCCCCTTCCTTTTGCCGTATAAAACTCCTGTCCCGGAAGCTGCTTGTAGTCGGCTTTCACGTAGGTTTCGTCGTCCATTACCACGCAGTCAAACTTCGTCAGCATCGTCGTGTACAGCATCCGAGATCGCGCTTTCGCCGTCGTATTTTGTTTAGCATCGCGATTTGGAGTCACTACCTTCTTGTAAGACAATAGTCCGGCTCGATTTTTGGCTCGATGCACGGTTGTAGACGATACACCCAGTTTTTTTGCGGCATCTGGGAGAGAGGTTAGGGTTTCGCTTGAAACTACCGGCAAATCTCTTTGTCGTCTCAGCGGCTTCCGGTTTTCGATTTCCCCCCGATCCAGACTCCCTGGCTGTTGACAAACGTTCCCCAAACACTTTAATTACATTTGTAACGGTTGATTTGGCAACTTTTAGTGATTTTGCCAGCTTTGCGTGCGAGTAGCTTGGATTTTCGCGATGCGTGAGCAAAATTTGGAAACGCTGCTCTTCTTCCTTGGACGGCATTTTGACAGCTGAAGAGTTAATTCCAAAATCAAAATAGGAGCAACATTCTACACACACACCTTCAAAATGAGGGGTGTTCAGGTTTTTTAAATGCAAAATTGAAAGAAATACGTCAAGTTGATATTGACCAAATTTTGACCGTATCACTCTTTATGTACAAAGATAGGCGGATTGAATGCAATAAAATATGAGGAACTATAAAAAGTTTTGTTGCTGCTGATTTTGGCACCATTCATTGTTCATTTAGTATTAAAAAATGTTGAAATGTCCTAACAACATGAACGTGTCTTTTATATGTGTCGTCAGGCGTCTACTCAGAAGAGAGACTTTCGTAGACAGAGAACAAATTCTCAACTGTTTAAGTAAAAATAAATATCAGCTTACACTATCGATTAAAGTTTTTATTGTGAACAATTTACTCAAGGTGTTATAGTCAATTGACACGGAATTCAACGACAATGAGCAAATGATATGCTTACTTAACCCATCCCAACCTTTAAACCTGACCCCCGTTCCAAGAATAAGAAGGTGAACAAGACAAATGAAAAAAGGCAAACACATAACCTAGCAAGACAGCTCCAAGAATGGAAACATAATTGTTCTCTTGCCTAGCTAGCAGTTTAGCATTTTTTTAGCATATGAAAAAAGCTCAACTCAAGAATGACAACCGGAGTAGTTAGTCAACGAGCTGTCAACCGAGACGATCTTCCTTGCCGTTGCTCCTCCCCTTGCTTTACTTTTGATTCTACAATTCATCCCTAGGAGAGAGAGAAAGAGAAAAAAAACTGTTACACAATGAGCCCTTAACGCGCGTTCTTTCGAAAACAATGCCGGCTCATCAGCGACTGTCTATCCCCAAAGGCTAAAGCAAGCCTTTATTAAGGGGGTTGCTCATTTTGTTGAATAGCACGCACTAGGTGCATGGATTCAAGCATTTGGGATAGGCTGCAGATTTTTTTGAAAGTCAGTGAACATTTAATCATTTTTTCAAACCATAACGGAGTGTTGGAGAGTACTTTCGGAGTGAAAATTAGAGACAAACTAGAATGTCTTATTTATATTCTTCTTCTTCTTCTTATTCTACTCGAAGATGCTATTTTTAGCACGACTCGGAACTGCCTTATCGACTAGCTCCAATAATAAAAGTTTAAATCTTTTATACTCCGTACAGTCCTTTCCCTGCGTCTCGACGCCTTTCCTGAGGCTGGCAGCTCTTTCTGCGTTTCGACGCCATCGCTGTAGCCCTATCTTTTATTTAATGGTAAATCCTGGTTTATGGGAATACTCGTGTTATACTCCGTGTATACCTCCTACTCCCTAAACTCCACCTGGGGCCGCTGACCTAGTTATCACCTCGAACTGTTTAACACACTATCCTTCCGCGAACGTGTGTAGGATACCCCAATGTGGGGGGGGGGGGGTATCCGAGTAGTGCCGCTTCCTAAGAGGGAAACTGCGGGGATAAGACTTTACCTTCCTCGTAGCAGATCTCGAGGGAAGAGGCTTAACCACTGTCGAGGGATACCCACGGGTAGAGAGGCTCTCGACGGCTCGCCCGGCGAGTCGGTCTCGAGTCGGTGTAGGATGTCGTCACCGTCGGGAAACATCCGAGTCGTAGCGTTCCAAGTCCCGAATGTGTGCCGTGACAGGCGCGAGTCTAGGATAAGCTGCTCTCGATCTGGCACACAACGGGCAGGAAATCCGCGGGCCAAAAATCCTAGGGTTGCCAACCAAGGGGGATAAAGAAGACCGGACAACGATCGGAGTAGACTGACCCCATCGACGGGGGGCTGTCGAGTAGAGTGCGTCCGACCCCACGGTTTGAAGTTACAAAGATAAGACAATACCTTCTGCGTAGCGGATTCCGTGGGTGCACCGCGTTCGTGCGTAGGATGCTCCACCTTCGGGGAGTATCTGAGTAGGGCGCTTCTCAACGACAGAAGCTGCGGGGATAAGACTTGACCTTCTTCGCAGTGGAAATCGTTGGGAAAGGGTTATTCCACGTTCGGGGAATACCCACGGGTAGAGTGGCTCTCGACGCCGGGTGAGCTATTCGAGTCGGAGTAGGATGACGTCTTCGTCGGGAATCATCTGAGTCGTTGCGTTAAGTCCCGCGCGTGTGCCGTGACAGGCGCGAGTCTAGGATAAGCTGCTCTCGATCAGGCACACGACGGGCAAGGTGGCAAATCTCGAACCTTGAAGATAAGAGGTTGGTCCTCGAGTCGTTAGAGGAGAGGCCAGGCCTCAAACCTTCAGGCAGAGAGGTTTGTGTGGTCAACCCCGAGTTTTATGCTCCTCTTCTTGTTGATCGAAGGCCTGATCTCTCCCCTCACGACTCGAGATTCGACTCGAGGTTGACCTCACAAACCTCTCCTCTTACGACTCGATACCCGACCTCCTATCCCCAGGATTTGAGAGCTGCTTATCCTAGACTCGCGCCTGTGACAACACACGCGCGGGACTTAACGCAACTACTCGGATGATTACCGACGAAGACGTCATCCTACACCGACTCGAATGGCTCACTCGGCGTCGAGAACCACTCTACCCGTGGGTATTCCCCAATCATGGGATAACCCTTTCGCAACGGTTTCTAGTGGGAAGAAGGTAAAGTCTTATCCCCGCAGCATCGATCGTTGTGAACCGCACTACTCAGATATTTCCCGAATGTGAACCATCCTAAGCACGAACGCGGCGTACCCATGGCATCATCTATGCAGAAGATGTTGCCTTATCTTTGTAGCTTTGAACCGTGTGGGGTCAGACGCACACTACTCGACAGACCTGTGGGACCAGTCTACCCCGACCGTTGTC
This sequence comes from Uranotaenia lowii, assembly GCF_029784155.1. Lineage (NCBI taxonomy): Eukaryota > Metazoa > Arthropoda > Insecta > Diptera > Culicidae > Uranotaenia > Uranotaenia lowii. The sequence continues at coordinate 161,958,097 of NC_073691.1, read as the reverse complement.
CAGCCTTCTTGTAACCCTTTGGCTGGCAACCCTAGGATACTCCCCGGAGATGGGCTATCCTACACTAGTTCGCGGCGCACATATGACCTCCACTACGCAGACGATGATTTCTTATCTTTGTAGCTTCAATCAAGGGACCTGACACACGCTGCCCGGCGATGGAGTTATCGTACACCGATCTTCCGATCCAACTCCCGACGTGCGGAATCAGACGATGGGTTCACCTCCTTTCGCCGAGCTGTCCCGATGAGGCTGTGAGATCAGGTTGGTGATAAGCACCATCTCGGTTTTGTGGTGGAATAGGTGCAGGCGCATCCAGCTTTCCACTGCCTAGATAGCTACTGAGGCAAGAAGCTGTACCTGAGCTGTCGAGAAGCTTCTCGCCAAGAGGACTACATCATCCGCAAATCCTACGAGTTCAGCTCCCAATGGAAGGTTCAATCGTACGTCGTACGTGATGTTTCACTGGACCGGGCCATCGTCCATGCTCCAGCGACGCGAATTGAGTGATAAACTACAAAACTTCTGACCTGCGAAAAGAGTTGAATCCCTCGATCTAATATGACCTCATTAGGACCGGAGATCTTGAGCCACCTGCAGCTTTTATTGAATTCCTAGTTTGTAAAAGCGGACGCGATTACGCTAACTTTTATCCGCTGCTCCAGCATTGTAAACAAGCCAGCTCGCGTACTAAGACTCTTGGTTATGACCGAACCCCCCCTTCATCTCATCACAAACACCAAAAAATGGGGTTCACTATTCTCGGGCCTGGTTAGCAGCCAGGAAAACTTTACGCAAAACCACTCTGCTGCCTGAGAACAACCAACTACCCTTATTGTGCAAGTAAGGTGGTGATAACCCACTAGAAGCTGCCGACAGATCCTTAAAAAATCTGGTACCAGGTACCAATACCCAGACACAACATGCTTGGCACAAGAGTTATTGGAAGCAGGAGGTGTTAGAAATGTCTGGACCACGCATCTCGCGAGGTCTAGACCTCGATTCGAGTTGTTGCGTAAAGTACAACCTGCCAAGAGGAGAGGTTGGTGTGTTAAACGCTGTATCATTACGAGGAGTGAACTAATCTCAAGACTCTAGAAGAAAGGTCAAGAGAAAAGGGGTGGGCATTATACTCGAGTCATACTAAGTAAAGGTCAGATCATGATTTGTCAGAGAGGAGATCAGACCTTCAGTCGTGTAGAGGGGAGGTAAAGGTGCGTTAACCAGGAATCATTACGAGGCGAGATAGGAACTCATGTTGCCAAAGGAGATCAGGTCTCAAGTCATTAAGAGAGTTTTTTTTGTGTACCTGGAGGCTCTACGAGTCGTGAGACCTCGAGTCTGAAAAAGGAGAGGTTTTGCTTGAACGGTTTCGTTAAAGAATAGCCGCGAAGCGATCAGACATTTTGAAAAAGACCTTAGATCAGAGGATCCAGGTGAACGAGTAGGAGGAATGAGTGGAGTATGTAATGTGTCGTCCCATTGCTCCCATAGACCCAGAGTAGCAAACTGGGGTGACATTGTGGCTCAGCGTGCCTTGGAATGCAATCATTTATCCACATTTCCGTGGCTCGTTGTGATAAAACCATTTTTGACGCCAATCCTCTGTTCTCCGACTGTTTCTTCGTTCGGCAGTTCCTTTGGGCTTGGGGTTGAGGATGTCTCAAGCAATTCAGTCACAGTGGGTGCTTTGTAAGTTGTGCACATCAAGAGGAGAACTTTTTCTCGAGGAATGCCGAGGTGTGAATCTGGTTTCTCGACACTAACGAGACACTAAAGTGACCTTGTGTTCTAGTTGGCAAGAGAAGAGCGAACTACCCATTATCATGTTGTTGTTCTTATGTACGGACGGCTCTTCGTTAGCGCTCATCCGTTGGAGACTGTAGCTCTTCAAATTTTTTTTCGGCTTCCGCATAGGCCCACGGGCCTGCATTTTCATATCTAGTTCAAAAAAAAAGTTTTATAAGAAAAACAAAATCTTGAGATTTCAAGTAATTCAATTGTGTAAAGTTTATAGAAATTGGTCCAACAGTTCCTGAGATTAACCTAAGGGTCAAGATCTAGTGTTTTCTCTTTTTTTTCTCGACGGTCCTTGTTGTAACCGAAGCACGCTGGATCTTAAAGTGTCAATTACGATTCAATCATGCTTTGTAATCAGTTGCAATGGAAATTCATTATAGTTTGAATTGCTACAAACAAAATCAACTTCAATTATTCATATCATGAGTTGAAAACCACAAACCGAATGCCCTGTTAAGCTTCGGATCCGATTTTGATTACCTGGTTGGTCTAGCAGTTCTAAATTGGCGTTTCATAACACCGCAAAACGTTTGAAAATCCGCACTTAATTACGTGCCATTCGAAAAATGGCTCGATTTTTGTTTTGTTTGTTGCATTCTGACGTTGAACTCTGCTACTAAGCTTTTGATGGAAACGGGGCATAACTCGAGCGGTTGGTTATCTCCCTACAGCAAAAGTGATTTCGCACAGTTGCGAGGTTAAAATATTGCAAATAGCGGGGTGCCGGCACAGGTAAGCTAGCCGAAACGCGGGTTCTAGCCGAACGAGGGGTAATTAAATTACTAAATATATTGCGCTCCAGTTTTGGATTGCCACACGGAAACCATTCAGAGAGTGCATTTTCCGGCAGTGCTTGGTTGCATTTGTGGGGAAAGCGTGTGTTGTTGCATGGGAAGACAATCATACCCTTACTTGTACTATTTACCAGGACTTTTCATCTGCCGACGTATAGGATGTCCCATTATGTCTAAGCACGATTTTGATACAACCCTGCTCATTCCGGATGACGTTTAAACGGTTTAAACAGCTAATTTCTGATGGATGTTGTTGGTTAAAGTTTCACTTAAAACTCTGTGTATAGTGAGCCTTACTTTTAATAACTTTCGTGAAAATGAGAAGCATTTCCCCATAAAAGCGCACGATAGACAAATAATGTACTTTGCCCAACATTTCGCTGAGTCAGTTGGCAAAAATGAAAGTAGTAAATAAAGTCTGTTTCGCATAGAATCTGGTCGGTTAAAATAGATCATTTCTCCGCAAAGAAATAACGTACAACAAAAGTAAAAATGTCATTTTGTAGGGTTTTTATTGCACTTTAAGGAAAAAATACGTAAACATCATTCGTCAGCTTTTCGGATGAATTTTCGAACTTTTTTTGTGATATCACTTATCATTTTCTGCACAGTACTGCTGGTAACCTCATTCGCTATCTTGTTCCAGCACTTTTTCATTTGAGCGCGTTTTTTCATGGTTCTGCCACATTTCTTCAGTTCGCCCTTAACTATTGCCCAATATTTCTCGATGGGACGAAAATCCGGACAGTTTCGTGGATTGATACTTTTTTCAACAAAATCGATCTTGTTCTCCTTATACCACTTAACGACATCCCGGCTGTAGTGGCAGCTTGCCAGGTTCGGCCAGAACTTCACCGGACCTTTGTGGGACCGAATGAATGGCAAAACCCTCTTCTGGAGTCATTCTTCTTTGTAAACATTTCCATTCATTGTGTCGCCAGTGATGAAAATCTTAGTCTTCTTCCCACAACTACAGATCCCTTGCCAAATCATCAACTTACGAGCAAATTTATCTGCGAAAACTAACTTGAATCAACCCGCAACATTCCCTTCACGCTTCGCAAGGTAAAATTTGTTACCGGGTATTTGTCCAAAATCCATTTTGACGTAAGTTTCGTCGTCCATCGAAATGCATCCGTTGTACTTGGTCAACACTTTCTCGTACAACTTCCTTGCCCTGGTTTTGGCAACCGGGTTTTGTTTCAGCGTCCTGTTGGGGTGTTTGCTTGCTTGATACTACCGCAAGCCTTCTCGCAAATAAATTCGTCGAGCTGTACTGTGATTCGTCTTGAACTTTTTCGCCAAATCACGCAAGGAGATTCCAGGATTATTGTGAACTGATCGAATTACCTTTGCTCGCAGCTTCCGGTCATATGTTCCACTTTTACGCCTGGTTTGTTTTGCTCGATCCACCGTTAAGGTCTCCCAGCAACGAATTTACAGGTCGATTTTGGATATTTCAGGAATTTTGCGATCTTTACCCCTGACTGACTGCTTCAATCTTGATGAAATTTTCACCACTAAGTAAACAAACCATCCGGATCAAAACACTGTCAATAGATTCGCGATGTGACAACTAGAGGCGCTGCAGTAAATGAAAAGATGCGACCAGATTCTATGTGAAACAGACTTTATTGGAGCAGTCTGCAGTGTGACTCGAAAGTTTGGAGACAAAGGCAGCCTCGTGGACAAAAAAAAAATCTGAGCGAAAACCTTGTCCAGTGGACAATATTTTGGACCGGAAAGTTTTTCGGGCTTACGCCGGTAAAAAAAACTGTCTCAGTTCAGAATGTGCCCAAAAACGGATCCAGCTCTCAGCACTGTCCATTTTAACAAGATAAGATTGGATGTTTGAAATGACGTAATGAAAGCTTATGCGAGATATAAGAAGCAGAATATGCCAAAGCCGAGCCAAAACAAACTGCTTCCGTCAAACCAAGAGCTCGTAAATTATATAATCATCTGGTACATGGAAAATCGGTGTGGAATAAGACAGAATTGGCGTTAGAAGCGCAGATATTTAAGGCTGCTGCTGTTGATTGTTTTGATTTGGCCTTCCGGTGTAATAAGACGGAATTGTTCTGCTATGTTTTTTTATGATTTAGCTTTTCGGTGAAGAAAAAAGTGAATGGATTTGGAAGCGCAGATTTTCAGGCAGCCTCTGCTGATTGTTTATTTTGATTTGGCCTTTCGGTGGATAAAGACGGAATTGGCTTAGGAAGCACAGATTTTCCGGCTGCTGCTTGTTTGTTTTGATTTGGCAACTCTGTGGAAAAAGACGGAATGAATTTTGAAGCGCAGATTTTCAGGCAGCTTCTGCTGATTGTTTGCTTTGATTGGGCCTTTCGGTGGAAAAAGATGGAATTGGCTTTAAAAGCGCAGATTTTTCGGGCTGCGGTTGTTGATTGTCTGCTTCAATTTGGCATTCCGGTGAAAAAAAAACTGAGATGGGTAAGATTTTAAGTATAGATTGTAAGTACAGATTTTTAAGGCTGCTGTTGCTGATTGTTTGTTTTGATTTGACTTTTTGTTTGTTTTGAGTTGGCTTAAGAAGCACAGATTGTTAAGGCTGCTGCCTCTGATTTTTTATTTTGATTTGGATTTTTAAAACTATAACTGCAGCTGATCCTTGATTTTGAATACGCCTCCTGGTTGGGTAGGCTGTTTCTAAGAATACTGTCGAATTATCTGGTAAACACAGACAGAGTAACAAAAAAAGCACAGTTTGAGAAAGCTGTTGCTAAGAATTTTTTTTTGTGGATTGTTCCGGCTCTGATAAACAAAAGCAGAGCGACAGGAAATGCACAAATTGGGAGAGCTTTTGTGAAGAATATTTTCGGATGGGATGAAGAATATGCAGAAACAAAAATTAAGGTTAGAAAAGCTTTTGCAGAGAATGGAATGTAGAATAGAGTTGAGGGAATATAGAGATGAGATGAAGGATAAGCAGAAATTAAATTAAATTTGTAGGATGGAGATTAAAGATGTGGAATATGGAATAAAAATTATTAGGATATTTGGTAAATCAAATTTTTTTCTAAAGGAAAAAAAAAAAAAAATCGACACGTTAAATGTTTTTATTGAGAATAGAGGTGAGAAGGAATGTAGAGATGAGATGAAGGACATGCAGAAAATAAATCAAAATTAATTGAAAATAAAATAAAATAATAGTTGTATTCGGCAACACTGAAGATAAATAAAGTAAAATAAATTTCTCTGGCAACGTTTGCTTTTTTGGCAACACTAGGTAAGCAAACAAAACAAAATCAATCATTGATCAATTCTTGTCAGCGACAAACGTGACTAAGGGAATCTCTGAATTGAGATTCGTAAAATCACGACAGTATTGTAATCCAACAAAGTCCGGTGTCCAGACCAACCGTTTTGGCGGCCATCTTATCTTCTTCTTTCTCCTTTCTTCCTTTTTTTTCTTTCTTATTTTTGCTACTGCCTTCCTTACTCACTGAAATTAGTCTATAAACTAACTTCCCGACAGCGTTGCCAGATTGAAAACCGCTCAAATCCGTAGATTTGATGAAAATCGAAAAATGTACTGATTTCGACACGAAACTTGATGACCTTTTTTTTTGGTCGTCAGGTAGAATTTTCATTAACTGCTAAATCCCTTGAATTTGTTCGATAATCCGTAGGAAATGCTGAAAATCCGTTGATTTCGAGCCTCGATCCGTAGCTCCGTAGAAATGTTTAAAATCTGTAGAACTACGGAGAAATCCGTAGACCTGGCAAGGCTGATTCCCGATTTCTCTCTCGCGCTCCTGATTGAATTGCAACTCTACACAATCTCTCTATTCCGTTCTTTTTCATTATTTCTCAATTTATCGGCTCGCCCTTACACTTTTTTCCCGAGATGCAATCTTTCGGTATGTTCGAGGGACTATTCAATGGTTTTTTCTAAGTCTGTTTTATTAATTTTATATCTATATTCAAATATACTAATGCAGATGAGCTCATTAGACAATTCAATGTTATTTATTTTCTTGAGTTGATTTCCATTAATTATATTCATTGTCTTTACTAAGCCCACATTTCTACATCCGGGTCTTACCGAAAGCGATGAACCCGTCAAATTATCCTCAAGTGAGTCCGATTGGAACTTTTTGGGCCCTTAACTGAAAATATTTGAAAAAAAAAAAACATGTGATGCCTGCAGATTGTGTTGAAAACTTTTCCAGACTGAAAAAAAGTGGCCAAAATCATCGCAAATCAATCTGTATAGAAACTAATGAGCAGTCTTCGATCAAAAATTGGATCACTGGCCTACGATTGGCTTTAATCCGTTTTTTTTTTATTGATTCAATGTTAAAAGAGACTATAGAGAACATAAAAGTGAAAAAACATTTTTAATTTGCTCCTAAGTTGCGTATATGCTGTTCAGTTTAAATCGTGCTTAGACATAGTGGGACACCCTATACGCCTGGTAATTGGATGATGACACGTACTTGATGCTCTCTGACAGCGTCCAAAAGAGTAATTGGCAGCATTGTTCCAACAAAATTTGTTTTATTGAGCTCAAAGGCTACCCGCTCAATATGAACGCAATAAGCACGAATGAATGGATTCATAAAGCTGAAGTAGGTTTCTACTGAAAAGCTGTTATCTTCAAAATAGGACGAGATAGTAGGTGCTCTGTCAATTAAGAGATCATTTTGCTTCGAAACTGAGCGATACTCAAATTAGTCCAAATAAGTTATTAGGGAAAGTCAGAATTCAGATTTTTTTTGTATTTCTTTTTCTCTTCACAGCTGCACATGCCTAGTAAATATATGCTCAATAATGAACTTGTAAGTTGCAAAAGTGATTAATATGTACGATGTATGTGAGTTGTTTTGCTCAATTCCCATAAGTGAACTATATGTACTCATTAATGAACTTGAAAGTTGCTAAAGTTATTTATATGTACGTTGTAAGAGACTCAAGTCACATAAAGAGTACAAAAGTGCTCAACACGGGATTTACTAAGTCACAAAAAGTGCAGTGAGGTGCTTTCTTCCTGGCTGGATGGTTGTCTGGTTGCGCGGATGCGCCTGCAGGTATGCTGCAAATAGATCACTACTTCGAGTTTCATTAAGAACAACATCTAGGCGTGGTCTAGTGGCAGCGTATTCCTCTCTTGAGTCGCTTTCCAGCTTTCCAGTCCAGATAATTTTTCAATTTTCTTTTATTAAAACATAAAATTTAGTCTCTATCAACATACCATAACCATTTATTGCGATATTATTACATTCCATATAATATCAATTTTTCTAGATGAAATTGATATTTAAAAAAAAAACAAAATATTTGACATTTACCACATGTCTCAGTTGATTGTTTAATATTTCAAACCCCTTCGAGGGCAGTTTTCCCTCCAGTTCGCAGTCGAAATCGAAGTGGAATGTGATTCAGCGGCAAAACGAATCTCCGAGAACCGAATTCGAATGAATCCATTCCTAGTCAACCGAACGTTCTTCCATCGATTCGAACCGATTGATTGGTTGCCAATATTCCGTAACCGGAACCAATAAAACTCGATCGGCAGATAACGAGTGTAATTTTTTGCTGCCATCTGTACCAACGAAATGCCTGACGGATGTCCTTTTTTTTCTGCTGGCTCTAGGAAAACAACGCACAGGTGTTTGTCTATCCGGTAAAATAACTGATGTGTCCATTCCGTTCTGTCATGTTTACTTCCTTCTCGATAAAGAAGCGAAAAGGTGTTGCCATTAAGAGCAACTCAATTGATCCACATTTGTGAATCTGATTTTCACCAGGATTGCCATTTGACAAGGACATATAAAAAAATGGACGATGTACAATGGTACAAATTTCTTCCATTGTTTTTTATAACTAGCGATTTGAAAGTAACTGTCAAGCTTCAAAATAATCTGCTTATACTTTGTCAAACGGAAACTTCATACACTGTTTTGCCAAAATACTGAAACGAATCGGCAGCAACAACCAGCACTTTTCCAATCATAAGCAAAATTGATGTAAAATGAAGAAGCCATTCCAGTAGCAGGATTTTCCGTACGGTCTTCAACAGTTGAAATGAACCGTGAACCGCAATCTGAATTGCTGGCTCAGTTTCCGAAAAAGCTGTCCTTCCATTTGCGAAGTCACAAATGTTGCAAATTATCGGATGAAAAATTGGGTGGCATTTTTCCGTATCAGATTTTGCGAGAACTCCTAAAAATACCTGAAACTTCAGTTATCGGATTTTTTTTTAATTGGTACTTATAGAATGATTTTTGTCGGATTTTGCGAAAAACTCTGTCTTTCTGTCTTTCTGTCGTTCTGTCGTTCTTTCTTTCTGTCTTTCTGTCTTTCTGTCTTTCTGTCTTTCTGTCTTTCTGTCTTTCTGTCTTTCTGTCTTTCTGTCTTTCTGTCTTTCTGTCTTTCTGTCCTTCTGTCTTTCTGTCTTTCTGTCTTTCTGTCTTTCTGTCTTTCTGTCTTTCTGTCTTTCTGTCTTTCTGTCTTTCTGTCTTTCTGTCTTTCTGTCTTTCTGTCTTTCTGTCTTTCTGACTTTCTGTCTTTCTGTCTTTCTGTCTTTCTGTCTTTCTGTCTTTCTGTCTTTCTGTCTTTCTGTCTTTCTGTCTTTCTGTCTTTCTGTCTTTCTGTCTTTCTGTCTTTCTGTCTTTCTGTCTTTCTGTCTTTCTGTCTTTCTGTCTTTCTGTCTTTCTGTCTTTCTGTCTTTCTGTCTTTCTGTCTTTCTGTCTTTCTGTCTTTCTGTCTTTCTGTCTTTCTGTCTTTCTGTCTTTCTGTCTTTCTGTCTTTCTGTCTTTCTGTCTTTCTGTCTTTCTGACTTTCTGTCTTTCTGTCTTTCTGTCTTTCTGTCTTTCTGTCTTTCTGTCTTTCTGTCTTTCTGTCTTTCTGTCTTTCTGTCTTTCTGTCTTTCTGTCTTTCTGTCTTTCTGTCTTTCTGTCTTTCTGTCTTTCTGTCTTTCTGTCTTTCTGTCTTTCTGTCTTTCTGTCTTTCTGTCTTTCTGTCTTTCTGTCTTTCTGTCTTTCTGTCTTTCTGTCTTTCTGTCTTTCTGTCTTTCTGTCTTTCTGTCTTTCTGTCTTTCTGTCTTTCTGTCTTTCTGTCTTTCTGTCTTTCTGTCTTTCTGTCTTTCTGTCTTTCTGTCTTTCTGTCTTTCTGTCTTTCTGTCTTTCTGTCTTTCTGTCTTTCTGTCTTTCTGTCTTTCTGTCTTTCTGTCTTTCTGTCTTTCTGTCTTTCTGTCTTTCTGTCTTTCTGTCTTTCTGTCTTTCTTGCTTTTCTGTTGTTACTCGCGCCAACTAAATCAGCAAACCCCTCGTTCCTGTGTCATGAATCTCGCAGCTCGCGACTACGTCAAAGCGTTGTCATTATCACACCGAGAAGAACCAACGAAAGAAGAGGAAGATTCGAAGAGTGTTTGCCGTGCAACCGCGTGAAAATTGTAAAGTGTTCGCAAAACTATTTTCTTGGGTATTTTCTCTTTCGAGGTAGTTTGAGTAGTTTAATTTAAAGCCGGATAAATCTAATTAGAATTCTTCCTAGTTTAGGTGGCATAAAAGCCCTTTAGTTACTCGACGTAACACCTTCCGCTCATATCAGCCGGAAGCTCATGCTCATGTTACGAGGCAGTGTGAAGATCGATGATTTTGTTAATAAATCCAAAAGAGTATTTTATTACAAAATTCCTATAAACACAATTCATTAGTTTTAAGAATTTTGGAAGAACTAAATTTAACTTACTTATAGTGATCTCCTGCCTTGCACAGGTATTCTACGGCTTGTTTATACTCTGCTGAACTGAGAGTGATCGGTTTGGTACCTATGATGTTACATTCTAGGTTAGGTAATGATAGTTAAATCTTACTTTGAACAGCTCACCTTGAATATCTTCGATAAATGGCTCGAAATATGGTACAAACGATGGATACCCGATCAAAAGAGCATATCAAAATAATAACTCAAACGTATCTCACCAAGATATTTGCATCTGATTCAGTTACATTTAAGTACTCCAAATTTTCGATTTTAAGTTTCTCCAATCTGAGTTATATCTTATTCTGATTGACAAACTTGAATGGGGTTGAGCTCATATTCAATGATCAAGATTTTTTTCGGATTTGTCCTAAAATAAAATGATTATATCTTATTTTGATATACGCACAACTTTTTCTGAAACACGGACATCGAAGTCGACGGCTCAAACCTTACATTAACGAGTTTCGCTCAACAGATTCATAAAATTGAATAAAATTTTTGGGAAACCGAAAATGGGGCATGGTTTTATCAAATAATGTTGTTTATTGACCTTCCACTAGAAAATTTTCTCGAAGCACTCATATCTTGATGAGTTATAATTTTGATATAATTTGTTCTGTCCAATATCAATCTATGCTATCTGAACGAGATATAATCTTGATAGGAGCATATCAAAAACTGGTATAATTTAGCTATGATCGTATAGATTTTTTGATATAATTTGAGATATTTTAACATCCTACGAGTACTGAATAATAACTCATTTAGATAGAAAAAAATAAGTATCAAAATATCTCATTTTGATATGATTTAGTTGTTCTCTCCTGATCGGGTAGTAATTGATAAGGATAGTAGGATGATAACTGATAAGGGAAAACTGATTATTACCAATGCTTAGTAAGATTTGCAAAGTGCATACTTAATATTGTGCGCTGATGCGCTGTAGGCTGATATGAGCGGAAGGTGTTACGTCGAGTAACTAAAGGGCTTTTATGCCACCTAAACTAGGAAGAATTCTAATTAGATTTATCCGGCTTTAAATTAAACTACTCAAACTACCTCGAAAGAGAAAATACCCAAGAAAATAGTTTTGCGAACACTTTACAATTTTCACGCGGTTGCACGGCAAACACTCTTCGAATCTTCCTCTTCTTTCGTTGGTTCTTCTCGGTGTGATAATGACAACGCTTTGACGTAGTCGCTGGGTTGCCAGGTGCCCAGATTTGTCTGTAAAACCAAGACTTTTGACCCTTCGTCCAGATATTGGTCAGACACAGATTTTGCCCAGATTTTTGCTGAGAGTGCCCAGATTTTACAGACTTTTGAAATTGAGTGATGAAATCAATATTCATGTATCGGATTTGATCCGTAAGTGCTAGATTAGACTGTAAATCTCGCTTGTATTCATGAAACCAATCATTCATCATAGTACTTTGAAATATACAAAGTAGGCCATTCCGCTCTCTTTCAACGTATTGGTAAGAGGCCCCGAAAAATAGTTATGAAAAAAACTGGCAAATAAATGGAATTTATCAAAAAATCATATTTTTCTTGAAATTGACAAGAAATAATTTTTTTTTTTTTATGGCGTTTAAATAGCTCGGGGAGCTGACGCTGGAAATGAAAATTAGAATAGTTTGGAGAAGAAAATTTAAAGTTTAGAGAAGGCAGCGTAGAATAGTAAGCGATCTTGAGACGTTGGTTAAACCATCAAGCACTTCATTATATCCATGGAATATGGATAAAATGCAGTTCAAGATAATAAACCAACCCCTCCCGATACCAGTTGGAGGAAGGACATGGGCGGGTTCGAGACTGGCCTCTACATACTCCCCACGCATCTAACTACATTTAATTTTTGTGTTATTAAAGGAATCATTTTAACTTATCTTATATGTTTTTCCTTCCTTCGTCGTCGTCTGTTGAACGTCTGCTTCGTGTCTCCGCCCCAATTCCACTGGTATGTGTGATGGGTTTCGTGATAGTTGTCTCGGGGTCCAGTCATCATATGACTCCGAATCGTATGCGCAGGGGTATATGAAAATAAAAGAAAGAGAAAAGGAGAGGAAAGAGAAATATAAAGGAAGGAATTAGTTCTTGCATAAAGTAATTGAAGTGTTATTTGCTGTTTTTCCCTAATTTTTGCCTTTCATTTTCTAAATTTTGAAATTTTTGTTTTTCTTTTTAGAGTTTTTCCATTTCATTGCTAATCATACTATTTTACCAAAATATGGATGTGAGAGTTTGTTTTGCTTTTTGGAGCAAGCCTATTTCAAACTAATAAAAATTCTAGCTCAAATTAATAGTAGAAGTAAGCTACCTTATTCCTATCACAACATCACAAAATCATGAAAATTTAGCAGAATATGGATATAAGAGCACATCTTACCGTACCCTACCTACCTCACATAGTTGAATGTTAAAATCCATCATAATTTACAAAAAATCTACATAGGGGTTCTATTAAAATATACCGCATGCCTATTGTAAAATGCCCGAAATCAGTAATTAGGACTACCTACTCATTGTTATTCTTCAAAACCGTACATTCTAATATATACTTCCATAGATGAATTTCAAACTAAACCGAAAAACGTAAAGATTTGCTAAAAATGAATAATTAAATAAAAAGCAAAAAAAACGTCTTACCAAATGAAATATAACATTTTCCAACAACAGCATTCCCATCCAATGAGCCTCTAGTTCTTGTAAAATGCTTGATTTAAGAATAAGCCAACGAAATTCATAAACCGCAAATACACACTTACTAGAGCATTGGGGAGGCGAATACCATAACCTTTACCTAACATCGTAATACTTTTCACACGTTTTCTCTATTTTTAATTCTACAAGACTAAACCATCTAACTACCTAACCAAACGAATTATGCCCTATTGAAAGTATCAACTTTTATTATGGTAAATTGTGATACTTTCACTACCAAATGTTGCGATTGTTCTGCGGAAGGGAGGGCAAGTGTTTCAACTCCCATTCATCTTATCAACATGGATCATGAAAAAAAAATAGACATCTTTGAACCTACTGCTGAATTTAAACTAAATAAAGATGTCCAGCTCCTCTTCTAATTTAGGCCATATTATGACACCATGTTTAACAAGATTGTGTGTAACGACACTGTCAGGAAAATGATGGGTTGATCCATCATTTTCACAAACATACACACCGCAGCCGTTAACCCATTGCAACTTAGGGTACGGCATATTTTTCTTGAAATTGACAAGAAATAAAATTATGAGAAAAATATGCACTGATGCATTTTAATGCAACGAACAATATTTGGCTTTGGTTCAGATCCGAAAATCCAATGCATAAAATAGTTTCCGGTGAGCCTGAAGAATTAATCTTTAATCTGAAGCCCTTCTCAAAAGAATCGAATGGCTATCGACGGATAAATTAATAATTTTGATTGCTATTCCATATAAAACTGACAAATTTTCATAACTATTTTTGTTGATATGCAAGCATGCTGTGTACATACACAGAGCTTTCGAGTGAGGTTAAGCGCAATGACCTACTTGTTATTTTTCATGTACTATGATCATTCATAAACTTTTTTTTCGGCATGGTACGTGGTAGGAAACAGTGAAACAGTGTTAGTTATATAGTTCTCAACTCGAAAATGAAAATAACCCGAATACAACGCAACCCCCCCCCCCCCCCCCCCCTCCCCGCTCACACGCATCAAAAAAATTGTTATTCAGTATCAAAATTGCAATCTTCCTTGTGCACAGACACACACAGACTTTTTTTTAAAATTGCCCAGATTTTTTATCCTCAACACCTGGCATCCCTGCGTAGTCGCGAGCTGCGAGATTCATGACACAGGAACGAGGGGTTTGCTGATTTAGTTGGCGCGAGTAACAGTCCCCCCCGGAGTGCACACAGGAACTGGCTTCTCGTGTGCTCTATCCTTATCGCCAACATCCAAAACAGCAAGCTTCACCACTGGTCGTTCATAGATTCCGTTGACGGTTTGCACCACAGCTTTCCGTGTACGCCCGTCCGATGACACCGTGGTGCTGATGACTCTACCCTTTGGCCAACAGTTTCTGGGTAGTTTGGGATCTACAATAACAGCGATATCTCCTTCTTCGATCGGCTTTACTTCTGTGTACCACTTTGCACGCCGAGTTAGTGTAGGCAAATAATCGTGTACCCAGCATCGCCAGAATACGTTTGCCATGATCTGCGATAACTGCCATCCTCTCTTAACGGCTAGCGAGCTGTCGTCAAATGGAAGATATGGCTTTAATCCATTTGATGAACCAAGGATAAAGTGATTTGGTGTGAGCACGGGGGAGTTATCGTCGTCAATCGGCACATCAGTAAGTGGGCGGGAATTGATAACGTTTTCAATTTCTACGAGCATGTTCTCTAAAACTTCTTCGGTTGGACAGTGAGTGGGTTTAAGCTTTGCTAAGTTTGCTTTCACGCTTCTAATAAGCCTTTCCCAGGCTCCGCCCATGTGCGGAGAAGCCGGGGGATTGAATATCCACTGGGTGTCTGTAGTTGTAAATTCTTCAATGAGTTTGTTCTGGTTTACAGTTGCTAATGCTAGTTTTAACTCATTGTCAGCTCCTATGAAATTTGTTCCTCTGTCGCTGTAGATAGTTATAGGAACACCGCGTCTGCCCATGATATTGCGAATAGCTAAAATACAGGAGTCTGTAGTCAACGAGCGCACAAGTTGAAGATGAACTGCCCTTATCGTTAGGCAGGTCGCTAAGACACCCCAACGTTTTTCCTGTTTTCGACCGTTTTTGATAATGATTGGTCCGAAATAGTCAATTCCCAGGTATGAGAATGGTCTAGTGAAAGCTGCTACACGACAAGGTGGTAGATCGCTCATTAAAGGTGGTTGAGGTATAGCGCGATCAATTTTACACACTTGACAGCTTTTACGTACTGTTTTGTATAACGATCTGAGTCCTCCAATGTGAAAACGCTGGCGCAATTCGTTTATAACGGTCTGATGATTTTGATGATGATAACGTATATGGCAGTAGAGCACTATCAGGTACGTAATATGGTCACTACGTGGTAGTATTATGGGATTTTTAATGTCAAATGATGCGAACTCACAAGCTGAGATTCTTCCCCTTACTCGAATGACCAAATTTTCATCCAAAAACGGGTTAAGCTTATGTAGCGGACTATTCTTAGGAATATTTCGTTGAACAATACCGACCTTATGGCTCGATAGAATTTCCATCTCATGTTGATAAATTTCTTGAGCGTAACGGAATAGGTAGATTTCAGACTTTTGAAGCTCTGCTTTGGTCAGAGGCCCGGTAGTGCACGATGCACGAAGCTCGGCGTCGGTCAGAGGGCCGGTAGAACACTTTCTCTTCAGTCGACAGCTATGTAGATTCGAAATATATCTCAAAACGTAGGATGTAGAACGGAGCAGTTTGTTCCACGAGGAAAATTTATAAGTAGGAATAACGTTATTGTTCAGGGACACTGCATGGCAAAGTAAATGTGCACGTAGCTCAATTTCCGTTTGCTTGACTGGTTCCTCGGGTAGCGGCCAGCGACTTGACGGGAGTCGGAGAAACGGAGGACCTTTGAACCACCGGCTTGTGTTGCTTAGATCTGGGTTTTTTGTCCACTTGGTTCCTTCATCAGCTACGTTCAGCTTTGTTGGTATCCAGTGCCACTCAGAAAGGTTGGATAGTTCTAAAATTTCACTTACACGATTGGAAACAAACTGGCTGTACCGCCTATAGTCGGCCGATAACCAACTCAACACGTTTCGTGAGTCTGTCCAAAAGAAACGGTTAGTTACCTTAACGGATAGGTTTTCGATAACCGTTTTGGCAAGCCTTGCTCCAATTACACTTGATTGCAGCTCAGATCTAGGAATAGATAAAAATTTAAGCGGTGCTACTCGAGTTTTAGAGCAAACCAGCGAAACATCTATGTCTCCTTCTCTCTCGAACCTCAAATATACTACGGCCGCCATACCACTTTCGCTGGCGTCGACTAGGATGTGTAGTTGTACGTTGGTTTCGGGACTAAGCATTACTAACAATCGATAACACCTTGGAATTTTAATGGAAGCAATTTGTGGAAGAATAGTGAGCCATCGATTCCATTATTTAAACTGATCATCGCCGATAGGATCATCCCATCCGATAGATGTCCTCCAAATCTCTTGTAAGAGACACTTTAGGAACATTAAAAAATGTCCGATGAGTCCCAACGGGTCAAACAGTAGCATCAGCGTTCTTAGCACTTCACGTTTGGTCGGTATACGCTTTCCTGCCAGAAGTTCAACATCGAATCGAGGTGAGATTTTGTACATAAAGGAATCGTTTGCAGTGTTCCACCACATGCCGAGAACTTTCTCTGTTGTGGTTTCCAGTCCAACGTTCATATTTCATAACTCCAGATGAACATTGTGATTCTAGGGCACTGATAACAACGGGAGAATTGGAAACAAAGTTTCGCATTTCAAACCCTGCGGACTCGTGAATTGATTTGACGTCTTTTGCCAATTTTATGCCTTCCTCGATTGTTTCTGTGCTGATCAACATATCATCGACATAGTGCCTATCAATGATGGCGGATACTGCAGCAGGATGCGTATGCCTAAACTGTTCAGCGTGTGCATTTTTGACATACTGAGCCGTGCTAGGAGAAGATCGAGCACCGAATGTCATTACCTGCATGATAAAGGTACGTGGAGCGGAACCTAATTGGTGGCTCCAAAAGAAACGTTGGCAGTGCTGATCTGACTCGCGAATCAGTATCTGATGATACATCTCGCGGATATCTCCGGAGATGCCGATTTTGAATTCACGGAATTTTACAAGAACCGCGAAAAGCGAGGCCAGCTGGTCAGGTCCCTTGAGCAGTAATGAATTTAACGATATCCCGTGCGCTGTGGCTGCGGCATCCCACACCAATCTTGTTTTGCCAGGCTTGTTAGGGTTGGTGACCGGAAACACAGGAAGATACCAGGTCCTTTCGTGCTTTACGATTAATTCATCCGCAGTTAATTCTCGTGCATATCCTTTTCTGAGATAATCGTTTATCGTGCGCTGCATAGTGCTGAACAGTTCTGGATCCTTAATCAATCTTTTCTCTAAGCATTTCCAGCGATTGAGAGCCATTGTTTTGCTGTCAGGAACCCGTACCTTGCTGTATTTCCACAGTAAAACAGTCTCGTAACGTCCATTTTTGCGTTTCGTGTTATCGGCAAGTAACGTGAGGGCCTGTTGGTCTTCATTCGACAAAGGCGATTTTTCCGGTTTGCATATTCCCAGGCTCTCAAGCGAAAAAAACTCCTTCAACGCCGTGTGAAGGTCGATATCTAGCGAACTGTTGCATGAACATGCGAGGCATGAATGGTGATATAGGTGGTGAGTCAATAGCGAATCATCAGTACAGTTACCATATACCGCCCACCCTAGCCGTGTCTTAGACGCTATAGGATCCCTCAGTTTTCCTTCCAGACTTTTAAGTGGATTTCCAAGTTTGGTGTGTTCCAGTCCGATGATTAGTCTAGGGCTCACATTATCATACGACTTAACCGGGACATCTTGTAAGTGTTTGAATTTGCTTTGCAAGTGCTGCATGTTAAGCGTTTGTGGCCGGATCTGTAGACGCTGTACCGTTCGCACGTTTGTGAGTCGATATTTTTTGGATGTGCTTTCTATGCCCGATATTTCCAAGTTGATTTGGCGAGACTCATGCTCCATTCGTCGAGTACCGCTAGTCCACTTAAGGCACAATGTCTGACGGGGGCCACTCAATCCAAGCTCATTTGCTAATTCATCTTCCATGAGTGTTAAATCAGACCCGTCATCAAAGAACGCGTAAGTGTTTACTATTTTGGTTGGTCCGTAAAGAACAATAGGTAGAATTCTAAAGAGTACTCCATTTCCTGTGACTTGGTTCACATTACAACTTCCCTCTACAGATTCCGAGTTAGATGTGCTGGGAACAGGTTGTGCAATTTCATTTTTATATTTGTGCAGAAGGGGATGATGAAGGGATCGGCATCCATTTATGCCACACTGTCTATGCTGTTTGCAAGAACCATTATGATGTTTTAAGCACATCCGACATAATTTATTTCGCTTAATAGCATTCCATCTTTGATCATAGCGTAGAGCATTGAACGTACGACAGACTTCAACTTCTGAACAAACTCCGGCACATATTGAACAATTAGGACTTTGGTGAGTCAACACTGTTGCAGTGGCTACGTCTTCATTAAACTCTTCTTCTTCGTGGTAGTTAATATACCCATCCTTTCTGCGCGTTCTAACATTTTACAAAATTCTTATATGGCGAGTGTTGCCTCAAACGGATCGGATCTAACGATTATGGATAGTATTGCTTTCTGTCTTTCTGTTTTTCTGTCTTTCTGTCTTTCTGTCTTTCTGTCTTTCTGTCTTTCTGTCTTTCTGTCTTTCTGTCTTTCTGTCTTTCTGTCTTTCTGTCTTTCTGTCTCTCTGTCTTTCTGTCTTCCTGTCTTTCTGTCTTTCTGTCTTTCTGTCTTTCTGTCTTTCTGTCTTTCCGTCTTTCTGTCTTTCTGTCTTTCTGTTATTCTGTCTTTCTGTCTTTCGCTCTTTCTGTCTTTCTGTCTTTCTCTCTTTCTGTCTTTCTGTCTTTCTGTCTTTCTGTCTTTCTGTCTTTCCGTCTTTCTGTCTTTCTGTCTTTCTGGCTTTCTGTCTTTCTGTCTTTCTGTCTTTCTGTTTTTCTGTCTTTCTGTCCTTCTGTCTTTCTGTCTTTCTGTCTTTCTGTCTTTCTGTCTTTCTGTCTTTCTGTCTTTCTGTCTTTCTGTCTTTCTGTCTTTCTGTCTTTCTGTCTTTCTGTCTTTCTGTCTTTCTGTCTTTCTGTCTTTCTGTCTTTCTGTCTTTCTGTCTTTCTGTCTTTCTGTCTTTCTGTCTTTCTGTCTTTCTGTCTTTCTGTCTTTCTGTCTTTCTGTCTTTCTGTCTTTCTGTCTTTCTGTCTTTCTGTCTTTCTGTCTTTCTGTCTTTCTGTCTTTCTGTCTTTCTGTCTTTCTGTCTTTCTGTCTTTCTGTCTTTCTGTCTTTCTGTCTTTCTGTCTTTCTGTCTATCTGTCTTTCTGTCTTTCTGTCTTTCTGTCTTTCTGTCTTTCTGTCTTTCTGTCTTTCTGTCTTTCTGTCTTTCTGTCTTTCTGTCTTTCTGTCTTTCTGTCTTTCTGTCTTTCTGTCTTTCTGTCTTTCTGTCTTTCTGTCTTTCTGTCTTTCTGTCTTTCTGTCTTTCTGTCTTTCTGTCTTTCTGTCTTTCTGTCTTTCTGTCTTTCTGTCTTTCTGTCTTTCTGTCTTTCTGTCTATCTGTCTTTCTGTCTTTCTGTCTTTCTGTCTTTCTGTCTTTCTGTCTTTCTGTCTTTCTGTCTTTCTGTCTTTCTGTCTTTCTGTCTTTCTGTCTTTCTGTCTTTCTGTCTTTCTGTCTTTCTGTCTTTCTGTCTTTCTGTCTTTCTGTCTTTCTGTCTTTCTGTCTTTCTGTCTTTCTGTCTTTCTGTCTTTCTGTCTTTCTGTCTTTCTGTCTTTCTGTCTTTCTGTCTTTCTGTCTTTCTGTCTTTCTGTCTTTCTGTCTTTTTGTCTTTCTGTCTTCCTGTCTTTCTGTCTTTCCGTCTTTCTGTCTGTGCCAAACTTGATTTAAAGTAAGCAATCTGTTGATAAAAAAAAACAAACCCGAAAATGTTGCCCGAAAAAAGTTGACGAAAACTTCAGCAGGGATTTCAAAAACAGAAGTCAAGAATAGATTTGTTTTCCCATCGAACGATTCCATACTCTTCAGAGCTCGAATGTTTTATCAGTTTTATGGATTTTCGGAGCTTCTAAGCCGGTCTATACACAAGTGTATACAGACGGAAACCGACAGTAAAACCGGACAGGGCCGTAAATTTCCCGTTTAGCCTTCCGCAGCCTGTCCGTTCGATTGCAAGGAAACCCGGGGGTGGTCAACGGATTTGACATGTTGGTAAACATTCAACCGCTTTTCGTTTCTTACAAGTTGCTTCTTGTAGGATGGAATTGCCAGTCTGACAAAACATCTCATATCCCACATGCTCTTTTCAAGCAGACTTTGTAACTTCTTCCGAAACTTGTTGTGGATGGCATCTTCCGGAAGTGATATTGCAGTTTTGATCTTACAAGGAATCAATTTCGGAAACCGTTTCCTGTCCGTGTGGTCTTAGTTAGAAATTCTAGATGTTTGTCAGTTTGTTGGGATTCCAATGATTCTATTAAAACTTATCTTAAAGAGTCCGGAGGGAAGTTTAAGATTCCATCCGACCCAGGTTGATGCTCTAAGGAGAGTTTCGCCATTATCATAAAATACTCGATTCAACTGTGCTTTTTGGCCCAGCATATGGGGTGAGATGGGAAAGATTGTTCCCACAATTCAGCATCAATTTAGTGCCATTCCATGGGATCAACGTTTATCGGTTTAAGGTGCAGCATAACTACCACTTTGAAGTACGCCGTCTATCGGGCGAGCGTCATTTTACATTACCGGAGCCGTTGTCGCAAAGCTTATCGTCGATTTTATACGTCTGCTTTTGTCCCCGGGATCCGGATTCTGGCGAAATTTGAAACACCCATAATACAATTTTGGGTTGAAGCTCCCATCTACGAAACGGTCTGAAAGAAAACTCGGTCGCTCTCAAGCTGGTCCACTTTATGAGTTATTTGTCTGGAGCATAGAAATTCTAACTGGGTCATTCAAGACTCAAAACGGTACTGAAACTGACAAAAAAACCAACATGAAAGTTTTTTTTCACAATTTCTAACTTGATTCTCTGCTTCACTTTCAATTTTTTATAACATAATTCTTCTTCATTTTGGAATCCGTGCTAGGTGTGGACTTTAAATTTGTTACATTGTTCATATGCAAATATGGCTTTGAGCCTCGAATATTGACTTGATTCTGATCTAACATATCAACATCCACCACGATTTAGGACAGAGCTAAGCAAAACTCATTTTTCAGTACACAAACAAACACAACCTTAAGTGTCAGGAACTTTGACGAATAATTCCCACTGCTGGCCCGCTTAGCTGACCCATTCAGTTTTCTTTTTCCCTTACCAGTCCCAGAAAAAAAAATCGTTCAAACCATTTCTTTTCAATGAACACCGAAACTCGAATAACCTGTTGTAATGGCAGTATTTATGATTCTACCTCATCAGCATAAACAACGGTAAGAAATAATGTATTCTACAACAGCGAAACAATTTTTACTTCGTTATTTCCGAAGGTAGTCAATCCAATTAGCATTCAAAATGGTTGATGTGAGTGTTCTCTCATAACTAACATTTGCTTTATATTTAATATAAAAATTAAACTATCTGTGAAGACACGTTTCGTAAAAAGTTGAAAGGTTCATTGGATTGTTTTTTATGTAAGTGCAGATACCCTTTTTTTTATTCAATCCAGCATGTTCAGCAGAGCTGATCCTTGTCCTGATCCGAGGTAAACAGAAAGAAAATCGCCAAATCTATATGAGGGGAATGTTTCTCGAGCAAACAACTACTAATCAACTATTCGCGATTTAAACAATAGATTCAGGTTTCAGATTTGGATATCAGAATCAGTTTTCAGACTTCAGATTTCAGATTCAGATTTCAGATTCAGATATCAGATTCAGATTTCAGATTCAGATTTCAGATTCAGATTTCAGATTCAGATTTCAGATTCAGATTTCAGATTCAGATTTCAGATTCAGATTTCAGATTCAGATTTCAGATTCAGATTTCAGATTCAGATTTCAGATTCAGATTTCAGATTCAGATTTCAGATTCAGATTTCAGATTCAGATTTCAGATTCAGATTTCAGATTCAGATTTCAGATTCAGATTTCAGATTCAGATTTCAGATTCAGATTTCAGATTCAGATTTCAGATTCAGATTTCAGATTCAGATTTCAGATTCAGATTTCAGATTCAGATTTCAGATTCAGATTTCAGATTCAGATTTCAGATTCAGATTTCAGATTCAGATTTCAGATTCAGATTTCAGATTCAGATTTCAGATTCAGATTTCAGATTCAGATTTCAGATTCAGATTTCAGATTCAGATTTCAGATTCAGATTTCAGATTCAGATTTCAGATTCAGATTTCAGATTCAGATTTCAGATTCAGATTTCAGATTCAGATTTCAGATTCAGATTTCAGATTCAGATTTCAGATTCAGATTTCAGATTCAGATTTCAGATTCAGATTTCAGATTCAGATTTCAGATTCAGATTTCAGATTCAGATTTCAGATTCAGATTTCAGATTCAGATTTCAGATTCAGATTTCAGATTCAGATTTCAGATTCAGATTTCAGATTCAGATTTCAGATTCAGATTTCAGATTCAGATTTCAGATTCAGATTTCAGATTCAGATTCAGATTTCAGATTCAGATTTCAGATTCAGATTTCAGATTCAGATTTCAGATTCAGATTTCAGATTCAGATTTCAGATTCAGATTTCAGATTCAGATTTCAGATTCAGATTTCAGATTTAGATTTCAGATTCAGATTTCAGATTTAGATTTCAGATTCAGATTTCAGATTCAGATTTCAGATTCAGATTTCAGATTCAGATTTCAGATTCAGATTTCAGATTCAGATTTCAGATTCAGATTTCAGATTCATATTTCAGATTCAGATTTCAGATTCAGATTTCAGATTCAGATTTCAGATTCAGATTTCAGATTCAGATTTCAGATTCAGATTTCAGATTCAGATTTCAGATTCAGATTTCAGATTCAGATTCAGATTTCTGATCCAGATTTTAGATTGAGACTTAAGATTCTTCAGTCAAAATTCGCAGTCCATCAGCATTACATTTTCAGGTCAAGCAGCATTTTTGTATACAAACTTCTAAATGATCCATAATTCAAATCAAATTCTTCAAAGTTCTATTCCTTTATATTTGAAAATTTCAAGCTTATTTGTAATCATTCACACGTATCAAGAAACGTTCCCCCAAATCGACCAATAGCATTATTCATCTGGCTAATGTTTGCTCAATTTTTCTTCTCCCCACATTTTCCGGCGATGAATGGAGTTTCCCGTCTCCCAATCTCTGTCCGATTTCAAACGAGAGTGCTTCTGAGGTGTAGGAAAACTTTTCCTTTCCCAACATATTCGGCCAGTACTATGGGGCTCTCTGTTTGGATGTAAGGAAGGAAAGGGATTGTGGGAAAATTTGAAAGCAATTTTCCACTGCAGTTGAGCAGACTAATTTTTCACACTTAGCACATGCCTCAGCCCTTGTGCCTACACTCCAGAACTTCCTCCCAAGTTTGGCCTCATTTACAGGTTTTCGTTCTATACATTTTATTCAGAGCCCAGTTTTTGCCAAGCTGCCGGAGGTTCGGGATGCGGAGACCCAAGAATATTTTACGGAAGGTACAGCTATTGCCAACTTACCAAAGTATCGTTACGGGTTTCGCAAAATATGCTATGCATGAAAAGCTCATAATTAAAATTCACAATTTGTACCGAAGCACAGTGTTTGCCCCATATATTTCGGCACAGAAAATGACTGCCCCCTGCAAAACTGGACCTGGCTCACCAACTTCTTACCTTGATCCTGACCCGTTTCGAAAAGTTCAACACACCCGGAATGAGGCCAGCACCCGTTTTGGGTTGCTAAGTTTGAGCATAATAATCATACGGTTAGGAAAGCCTGTGAAAAACAGCAGCAGCAGCAGAACGCAATTCAAAACGCGCTCACTTATTTGCATTTGGTTTCGGCATTTTGAGTGTTGATTTAATTGGAAAAGTCACTAGAAGAAAAAAAAAACAAATTCCTATAAGCGCACACACATTTTTGAGGTTTATTCTCATCGGTAATTGATTATCACTCGCATAAAAATAGCATTTGATAGATTATTCAAAATGACACTTATTTTACCATAACACTATACATACTTTCCTCATTAGCTGAGTAGATTGAAAAATACACATTTTTTAAGTGAAATCCCGAAAGGACACTCCATGTTTTATTAAGAAACCATACCAATCAATGATTCCAAAACCAAAAGGTGTTAATAATAAAGACTAGTTGGACTACCTGTTTTCAAAAAAAAATGTAAAATATTTGGTTTGGCATTGCGTCAATTCGATTATCCAAGGTTTTTGAGACTTTCTGTTGTAGTCGAAAAAAGTTGTAAATATTTAAGTTCCTGCGTATATTTCACATTTTTGCAACTCATGGACTGATCCAAAGATTCCAAAGTGCCATCTATTGCGCCGTTGTAAAGTTACAAATCAGCTCATTTCCGAACAGTGGTAATCACATTTGATCTCAAAAATATAAAAACCAACGGCATAAAGTTGTTCTTAAGTAAATGCAACAACATGCTATTTGGTAATTCATCTCGTTCATTCTTTTGAATAACTTTTGAATGTATTGATCGAAAATGATGACATTTTTCTGAGCTACCTTGTAACCGTACCGTACGTGTACAAAATCTGGAGACCATCTGTCAAGTTTTTTTTTAGGTTTTATTTTTGACATCTGTCAAGTGATTTTTGAGATAGCGTGCAATATCTTAGTTCATTGACAAAGTTTTTTGGACAGAATCGAAAAAAATCCAGAAAAGTTCTAGTGGGAGACCCAAAACAGCTGAAATTCAACTATTAGACCAAAACTCACTTGGTGAATCGTATAAGAAGTCCAAGAAGATCCAACAGTGAGCTGAAATTTGAATAGTAGTGAAGATTATTGATTCCATTATGTGAGAGGAATGTTAGAGGTTTTTTCAAGCTCAATCCGAAAATATAAATAGAGGAAGTGATAAAAAAAAAAGTCAATTTTTCCTGACTGGTTCGTCTAGCTGATTTCTTAATAGGCCTGACCTCATTTCTTCAAAGTATAAAGCTGCCCACAGATAAAATAAACAAAATACGGTGGTCAAATTGAACGCAAAATATTTTGACCACTTGTCGCCAGATATTTTGAAAAAAAAGTCGAAATGGACAGCAAAACTAACTCTTTATCGGTCACCTGGCTGGATTCCAACCAGAAACTTTTCGTTGAAAAGTCTCGCCTGCAGTATCCGGAGATAAACAAGAAGAAAAAATTAAATAATTAAAAGTCTATTACTTGAGGAGGCTTACGATCTGTTGAAACTGCAAATTAATCAATCTTTCATATCGATTGACAAGATGAATGGCTAAAAATACAATGAAGTCTGCCTCCAAATGCAACCGTTTCCTCTGAAAAGCACTTCAATAGGTCTCACAAAGTTTTTAATCTATTTATGTTGGACTTGAAATTGTGTCATTACGCAAAACGGTGGTGTAGTGATAAAAAGTCAAATATGTTGTTTTTTTTTTACGGTGGAGGACAACCGGCTAAATTTGTAATAATTTCGCTCGAATTCGAAATTTTTAGTTATTTTGAAGGTCAAGCTTCAAGAAACAGAAAACGTAATCAAACATAGTCTTGATTTGAAAAAAGGAAGGTTATTGTATGCATTATAGATGGCGCACGTGTTGCCCAAAAATTCAAGCCGAAAAATTTCTTCATTGAACGCCATCTCAAAAACCACTTGACAAAACATCACAAAAGTTTGCATATGTAAACATTACATTACCAGGTAACTTCGCCAAAAATTATATCAATTTCCTTCAACGCATTCAAAAGTTATTCACAAAATAATATTCAATATGTCCTACAAAGTTTCTACTCTGTTTTGGTTTGATCTTGAATCGTGCATATACCTGAAAACTGTGGTAGAGTGGAAAAAATTCAAATATGTTGTTTTTTTTTGCCGAAGGAGGATAATATTTTAAATTCAACATAACTACGCAATATTAATTTTTTTTTAGTTATTTTGTAGATCAAGCTTCAGGAAGCATTAAACGTGATCGATAATCTTTAATTTAGAAAAATGGTGGTTCAAGGTATATATTATATATATAGAGATATTGAAGCTTAAAAATGAAAATCGGAAAACTTTCTCAAAGGATGCAATCTCATAAACCACTAAGCAGAACATCACAAAAATTTGCATATGAAAACACTTTATTACTAGGCAGCATTGCTGAAAATTTAATCAGTTTTCATCCATGCATTCTAAAGTTATTCCCAAAACAAAGAATTGCGTTTTTTTTTCGAATACACTCCTTAGTAAGGAGTCCTTACACGCACAGATCATACTCTTTTCCAAACATGATTTCCTTGGGGCGTTGAAAAATTATCAGAAATGCTGTACCAAATAAGCATTTACAAGCTTTGTGACTGCTGGTATTGTCCTCTCAACTATTTTTTTTTTTGCTTAAAAAAGCTCTTAACAAATATCGCGGTTCAATTTTCAATTAGTAAACTGGCCGAAAAAAAGTAATAAAAATTCACTAAGAAGCTGCTTCTCAGTCCTTAACCATCTTGATTTCTGTTCAGCTGTTCAGCCTTTTATCATCTTCAGCCAAGGTTTCATTGAACGTCAATTGATGGAACATCGTCGGAAGGCAAGTGTGAAAAAATCGAATGAATCAATCAGTTATTTCGGAAGGACTTAATCATTGATGAATCGTGTCAGAAATACTGACAATTGACAAAACCCTCATGACCTCAGCTGGTTCTGGTAGAACACATTGCAAAGTGGTGCAACTAGCAAGACAGCTGTTTGGAGTTCGATGCTCACTCTCCGTCGCCTTTTTTTTATTTCTTGTTTCTGGAATAAATTATCCAAGACGATAAAAACCCCTGGATAGAATTTTGTGTTTCGCTTGAATGTTCTTATGTAGTGTCAATGTATTATTTTGCTGGTCTGGATTCGTTCCGAAATTTTAAGTCGGAATGAATGGAATGAATCTCTATTGTCAAATTTAAGTTCCTGAAAACATCGGCCTTACGGTTTTCTATTTGAATTTTGGAAGAACATAAATACCTTTACCTTGTGAAGAGGGACAACTCGTCTTGTGCCTGTATATTCTAAGTTTTGTTTGTGTTCCTTAATTTTCGCGCAAGTAGCTAAAAAGCCGCAGGTTGCCGCCTCTACTTTAGAGCACTTCTCGTATACCATCAAACGGGGCATCATGCGGGGCTAGCTGCAACATCTGTTTACCACAGCACTAATATAATTTTTTATTTTATATAACGTAATCGAGTTATCTTTTAATGAATACAATATGATGATGACATAATTTTTCACATCTTTATCTAGTATTTTTAACTTTTATTTTGTTTCAAATTTAAAAAAATCCTTCAATAAATGTACAAATTTTAACATTATTCGGTGTGGTGGATTAGTAGGCGTTTGCTGAATTGTCAAGACGTGTTTTTTTTCGGCTGTAAATTTTTCCCTAAGTTAAAATTAAAATGTACCCTTTCTTTTAAGATTCTTCCAATAGAATACGTTTGAATTGATGGTGATACGGGAGTTCAACCGATTGTGTTTAAGTTTAGTGAAATAAATTACGGGTAGTCTGGGGAAGAGTTGTTCCATCAGATCTCTTTCTGATTTTGTTTGGAAAAGTGATAAAAGTCAGCGGCTGATGCGCCGCTGCTGTTAAAAAATTGGTGAGCGTGACCCGTTATGTTTGGTCACTTTTTTCGAGACATGCACAGTTGCTGTTTTAAATGGGGTTAATCAAGAATCATTCATAAATTTAAACACCGAGTTCTTGAACGTAATGTGAAAGTGCGATACATAGGATATTTCAAAAGTAAAACAAACGCTAGTGCTTATAAAATTTATTGGAAGAAGAACACAGGTTTTCCGGAAAGATGTTTTTATCCCCATTTGATTTTATTCAAACCGTGAGAAGAATGATTGGAGTGTTTGTCTGCCGATGCGCATTTTGCTGCATTCTGCTGGTGAGCTCGTTCCTTGCACTTTTTTTTTACCATTTGAAATTCCGACTTGATATGAAAATATGTAAAACGCAAATTATGTTGTGAAATTTATCATGTTGTATATGAAAGTGACAAAAGAATACATAAAGATTATAATTTGGAAACAAAAGTGAAAAATTTTGCAGAAATTTTTTTTCCTTTCCCATGCTATTGCCAGACTGAAATCTGGTAATGCTTAGCTTGCTGCGTCCATATCTGTATGTTGCTTCTCAAATTTTAATCAGTAGGGATTTTGAAACCTCGGTAAACCTGATAAGAATGTTTCATTTTTAGGCTGTTTCATTTAATTTCAAAAGACAAATGAACTGCGATAATATGCATGATTTTTGTTTGTTTTTTTTTTTTTTTAATTTGTATATGGAAGTATTTTCGAGTTCCTTTGAAAACAGGGAGAATAACTAAGATGAAATGGAATTGCAGATGGTAAGAATATAATATATGAAACAATATTATTAATTTGTTATACAATAAAATAGCTTAACTCTATTATGGGGTTGAGTGGGGGGAATGGACAGGACATTAAACGATCGGAAGACTGATATAGGGGAAAAGTTCATATAACGCCCCATGTGGCTAATACGCGCCACTCTTGTTTTGAAGAATCTGAAACATTTTAAGCCTGCAAAATATTACCAATTTGTTTTAAATGCTGTGATTGGTCATGGCAAGTATGAATTTTTCCTTAAAATGCCCCTGTGTCGTGATAATTTCACAATTTAGGTTTTTCATCATTTCGATCTAAATTTTAAAACACTTTTAATAAGGTGTCACCAAGCAGAGAAAAACGAAAAAGACAATATTTTCTGACACATCGATAGAGGAGAATCTAAACTATGATTTTATGCTAAAAAATCATACTGAACTCGCTAAGGTATGCTTTTTATGGGTATGTTCTATCACGACCCATGCGCTCGTTATAACGCGCCAATCGTAGTAGGCTGAAAATAGCATTAATTTTTCAAAATGGCCAATTTTCATTGAAAATGAACAAAAAGTCTAAAACCACATTTTGAGTGTAAATTCAGCCCAAAAAATCTATTTTCCTTTTTTTTTAAATTTTGATTAGTCCATTTTCATTTTCTTTTCAGTTAAAGTGTCTGTAAGTATTGGTGTGTTTTCGGTCTTCGGCTGCTCTCGGGTGTGTTCGGCTGCTAGGCGCATATTGAATACACAGCGGCGCGTATTTGCAACACAGTTTTGTTCTGTGGCTTTGAATATGGTTTTCAAAAATCAAGTTTTTGAAGCAACTATAGCAATTTTAGTAATGAAAAATCATAGGCATTTGTAGAAAACACTTTTCTTCAACGATTCCACCCATTTTTAACACAATTAGTACGTGGAATACATAGAAAATCAGCGATTCGCTTAGGTGGCGCATAATAGGGCATGTTCCCCTACAATGGATTGTGGGTTCAAGCCAGCCGGAGTATTTCGGCAAATTTGGAATCATGAATAGACTACTTAGGTATCGTTTCAGGATTCTTTGTTTGTTTCGAACAGTTGGAAGGGAGTGAGATGAGTCAAACCTGTCCCATTGTGTCCCAAGCCATTGGTAACGGACCCCTTATTGTTAATGAATTAAGCATGAATAATATTTGAATGTGCGATCGAGACTTCCCGTACCGCCTATCAGCCACTGGTGGGTTCTCACACATACATACATACATACATAAATTTTAACATTATTCGGTGTCGTTTAAAACTTTACCCACTCCGACGGATCGGTTAGTGATTTATTTATTTTATTTACATAGTATTCCGTCTCACGACATAACTTGACGAACATAATTCCTAAAAATCACTCGGTCCATGGCAACCCATTTCTCGAACACCCCACGTTCGCCAGATCACGCTCCACTTGGTCTAACCACCTCGCTCGTTGCACCCCAGCTCGTCTTGTTCCTACCGGATTCGTAGCGGACACCTGTTTTGCAGGCCAGTCGTCCGGCATTCTCGCAACATGTCCCGCCCAGCGTATCTGGCCAGCCTTCACCACCTTCTGGACACAGGGTTTGCCGTAGAGTCGCGCGAGCTCGTGGTTTATCCTTCGCCTCCACACTAAGTTCCCCTGTACGCCGCCAAAAATGGTTCTTAACTCTCGTCGCTCGAATACTCCGAGTGTACGCAGGTCCTCCTCGAGCAATATCCATGTCTCGTGCCCGTAGAGAACAACCGGTCTAATGAGCGTCATATACAGGTTACACTTCGTGCGAGGGCTATGTCTTCTCGACAGCAGTTACTTGTGGAGTCCATAGTAGGCACGAATTCGCCTTGCTCTAGCCGTCGATCGTGACCTTGTTATTGCCGGAAGAGCAGGCTCGGTCAGTCTCGTACCCGCAGGCCAGCATATACTTCGTCTTGAGTGTATTTTTTTATCAATACAATTCTAAACCATGAAAAACCGTTCTCGTCCATGATTTTCCATAGCTCGTCACGGTCAATCGTGTCGTATACGGCTTTGAATTCGTTTACGGCATTTTTAGAGGATTTGCCGTAATGTAAAAATCTGGTCCTGCGTTGGCCGTCCCTCCATTAAGCCTGATAACTTCCAACGAATCTAATGGCTTGTGGAGTAGCGCCAGAGTAGGATTCGGGACAACACTTCGTAGGCAACATTAAAAACAGTTATCGCTTGGTACATCTCACGCTCCAATCAAACGCCCTTCTTGTGGATGGGACATATTTCCCACTCTTCCACCCCTCCGATAGCTGTTCTGTGTCAGCAGATTCCGACCATCAACCGAGACAATCGGCCAACATGTCCGGGCCTATTTTGATAAATTGCCACCTGACTCGTTGTTATTCAGCTGGCGATTGACTTCCTGACCTTCTATCATCGTTGGGAGTGGCTCACTCTATGCTACACTCCTCATAGAATCAATTGTCACGTGTTCGTTCCACATACCGAGAGTAGACGTTCCCCGCAGCGCTGGCGATGGCTGCTTTGATGGTATCTCAACAGTCCTCGAGAAGGGCTTCGTCAAGCTCGTCTTCTTCCGGCAGCGCTTTCATCCTAATACAACATTTAATAAACCGAGGGTATTCTTGAAAAAAAGAACTTCTGAAGAGAGAAATAATAATACAAATAAATTAAAAATACCAAAAATATCAACTTTCTTTAGAATGAACCAATTTTATCAATCATCAAGGATGTACTCGAATGAATCGACCAAGCAAATAACCTTTTTCAAGCTTCTTCAATTCCCACCACAAGATAAAGGAAGACCACCAGCCAAACAGCGGAAAATATGTGTGAAAAATCGAATGGTTTTTGGAAGGATTCAATCCTTGATCAACCGTGACAGAAATACTATGACAATTGACAACTAACCCTCATGAGCCCAACTGACTAAGGTAGAAAACATGGCCAAGTGGTGCAACTTTGCCACGACCGCGCCAGTGTCTTCGAAGTAAACTCTCTAAGAGTCTCGGTGTTCGGTGGGCATCATCCGGTTCCCGTCCCCGTCTCAGCTGATGTTGACAACTAGGCCCTTGCCCCGATTGCGAGAGGGTCATCTGGTTCTTCTCTGGTTATTTTCTCTTGGACGCAACGAATTTGGCATTTGTGATGCCTCAAAGCCCCTCGACTCCTGGCTGCATCATCAGCCGTCCCAGTCCTGAGTTCGATTGTGACAATAAGATCCTTCATCCTACTTCTTCAGGCAAGTTTACATCCTTTTCGAAATCATTATCCCCGTGTGATAAAAATTCACCCTAACTCAGGCACCAAGAGATCCTTCCTTGCAGAACGTTGATGGGGTTAGTTCCTGTTTGGTTAATTACCTCCTTGCTACGTTCGTGTTCCTGCTACGAAATCATCGTCTTCATAAAAACATGGCTGAAAACCCGAACCTTATCCAGTCGAGATTATTTCGTTGCACACGAAACAGTATTGAACGACCCCTCGTCGCTTTGTTTACATTAAGTATTAGCTATCATTGGATGTAAGTGTTACTTTTGTAATCAGGTGTTATCCGGAAAAATGGATCTCGAACAAAAACGTAGAACTGTGGTTGCCTTGTTCCTAGCTGGCAAACGACAGAAGGACATAGTTCGTGAGCTGTCCGATATAAGTGTGTGCAGAAGTTTTGAATACCGTACAGTTAAAAGATATCTGGAGACCGGAAGAGCCAAAAAATGGTATGGAGAGGGACGCCGACCTACTGTGGTGACACCTGCCATGGCGAAGATCGTCAAGAAGCGCCTTAAGAGAAATTCTCGCCGTAGTGCTACTAAATTGGCAGAGGATCTCAACATATCGGATCGAAGTCTCCGTCGGATCCTGAAAGATAAACTTCAGACCAAGCCCTACAAGATCCAAATGGTTCAAGACCTTACGGTGAAGCAGAAACAAGAACGGATAAAATGAGCGAAGGCGCTGCTGGAGAGGGCCGCGAAAGGAAGTTTGAAGAATATCGTGTTTACCGACGAGAAACTCTTCACCGTACAGCAGCTCGTGAATAAGCAGAACGACAGAGTTTGGTTGCCAGACAGATCACAAAGCCATGCCGACTTGCTGATGGCCACCCAGCGACAGAAATCAGCGGGAACTAGTTCTATAGAATGTCGTCAAACCGTGGGCACGTCGACATTTTTGTTCCAGGGATTGGGTTTTCCAGCAGGACTCGGCGCCCAACTTTGGATTGCGCAACATTTTCCAGGGTTCATTTCGAGCTCCGAGTGGCCGGCGAGTTCGCTAGACCTGAACCCTATGGAGCCATTGAAGCTGAAAAGTGTTGCATGTTGCCCCAGTAGACGTTATAATAAAATATTTTTGAGTCAAAGGCTTCAGATGAACTTTGAGACATTAGGTGTAAAAAAAAAACGTGTTTATTCACAATATTGAATTATTTACCACCAAGGTAATAAAAATTTAACACTTGGACTCAATAAAATTGATTCATTACCGTGGGGGTCAGAGATGAATAACATAAATTGACCACTTGCAGGAGGCTTTAATTGGCCCATCATAAACTGCCATCCGATACTTCGGGTCAATTGAGCGTTCAATTGTCGCCATAATTATCCTGATTGAATGCACTTTACCCGTTTGATAAAAGACTATACAGTGAGCGCAACGAAAAATTTAGCTTTATATTTATATACATATTCACAATGAATAATTGGCTTGATTTGTGCAAGGGCAGCAAATGATGACCATTCATCTGATTACTCTGACCCGAAAATAGTTTATCCGTTCTAATTTTAAAATTAATTTTCGAATGTGTATTGAATATCTTAAATTAACATTTGAATTTCACTGCCCGAAGGTTAAGTGTACGTGTTTGTACAATCAAACGGCTGAAATCAATATGTTGAATATGTTGATTATTTTGTATTCTGGATTTCGTAGTGGTGGCGAACAACGTGTTGATTTAAAAAATTAAACCCTCACAATGGGCACCATCAAGCGGTCAATAAATGGGTAGAATTAACACGTCTATCTACGGTAACCGGGTCATAAATCTTTTAATTTCGTCCTGCCACGTGGCAAATGGTCCGCTCAGAGGAGAGACGAGGGATCAATAAATTTCCAACTGGTATAAAAAAAAACACACCTGGACATTGCAGCAATTGGAATCCACATATTTACATGAAAACAACAACACCGGCCGCTAGAAGGTTGCAACTTTTTTCCAGAGTTTATTGATAATTAATTCACACCCGGTAATTTTTCTTGTCCCGGGTCACTGTTGCCTCCCAGTTGGACATTATGCAAAACACAAGGGGGTGAGGTATTTGGAATAACCACGAACAGCCCCACCCACACATTAACGAAGTGCTACTTCCTCGATGTTAATTTTCGCCAGCAGACCGGAAGTTGAGCGATGGGTCTTGATATTCAAACACACCACCCACCGTGGACTGTAAGTCAACATTGCGTGGGAGGTTCGCAGGCAGTGACTTAACACCATATTTGGGAATGAGTGCTGAATTAATACACCTGATTATATTTGTATCACTCGGTCGTAAATATATATATTAATACTCGATGGTATATGAACAAAATGGGAGAGTTAAAAAAACGGTCAGTCGCCATTTTAACATTCCTAAAATGTCTGCTCCGCATGTAGCTAAGAGCAATTAAAAAATATGAATATGTGCAAAACATTCTTCGAGCTGCATACAGCCGGATTTCGCAAAAATCAGCAAAAAGCTCAATCACTTTAGATCGAACATTAAGATTCAGCGTTTGCTTT
This sequence comes from Uranotaenia lowii, assembly GCF_029784155.1. Taxonomy (NCBI): domain Eukaryota; kingdom Metazoa; phylum Arthropoda; class Insecta; order Diptera; family Culicidae; genus Uranotaenia; species Uranotaenia lowii. The sequence continues at coordinate 161,923,709 of NC_073691.1, read as the reverse complement.
TAGCGACCGGATTTGCTGCATCCAACAACGCGTCGTTGTCATATTCCATAAACACCCCCGCATCGGGAGAAGTCAGTATATGTTGGCAAATGTTGTTTAGAGGAGGCAAACACTTGCTTCCCCCAATTTCTTCCCGCATGGGGGAAACGCTTTAAAATGCTTCTTTAAGCCTGAAGTATACAACCAGTTTGTATCAAATTCTGCAAACAAGATTCGAATTGTGATGGTTTCAAAGAGGAATTCAGGAAACAAAATTATGATTCTCTTAAAACGGGCATATTGACCCATGTTCCCCCTTTAATCCAGGCATACGTTATGCTGCTGAGACTAACACAATTTCCGAGTACTAATATCACTCCAACGGGTGCAATAACAAGCTGCACCATTCCCTGTCCTGGCTTCCGGAAACGATGATGCACCCGCGCCATTGCATTGCTACGTAGTCCTGTTCATAACCGCCTCGTCGCCGAGTCATGGTGTGATAAAGGAAAACCATGATCACGTAATATGCATCAGCTTTCGACTCAATAAGAGGCAGGGGTAGGTATCCTTCGAACGGCATGAATCGACAGTTTCTGGGATGAAACTTTTGCCCCGTTTGATTACTCCCGATGGAAAACCTTGTCGAAGATACTAGAAACGAGTTATGGCTTTTTTTTTAATAAAAATTACCTACTGCACTAGCGATTTGCGATTCAGCAAGCCGCATCGATAGACTAATCAAACCTGCAGATGGAAATCTCATGCATTGTTATGTCCAATTCAACTATAAATATCTAACATTCAACTATGAATATAAAATTCAACTTAAATTTTCTGATTGATTTCAGATATTCAAATATCTTATCGGTTGTATGCAATTCTCAATATAATCAAATCAACAATATTTTCTTATTGATTGTGGTTCTGATTATAAACAGTAAATACCTATATGTTTTTTGAAGAACGAAGCGACTGATGATCAAGCAAGCCTTGGAATAGTTAGTCATTAAGTTCAAGAGAAAATAAAAATTAGTCTTACTTTGCCCATCATCGAAACAAGTTGTTTCTCTCGATCTACTGCCTAGTCCAATAGGTTATGGGCCAACGATTTTTCAAGTTCCCCGCAAGTAGTTTCTTGAAGATTGTTGAGGATGGACGGAAGTCGGATCAGCATTGAAAAGCTGAGGAGCGGAGGATATGAGTCCTGGAGGTTCAAGACCGAAATGCTCCTGATTCGAGAAACCTTTGGAAGTTCGTGAGCGGCGTTGCAATGGAACCTGCTACGGAAGTCTGGATCGAAGGCGATGCGAGGGCACGGGCCATCATAGCCCTTTTATTGGACGATAGCCAACACCCCCTTATCCGGAACTGTACAACTTCAAAGGCGACCTGGGAGGCATTGAAGAACCATCCCCAGAAGCAGATGATGTCCTCGAAAGTTTCAATCCTGAAGAAGATCTGCCGTTCGGAATTCAAGGAGGATGACAGCATGGAAAATTTTCTTTTCCATATGGACGAGTTTGGAAAACGCCGGCCAAGCCATGGACGAGCAAATGAAGGTTGCCATGGTGATGCAAAGCATGCCCGACTCCTTCGACGCGCTCATTACCGCACTTGAAAGCAGATCTGACGACGAGCTGACGATGGATTTGGTCAAACGAAAATTACTCGACGAGGCAAAGAAGCGGTTAGAGAAGATACGTCCCAGTGAAGCACTTCTCAGAACGGACCGAAACGAAACCGGCAGAAAGGTGGTCTGTAACTCCTGTGGGAAGCCAGGCCATTTCAAGCGGAATTGCCCCGAATCACCTGCCCAAGGAGAGCGCCCTAGAAGAGGGACGAAAATGCAACCGAAACCGAAAGGGAAGACGGCCATCGTGAGTAATGCAAATCCATTCGCATTTACTGCACGCAACGAAACACAACAGAAGCGTTCCTGGACAGTAGATTCGGGTGCCACATCTCACATGTGCTCGAATCGAAAATTTTTCGCCGAACTACGAAGCTGTACAAGTTTGACGATCACCTTGGCCGATGGTAGCGAGATGTCCGTGAAGGGTATCGCAACCGGTCACCTGTTAGCATACGACGAAGCTGAAGGGATTCAAGAAATGGTCCTGTCCGATGTGTTTTACGTCCCCGATTTGGAATCAAACCAGATTTCAGTCGGAAAACTCATCACGAAAGGGGCGGAAGTCATTTTCACGAAGCAACGAGGCTGCGTTATCCAAAGCGGCGGCCGTGTAGCAGCTGTAGCTGACAAGATTGGCGGTTTATTTCTTCTAAAGACCCCGGAGGAGAATTCCCATCAAGCGTTCCTGCATCCAAAAAACTGTATCCACAGTTGGCATCGAAAGTTAGGTCACCGTGATTGTGAAGCAGTCCAACGAACAGTGCGTGAAGGTTTGGCAACAGGCATTTCCATTAGCAAGTGTGGCATCAAGAAAACGTGCGAGTGCTGTGTGGAATGTAAAATGGTGCGCTTGCCATTTACCCCGAAAGTGCAGAGAGAATCGTCAAAACCTCGTCCACACCGATATTTGTGGTCCTATGAATACAACTTCGATTGGCGGATCAAGATATTTTTTGACGATGATCGATGACTTCAGTCGTTTCACCGAAGTCCATTTCTTGAAGCGGAAGTCCGAGGCGAACGAGAAGATTCAGGAGTACGTTGCAAAAGTACGAAACTGTTTTGGCCGCAATCCAGTGATAATTCGCTCCGACCAGGGCGGCGAATGTAAGGCGAAACCGTTGGGAAAGTTTTACCAAGCCGAAGGTATTGTTCCTCAGTTCACTGCTGCATATTCCCCGTAGCAAAATGGAGTTGCTGAACGGAAAAACCGAAGCCTGGTAGAGATGGCACGCTGTTTGATTCAAGATGCCAAGATGAGTTACCGATTCTGGGTGGAAGCAATGAACACCGCCACGTACCTGCAGAACATTCTATCATCAAGAATCCTGGAGAAGACGCCGTTCGAGTTATGGTTTGGGAAAGTGCCGAGCTATGCAGATCTACATCTTTTTGGTGGCACTGCTTTCGTTAAAGTCCCATCGCCGCAGAGGAAGAAGCTGGATCCGAAAGCCGTCAAGCTCACATTCATCGGCTACTCAAGTGAACACAAGGCGTTCAAGTTTGTTGATCCTAGTACTGACCTAGTTGTGATTAGCCGTGACGTCCGATTCATCGAGATTGAAGAAGATGACTTAACTGAGACGAAAACCGTGAATTCGAGTCGATTTTGGTTCCTGCCAACGAAGAGCCAGAACCCGCGAGCGAGAATGTTTTGTGCGAAGACGATGCATTTTCCGACGATGAAGACCGAGAATCCGACACCAGCGCTTACGATACTACGTATGAAATCGAGAGTGATGCCGAACGAACACCGCTGAGACGTTCAACCCGTAGTACCAAAGGTAAAGTTCCTGTTCGTTTTCCCGAAACTACCGGTTTGGCAAGGAAGATTTGTACCGAACCGAGGTCGTACAAGGAAGCCGTCAATTGTGAAGAATCCGAATTTTGGAAAGCAACCATGAACGAAGAGATGCAGTCGTTAACCGAAAATGGAACGTCAGTCGGCAACAAATGGATTTTCAAACGCAAGCTGGACGAGAAAGGTGAGGTGATCCGATACAAAGCCCGTTTGGTCGCCCAGGGCTTCACCCAAAAGAACGGTACCGATTACGACGAAGTTTTCGAATCAGTGGTTCGTCTAGTCACATTCAGAACCTTGGTGACGGTTGCCAGCCAGAAGGGTTTGATGGTGAAGCATGCAGATGTGAAGACCGCTTATCTGAACGGGGAGCTCAAAGAGACGGTCTACATGCGGCAGCCGCCTGGTTACGAAAAGGATGGTCCGGGCACCGTATGTCTCTTGAGGAGGAGTCTCTATGGCCTTAAGCAAGCAGATCATGTCTGGAACAAGAAAATGGACAGCGTTCTGAAGCAGCTCGAGTTCAAGCAATCAGCCAACGATCCTTGTTTGTACGTGCAGGACAAGGATGGAAAGCGAATTTATCTCGTCGTTTACGTAAACGATATGGTCATCGCTTGTGAAGACGAGAAGCAGTATGAAGATTTGATCCAATCATTGAACCGATTCTTCACTGTAACATCGCTGGGAGATATTCGCCAATTCCTGGGAATTCAAGTTCAGCGTGACGAAGTCGAGTTTACTCTCAGCCAGAAAAGTTACATCAAGAAACTTTTGGAGAGATTTCCGTCGAAAATTCCGTTGGATCCTGGCCATCAACAGCAAAAGGAGGAGACAGAGAAACTGCCCAACAACCAACAGTATGCCAGCTTAATCGGTGGTTTGCTGTATGTGGCAGTGAATACTCGACCGGACATAGCTGTGAGTGTATCGATCCTGGGTCGTTCTGTTAGCAGTCCCAGCCAAGCGAATTGGAACGAGGCATAACGGATTCTGCGATATCTCAAGCACACTGTAGACCATCAACTAGTCCTTGGAACGAATGACCAGAAGCTGACAGTCTACGTGGATGCGGATTGGGCCGGAGACGCGAAAACCAGTGAGGGTCCGATTTGTTGGGGCTCGAGGAAGCAGAAGTGTGTTGCCCTAAGTAGCACCAAAGCCGAGTTCATCGCCCTTGCAGAATGCTGTAAGGAACTTTTGTGGATTGATCGTTTGCTACGAGATTTCCACGTGGTCCGATCAAAGCCAATTACCGTTCATGAGGATAACCAATTCTGCATGAAGCTACTGGAAGGAGGGAAGTTCCACAACCGATCCAAACATGTGGAAACCCGTTTTCATTTCGTGCGACAACTGAAGGAAGATGGGATTATCAACATCGATTATTGCCCTACTGAACTGATGATTGCCGATTTGCTGACGAAACCCTTAACTCAAGTAAAATTAAGGAAATTCCGAGAAGCTGCTGGAATACATCCGTCGAGGAGGAGTGAAGAACGAAGCGACTGATGATCAAGCAAGCCTTGGAATAGTTAGTCATTAAGGGGGGGTAGGGTCTAACACTTTCAAAAAATCGATTTTTTTATTTTTTTATTTTCTTATTGTAAAACATTTAAGGAATGTTGTGTCAAATTTTCAAGTCAATTGAAGCAAAACTGTAGAAATTATAGGCCTTTATCTCCTCCTATCTAATACTGCAAGAAAGCAAGAGCTGAAACTTCAAACGCGTAGCACATTTTTAAAGTCCGTGGACATCGTCGTTTGAAAACTACTTATCCGATTCTTTTCAAATTTGGAACATATTTTCTACATATAAAATACCAGACCCCAACGTTTTTCTTTTTTGTTTTTTTTTTTACTTTGGAGAGATTTTACAGGTGAAAAATGGCGGTTTTTTTTCGTGAAAAATCGTAGTTTTTACTTAAGACAGCCACAAAAATTTCATAAAAATATTTTTAAGTAAAATAAAAACGTTGGGGTCCAGAAAAACATCTATTGAAAATACTTTGCTCTGATTTTTTGACTTCAGATGATTCTGTGCTGAGATACAGTGTCCACCGCAAATCCTGTTTTCTAAAAGGCATCCTCGAAAGTGCTCCATCACCGGCTCATTTTTCAATATTTTTCTACGAAAAAATTACTAAATGTTCTTTTAACAATGCTTTGTATAATGCAAAAAATTTGACATTTGTTTGAACGCGAGCTCTAGAAAAAAATCGTGAAAATGGTGTTTTTTTTATAGCCGTTAGACCCTACCCCCCCCCCCCCCCCCCCCCTAAAAATAAGTTCAAGTTAAGTTCAAGAGAAAATAAAAATAAGTCTTACTTTGTCCATCATTGAAACAAGTGTTTCTCTAGTTCTACTGCCTAATCCAATATTTTTGAACTATATTTATTTTTCCAAATAAATCTATAATTATTGTTATTGTTTTTATCAAAGATATTTTACCATTCTTATGGCATTCGTTTCTGTAACTTAATCAATATAACTTATCCTAGAACTAATCCGTCAAATTACAAAGTTTTATGAATTTGAAAACAATGATTTCTCTGTTTAAACAGTTTGATAGAAAGATTGAACCTTCCATATCACTGATCAAGATACAACTATATTCATGGTTCAAGTTACAGAAGATTTTCTTAAACTATCGTCTGCAGAATTCGGGAATCGGGAAAATTTTACTCTATAATTGATTTTTTTTTTTTGAAATAATTATAATTCAGTTTGAAGTATTCATCGAATCCGAACGCACATCTGGTGAATTTTAAAAATAATAATGTTTAACAATGAACTTATTTTGGAGTAACAGCATAAAAGAGATATAAGAATCAAGGATACAAATTTTGATATGATGTTTCAAAGATTCCGACGTTTGCTCTGAGTAACCTTTGAAGTGAAAGAAACGATTTTTTTGAACATTTGTTTGGAATAATTACAATTGCTACAGTTTACTCCAACGCAGGGTACAACAATCAGTCGAATATACTATATTTAATTATAATTTTAACAAAATTTCAATTTTTTTTAATTTGAAAATTCAAAATTGACGAATTGAACAGAAGAGACATAATTGCCAAAATAGCTTAATTTGTCAAAAATATTAATGACAAGGTGGACAAAATATAAAACAAACTTTAACTAACTTTAAACAAACTTTGACAAAATGTGCAACTATGGCCAAAATGTTGAATTTGACAAAATTATAAACATTTCTAATTTAAAAATCAAATAAAAAAAATATCAAAACAGATAAAATGTAAAAAAAAAATGTTGAAAAAAAGCGAACCGGGAAATTTCTTAACATTGAAATTTTTTTGAAAATTAACCATTGTCATTTTTGTAATTTTTGTCATTTTTGTAATTTTTATATTTTTTGTAATTTTTGTAATTTTTGTAATTTTTGTAAATTTTGTCATTTTTGTCATTTTTGTCATTTTTGTCATTTTTGTCATTTTTGTCATTTTTGTCATTTTTGTCATTTTTGACATTTTTGTCATTTTTGTCATTTTTGTCATTTTTGTCATTTTTGTCATTTTTGTCATTTTTGTCATTTTTGTCATTTTTGTCATTTTTGTCATTTTTGTCATTTTTGTCATTTTTGTCATTTTTGTCATTTTTGTCATTTTTGTCATTTTTGTCATTTTTGTCATTTTTGTCATTTTTGTCATTTTTGTCATTTTTGTCATTTTTGTCATTTTTGTCATTTTTGTCATTTTTGTCATTTTTGTCATTTTTGTCATTTTTGTCATTTTTGTCATTTTTGTCATTTTTGTCATTTTTTTCATTTTTGTCATTTTTGTCATTTTTGTCATTTTTGTCATTTTTGTCATTTTTGTCATTTTTGTCATTTTTGTCATTTTTGTTATTTTTGTAATTTTTGTCATTTTTGTCATTTTTGGCATTTTTGTCATTTTTGTCATTTTTGTCATTTTTGTCATTTTTGTCATTTTTGTCATTTTTGTCATTTTTGTCATTTTTGTCATTTTTGTCATTTTTGTCATTTTTGTCATTTTTGTCATTTTTGTCATTTTTGTCATTTTTGTCATTTTTGTCATTTTTGTCATTTTTGTCATTTTGGTCATTTTTGTAATTTTTGTCATTTTTGTAATTTTTGTAATTTTTGTCATTTTTGTCATTTTTGTCATTTTTGTCATTTTTGTCATTTTTGTCATTTTTGTCATTTTTGTCATTTTTGTCATTTTTGTCATTTTTGTCATTTTTGTCATTTTTGTCATTTTTGTCATTTTTGTCATTTTTGTCATTTTTGTCATTTTTGTCATTTTTGTCATTTTTGTCATTTTTGTCATTTTTGTCATTTTTGTCATTTTTGTCATTTTTGTCATTTTTGTCATTTTTGTCATTTTTGTCATTTTTGTCATTTTTGTCATTTTTGTCATTTTTGTCATTTTTGTCATTTTTGTCATTTTTGTCATTTTTGTCATTTTTGTCATTTTTGTCATTTTTGTCATTTTTGTCATTTTTGTCATTTTTGTCATTTTTGTCATTTCTGTCATTTTTGTCATTTTTGTCTTTTTGGTCATTTTTGTCATTTTTGTCATTTTTGTCATTTTTGTCATTTTTGTCATTTTTGTCATTTTTGTCATTTTTGTCATTTTTGTCATTTTTGTCATTTTTGTCATTTTTGTCATTTTTGTCATTTTTGTCATTTTTGTCATTTTTGTCATTTTTGTCATTTTTGTCATTTTTGTCATTTTTGTCATTTTTGTCATTTTTGTCATTTTTGTCATTTTTGTCATTTTTGTCATTTTTGTCATTTTTGTCATTTTTGTCATTTTTGTCATTTTTGTCATTTTTGTCATTTTTGTCATTTTTGTCATTTTTGTCATTTTTGTCATTTTTGTCATTTTTGTCATTTTTGTCATTTGTGTCATTTTTGTCATTTTTGTCATTTTTGTCATTTTTGTCATTTCAGTCATTTTTGTCGATTTTGTCAAAATGTTGACGAAATTTGTTAATTTGCTTATTTTCAACATTTTTTTCTCTTGTTAAGATATAAAATTTTTAAGTCGAATAGGAAGTTAGAAGAAATGAAAGATGGTAAAAATGAGCGGGTAGTTTTCATTTGGAAACATTTTCATCACATGCCAAATTTTTGTTCAACACCGACTTACTGCTATGAAGTGGAAGATACTGATAGAGTTGCATCTAGCACCACCATCGATATTAAATTTAATAAAATAACTAGCTTTTTAAGTTGTCAGAAATTAAATAGAAATAAGAAAGAATTTATTTCTAGTGAAGCCCTAACGGCAGCGACTTCAAACTTTGATCGACCACATTCAATGCGCAACTGTGATGCGGATATGTTGCTTAAAGCAAATATCGTTGTGTCATTTGACTAGTAATTATTCGCTTCCTCATTAGGCACAGGAAATGAACAAGATTCGTATGATTAAAAAGCGCTGTCGTTTGGATTACTCGTTACCGCCAGAGATAGCAAGTTTCCATTTTTAATTGTACGATTTCTTGAAGGGTGATTTTCGATTTTCCTGGTAAGTATTCAAAACATTCAATTCTAAATTTACATCATCCACAACTCTCATAGAAGTTTAAAAAGTGAATTTTATGAAGTGAATAACTAAATAAAGAATCAAATTCGAGTCATCATATTCCCTTTGAAAAAATGGAAATGGCACCAACAGACAAAAAAAGGCAATTCAAATCTCTGATGCTGAATGAAATTCTTAGGAAGTTTTTTTTTATTTTCAGATGCACTGCATGTTTCGGTCATTACATGAAATTAATAAGACACCCATAGAAAACTCACGTCCTAGAGGACATTTATGTCGTAATAAAATCAGAAAATTATTTTTCAATTTCTCACCCATGACTAGGATGATGATGTTGATGCTGAAATCGGTCGTCAAACTTAGTGCCAAGTCCCAGTCAGCTGTTACCATTTTCGATCCTTTCGGTTGGGGTTTTCCCCTGGGCTTCAAATTTGAAAAACCGGGACCAATATCCTCCGATAAACAATACTTGGTCGCAATAATATGTTTGCGGCAATCATCTTGCTTTAAAAATTTAATTAACACATACTCCAACCCATCAATATTGGGGTACATTTCTGTGCCAGGACTGTGGCGCCATTTAATATCTAGCTCCCAGACCTCGACTTCGTTTCTCCCCTGCTTTTGCTTTGGTCTACCCTGGGCATTCGAAATGCCGCAGCAGCTGAGAGCCTCATTAAGGGTAAACTGGAACATTAAGGTGGGTTCCATGGATCCGGAGACTTTTGAAGGAGCATCCAACAGAAACAGGACTGAGACTAGATTGAAATCCTGGCTGCCTGTGGGCCTTCTTTTTCATGCTGGTAGAAGTTCTAAATATATGAGCATTAGACCGGACCAGATTTGAATGTTATGCAAGATTGGAATTGAATAAAATAGAAATGAGTACTAGTAGAGAAGGAAAAGGTCATTTAGAGTGTATGTAGAGAAGAGAAAAGAAGAGTGAAGTAAAATTGAGTAGAGTAGAGCTCTACGAAAAACAGAGAGTAGATAAGAGAAAAGAAGAGCAAAGTAGAGTAGAGTAGAAAAGAGTAAGTAGAGCAGAGTAGAGAAAAGCAAAGTAGTGTAGATATTGTAGAACTAAGAAATAAAAATGAGAAGAGTAGAGTAGAGAAGAATAGAAAAGAGTAGAGTAAACTTGAGTAGAGTAGAGTAGAGTAGAGTAGAGTAGAGAAGAGTAGAGAAGAGAGAGTAGAGTATAGAAGAGCAGAGCAAAGCAGAGTAGAGTAGAGTTGAGAAGAGTAGAGTAGAGTACAGCAGAGTTGATCAGATCAGATTAAATCGAAGAAGAGTAAAGCAGAGTGGTGTTTAGTAAAGTTCAGTAGAGTAGAGTACAGCAGAGTAGAGTACACCAGAGTAGAGTAGAGAAGCGCAAAATAGAATAAAGTTGAGTAGATTTGAGAAGAGTAGACTAGAGTAGAGCAAAGTAAAGTGGGTATAGTAAAGTAGAGTATAGTAAAATAGAGTAGAGTACATAAGAGTTGAGTAGAGTAGACTAATGCTGAAAACAGTTGAGCAGAGTAAAGTATAGTATAGTCGAGATGAGCCAAAAAGAGTGAGTTGATTAGAGCAGAGTAAAGCAGAGAAGGGTTAGAGTAGAGTTGAGTAGAGTAGTGTGGGGCAGAAGAAGAGTAGAACAGAGTAGGGCAATAAAAGAAGAGTAGAGCAGAGTTGAATAGAATAGAGATAAGTAGGTCAGTGTAGAGTAGATAAGAGTTGAAGGGAAGAGTAGAGTTAAGTAGAGTAGAGTAAAATAGAGTAGAATAGAAAAGAATAGAGAAGAGTTCAATAAAGTAGAGAAGAGTAGAGTAAAGTAGTGTAAAGTAGAGTAAAGTAAAGTAGAATAGATCGGTGTAAAGAAGAGAAGTTAAGAGTAAAGAAGAGATGAGTAAAACGAGAAGATTAGAGAATGGTAGAGTGGATTAGAGTAGTGTAGAATAGATGAGAGTAGAGTAGAGAAGAGTAGAATAGTGTAGTGTAAAGTAGAGTAGAGGAAAGTAAAGTAGAATAGAACGGTGTAGAGTAGAGAAGTGAAGAGTAAAGAAGCGGTGAGTAAAAAGAAAATATAAGAGAATGGTAGAGTGGATTAGAGTAGTGTAGAGTAGAGTAAAGTAGAGTAGAGAAGAGTAGACTAGGGTAGGGTAGAGTAAAGTAGAGTAGAGTAGAGAAGAGAAGAGTAGAGTAGAGTAGAGTAGAGTAGAGTAGAGTAGAGTAGAGTAGAGTAGAGTAGAGTAGAGTAGAGTAGAGTAGAGTAGAGTAGAGTATAATAGAGTAGAGTAGAGGAGAGAATAGTATGGAAGAGTAGAGATGAGTAGAGTACTGAAGAGTAGAGTAGAGGAGTGGAGCAGAGTAGAGTAGAGTAGAGTAAAGCGAAGAAGAATAGAAGAGTTGTATAGAGTAGGAAAGTGGAGATAATGGTAAAGAAGAGAAGAGGAGAGTAAAGTGAAGTAGTGTAGAGAAGATTAGAGAAGAGTAGAGAAGGGCAGGGAGAAGTAGAGTAAAATAGAGTAGAGTAGAGAAGAGTAAAGTAGAATTGAGTAGTGTGGAGTAAAGTGGAGAACAGTTGAATATAGTAGTGTAGAGTAGAGTAGAGTAGAGTAGAGTAGATTTAAGTAGATCAAAGTAGAGTAGAGAAGAAAAGTGTAGTGTAGATTAGAGTAGACTAGTGTCGAGAAGCAGAGTAGAGTAGAGTAAATAGAATTGAGTAGAGTAGAGTAGAGTAGATTAGAGATGATTGGATTATATTAAAGAACAGTAGAGCAATGAGAAAGCAAAGTAAAGATGAAAAATGTTGAGAAGAGTTAAGAATAGTTCAGTGATCTAGCGTAAAGTGATGAATGAATGAATAGGTCCAAATTTAGGATGCAGAATAGAAGATCAGAGTAGAATAATAGAGTCGCATAAAGTAAAGCACTCTAGAGCACAGAAAGTCTTTTAGAGTATATAAGAGTAGAGTATTTTTATCTCTTTTATTTGGTCGGCCATCATCACAACATGAGGCTATTTAGGCCGTTGAGGAGTAGTGAAGAATCGAGCAAAGTAGGGTAGAGTAGACACAAATATTTTATTTATTCTACTAACGCTTACATGGATGCAATCTATGGATTTTCAATATTAGCTTTGAACCTTTCTAATTTTCGAAGCTTCCAACCGAGAAAAACATATATTCAATAATAGTGCTGCTCTTCGGATTGTTGTCGGCTGGACGGTTGCCATCAAAAGCATTTTGTAGTCCTACACAGCAGAAATTTTTTTAAAAGTATACGCAATCTAGAATACGAGGGATCTATATTTTCACCAGTGTAATTCAGATGTAAAGCCCGGTATACAGTTCTTGTGAACTCGGATACGAACGTGAACGTGACTCATCATAGTAAAAAAATATTCCGCAGTTAAATGTCAAATCGGTCGAATCTTTAAAACAAGTTTTTTCATTGACAGATTAAAATTTTTTTCGATCAGTTGATGACAAATCATTAAACCAATGTTTTGATCGATACTAGTCAAACCGGTGTTCTAATTTAAACACAAATTTCTTTAAAAAAAAGTATATGAATAAACAAAAATAATTGTTGTTCTTCTTCGAAACATATTCATCTTCAAAAACGATTGTTTTAAAAAAATCCAAAAGTTTTTATCTGGGAATAAAGTCTGCTTCATTTAATATTGGAACAAATTCTTTTGCTCATTGTGGCGCTCCTAGTGGACGGATTTGGAAACTTTTTTCACCCACGTGTCGGGAAATTCATTACCTTTCACCATGTATTTATGTCATAACACCAAACGATAGCATTTTGTAAACAACCGCCATGGAAGCCGAACGGAGAGATCAAATTGTGCACAGTTTTCTTGAAAGTCCATTGTTGTCGGCATCGAAGCTAGCTAAACAGCTTAAAATGCCCATAAATACCGTATGGCGTGTTATCAAGCAGTACAAGGAAACATTGACGACGGCTCGGAAGCCGCATTCGAAGCGTCGGAGTGGAACTGTCGACTGGAAACTTCGTGGGAAAGTCATCAAGGCCGTCAAGAGGAATCCCAATCTTTCAGACCGCGATTTGGCCAATAAGTTCCAGGCCGCTCACAGTACGGTGCGACACGAATTCGTCTCCGGGAAGGAATAAGGTCATTCCGAGCCAGCAAACAGCCAAATCGGACGCTGAAGCAGAACAATGTGGCCAGAATCCGTGCTCGAAAGCTGTACGACCAAGTGCTGACCAAGTTCGACGGATGTATTCTGATGGACGATGAGACCTACGTGAAGGCGGACTTTGGGCAAATCCCAGGTCAAAAATTTTATTTGGCGTCGGCTCGGGGGGATGTACCTGCAAAATTAAAGTTCGTGTTTGCGGATAAATTCGCCCGCAAGTACATGATTTGGCAGGGGATATGCAGTTGTGGACAGAAAACCAAAGTCTTTCTCACTGACAAGACAATGACATCAGAAGTCTACAAAAAAGAGTGCCTACAGAAACGGATTCTGCCGTTTATTCGTGCCCACGACCGTCCAGTAATGTTTTGGCCGGACCTCGCAAGCTGCCATTACAGCAAAACGGTTATGGAATGGTACGCAACGAACGGGGTCAGCGTAATACCGAAGGACCTCAACCCCCCAAACTGCCCCAGTTCCGGCCGATAGAGAAATACTGGGCAATCACGAAGCGGAGGCTTAAGGCAAAGGGAAAACTTGTTAGGAACATGACTCAAATGAAGAACTGGTGGAATCAAATCGCCAAAACGGTGGACGAAAAGGGTGTGCGCCGCCTAATGTGTCGTATTACGGGAAAAGTACGAGAATTTCTTCGAAACAGCAATGAATAATTTTTTTAATTTTTTTTATGAAAGAGTAAAGAAAATGCTACATTTGTATGAAAAACCAATTATGAATTCGTTAATAAATGACTGAACTACACGCATTTGTTTGTGTTCCAATATTAAATGAAGCAGAATTTACAATGAATTTATATTATAAATTTCAAATGCTCTCAAAAAGTTTTTATCGATCAAGGAATCACGAGCTTTAGCGATTTGTTTCTTTTGAAAAACTTATTGAAAAAACGTTATGACAAAATTTTACGAAAGAGCCAATGTTTTCAAAATAACTTTGATTAAAATGAAACAATCGAAAAGTTTTTATAAAATTTCAATGTATCGATTTATCTTTGTTCATAAATTTAGCTGATTTTCAATTTTTTTAAAAACATTATGTTTGGAAAATTTCATGACATTTCCATTTATTTCCATCCTTTTTCTGAAGCACACATTTAAACAGAGCTGAATTTATGTTTTTCATTTTAATGGACTCTGGCTTTTTCCCCGGCCTTGTTTTTTTTTTACATTTATTCGTTGAGAAACTCTTCCAACAGGTACAATTAAATGATGCTCAAGCGGTTTTAAAAATTACAAAAAAAACTATTGTAAGCGTTTCATTTCAAACTCGTAGTATGTTTAAGCTTTTAATTGCCTTCAAATGTGCTTATAATTTAAAAACAAATTTTTATGGAGCAAAACAATTTTCCGTCCTCGGCGAGAAATTCTTTCAGAATGCACATTGCCATTTATAGAGTTTCGATCAAGGAAAATAGTTCAAAATTATTCTATCAACCATTCCGCATCTATTCCACCTAGTTTCGCAGCCATCAAATACAATATAGTCGAATTTTTGAAGAATATATGTAAGTATTTCCATTTTCACGTACGCAAGAAGTGTAAATGCATTTTAAGGTTGATACGGTTCCTACCGTTATTACCGGTCGTACGGTTTATACGACGCGTAAGGTTCCTACAGATTATAAGGTTCCTACGGCTATAGCGGATCGATCGGTTTCTACAGTTCGTACTGGTTCTACGATTTTTAAGGTTCGTATGATTTCTACGGATTCAAGGGTTTCTTCGGTTTCTACGATTTCTTAGGTTCCTACGGTTCGTTATAATAGGTCGTAGGATTCCTACGGTTCGTATAGTTTCTACGGTTCCAACGGATCATACGATTCATATTTAACTTAAGTTTATTACAGCTTGAACGGTTCGTACGATTTTAATGGGTGGTACAGTTCCTACGGTTCCTACGGTTCGTACGGTTCCTACGATTCGAACGGTTCGTACGGTTCCTTATGGTTCGTACGGTTCCTACAGCTCCTACGGTTCCTGACGGTTCCTACGGTTCCAACGGTTCGTACGGTTCGTATGGTTCCTACGGTTCCTACGGCTCCTTACGGTTCGTACGGTTCCTACGGTTCCTACGGTTCCTACGGTTCCTACGGTTCCTAACGGTTCGTTAGGTTCCTACGGTTCCAACAGTTCGTACGGTTCCTTATGGTTCGTACGCTTCGTACGGTTCCTACGGTTCGTCCGGTTCCTACGGTTCCTACTGTTCCTACGGTTCGCACGGTTCGTACGGTTCCTACGGTTCTTACGGTTCGAACGGTTCCTACGGTTTCTAACGGTTCCTACGGTTCCTTACGGTTCGTACGGTTCCTACGGTTCTTACGGTTCGAATGGTTCGTACGGTTCCTATGGTTTCTTACGGTTCGTACGGTTCCTAAGGTTCGTACAGTTCCTACGGTTCCTATGGTTCCTACGGTTCCTACGGTTCCAACGGTTCGTACGGTTCCTACGGTTCCTTACGGTTTGAACGGTTCCTACGGTTCGAACGGTTCCTACGGTTCCTACGGTTCGTACGGTTCCGACGGTTCCTTACGGTTCGTACGATTCCTACGAGTCCTACGGTTCCTACGGTTCGTACGGTTTCTACGGTTCGAACGGTTCCTACGGTTCGAACGGTTCCTACGGTTCCTACGGTTCGTACGGTTCCTACGGTTCCTTACGGTTCGTACGGTTCCTACGGTTCCTTACGGTTCGAACGGTTCCTACGGTTCGAGCGGTTCCTACGGTTCCTACGGTTCGTACGGTTCGTACGGTTCCTTACGGTTCGAACGGTTCCTACGGTTCCTTACGGTTCGAACGGTTCCTACGGTTCGAACGGTTCCTACGGTTCCTTACGGTTCGAACGGTTCCTACGGTTCCTACGGTTCCTTACGGTTCGAACGGTTATTACGGTTCGAACGGTTCCTACGGTTTGAACGGTTCGAACGGTTCCTACGGTTCCTACGGTTCCTTACGGTTCGAACGGTTCCTACGGTTCGAACGGTTCGTACGGTTCCTACGGTTCCTTACGGTTCGAACGGTTCGAACGGTTCCTACGGTTCGAACGGTTCCTACGGTTCCTACGGTTCCTACGGTTCGTACGGTTCCTACGGTTCTTTACGGTTCGAACGGTTCCTACGGTTCGAACGGTTCGTACGGTTCCTTACGGTTCGAACGGTTCCTACGGTTTGAACGGTTCCTACGGTTCCTACGGTTCGTACGGTTCCTACCGTTCCTTACGGTTCGAACGATTCTTACGGTTCCTACGGTTCCTTACGGTTCGAACGGTTCCTACGGTTCCTTACGGTTCGTACGGTTCCTACGGTTCCTTACGGTTCGAACGGTTCCTACGGTTCGAACGGTTCCTACGGTTCCTACGGTTCGTACGGTTCCTACGGTTCCTTACGGTTCGAACGGTTCCTACGGTTCGAACGGTTCCTACGGTTCCTACGGTTCCTACGGTTCGTACGGTTCCTACGGTTCTTTACGGTTCGAACGGTTCCTGCGGTTCGAACGGTTCGAACGGTTCCTACCGTTCCTTACGGTTCGAACGATTTTTACGGTTCCTACGGTTCGTACGGTTCCTACGGTTCCTTACGGTTCGAACGGTTCGTACGGTTCGAACGGTTCCTACGGTTCCTTACGGTTCGAACGGTTCCTACGGTTCGTACGGTTCGTACGGTTCCTACGGTTCCTTACGGTTCGAACGGTTCCTACGGTTCGTACGGTTCCTACGGTTCCTTACGGTTCGAACGGTTCCTACGGTTCGAACGGTTCCTACGGTTCGTACGGTTCCTACGGTTCGTACGGTTCCTACGGTTCGTACGGTTCCTACGGTTCCTTACGGTTCGAACGGTTCCTACGGTTCCTTACGGTTCGAACGGTTCCTACGGTTCGAACGGTTCGAACGGTTCCTACGGTTCGTACGGTTCGTACGGTTCCTTACGGTTCGAACGGTTCCTACGGTTCGAACGGTTCCTACGGTTCGTACGGTTCCTACGGTTCCTTACGGTTCGAACGGTTCCTACGGTTCCTACGGTTCGTACGGTTCCTACGGTTCGTACGGTTCCTTACGGTTCGAACGGTTCCTACGGTTCGAACGGTTCCTACGGTTCCTACGGTTCGTACGGTTCCTACGGTTCGAACGGTTCCTACGGTTCGTACGGTTCGTACGGTTCGTACGGTTCGTACGGTTCGTACGGTTCGTACGGTTCGTACGGTTCCTACGGTTCCTTACGGTTCGAACGGTTCCTACGGTTCGAACGGTTCCTACGGTTCGTACGGTTCCTACGGTTCGAACGGTTCCTACGGTTCGAACGGTTCCTACGGTTCCTACGGTTCGTACGGTTCCTACGGTTCGTACGGTTCCTACGGTTCCTACGGTTCCTACGGTTCCTTACGGTTCGAACGGTTCCTACGGTTCCTTACGGTTCGAACGGTTCCTACGGTTCGAACGGTTCCTACGGTTCGTACGGTTCCTACGGATCGAACGGTTCCTACGGTTCCTTACGGTTCGAACGGTTCCTACGGTTCGAACGGTTCCTACGGTTCGTACGGTTCCTACGGTTCGTACGGTTCCTACGGTTCCTTACGGTTCGAACGGTTCCTACGGTTCCTTACGGTTCGAACGGTTCCTACGGTTCCTACGGTTCCTTACGGTTCGTACGAACCGTTCGAACCGTTTGTACCGTAGGAACCGTAGGAACCGTAGGAACCGTAGGAACCGTACGAACCGTAGGAACCGTAGGAACCGTACGAACAATAAGGAACCGTAGGAACCGTAGGAACCGTACGAACAATAAGGAACCGTAGGAATCGTAGGAACCGTACGAACCGTACGAACCGTAAGAACCGTAGAAACCGTAGGAACCGTACGAACCGTTCGAACCGTTTGTACCGTAAGAACCGTAGGAACCGTAGGAACCGTAGGAACCGTACGAACAATAAGGAACCGTAGGAACCGTAAGGAACCGTAGGAACCGTAGGAACCGTAGGAACCGTAGGAACCGTACGAACAATAAGGAACCGTAGGAACCGTAGGAACCGTAGGAACCGTAAGGAACCGTTCGAACCGTTCAAACCGTAGGAACCGTCTGAGCTATACAAACCGTCCAAATCGTTCCAATTAATCCAGAAACTGAAAAATCCCATACAATTGATGTATCATAAGGATTTCTTTAAATTTTACAGAAACTTAGATGAAAAGTTGTGTCTTAGTTATTGTCCTGGAACCGCCCGAACCGTAGGAACCATCTGAACCGTAGGAACCGTTCGAACCGTAGGAACCGTCTGAGCTATACAAACCGTCCAAATCATTCCAATTAATCCAGAAACTGAAAAATCCCATACAATTGATGTATCATAGGGATTTCTCTAAATTTACAAAAGCTTAGATGAAAAGTTGTGTCTTAGTTATTGTCCTGGAACCGCCCGAACCGTAGGAACCATCTGAACCGTAGGAACCGTTCGAACCGTTCGAACCGTAGGAACCGTCTGAGCTATACAAACCGTCCAAATCGTTCCAATTAATCCAGAAACTGAAAAATCCCATACAATTGATGTATCATAAGGATTTCTCTAAATTTACAAAAGCTTAGATGAAAAGTTGTGTCTTAGTTATTGTCCTGGAACCGCCCGAACCGTAGGAACCATCTGAACCGTAGGAACCGTTCGAACCGTTCGAACCGTAGGAACCGTCTGAGCTATACAAACCGTCCAAATCGTTCCAATTAATCCAGAAACTGAAAAATCCCATACAATTGATGTATCATAAGGATTTCTCTAAATTTTACAGAAGCTTAGATGAAAAGTTGTGTCTTAGTTATTGTCCTGGAACCGCCCGAACCGTAGGAACCATCTGAACCGTAGGAACCGTTCGAACCGTTCTCGTGATGATGGTTGGTTTTTGTATGCATAATCTTAATACGGTTTTTATATCTAGTGCATCTGAATATTTAGCGAATATTTCTTAAATTTATAGTACTATATTTTGAAATTTTCATCCCTGTGTATTTTTACACGACGAATAATGTCATCCGATTTCGTGCATTGTTCTTGTTTTTTCTTCTTCTTTCTGGTATCATGTCTCCTTCGGATGACATGAAAATAGATGAGGGCCAGTATCTCAGACTATATGCCTATTCTCGATTAAAATTTACACGCTTCAAAAATTACATCCTTGACAAAAATACATCTTCGTAGAAATTAAGATCAAAATGTTGTTCCGTTTTCGTGCATCGTTTTCGATCTTAAATTACAAGATTTTTTTTACGGTGTATAGCCATTCTCCCAGGCATTATTGGAAGCGTATGTATACAGCCTTCTGCAAGCTAAATTTCACCTAACGGACCATGCTTCAGAGTCTGGCTCCAGGGATGTTATATGTTTATAGCACATGTTCTTCACTGTCATTGTTTGAAAGCAAAATTTAATTAAAAGCTTACGATTTCACCCCTGTTCGGCACCAGCAGGGGAGCAGGAAAGTGGTAACATAATAATAATTTGATGGATTTGCTAATTCGTCAGGCGTATTTATTAGGAATAATTAAACCAGAGGCCAGAAGTTGGAGCTGATGATGAAAACTAATATAAGAGTATCAAAAGAAGTAGTTTGGGTTGAGTACGTGTCAGATCATATTATGTTGTTAGTTCAAATGTCAACCAGAATCGATTGGCTAGTCCGATTGGATCCTTATTATGCACACCCAGAAGGAGCTTTTGGCTATCATTGAAATATGTAGTTTACCGCAACTGGTTTAGAACATTTTAGTTTCTCATTCAGTGACCAATCTCCCTATCCATTTCCGGTTATTTATTCGCATAGAAGCAATGACAATCATCTTTCTGGAACTTTCTGACTTCGACAAATTCATTCTAGAAAAAAACCTAGCATATGGTAGCTGGATAGAATTTTTGTTGCATTTTTCTTGATTTGTAAAACGAGTCCGGCTTCATCAAGTATCTACATGTCCCATCACGTTTCGTCCAAACGAACGATCGTTCTGAGTAGAATAACATCGATGCGGAAATGAACCAAAAAAAAACCCAGACACTCACACACGTACCAAGTGAGAAACGAGAAGAGCATCCGGAAGAAAGGCTAGGAAATAGATTGATGTCATACAAACTTTGTCGATTAATTAAAGGAATAAATCTTCTTCGACGTCAGCTCGGGTTCCGGGTACGTTCCATTGGAAGGTCACTTCAGTCTGAGTCCGAAAAACGGTTACGGAGAGTAGGCAGAACCGAAGAACGTGCAAACAACTCTTACCAAACCCCTTAGCTTATTTTGAGGGAGGGGGAATATTACATCCTAACGTATTTGTGGCAAAGAGACTTTGGATGGTTTGCAATTGAAACGGATTGCTGATGCTTTAGTGTAAGCTCCATCCTTCATGATTCTATCAACGATGCTGATTGAAATCTACCAATATTGTTAATTTGTCGATTTTCATGCTAGGTGTTTCGTTGAATTCAGTGAGGGATTTTTAGCTTTTATATGAGTAGGTTAAATATTAACCTCATACAAGTATTTTTTTAATAGTTAAGTTCAAAACTCTTTTTAACTGTTTTAAACCTAAGATCTCTTAGTATCAACACAGATAACAGACGTGCAAGCTAGCCTACGAAACTTGTATAAAATTTCCAACGACCGTTTTGAACCCATTTTTGTTTTTTGGCTGGTTCACCAGATGTCTTCAAACACACCAAAGAGAACTATCAAAACAAAACTGAGAAAAAAAACAAAAATTTTGTTTTAAACAGGTCGTATGCACTGCTTGGCATGTTTCAAGAAAATCGCAGTTGAAATTTCGTGACACTTTCGTCACGTTGCATAATGGAAAAATATCTTAAAAGTTAACCGCTATTTCCTTCAAGTACTACATTTTGAACAATGGGATGCAAAAGCGATACTCGAAAGTTAACCGCTTTGAGATGTTTGGAATCAGTTCTGATGGGTGAGACTGATCGTCAAGAATGTTTCTAATTGATTGGATATAGTCGATTCGTCCTCTGACGATAACAGACGTCCAAGAAGTGCAGAAACTTATTCCAAAACAAAATAACTATAATTCTGACTGCCTCAGTAGCAAAAAAAAATGGAAGTGAAACTTTTATTGCATTTATCTAGCAATAAATTGAAGCCGTCTATTTTAGAGCGGCATTAAATAGTTCAATTCTAGAGTTTGTATTCATTAGGTTGTATGAACTCCCTGAGGGGTTTCGAGAAAATCGCTATTGAAATATCATAACACATTTTTAATTCTAGTATTTAAAATATGAATCAAAATTACCTTAAAAATTTGGTTTTCACCCTGCGAGTGATATGCGCTCTACAGGATCTTTCTGTGAATTGCACGACAATTACAGAGTTTGCCCTTCCAAAATCTGTACCCTTCTGCATTGGAACCATCTCCTCTCCATCGCTGCAGCAGCTCGAAATCGGGGCTGCGAGGAATTCTCCATCAAGTTCCTATATTCGGATGTAAATGGCTCGTTACTGTACCTCTAACATGCGGAAACTTATCCAATGATGGCTGCGGCTACTGTGGAAACAAAATATGATGCTTAAAATAAGTTAAGCCATAAAAATATAACTTGAACTTACCCTGCATCAAATAAGAACCACCCAATCTACAGAGATATGTAGCTTACACCATTATCGAGACCGAATTTAACAGAAAACTTAAATTTTTTAACGCTTACCGAAGTATTTTCTGAGAAAATGCATAATGATGTGCACAGTAAACGAAAATTACCAAATTCGTTAATTTTTTTACAGAAATCTCAACAAGTGTAAATCGTTAAACTGTTCGGTAATTTTTTCGATAAAAAATAAACGAAAATCGGTAAATGAAGAATCGATTTACCGCTGTTCGTTTATTTTTTTACCGAAAAAATTAGCGAACAGTTTAACGATTTACATATGTTAGGATTTCGGTAAAAAAAATTACCGAACTAGGTAATTTTCGTTTAATGTGTAAGAACCAGCTTTCCGAGCTGTTATTTTGCGACTTATGATTTGCACTCAAATCTAGTGCAGTGCAAAACTTCGCAAAAACCAAATTGCACTCGAAAATGAGAAAGTCATTATACGTCCTAAATTTAAACCATTTTGAAAAAGTTATTTATTTTGCAAATGAAACAAAGTTTTTACATAACATAGAACACATATTTATCAATCGTTTGCAGTCTCTCAATAACTCAATTTTGTTTTAATTAGTTCATACGACCTAATCAAAACAAACTGTAGAATTACTAATTTATTTATTATTTCACCTTCGACTATGTCGCACAGATGTGTACTTATTAACTAATCCTTAATCTAAATGAACGCTTGCTCAAATTAAAGTCGAAAAGGTGGTAAACATTATTAAAATGGCGACATGAATATTCCAGAGGGTTATTAAGGCCATATTGTGTACGATGAGTTGGGAGTCTTAGGAAATAGTAATGGCGTAATATTCTAGACGGCGCACTGATCTGTAGATTCTCGAGCAACTCCCTGCTATCTATGTTGCTCATCAAAAGATCATAAATGAACAAACGTTGTAGAAGAATTCTCCTTTCAGCGAGTGTCGGCAGTCCAATGAGCCTGCACCGCTGCTCGTATGGCGGTAAGTTGAAAGGATCGTTCCAACGTAGCGTTCGAAGTGCGTAACGTAAAAAGCTTTTCTGGACTCGCTCGATGCGGTTAGCATGGACGTCATGGTAGGGGGCCCAGACTTGAACACAGTATTCTAACACGGTCCGGACAAGAGAATTGAACAGCGTTTTCAAACAGTAGATATTCGTAATATCTTTCGTATTACGACGTATCAATCCTAGAGTAGCGAACGCCTTTGCTGTGATCGCTCCAATGTGCGTTGTGAACTTCAGCTTACAGTCAAAAATGACTCCCAAATCCTTTATCTCGCTCTTCCGTTGAAGCGTAGTTTGATCCATTCTATAGTCAAATAAGATTGGATTTCGTGCTCTAGTAAATGACACAGTATTACATTTCCCTGCATTTGCTTGCATTCCGTTTGTGTTGCACCATTTCAACAAAGTGTCGATATCTTTTTGAAGAACATAACTGTCTAACGGACATGTTATCGTTCTGAATATTTTCAGGTCGTCAGCGTATAGCAGTTTCGATGAGTGTATTAGAGAGCATAAGTCGTTTATAAAGAGAACGAACAATAAGGGGCCAAGATGACTTCCTTGTGGCACACCTGAGGATATCTTAAAAGTTTCGGACACAACGGTGCCTATTTTAACGTAAGCTGTTCTATTCACTAAGTACGATCTTATCCATTTTGTGAGCCAAGTAGGAAGACCCATCTTCTTCAATTTCTCTACTAACAGTTCATGTGGAACTCTATCGAACGCTTTTGTGAAATCGATGTAGACTGCATCAACCTGTTGTCGTTTCTCTATTTTATTTATCAACGTTGAAGCATAACACATCAGGTTACTCAAAGTTGATCGTTTTTTTACAAAACCGTGCTGATCAGGTGATAAAACATGTTGAACACTTTGATAAATTCTCTCGTGCATCAAACTTTCCATTAATTTCGGAATACAACTCAGTATAGATATACCTCTGAAATTCTCAACATTTTGAAGGTTTCCTGATTTGTGTATCGGTGTGACGCAAGCTGATTTCCATAGAGACGGAAATGTACCTTCATTCAAAGAGCGATTGAAAAGCATACTGATGGGCAAGGCAAGTGAAATTGCACAGTTCTTCAACAGCGAAGGCGGAATATCGTCTGGACCTGCTCTTTTGGATGAATCGATGGAACGTAATTTCATGTAGACCTCATTTTCCGAGAAATTCATCATTGGCATGAATATTTCATAACCAGGCAAACTGTTCAAATATTCATGGTCTATGGGAGGTGAACAAGTTCCCATAGCTTTTTCAAAAAAAATCGCAAACAAGTTAGCAGATTCTCGGGGAGACTTTGCAAAATTTCCATCTAGCTGAACCTGTTTGGGAACCCCGTTCAATTTCTTACGATCTTTCATAAATTTCCAGAAATTTTTTGGATCACTTTTTACCTGTCCTTCAACTCTGCTGATGTAACTCCTGAAGCACTGGCTATTTACGGCGCTGTACTCAGCTTCTAAGTCGCGAAGAATTTCTTTTCTGGTGTCATCTTTATGCTTCAGAAAACCTTTTCGGGCTCTACGAACAGAATAAGTTCATATAGGATTACGCCTTTTCTAAAACTGAGCACTTGAAAATCTGATTTGTTACTTTCGAACGTCGCAATAGATGGCATTGAAGTCAATTTTCAACGTATTTTTTGGATGATATTTTTTGAAATTTCACACACTTTTTTGAAGTTCTCTGTGGAACCAAGCTAGTTAGGCTGTTGTCAAAAATAATCCATTACAATCAAAAAGCGCTACCATCAAATGTTGCAGCAGAAATGCACTCAGTATAAACACGCTACGGAGAAAAACCAAATTTGTATTATAGGTTTTGAAAAAACTAGCAATTTGAAGGTTAATTTAAACAACAATTACAATGAGGTCTTTTTGACATGGTTTTTTTTGGTGCAATGTTCTCAGAGTCAGAATTCGACATTCTGTTGCAATTTTCGTAGTTTCATATTCTCTCCTTTTTATAGAAGAAGAGTTGAGTATAGGATTTTCATGTCTTTAGATAGAAAACATTTCCCAGAATCTATTGACATATAAAAGTGTGCAAACTAATAAGAGTTACCCAAGTAACCATAAGCACTAAAATCTAGCATCAACTCTGCTCTAGCGTCAGCTATAGTGCTTGATTCTGTGCATCATTTTAGCTCTGTGAGCCAGGTTTGGCGAAATTAACTGCTGCATTAGTGCAGAAACTGGTATAACCCTATAAAAGCACTGTTATAGCATTGGTTGATGCTACAAGGTTGGCGGGCAAAATGCTGGGAAAATGCAAATGGCCTTTGAATGAGGTTCGACCATGCGAAAAAAAATTATTTTGGATTTTTGTTCGGTACATTTTTCGGCCATGATACTAAATTTGTAATTATTTTTATATTCGCTTATGCATATTGAGGAGATCTCTCGGATTGAATTTCCTACATGATATTTTTTTTTATTTTTCAGCTGAAAATGACCTGGAATCGAACTCATGACATATGTGGCTCTGACATTGGACATTGACTCTGCCTGTGAATCTATCAGGTTCGCGTTAAATCTTTGAAAAAAAAAAGACCTATTTGAATTAAATTTCTAGCAACCGGTGCCCTGAATTTGCATTGATTCAGCATCAATCAATGCTAATGTGCTTTGGCCTAATGCCACTGTAGTGCTTACATAGTGCTTAAAAGCATTAAAGAAAGCTTGTGTGATGCCAATTTAATGCTTAAAAAATATAGCATTTGTTATTCTGATTTAGAGCAACGTTGCATTTCAAAAGCATTGTGCAAAGCTGATAGAATGCAAGTTGCATTTTAAAAGAGTGGTATAATTCTAGCATGATGCAGCATAGCACTCGAAGGGCTGTTGTAATGCAAAATTGCACTTGATGTGCTGATATAGTGTAATTTAGCCTTTGAATGCTGGTGTAAAGCTATAAAAATGCAAAGCTTTAGTGCTTATGGTTACTTGGGTACTGTGTAAACTCCAATAAATGCGATGAGTTAGCGTGAGTTGAACACTTTTGTCCATCAGTGTAAGTAAATAACATAAATTTTGTAATAATCCAGAAGAAACTACAACCAAAAGCTACCACTGCGGTTGAAAAAATGTTCAATTGATATACTGAGCGTTGAAAAACAGTCGCCAAAACTGGAAATAATCACAATACTTCCCTTGATTGTTTTGTAAGCTGTTAACAATCTCAATCGATTTGCTCCGATTGAAATCAATCTCTCAAGATTGTAATAATTGTCACATATTTTTATGTGAATCAATGTCTTCAAATTTTTATTTAAAATGTCATTAATTTTTACAAAAATATTCGATTTCAATTTATCTGAGGAAAGAGAGGAAATGGTAAGACTCTGTGAACGCCAGTTCCCGTCTGTTATAAAATTTAGTATCTACTGTTTTAATCGAGGAATTCGATTGCGCATTAAGCAAGTTATTTTTTAATTGAGCCAGTGACATAGGTTTCCTTCACTTCAAAAATGGGTTAAATTATGTTAGAGTGCATTTTGCAAATTTGTTCCAATATTGAAACCCCCCGAAACTAGTGGTACAAGCGAAAACTTCAATTATTGAGAAATGTTGACCTTTTCTGTCAGTAGATGGTGTAAATGTTTGTTAAAATATTGTCTGTTGGCATTTGTATGAAAATTTCATAGATCCAGGTATCTTTGTGACTATTTTTTTTTTTGCTGTTGTTCTTTCGAATAAATCTATGGCGACCCCAATACAATGTTTATGGTGCTGCCGCTCTGCGAGATGGAAAGCACATCATCGTTTAAACTATAGAGATTGAACCCCAACCCGTTAATCCTTAGTAGGCGCTAGTATGAAGTCGTCAAAATTTCGGGGAAGCCGATAGGATCTGTTCAAACCCATTTATTTTTCTTTTAAGCTCTAATTTACGATTTTTTTGATATCTTTATTTTTATCCTAGGTCAGGAAAATAGAAATTTGCTACAGCATTTTCGGGCCTTTTTTTACTTTTCGACAGAAAACTGAGCACTTTCTGAAAAGAGTTGAAATCGTTTAAGATAAAAACTTATTCCTGAACCAAACAGTATCAACAGAACTATTGTTTTTATTGAACTATTGAAAATAGTAAAGCTGTTCAATGCTAAACTCTATCAATGACTTAAAAAAAGTTATAATAATGATCATTACTCTAATGAAACAAATTTTTTCAGCTACTCACTGGTCGATGATTTAACAGACCAATTTGACATCCAAGCGCTTTGTTTCTGTTTTCCAGCCCTGGTTTTTATCTACCCATTTTGACCAAAGGACTGATGCAACTATCAAATCACATACAAGACCGTACTGACTTTTTGGAACCAGAACGTCAGTTCCCCTTTGGTTTCAATGGCTTTGGTACCAAAATGTCAGTGCAGTACTAAAATGTCAGTTCGAAAATTTTCTGCTCTTTCAGCCCATTGATTTTGCACTATTCGTTCCTAAATTTGACACTATATGTTCCTTCATTTGACGAATGGATGTTCTTTATTTAGCTTATAAGACAAAGGCAAAGGAGCTGGAAGAAAACCGGGACTGGAGAACAAAAAGACGGAGGGAAAGGTGAGGCGGATGATTAAAGCAAATCCCAACGTCTCAAGCCCTGATTTGGTCTAAAAGATCGGCATGTCGCAGAGTTACCTCCAGAATGCAAAGAAGAGAGCTGGACTACATACATACAAGGTACAACAATCGACGGCCAAAACTCGGGCACGGAAGCTCTACAAAAAGATGGCTTCTGTGTGATGGACGACGAAACGTATATAAAAGCCGATTTTAAGCAAATTCCGGGGTTGGAGCTTTTCACCGGTGAGAGCAAGTTCGATGTGGACGACAAATTTAAGAAAAAGAAAATGTTGAAGTTCGCCTCCAAATATCTCGTCTGGCAGGCCATCTGCTCTTACGGACTGAGAAATGAGCCTTTCGTAATAAAGGGCACAGTAAACGGCGAGATCTACAAATCTGAGTGCCTCTAGAAGCGGTTTTTGCCGTTCTTACAGCAGCACGACGAAGCTCCGCTATTTTGGACAGATTTGGCATCATTCCACTATTTTTAAGGGTCCTGGAGTGGTATGAGGCCATTTCTGTCCGTTTTGTTCTAAAGGACATGCCCCACCAAACTGTCCTGAGTTGAGTCCGGTGGAGCAGTACTGGGCAATAATGAACAACGCAACGTTCAATTTTACACACACACTCAAAGGTCGATCGAATAATATTTTTTTTTGATATTTGAAGTAAATATATGTGTAAAACTACCCTAAAATTTTGGTTTGATTCTGAACATTATAAGAAATTGGCATTACATTTCCGGTGGCGCAAAAATTTCGTGTTCGCCCTTTAAAAAACACCTTCCTTATGATTAACTTTTTTTTTCGTTAATTGAACCACTTTTACTTTTGTCATCCAATACTCCATATCATCACCAGACCAGTTTCCAAACCAAAATAGCAGAGGACTATCTCGATTGGTAATCGACGGGCTCTCGATGCACATCGTTCCGTTTCAATTAGAGGAAGAACTCCAGTTACCATCATAAGAAGCACGCCAGTAGATTGAACCATTTTCCGAGGACGACAACGATCAGGGAAAGGGAGACAGAGAGAGAGAGAGAGCAAGTGTCCTGAATACCTGCGGCAATTTGTCCCCATCAATGGCGCCGGAAAGCAGACGTCTCATTGACCGAAGATGTCATTGCATATTGGACGACCTGGCCCTGGGATTGATTGAAACATTGGACACAAGGCACATGTCTGGGATTGACGTGGAAAAATGATAGATTGAGAAAGATTGAGAAACATCGGGCGCTTTCCTGCTGGACTGGACGAACTTTGTATTTAGCATGGGCGGCACCGGATACTAGCCAGGATTTTTCTTCTCTTCCTCGGTATGGTAGTTCTGTGACGTTCCTGGGCAAGTTGCTCGATGAATCCTTTTTTAGCAAGCAATTTAACCTAGGGAGCAATTCTTTTTCATTTCCCCATGACAACTCTTCTTTAATCATAACTATCAATACCGGTGAACGGAATGCTGCAGAATCCGAGCACAAGTTGCAGTGAATGTTTTTGTGCAGCTGCTGCAATGATATTCCTTTGAAAGGGAAGAACGAACAAACAGTTATGTTTTTCTTTTAAACTATTCATGTGTCACAGGGACGAAGGTCAGAATCTGGGTGGCAAAAGATCTGAGCCTGTGCACTTTTTACTCAAGAACTCAGGACCCTTTACGAATAGGACAGGATAGTCGATACAGAATTTTTTTTCAGAGAATGAATATCGAACTGTAAATACTGCTTAGTTCATATTGAGATTTCTTTGGAGGAAAATTCACAATTTACAAATTCTCAAAATCATGTTATGATCCTCTGAATCGAACTTGTTCAGGTTGTTCTTGTTCTTGGAAAATTCAAAACAAACTTTCGAAAAACCTTCACTATCAAACAATTCAAACCGGCTGCCAAACCAAATTTGTCTTATACTAAATTTGATTATCTATGTATATATATATATATAAAAATTTATTTCTGTCTGTCTGTCTGTTTCCTATAGACTCGAAAACTACTGAGTCAATTTGCGTGATTTTCGTCCCTATAATAGTTTGGGACCCCTCCCTATTTCTGGAAGGGGAAGGGGTCTCCCATATAAAAGTAATAATTCTTAACTTATCCAGCAAACGGAACGAAATTTGGCTTGAGAGGGAATTTGAGCTCAAGGAATGTTTCTGTGAAAATTTGGTTTTTCTGCCTCCTACCAGTGGGGTGATAGAAAGGAGAGAGGGGGGCTTCTTTACAATTTTCGCATACCTCGAGAACTAATGGAAAAAACTTTGACATGGGATAGTATTTGGAAACGTTAAGTGGTTATTTGCCAATTTATGACTTTTTTCTCCTTCAATTGGGGAAACAGTTAGGGAAGACGGTAGCCCACAAACGATTGTTTTGCATAAAACAAGAACTCATCTAACAAATGTAACCAAATATGACATGGGAACAATCATACAATCGAGCAAATGGAATGTTTGATCTTGATCCCCTCCTTTTAGCTAGGATACGTAGGAAGAGGGGCTCCGATACTAATTTTATAGCATAACTCGACAACTAACAAAGCAGACGGAATATTTGGCATTTAGTCTAGTGATGGGGTTAATAACCGGACGCATATCAACCAGCTGGTGACGACAGGCTTCATATAATCCAAACGCTAAGCTATTACTGCAGTGGCAATCATATCTTATTAAAAGGTATTCCTTCGTGACGTCATATCTGGAGTGCTCTTGGGCGGTAGGGTTCAACATCATTGACCCAGTCCGCGCGTTCTCTCAGAAATCGACAGAGCATGCAAAAAATTTAGAGTTTAGTCACCGAACTTAGAATAAAACGGTTAATTTCGGCGACACTCCAAGAACTCAAATATTCTAATTCGGTTTGTCCTGCCGAGATACCTAGAGGTAACGAATTTATATGTGTGCTTTCAATCGTAGCAGTCGACATCTCAGGCAGGCAAACACGCGTCTTGAAGGAAAACATACAAACACGATTCGGATTGTATTCGTGTGTTTCTTTCCCAGTAAACATGAATCGGCAGAGAGGTAACTCAAATCGACAGAGGGATCGTAACGATCTCTCTAGCGATTTTGCATCATCTAATCGGCAGAGAGGAACACACCATACGCGTGCCTTAGGTGAGTGCCACGAAATAATCTAAGACACGTCCTTCAAGGAAACACACGAACACAATCCGAATCGTATGTTTATCATCATCATCATCTTCGAGACGCTTGTTTGCCTGCTTGAGAAGTCGACTGCTACGATTGAAAGCACACATAAAAAAAACACGGGGATAAAATGCGAGCACAGCGTACGAGTGTACGAATCAAACTGATTTCGCATGTACGCATTCGTATTCGTTGCCTCTGCAGGACAAACCGAATGGGAATCCTATTTGCGTTCTTTTAGTGTTGCCGAAATTAACCGTTTTATTCTTCTCACTTCCATCTGTACCGTTGAGCCGTCAACACGTACGCCGGAGCATCGTATCGTTGCTGTGTACCTGCAGGAACATTTTACATTATTTATTTTTTCCTTACCTGTATTTCAATCAGCACTTTTCAGTGCTAAGATTATTTTCATTTTCTTTTATTCATATTTTCTCTTTTCTTTCCAGCATGGGGAAGTCATCGGCTGGCTCAAGGGCCGGTAGGAAACGAATTGCCGAGCCTAATTCAGGTCCATCGCCCAAAAAAGTTGAAATTTCCAACTCATTCGATGTCCTTCATAACATCGGTGATGAGGAAATATTCATATTTAATTCTGATAAGAGTACTAAGAAACCTTCTTCTTCTAATACTCTTAAAAACGAAAAGATTCCACCAATAACGGTCACGATTCCTGACTTCAATGCCTTTCGAAAAGAAATCGTCACTTCCGTTAAGGATGTGAAGATTTCTTTTCAGATCGGTCGAAGGGGAACTGCTCGTATATTGGCGGAATCTTTTAATGATTTTCAAAAAATTTTAAATTATTTGAATAATAAAAAACACCAATTTTTTACGTACGACACTAGAAGTGATCATCCATTTAAAGTTGTTCTTCGTGGTCTCACCGGCGATCAGACACCGGATGAGATCACAGCTGAATTAAATTCTTTGTTAGGTTTTTCTCCAATTCAAGTAATTCAAATGAGGAAGGGAACCAACACGAATAATACCAGTAGTGTTGGTTTTGCTCCTGAACTTTATTTGATCCATTTTAAAAAGGATCAGGTCAATAATTTGCAAATTTTGGAAAAGGCTCGTCTTATGTTTCATTGTCGAGTAAAATTTGAACCTTTTCGTAAATCCCATACCAATTTTTTACAAAATATTACGCAATGTCGTCGTTGTCAAGCTTTTTGTCATGGCACTAAAAATTGTAGAATGAATGCCAGATGCATGTTTTGCGGCTCATTCGATCATGAAAAATCTAAATGCCTTTTTGGTGGTGATAAGCCAAAAACAGAATTTTTTAAGTGTGCGAATTGCGCAGGTAATCATTCCTCGAATTCTCTAGAATGTCCCGTTAGGGCAAAAATTGTTGCTTCTAGGAAAAATCCCAAAGTTTCCAGAAAAGTTTCTTCTCCTCCTTCCTCTTTTTCGTCTTCACACGTCAGACCGGCAAACAACCTGCCTGTTCGCGGTCAGTCTCGGTCTACATTGGAATCACGGCTGGGTAATACCCGAAGTGATTTTAATGTTACCTGGGCTGATTCTGCGCCACAGACTCGTTGTTTATCGTTCTCAGAGGTGGTTGAAAATGGGTTGCCCTCTTCAGGTTTAACTAATAAAAATGGGAAAAAACCAAGTCTCAACGTTCACGCGAAGGCTTGGGAAAATCCCCGAAATTCAAATACTTTTTCTTCTCCTTCATTTTCTGATCCTAACAATTTTGTTGATTTGGGTGAGATTACTGAGGAAAAATTAAAATTTTTGCATCAAAATTTAATGGAAATGATGCAACTTATGTTGAAAGCAAATTCAATGTTTGAAGCTTTCCAAACTTCTTTTAATTATGCTAATAAAATTATTATGACTTTACGATTCCCTCATGGATCCAAATAGATGTTTAAATATTATGAATTGGAACGCTAGATCTTTGCTGGCTAACCAAGACGAGTTCTTTTTATTTTTGAAAACTCAAAACATACATATTGCTGCCATCACTGAAACTTTTTTAAAGCCAGACAATAACTTGAAAAGCAATGCTTTCTTTAAAATTTTACGAAATGATCGACTTGATCGACAAGGTGGGGGTGTAGCTATTGTCATCAATAGTCGTCTCAAATTTAGACTTCTTCCTTCTTTCAATACAAAAGTCTTAGAAAAAATTGGAGTTGAATTAGAAACTTCTATGGGGAAAATTATAATTGTTGCCGCATACTTGCCTTTTCAATGCAGCGGTGAACAGAAAAATTTTTTGAAGGGAGATTTACAAAAACTCACCAGAAATAAATCTAAATTTTTTATTATTGGTGACTTTAATGCAAAACACCGATCTTGGAATAATATTTCATCAAATTCTAATGGGAATATTTTGTTTAATGATTGTTCTGCAGGTTATTATACTGTTGAATATCCTAATGGGCATACTTGTTTTTCTTCAATTAGAAATCCTTCCACAATTGATTTGGTTCTAACGGATTTAGGCGAGCATTGTAGTCAATTAGTTACTCATGCGGACCTCGATTCAGACCACCTTCCTGTAACATTTTCTTTATCCCAAAGTCCCATTGAAAACCCTTTAAAATCAACTTTTAACTATCAAAAGGCTAACTGGGAGCGATATATGAATTTTATTGAACGTAATTTAGATGTAAACGTTCCACTGAATTCAATAGAAGATATTGATTTGGCTGTAGAAAATTTGACAACTTCAATAGTCAATGCTAAAGCCGCTTCAATACCTAAAGTTAAACATAAATTTAATCAACCTTTAATTGATGATGATCTTCAGTTTTTGATACGACTGAAAAACATTCGTCGACGCCAATATCAACGTACTAGGGATCCTTATTTAAAATTTATTTATTGCGACCTTCAAAAAGAGATCAAACGTCGTTTAAATTTCATTCGTAATGAAAATTTTGCTAAAGCAGTAGAGGACATAAAACCCTACTCAAAGCCATTTTGGAAATTAACAAAAATTCTGAAAAAGCCCCAGAAGCCAATTCCTACTTTGAAAGATGGGGATAAACTTCTTTTAACTAATTCAGAAAAAGCTCAAAAATTAGCCCAACAATTTGAGTCTGCTCATGATTTTAATTTAAACGTTGTTAGTCCTATTGACGCTCAAATTTCCCTAGAATTTGATGATATTCTTTCAAAGCAAAATGTGTTTGAAAGTTCTTGTGAGACAAATATTGATGAACTTAAATTGATTTTCAAAAAATTTAAAAATATGAAAGCTCCGGGGGAAGATGGGATTTTTTATATTCTTATTAAAAAGTTGCCTCAAAGCACTTTAAATTTTTTAGTTAAAATTTTCAACAAATGTTTTCACTTGGCATATTTTCCCAATAAATGGAAAAATGCCAAAGTAACTCCAATTTTGAAACCTGGAAAAAGTGCTTCAGAGCCTTCAAGTTATCGACCAATTAGTTTGCTTCCTTCTTTAAGTAAACTATTTGAGAGAGTTATTTTGAATAGAATGATGATTCACATTAATCAGAATTCTATTTTCCCTGATGAACAATTTGGTTTTCGTCATGGACATTCTACTACACATCAACTTTTGAGTGTAACTAATATGATTAACGCTAGCAAATCTGAAGGTTATTCAACTGGTGTTGCTCTTCTTGATATTGAAAAAGCTTTTGACAGTGTTTGGCACAAAGGTTTAGTAGCTAAATTAGCTCGATTTGATTTTCCTGTATATCTCACCAAAATTATTCAAAATTATTTGACTAGCCGAACCTTACAAGTAAGCTATCAAAATTCATGCTCTGAAAGGACACCCATTAGAGCTGGTGTCCCTCAGGGTAGTATACTTGGGCCAATTTTATACAATATTTTTACTTCTGATCTTCCTGATGTACCAGAAGGAAAAGGTAGAAGATTATTTGCTGATGATACTTTGCTATCAGCCAAAGGTCGAAATTTACGGGTGGTACGCAGTAGATTGCAACAAAATTTAAATTCCTTTTTGAATTACTTGAAAATGTGGAAAATTTCTCCTAACGCTTCCAAAACTCAACTTATTTTATTTCCCCATAAGCCAAGAGCAAATTTTTTAAAACCTAATGAAAATCATTCCATAATTTTAAATGGGGTTTCATTAGAATGGTCTGATCACGTGAAGTACTTGGGACTTACACTTGATCGGAATCTTACTTTTAAAAATCACATTGAAGATATTCAATCTAAATGTAATAAATACACTAAATCTCTTTATTCTCTCATCAACAGGAAATCCAGGTTGTGTCTGCGAAATAAGATGTTAATCTACAAACAGGTCTTTCGACCAGCGATAATGTATGCAGTTCCGATTTGGTCTAGCTGCTGCGCGACGAGGAAGAAAGCCATCCAGAGGATTCAGAACAAGGTTCTGAAAATGATTTTGCGGCTTCCACCTTGGCACAGCACCGAAGATCTTCATCGGATTGCAGGCATAGAATCGATCGGAGAGATGGCCAACAAAATCATCTCCAACTTCAGAGGCAAATCGATGCAGTCTTCCATCGCAGAGATTCGTTCTCTCTACAATTAAGTTAGTTTTTAGGATTTAGGATTAAGTTTATACATTTTTTTTTTTGCTCAACAGGATATTCTCCTATAAATCAAATTATTGATTGCTTAAGCAAATTTAAATCAAATAAACAATGTTTAAAATTAACTGTATCAAAGAGTTGAACTGATCATAATTGATCTGAACACTTTAATTTAACTTTAATAATGTAACTTAAATGTAATGATTAAAAGACTAATAAAGACATATTTAAAAAAAAAAAAAAACCGTTTTATTCTAAGTTCGGTGACTCAACTCTCAATTTATTGCATGCTCTGTCGATTTCTGAGAGGACGCGCTTACTGGGTTGGAGGGCGTGTCTTAGATTATTTCGTGGCACTCACCCAAGGTACGCGTATGGTGTGTTCCTCTGTGCCGATTAGATGATGCAAAATTGCCAGAGAGATCGTTACGATCCCTCTGTCGATTTGAGTTACCTCTCTGCCGATTCATGTTTACTGGGGAGTACCTCGATTAAAGAGCACTCTCGTGAGTTCCAGTTGGTGATGCCCAGTAAGCGCGTCCTCTCAGAAATCGACAGAGCATGCAAAAAATTGAGAGTTGAGTCACCGAACTTAGAATAAAACAGTTAATTTCGGCGACACTCCAAGAACGCAAATATATTCTCATTCGGTTTGTCCTGCCGAGATACCTAGCGGCAACGGATACGAATTCGTACATGCGAAATCAGTTCGAATCGTACACTCGTACGGTGTGCTCGCATTTTATCCCCGTGTTTATTTTATATGTGTGCTTTCAATCGTACCAAGCGACTTCTTAGGCAGGCAAACACGCGTCTCGGAGGGAAACATACGATTCGGATTGTGTTCGTGTGTTTCTCTGGAGCGTGTCTTAGCTTAATTCGTGGCACTCACCCAAGGCACGCGTATGGTGTGTTCCTCTCTAACGATGTGATGATGCAAAATCGCCAGAGAGATTGTTACGATCCCTCTGGCGATTTGAGTTACCTCTCTGCCGATTCATGTTTACTGGGTGGGAGTCTGGAGTGCTATCCCTGAGTGGCTAAAGATTTGAAGCCAGATAATGCTCTGGGAAGTAGAATTCTAAAAATATCTTTTAGAGGTGCACAAGCAAAATTGCAAAATATCAATACTGTTACGAGTTAAGTGTTCGATTCTGAGGATTTCAATTAATTTATTAATTTATTATTATTAATTTATTAATTTTGCAAAGTTTTATCGTTTTAAATTATACAGATTTGAAACGGAATAAAATTAAATCAGTTCCTAAATATAAATGATGATTATTAAATTTCATCATTTACCTAATTCATTTAGAGCTTCATGGTTAATCATGGAAGGTGAGAGAAATACATGCCAAAGAATTATCACTCTGATTCAATCAGTTATTTCTTATTTTGCAATGAAATATGAAATCAAAATTCAAGTTCTGAAACTAAATTAGAAATTGAAATTTTTATTTTAAATCAACATATGTATAAGCTTTTCGTTATGAAACAAAAGTTTTGTTAAAATATTTTGATTTAGATTCGGAATGTATTATATCAAAATCGAAGGGAATAATATTACCTAAAAATGCAAAAAAAATCATTTCAAGCCGACCTGAATGACTCACAATGTTGAAGGGACATAAACAAATATTATTGCTAAGCTTATTTAAATTTCCTAGATGATTTAATATGCAAAAATTACTTCTCCATACAAAACTGAAACGCTCTAATACAGGAATTCAATCCCAGACAAATAAACAAACAACATCTAATACAGGAATCAATCAAATGATCTCAAACTTTACACTGATGCTTGGTGACCTAAAAGACATGTAAAAATTAAATAGCTGCAAAAAGTCAATTTATGCAGCGGTCTAATGACCACTACATTCAAGCGAAACAGGAAAAAACATTTTATGTGATTTTCAACTTATTGGACAATTTATCCCATAAAAAAGTGAGAATCGAACCCAACGCAGCCTTCTCATTTCGGCTTGCCAGTCCGATAACTTAACCTGTGCACCAACTGAGTCAGTTAGCTCGTCTGCCGTTTGGGCGGTTTTTTTCCTCCTTTGTCTTCATTGGGAATAGAATAGGAATGGAATGGGAATGGAATGGGAATGGAATGGGAATGGAATGGGAATGGAATGGGAATGGAATGGAAATGGAATGGGAATGGAATGGGAATGGAATGGGAATGGAATAGGAATGGAATGGGAATGGAATGGGAATGGAATGGGAATGGAATGGGAATGGAATGGAAATGGAATGGGAATGGAATGGGAATGGAATGGGAATGGAATGGGAATGGAATGGGAATGGAATGGGAATGGAATGGGAATGGAATGGGAATGGAATGGGAATGGAATGGAAATGGAATGGGAATGGAATGGGAATGGAATGGGAATGGAATGGGAATGGAATGGGAATGGAATGGGAATGGAATGGGAATGGAATGGGAATGGAATGGGAATGGAATGGGAATGGAATGGGAATGGAATGGGAATGGAATGGGAATGGAATGGGAATGGAATGGGAATGGAATGGGAATGGAATGGGAATGGAATGGGAATGGAATGGGAATGGAATGGGAATGGAATGGGAATGGAATGGGAATGGAATGGGAATGGAATGGGAATGGAATGGGAATGGAATGGGAATGGAATGGGAATGGAATGGGAATGGAATGGGAATGGAATGGGAATGGAATGGGAATGGAATGGGAATGAAATGGGAATGGAATGGGAATGGAATGGGAATGGAATGGGAATGGAATGGGAATGGAATGGGAATGGAATGGGAATGGAATGGGGATGGAATGGGAATGGAATGGGAATGGAATGGGAATGGAATGGGAATGGAATGGGAATGGAATGGGAATGGAATGGGAATGGAATGGGAATGGAATGGGAATGGAATGGGAATGGAATGGGAATGGAATGGGAATGGAATGTGAATGGAATGGGAATGGAATGGGAATGGAATGGGAATGGAATGGGAATGGAATGGGAATGGAATGGAAATGGGATGTAAATGGGATGGGAATGGAATGGGAATGGAATGGGAATGGAATGGGAATGGAATGGGAATGGAATGGGAATGGAATGGGAATGGAATGGGAATGGAATGGGAATGGAATGGAAATGGGATGTAAATGGGATGGGAATGGAAAATGAAAAACTGTTTTCTATTGCCGGTTTACATACATACGCACAGCAGCTTAAAGTCGGACATCTCAGCCGGTTTGGTTGTTAGCTGGAAGTTGGAAACAATTTTTTTTTGTTTTTTAAAGGCTGGTTAGCATACTCACACAGCGTTTAATGACAACATCCTTGCTGACTGATTGTTTTCATCCTGCTTTGTCCTGTGATGGGATATGGAGGAACATGCTCTATTATGCCAAAATTAAGCGAATCGCTGATTTGCTATGTATTCCACGTACATTTTGTGTTAGTCTACTCGTTGAAGAAAAGTGTTTTCTACAAATGTTTATGATTTTTTATTACTCAAATTCTTTTAGTTGCTTAAAAAACTTCATTTTTGAAAACCAGTTTCAAAGCCACAGAACAAAACTGTGTTGTGAATACGCGCCGCAGTAAATTCAATACGCGCCTTGCAGCCGAACACACCCGAAACCAGCCGAACACCGAAAACATACTAATACTTACAGACTCTTTGATTAGAAAGAAAATCAAATTGGACTAATAAAAATAAAAAAAGGTTGATTTTGTAGTTATTTTCAATCAAAAATTGGCCGTTTTGAAAAATTAATGTTTTTTTCAGCATATTTCGATTGACGCGTTATAACGAGCGCATGGGCCGTGATGAAACAAACCCATAAAAAGGATATCTTAGCGAGTTCATTTTTTTTTAATATAACTCGAGACGTTTCGATGTTCATATTGAAAGAAAATTTGTTCGTTTTGTGTCGTACTTTACTTTGATTTTGTGGACCCCCGGTTTCGAAAGAAGGAGGAGTCATTCTGTAAAATAATTCACCTTTTCATGTCAAATCATAGTTGTTTCCAAAGTTTGATAAATCCACCATAAATTTTGTTTATTTTTTATAAAACTTGATGTTGATTTTGAATAAAGCTCCATCTTTAATTAACAGAAAACATTTATTTTAATACATATCACATGAAAATTGAATGTATTTTGTTTTGATTTCGATAATTGTGTTTCGGAGCCCCCGTTTCAAAATAGCAAAGAGTCATTCTGCTTAATAAATTTATTTATTCTGTCAAATCACGCTTGTGAACATAGTTTTATGAAAATCACCTTAAATTGTTCATATAGAGTCATATTTAAGGTTTGAATTTGTATGAGAGCCCCTCTTTCTTCAAAGTGGGAAGGTTTATTTAACGGTTATTCATACCATTCTTGGCTCAAACACCCTCGGGTATTAAGTTTAACAGTTTTTCAACCATTTGTACGTAATAGTGTCGAAAACGCCTAAATTGTGATGTACAAAAATGAAAATATGAACCCTGTTTAAAACACAAGAAAATCAGCATTGTACTTTGACAAATTTTTAAAAATAATTTAAATCTGTTTGAATGTGAATAGAGTAAATAAATTGTTAGCTCACATTTAGAGAAAAAAAGGGTTTTCAACAGAAAAGCAAATAATAATTGGATTTCAACCCTCTCTTCAAGTGACTATTGCTGTTCTGTCTCGTGCCTGGTAGCCTAACAAAAGGAGACGTCTTTATTGGATCATAGCAGAAATTTAACACTATCAATGGCGAGCATTTTCCTTCATATAGAAGCGCGTACAACCAAAACACCAAAGTATGAGGGGGGAGAAAATCTCATTACACTTATAAGAAATGGGAAAATAATGACCAACGTTTTGCCCGGAGCGATGCGACGATACGATCTGATAGAGAGGTTGAAACTGGCGGGCAAAGCTCGCTAGCTGTGCGGCGCGCCATAGTTTGCAGTTGTAGCCGATCTGTGAAAGAACGTAACTACCTCGGGAGCACTCGCCAGTAATGACAGTTTGCGGGTAGCCAGACAACAATCTATTAGGTCGAATTGTCGGATGTAAGAAAGACCATCATTCCTAAAGAAACACAGGAGGAAACTGTGGCACAAACATGATGTTATAGGTACAGAAAAAAAACAACTCAGGATTCAGATCTCAGGTCTTACGTCAGATTATCGGTATTAGCTCCCAGGTCTCATGTCTTCCAGTCTCAAAATAACACGGATTTCGTTATTAATAGCACTGTTTTCTTCCATCGAAGCTAATACATGGGTAAAAAAAACTTGAAAAAGTGAATATCGGTGTGGCACTTATTGATTATGGTGCCCATTATTCCCCACAGAGGAGGGCTCAGATGGCCCCACGTAGTATCATATTTTTAGATTTGATATACGGATTTGAATGGCAATTTCAAATCGTTGTTATCTACTGTTTCTCTTCCTAGAAAAATTGAAAAAAAAAAATCTTTAATATTACAAATCATTTCCGAGATAGAACAAACAAACACTGATTTGTACAGTGAAAATAAGCGTTTTTCAGCGATTTCTCCACGATACCGCAATTAAATCCATAATATAATGATTGAGAAACCCATATCCTTGAATGCCAACACATCCTTGTAACGTCATAACATGGATTTACTGACAAGAGCAGATCTTATAACACTTGCTCAGAAGAGAGAGAGAAATAAAACCGATGACAGAAGGAAACAGAATCGTATAAATTATCACCGTAATCATTTTTCGTTTTCTATAATCAATTTATGCACCGAAGCTGTTTAGCTTGGCATAATGAGTTGTCTCATTATACGACGATACTGAGTTCTGCCGTGGCACGGAAGCAAAACGAAATATAGGAAAAAAGAAACCCTGGAGTCTCTTGATGGACTCCTTTGAGATGTTCCTTAGCAGAAGCAGCAGCAGCGGAGGTTTGATGTGCACTTTTCTGCTCCCTTTCCATCATACTTGGCAGTGGGGCTCATTTGTGCCATTATTTATTCCCTGCGTTAGGGTTCCTTTGGAAATGGAACAACCTTTTTATCATAACCTGCTAACTTTGTTTCGGAGCCGTGATAATTTATTCTAGTGCTTCACTATTTCAATTTTTGCAGCCAACATAAATACCGAATATACAATCGAATTTGCTATCGCCGTTATGTGGATCGCACTCAGAGTGAGCTTCGTCGCAATCCAAAAAAGTTCTGGAAATTTGTGAACTCCAAACGGAAGGAGTCCGGGCTTCCAGCTACACTCCAATTGAACAACCGTATTGCCAAGTTACCTGCTGAAAAATGCTATCTTTTTGCGACGCACTTCGCTAGTGTTTTTTCAGATAAGTCGCCATCTGCCAGTCAATCGAATGCTGCCGTAACACGACTACCTGTCGATGTGCTCGATCTGGATGTTTTTGCTGTTAGCGAGGAAATGGTTTCAGAAGCTATCATTAATTTGAAAAATTCGACTTCAGCCGGACAGGACGGAATACCGGCGTGCGTACTGAAAAATTTTCGCAATGTACTGGTGAATCCTCTTACGCGTATTTTTAATCAGTCTCTAGAACAGCAAAAATTCCCTGCCATCTGGAAAAAATCATTTATATGCCCAGTTTACAAAAAAGGTGACAAAAAAGATGTTCTTAACTACAGAGGTGTCACATCGCTAGCTGCCTGCTCGAAGGTATTTGAGAAGATCGTCAACAATGGCATGTTTTCAGCTTGCCGGAACTGGATCTCTGAGAACCAGCATGGATTTGTTCCTAAACGCTCGGTAACTTCAAAACTGATGGTTTTCACATCCTTCTGCATATCAAATATGGATGACGGCAAACAAATCGACGCGATATATACCGATATTTGGGCGGCATTTTATTCTGTAAACCACGATATTCTGCTGAAAAAACTGCATCGATTGGGGTTTTCCGAACGAATGTGCGCGTGGATTAGAAGCTACCTAACGGATCGTCGATTGGCTGAAAATTGGTTCTGCTGAATCCTCTGACTTTATTCCATATTCCGGGGTACCCCAAGGTAGCAATTTGGGTCCTTTACTGTTTACGCTGTTCTGTAATGACATCAATTTGTTGCTCACTGGGTGTGGAGTTTTGCTGTATGCGGATGACTTAAAAATATTCCTAGTCATAAACAGTCAATCTGACTGCCTCGAGTTGCAACGCTTCTTAGACACAGTTGTGAACTGGTGCGCTAACAATTTACTTGTTTTGAGTGTTGCGAAATGCTGTATTATCACATTTGGGCGCAGGAAAAATCCCTTTGTGTATGATTACAATGTTATGGGCGAGCAGTTGCATCGTGTTGAGGAGATTAAGGATCTTGGCGTTTTGTTGGACAGTCAAATGACTTTTAAGCGGCATTACTCTAAGGTACTCGAGAAGGCTAACCGTATGGTGGGATTTATCATACGTCTGAGCAAAGAATTCACAGATCCGGTCTGCTTGCGAGCTCTGTATTGCTGTCTGGTGCGATCAATACTGGAATCCGCGAATCTTGTATGGTGGCCTTTTGAAGCCGCATGGACAGCACATTTTGAAGCAATTCAAAGTCGGTTCGTACGTTACGCTCTTCGAGAGCTACCTTGGGAGAATCCTTTGAATTTACCGCCATACGCACAACGTTGTGCCCTGCTTGGACTTTATACGCTGTCGGATCGTCGTTCCATCGGTCAATCGCCGTTCGTGGCAAAAATTCTTTGGAACGAAATTGATTGCTCCTGGCTACTTTCTCGCTGTAATATTTATGCGCCAAAACGAACTCTACGAAATAGAAACTGGTTATCTCTGGAACCGAGAAGTACGCCCCAAGTAACACTTAAAATCCATTTTGGATTTATAATTCTTTAACGATAGTTTATAAACGATTTATATTATCTTTTATTGTTTTAAAACGCATTAATGGGCAACCTTTTAACAACTGGCCTCCAGGCCATCTATAAGCGTATAAGATATCCAACTTATATAACAACAATAAATTTATTTGATTTGATTTATATTTTGCTCTTTGAGGGCCTAATAAAACATTAATATATTTGTAAATGATAGTCGATATGCAATTGGTTTAAGATACCATCTTATAAACCTGTTTTCTTTTTAACGAATAGTCACCGTTGATTATTATTTTTATGAAAGTTTTAATGGCATTGCGGTGAACTTGATACTATGAAAATTCTTGATAGAAGAATTAAAGATTGAAATTAAATGACGGATAGACAAAGCAGATGCTTAATAGAAGAAAATTGAAAGATG
Organism: Uranotaenia lowii; assembly: GCF_029784155.1. NCBI lineage: Eukaryota > Metazoa > Arthropoda > Insecta > Diptera > Culicidae > Uranotaenia > Uranotaenia lowii. The sequence continues at coordinate 161,880,491 of NC_073691.1, read as the reverse complement.
TTGAAAATGAGCCAAGAGCATATTTTATGGAAAGCTTCAAAGGTGCGTTCTAGACCCTTTGTCCCACATCAATTGAATGGCTGAGAGAAGTAATAGCGAGAGGCGCAATTACGTTCACCCATACATCCAACCCGATGGATTGGTAAAGCACGTGCTTCCCAATCGGACAAAAAGTCTAGACCGCATGGCTCTGGTGAAGCTTCCCTTTTGCTGAACCAGTTCAAGCGATGTGTTATTGGTTGTTTCGGATTCCGTTTTTATCGGCAGCGCTACTTATTGTTTTCACGCAAGTACCGTAAAACTTTCATAAAAATAATAATCAACGGTGACTATTCGTTAAAAAGAATAAAATCATTTGGCTTTGGGGGGTTTATATAAGGGGTAAATATTTCGAAATACAGTTCAAAAAATTAAATAGTTGGCAAAAGTAGGGACGTTTACGGTACTTGCGTGAAAACAATAAGTAGCGCTGCCGATAAAAACGGAATCCCAAACAACCAATAACACATCGCTTGAACTGGTTCAGCAAAAGGGAAGCTTCACCAGAGCCATGCGGTCTAGACTTTTTGTCCGATTGGGAAGCACGTGCTTTACCAATCCATCGGGTTGGATGTATGGGTGAACGTAATTGCGCCTCTCGCTATTACTTCTCTCAGCCATTCAATTGATGTGGGACAAAGGGTCTAGAACGCACCTTTGAAGCTTTCCATAAAATATGCTCTTGGCTCATTTTCAACATCTTTCAATTTTCTTCTATTAAGCATCTGCTTTGTCTATCCGTCATTTAATTTCAATCTTTAATTCTTCTATCAAGAATTTTCATAGTATCAAGTTCACCGCAATGCCATTAAAACTTTCATAAAAATAATAAACCTGTTTTGAACTATAAAAGCCCTTTCAAACTTATTCGTAGCATTTGTGTCCTTATAAGGTCATTACAAGTCGTTTAGGTTATAAACACGCAAAAAAATAACTTTATGTGGCGTCTATAAATCATTTATAAGAAACGAAACCTTCTATAGGCTATAAAAGTTTTATAAAAGTTATTCGGCCGGACAATCGGTTTACAAAAGCAAGTCGTCTGGCAATCTTCCAAAATGTCAACAAAAGAATGTTCTCGGTGAAAAACTGAATAAATATGTATTTTCGCTTCTCCTGGGCACAAACTATCAATTATTGGCTGAGAAAGTGTAGTGTTGCTGAAGTGAAACTCAAGATTAAATCTTAAGTGAAAGTTTTCTAAAGTTTAATTTTTGAAGATAAATGTAATAATAATATGTAATTGTGCTATAAGAAAAAAAACTATTGATGTTGTGAAATAAATTTACTCTTAATACAAAATTTTAAAAAGTATTTGAAAATTTCATTCAATAATTATTCAATGTTCCACTATTAACATCCCTTGAACCGGAAAAGTTTTATAAGGTATATGTAACGTTCTTTCGAAGATATTATCTAGAGGGCCTCTAGACCTTTTGTATTAATAAGATTCCTTAAAAAGATTTTAAGAAACACATCATGCCTAACGCAGATTTATAGGAATAACTTGTAGATAGCAACACAACTTTGTTGGTTTCTAGAACCTTATTAAAGCAACCCTTTTAAATTCCAAACACTTTTATAAGACGAAAAAGTTATTTAAAAGTTTGATTAGTAATTTTTAGAAAACATAATCGTTTTATAGGGATCAGTAACGACTATTATTAATTTCGTATATTATCGCCATTTTCATGGTAAATAATAAGATATTTTTTAACAACAGTTTTCTGTTTCTGAAAGTAATCCTCATTTAATTAATGCCCTATAAAAGCTCAGCATCCCAATGACTGAAATAATTTTGAAAACTTGATCTTGAACAACTATAACAACAAAATTTACTAAAAAATCGATATTTTTTTATGAATTCTATAGGGTTTTCATTGCTTAAAATAGCAGTTTACTGTAGGCCCGTTATTTGTTCGTAATTTTTTAATACATATTTGCAGTAAACTTAAAAGCGCAAGTTAATTTAGAGCAGGTAACGAAAATTCAGAATGAGAAAATAATATTAAATTTCTTTACAGATTCATAACAAATAAATTTGTGTAAAGTGTAGAAAAATATGTGTGTTGACATTTTTAATTTTTATTTCTTTGTATGCCAAAGAGCAACACTTTTCCCTTCATAACATTGTGTTTAGGGTTGCAATCCGTTCCGCATAAACGGGACATGTTCCGATATTTTAGTAAATGACCCGCCGTTCCGCTTTTTTCTCAAATATCCCACCTTTTTCTCAGATTTGTTTTTTGGTGGATTCAATCTTCTCCGATTCTAACACCTAAAAATAGTTGGTCCTTGATGGATTAAGAAGGATTTTTACCTATATAATCTCTCCTCGATCATTTTCCGACTCCTGTAATATTTTCTAATCCATTTATAACTTTCAAAAGTAGAAATGTTCTTACTCAAAGAACATGGCGTTCAACGATATCGCTGTAAAAATGAAATGGGCAAACCCTTTTAGGAGTTTTTCACTGACTTACACCGGAAAACCCTAAATTTAACATCAATTTAATTTCATAGATTCAGCACAGAAAATCGTTTAAATATAATGGTTTTTTTGTGTACTTTTCTTTTTAAAATAAGCAGAATTTTTTTGCAAAATGAATACTACACAAGAATAATTAACTCGCTTAGTTCTTAGCATTTAAAGTCGCAGAATATTTTCCAGATATAATCTGGTAAAAATTCAGGCATCTGATTTCAAAACTTTCAACCCAAATAAATAAATCAATCATCAATAAAAAAAAACAATTACACATCAGAATATTCATTTTTACATCAAAACACATCATCAGATTTTCCGAATCAGGCTTTCAAAAAACTGTTTTTAATATTTAAGTTTGAACTTGCTCACGAAAAATCGTTTTTGGACACAAATATAAATATTAAGTTTCATCTAAGTTTTTGTTCAATTTAGGAAATAAAGTGAATCAATCTGTGCAAAATCCAAGCTTTTTTCTACGAAAAGTGGGCAACCGGCCCAGAAGATGATCAAAAACGGCTATATAAAAACTTTCTTAAAATTTCACAGTTTACAAGGATGGAAGTTTTCTCGAGAATTCAATTTTTTTAACAAATTTTATTCATCCATATTGTATTACTTTCTATGAACTGTTTTAGCTGAAGGAACATATACAATAAGACCACTGAAAAAAATGACTTTTTGCTCCCATATGTTTTATCGATGCCTTTTTTGTGTAAAATATGAGATGATTTCATTGATTTTTGAGTAAGCGCAACGCGTTACAATTTTTTATGGAAATATGGAAGAAATATAGAATATGTAGGGAAGAAGAAATTTTTGCTCATTAAATCATCCAGAAAATTCAAATAAGCTTGAAATTAAGTTGGTCTTTGATTTACTGTTTTTACCATTCTTAAGCTTCATTTTTTGCTGACAAACATGAAAAGCAGCTAAACATTTCATAAAAAAAGTTATAACGATTTCTAAATAAAAATAAATCTGATTCCATTGAAAAGCATTCAAAAATGGCAGACTTTACCTGCTAGACCTTTTAATAATTAAAATAAAAATTGTTGCGCTAATTTACGACTGGATGGATCGCTTCCAAAATACCAATCTGGTAGCAATCTGGTAGCAAAAACAACCAAAAAAAGATATGGAGGTGTAAACATTTAAGAATTTGTAAATTTTCATACAAAGCTTGCAGCCAGGGTTACCAACATTTTTTCCCCAAATTCAGGGAGATTGCAAATAAAAATCAGGCTAAGATAAAATGATACAGTTGAATGCCTTTTTTGGTCCCCGTTGTAAATCGTTGTGGTACTGATACACATATTCGTTCATAATTCTTGTAAATAAGCTCACTGTCATTTCAACCTTTGAATGCGATATATTTTTTGTTATCATGCCTTTTATTTATATTTTCTATCAAAAATTGACCAGCTTACCACACGTTAAACTGACGAAATATATCGTTTTTAAAATATGTGATATGTGATTCAGCAGTTGTTTGAAAATTTACCCTTTCTAGACTAGTTTTATTCAAACTGTAATATTTGAGATACCGTAAACTGGGGGAACTTTGATCAGCGGGGTAACTTTGTTCAACATGAAATTTTTGCAGATAATCACCATTAAATAAGTTTAAAGTTAAAATATCTGAAAACTGTTTACTACGTTTGAAAGCCTATAAATTAAGTTACAAATATGCTCAATTGGGTTTTTATTAGAAGATTTTTTATATTACTTCAAATGTAATTTTAAAATCTTAAAATATCTTGGTTTTTTAAGGCTCACAAACAAACATCTCTCCTGATTAAATTTAAGCATTTAGAAGCAAATGGGTTTTCAAATGTGAAAGTTCCACTTTTTTCTTGGTTTGGGTTTTGTTTAAGTGTTATTTTTATGGTCATTTGATGATAATTTTAGGAAATTAAAAAAAATCGGTCATTTACCATGAAAAGGCTCGTATAAGAAAAATGGGTAAAAACCCTATCAAATGATCAAATCAAGTTTGAAGGAGAAAAGAACATAGGAACAGTGCGAGGATTCAGGGAATTGCATGAAGATAAAATTTCATTTGTTTTTTAGGCCAAAAAATATAAAGAAATGTTTATAATTTTTGCCCCTAAATGTATGCAGCAACATTGTCCATCTTTTGAGTATATTTGAGAAAACGTTGAAAAATTCAATCGAGTCCAAACAAAAAATACTGTTATCGATATTTTGAGCCTTCTGTGTTAAATGGCATCAAAACAATAAATTTGAAGATGTTGAGATACGTCTAAACCAAAGTGATCAAAGTTACCCCGAAACTCGAAATCTGGTTTTGTAACAAACATTTAATTATGACCACAAATGTCGTTTGAATTTACTGCAATCAATCATCATGTTTGATACTCCTCACCTCAGTAAGGGTTTTAAAGCTTTTAGGTATTACGAAAAAGCAACCCCTTCCAAAATATTCAAAAATGAATGAAAAAAGTGATCAAAGTTCCCCCAGTTTACGTTACTTATCAAAGCCTTTTGCGAAAAATCTTCATAGTAGTTCTCGCGAAGTTAAGCTTAAATGTGGCAGATTTCAAAAGTTTTTGTGGCAAAAGAAACGCAAGAACAGTTTTGTAAACTTTCAACTTCAATTCCGATTTCTATAGAAATGTGAACGAATGTTTGCATACGGCAATCATATTTTTAAGTCATTAATTCCTCTAGACAATATTTAGATAAAATGTACATTCGTCTTAGTTTCTGACTTTGAAACATAAATAAATTATTCATTCCATTTCAATACTTATTATTTTGAACATAATGCAATTGACTGATTGTTGAGCAAAACCATTATATGTTTTTATATTTTTGTTAGGAGTTTCACAATATCTAAGATAAATATTGAAGTTTAAATTAATTTAAATTTACTTACAAGAACTGTTACATAAAAATTCGCATATATTTTCGAAATACATACTATATATACTCAGATAAATGTGCTATAACACAAGGTAACAAATTCAAATTTTTCCAAAGTTCCGAAACTTTGAAAGAAGGTTTTGACTTATTTGGAGGCGCAATCCAAATATCCAATTATGATTTTTTTCTACCAGCCCTGGTTTTCGAAATAACTTTTGAAAGTAGGTAATAATTCATTTTAGAAATTTGGGCACTTTCTTGGCATGACAGAATGACAGAAAATTACAGTTTAGGCCGCCAAAATCTTCTACAGCCTGTTATGAAACAACATTCAACAAAACAAAAAAACAATTTCTTTGATTCTGGGACAATTTTTTTTTCTTGGGATTTTCATCCCGAAGGATAGTTCATCCCACATCTGCAACAAATGAAAATTGCTTTGTTTCTTATGCGTCTTCCTTTACTTCAAAGAATTTTCCCCCTTTGAATTTAAAGCATATTCTTTGATTAAAAATTTTTTTTAGGTAAAAGAATGAATCTTTGGCTTAAAAATTACTATTTTCAATCGAACTAATCATACATTGTTTCAAATAAAAAAGGAGTTTGTTTCAATAGAATAATTTTATGAATCAAAATACATTTTGTGGCGTTTCAAATTCTCTAAAGGATGCTGTCATGGACTTAAGCGACTAAGCGAATGAAAGGAAGAAAGCAGGGCTGCTAATTTTTTTTTTCCAAAACTCGTTGAACCTTGAATATAAAAGTCAGGATAAATTAAGCTTGAAAAAAGCCGAACTATTGACTTTTTATTGTGTTTCTCACAAAAAATGTTAAGTTATTGATCATGATGATAGAATAAATTATGGGGTTAAGACAACTTCCTAAAGGTATCTAACGATTGATGATCTACTAAACTCTAAGTTCATTTTCCAATTACTTTCCAATATTGAGAAAAATATTCAATAAATTTACCATTTCTTAAGAACAACGTTCTCATCATAGCTCTAAAAAAGGTGATAAAAAATAGTTTGAAAAGTTGTTAGAATACCAATTGCAATACGATTCTACTTGAAACAAAGATCCCATCGAATGTCCAAATGTGGAAGCTTCCTAAAAATTCGAATGTGCCGAATCGATTGTCCGGAAGTTTCTTGTGTTTTTTTACCGGAAGCTGTAAAACAAATGCACATACTTATACGACAACACTATTCAGGGACAGAAGAATAGAATATAGAAAAATTCTCCGGAAAACATTCCGAAAGAAAAGGCTTCACTATTATAAATTTGTACGATATGATATTTTCGAGGAATAAAAATAACGTCAGTTAAACAACTAATCACACTGACATGAGACTTATAGTACAAAATTCCTTTCAGTTTTTGGCTAGAAGCCTCCTATTGTCGACATTGCGCGGCAGCAATTCGTGCATTAAAATTTATCGACATTTCCGTTAACTTTCGAGCAGCGCCAAAAATCGAAATCGAGTGTCCAGTCAGTGGTCAGTGGTTTAACTTTTAAGTTTAAGTTCATTTATTCCAGCTGGATTAACAAACAAAATGATTGATTTTTTTGATACTTAAAACATCTAATTTTCTATTCAATTTTATTCATCCCTAAATTGAGCTGTGAACTTTTGCTAAAAACGTGTGAATGAGAATTAAATGGGGACCGAAATGTTTGCTTTGCTTCCTCAGCGTGTAGAATTAGAAAATAAGGAATCAAAACAGGAATCGCGAAATGTCAAAAACAGTGAAGCCAGGCAGTGCGTGAATCGACCTATTCGAAATCCAAATTTGATAATCCAGATTTTCCGAAACAATCAGATTTTCGAACAGGAATTCATTTTAAAAGCTCGATCAGTTTAAATTGAAAGCCTCACACAGAGGAGTGCAGAGGCAACTTGTATATTCGATAAATACAGTTGAGTCCACCTATCATATTTTTGTGAAGAATCGCAGCAAAAATATACTTAATTGACTATATAGAATTGATATGAAATAACCTTTCTTGTGAACATAATCTTATTGCAAAAATTTTAAGTTTACTTTTAAATGCAAAGTGAATTCAGATGTTAGACCAATTAGAGCTAATGCAGATTGACAGAAAGTTGAAAAAAACACTTGCCTTTGAAAAATTCTTCAAACAACTGTGTTTCGTATTTTGAGACTCTAACAATACAAAAATTTGTAAAATTATTTCAACTTTCTAATCCTCTTTTTAAATTTTTTATGACCATAATCTTGAAAAATTTAAAAAGGGTGTTTTTTTTAAATTTTTCAAGATTATGGTCATAAAAAATTTAAAAAGAGGATTAAAAAGTTGAAATATTATATAAAATATTTTATAAAAATATTTCCAAAATACAGTTCTTAATACTTGTTATTAAGTGAATATTTTTTAACAATTGATAAGTGATCTAGAACTTTTTTCTGAAGCATGTTTTGAAGATGGGTTTCTTCGACATAAAAACATAAAAACGAGTGGTTGGAGTTGAATATTGTCTGAGTATCATATTTGAGTTACGTTTCAAGGTTTCTATAAATTTTTCGGTTGAGAAACATGCGAGTTGCAGCGATTTTAGATGAAGAGTGTTAAATTGACACTCTAGATCTCTAAAGTGTGTTTTTATTGTCAAGGCTTTCAAGAAAGATTCATAAATTCATGGGAGATTCCAAAAGAACAATTGTTATTTGGGTGCGCCTACAAGCCTCCAAACTTGCAATAGTGTCTTATTGATAATCTATTACAGATGAGGGTTAAAAGTGTATCTAATTTTGTTTTTTTTTTTTTTTTGAAACATATAGTTTTCTAAGAAGACTGAGATGAGGTTGAGCTTAAAAAAAAACAGGCAAATCCTGAAAAATCAGGCACAATGGCAATCCTGGAAAAAAGGAAGGAAGAAGGGGTGGAAAAAAGGAAGGAAGAAAGATAAAAGAGAGAAAGAAATAAAGAAACATACAAAGGGTCAAAGAAACATAGAAAGAAAGAGAGGAAGGAAAGAGAGAAAGAAAAAAAAAGAAGAAAAAGAAAAAAAGAAAGAAAAAACGAAGAACAAAGAGATCTAGAAAGAAAGAAAGAAAGTATGAAAGAAAGAAAACAAAGAAAGAAAGAAAGAAAGAAAGAAAGGAAGAAAGAAAAAAAGCAAGAAAGAAAAAAAAAGAAAGGAAAAAAGAAAGAAAGTAAAAAAAAAAGAATGATATTTCTTGGAACCAAAATCTTTGATAATATTGTTTTACGCTGTTTAAAATAAGCGAAATTGTTGGATGTCTCACTTGCTTAAACCGCAATTTCTTGCTTAAAAAAGGGCTTTTCCAAATAATTTTTTTCATAATCAATCTTGGAACAACCCTCATTTCCCTGGAGACACTTACCAGGTTCAGTGGCAACGGTAGCGTGTGCCTTATCGGGGCTCGTGACTGATCAGAGAACTCTGGATGCTCCGGCTCAACGAGTTTGCCTTCCCCACTCTCTTTCCGCCTTTTTTCCTCCCCCATCAAAAGCAACTCTTTGTAGGTGCTGCTGCTGCTACAATGAAGTGAAACGAGTCACTTGGCGGTTGCCCGTCGAGTAGAACTTGTTCCCACTCAATCAAACGAACACCCACCCTCCTGGCCTCGGAAACCGAGAAGTATCCGCTTTTTTTCCAATTGGACATGGTAAATTCAGCAGTGAAAAATTTTAAATTAATTACTTTTCATTCCTAGAAGGCCTACGATTTCCCCGGCGAGTTGTTGACTGTCAATCAAAAGCTTCCACCGAATTGTTTCATCTCCCAATTTGAGGGTTCCCGGGCTAGTGGATGGAACATGTTTGTTTATTGACAAAAGGACCTGTATACTGCTCGGATTGGGACTTTTTGCTTCGCTTTAACGACACAACCGATAGTAGATGTTTTCATCAAAAAAAAAAAGGCATAATTTGAAGGTTCAAAACCATACGGCTTCCGACCATAAACACAAAGGATTTATTTGAATCCAATTTCTTTAAGATTTGTTCTTATATCGTAGATTTTTGGGGGCCCCGAATTGTTTTGAACTTTAAAATTTGGAATTTATAACATAATTCAAATGAGGCCTAACTTCAGCCCCAGATATTTCGAGAGACCCAAAATTGCAAAGCCTTTCTAATGCGGGATTCGAAAACCTTTTGGAGGTAGAATCAGGCGTTGTGGAAATATTCAACTTTTATTTAAAATAGCCCCTTATTTTAGTTCAAATATTCATATATTCATGGAAAAATCTATGTCAAAAATGGTTTTAAAAATAAAGAAGAATTTGTACCAGTGTCAAGCAGACCGTTAAATATAAAAATGGTACCGTTAGTGAGCAGAGTTAAAGCGAGAAAGAGATAGGCATAAGTATGGAAAAGAGATAGTGCAAAGTTTCGGAAAAATAATATTTGGATACGCATCACAGTAAGCGGAGAAAAATAAAGGACAGATTCAAGACGTGTGTCGAATTGTATAGAAGTAGTGTTTTACTTGGAAAAAATATTGAAATACATCGGGAAGTCTAGTGGAAATTGATTGACGACATCACGGAGAAAAAAGTATAGTATTTCCAACAATAATCCACTTATATTTAATCATATATCTGATTGCTTCTCGGCTAACTATAATTATTAAAATTTGAACAATACATACATAAAATACACACTCATTTGGCGGAACACATCAAATTTGTAAAAATGACCCATTATAACGAACCGTCGTGATCTGTCAAAAAATGTGTCAATTTGCCGGTTCAATATTACACATGTTTTAAAACAGCCCGAGTACGCTTCAGGAAGTGTAGTTTTAGATGTTATAAAAACTTCAACTGCATGTTTTCATTTGGTAAATTGATGGTGACTCGTGGTAAGTTTCGGAATTTGTATCAAAATATATATTTAATTTTATTGAATAATAATTTTTGGCTTTTTACGGTCTGAGATTTTAATCAAACAACGTTTTATTTGAAATACCCGACGTTTCGACCATTTTTTGTGGTCTTTCTCAAGGGAACTGGAAGTTTATTGTATTATAAATTATTTTGAGCATTGTTTGTGAAACTATTCTAAAATGTGTAAACTCACTTGTCTGTCTGCTGTTATTGTCAATATCGTTTTTTTCCAACGGCTAGGTGTCCAGTATTTGCAGCTCTGTGGGGGGTATTGTTGTTATTACATTTACAGTTTGAATTTTGAATTTGAAATCTTACAATTTGAACCGGATAGAAAAGAATATTTTTCATCCGATTTCCTATGGTTGCACTTTTAACGTACTTTTTGAATTATGGATATTGTGTTATGTGGAATGTGTGGGTATTGTTGGAGGTTGAGCTTTCTGAGTTGGTAAGTGGGATTGGAATCGTTGTGATGTGTGAGTTTTGGTTATTATTTATACTATTGCTATTGATGGATGGTTGTTTGGGTTTTACGGATTGTAGTATGCCTGTGTATGTTGCACTTAAGCTAGCTGTATCGGTCCTATAGTTTACGGTATTTGTGGTATTGGTGATATGACACATCTCCAATACCCGCAATGTTGATGTGTATTGCGCTCTGTCTATGATTTTGGCTCTGTTGTGGTCGAATCGATGTTGCGTGTTGATAACGTGATCAGTCATAGCTGTAGTATCTCCGAGCTTCTTCTTGATTTCCGCTGTGTTGGTAACTCCGGTTGTCAATACTTTTTCATATCGGTTGACATCTGATTTGTGACCGTACATCCTCTTTGTGAGTGTATTGGTGCTCATTCCGATGTACACCTTCTCGCAGTCACGGCATGGAATGCTGTAGATGATCTTTGACTGCTGAGCCGGCAATATGGGATCTTTGACGATCGGAAAGAGTTTTCCGACGTTGTTGATCGTTTTTTGGGCGAATTTAACATTTAAAAATTCTTTTTTCAGGTCTCTGATTATTTTGGCTGTGAGCGATGGTATGTATGATAAAGTGCGGTAGCTGAAATCGATGGATGTTCCGGATTGTGTTGGCTGAGTGATTGTGGATGTTGTGTTTACGGATGCCGGTTCGATGTTTATGCTGGATTGTTGCTTGGATTCTTTTCTATCCGGTTCAAATTGTAAGATTTCAAATTCAAAATTCAAACTGTAAATGTAATAACAACAATAACCCCCACAGAGCTGCAAATACTGGACACCTAGCCGTTGGAAAAAAACGATGTTGACAATAACAGCAGACAGACAAGTGAGTTTACACATTTTAGAATAGTTTCACAAACAATGCTCAAAATAATTTATAATACAATAAACTTCCAGTTCCCTTGAGAAAGACCACAAAAAATGGTCGAAACGTCGGGTATTTCAAATAAAACGTTGTTTGATTAAAATCTCAGACCGTAAAAAGCCAAAAATTATTATTCAAAAACATCTTCCCGGTCGAAAACATAAATCTAACATTTAATTTTATTTTTAATATAAATGACTGTTGTTACAGATCCATCTGGAACCGCAAAGGATGTGGAAAGTCGCTTGGTAGATCGAAGACGGTAATTCTAGTTGGCACTTCGCCATCGGTCGTATTGAAAAGTAAGTTTTTGCAAATATGAAAGGTTTCCGAATAACCGAATAATTTACATTCTTTCAGCATTCTTCATGTCGATTCCTCAAGAAAATGAACCAGGGTCACAAATCCTAGGCATATTCTGAACTAAGAGGGATGTATGGAAAAGCAGCCAAATTTTTCCGACCATCATTTTTTTCCAAAAAAATTGTAATGTTTTGTGAAATAAACTAGCAAATTTATTATTTGATTGTTTTCAGTTAATTTTCATTAAGTATTCCTTGCATATGCGATCTATCTCACTACAAAAATCGGCTCACATCCCCACTGAGCGCAAGCGTTTGAAATAATGTGTAAATTTGACCCGACGACTTGACGTAAAGCCTAAGTACCTTATAAAGGGTAAAGGGGCTTTACATGAAAAAGGAGTTAACCCAGTCTTTTCCGATAACGGATCAAAACTACACTATAAGGGGTTGCGCCAAATGGGTGTGTAGACAATCTGATTGATTTCGTACATTCAACAATATATATAATACATTCAACTATAGTTGTATGATTAATTTTGTGTATTCAACTATAAATATAACAGATTCAACTATAATGCACGATTGATGTTATACATTCAACAATAATTATAGTAGAATCAACTATAATTATATGATTGATTTAATTATAAATATGATAGATTCAACTATAATAATATAATTTATAGAATCATAAATATGATAGATTCAATTTCATTTCTATGTTTGATTCACTGATGTCAACTTAAATATTGTACATTTAATTTCTGTTTATATTGGAAGTTATCATATCTGAAGCACTTTTTCGGAATAGTTTTATGGCTACGTTTTATTTTCCTTTAATCTATTATTTCAGCATTCTGCATCTGGTGCGTTTTAGCCGCCATGATGCTAGAAAACCTGACCGCAAATCCCGATATCCATGTCCTGGCCTAGGAAATTGTGCGTGCTTCTGCACCCGGCGAAGACCTTGTGGGGGGGGAGGGGGGAGTTTACTCCATATCATGACATCAATCTATCATAAGCTGACTTACCATAATGCTAGTTTCCTGTGGGATCCTGCCAGGATCGTGTAAAAGAACGTCGAGACTCACGTCGATTTCCCGGGCAGCCAGAGTAGGTGTACTTTTCCCAATTCCAGGAACTGTCGGCCTTCTACACGACCGCTGCCAGGAACTGGTAGAGGAAAATGTTTTCCCATCACCGGAGAGTGCTTGCGTTTTGCCACCGACGTCAGGTTCTATCGGCTGAGCCCTGAAAACAGGGATACGATCGCTATAGGAAACACGTATTGGGTCCCATACTTACTTTTTTTGTTTTTGCTGATGATCATTATAGTTTTCAAGTAACACACTATCTATCATAACAATATAGTTTTATTTACCATATTTATGGTTCAATACCTAGAATCAATCATACATTTGTAGTTGAATCTATCATATTTACAGTTGAATCAATTATTCCACTACAGTTGAATCTATTATATTTATAGTTAAATGCCTAAAATCAATGATATAGTTGTAGTTGCTTCTATCATATTGACAATTGAATCAATTATGCCACTACAGTTGAATCTATCTTATTTACAGTTGAATCAATTATACCACTAGAGTTGAATCTATTATATTTATAGATGAATGCCTAAAATCAATCATACAATTGTAGTTGAATCTATCATATCTACAGTTTAATCAATTATACCATTACAATTGAATCAATTATACCATTACAATTGAATCAACTAATTCATTACAATTGAATCTATTATATTCTTAGTTGATTACATAAGGTCAATCAGCAGTTTGTAGTTGAATCTATTGTATTTATAGTTGAATGCATAAAATTAATCATACAGTTGAATGCATTATATTAATAGTTGATTGCGTAAGGACAATTAGGAGTTGAATCTATTATACAAGTAGTTGAATGCGAAAAAATCAACTGCATTTCGATTATTGGTATAACAAGCTTAAAATAATTGGAACAACTGTCGTCTTTTTTCTCCGTGAATGGAAAATCAGCACAAAAAATTTCAAATTTCAGACTAAATCGTATAAAAGTACTTAGAACGTCCGGTTCAAATCACAAAATTAAGCTTCAGCCGTTTAAAAAGTTTCGTTCAAATCATCCCAAATCTTGATGGATTATTTTAGGCTAAAGCTCAAAATGACCAAAAACGGCATGTTTTAAAAACAATCTCAAATGCTGATTTAAATCCCAAATGAAAAACGCGAAAAAATCATTTCATATTAAATTTACAAAGAAGAATTCATGCAAGAAAGTTGTGATACAAAATTGAAATCACGAAAATAAACGCATTTTAACCCTAATCTACTCTTGAGTGTCAATATATATGACACTATTGGAAGTTTTAATGCTTGTAACTTTTTTTAGGCGCATAAAAAAAACAATTTCTTCGGGGACCCCTAATGAATTCATGAAATCTTTCATTTTGTACCATATTAGTCTTTTTATGGACGCTCCCAGAAAGCCCAGAAAAAACTCCCTAATCAGACCTTGAGTGTCAATTTGACAATCTTGAACTAAAACGGTTCTAAATCGTTTCCACTGCTGTTTTTTTTTTTTAAAATAAAATCATGTCAGTAAAAAATGTTCCGAACATAATATAAAAATAATATTCACTTGTTTCCTCGCAATTCAACTTCTAAAATAAAAAAAAAATCGAAAAAACATCCATTACTGAAACTACCATAAGTCACAAAAAGTTTACTCAAAAAAATATTGCTTCAGAGTTCATGAAAGCTGAAGTTAAAAGCTACACGATGGAACATGGAAAACCATTTTCAATATTTTTTTCCAAATTTTTGGCGAACTAAAATTTTAAAAAGTAGTCGGAAAACGTAGTTTTCAATTTACTTCTTGGTAAAACTTTTTAGGGATGGAAAAGTTGTATTAAAAATACGTCTACAAAATTCATGATATTTCAAACATTCAGCAATCATTAGATTTTGGATATTTCGAGAATTGAATCTACTCTAATTTTTCAAAGTTGGCAATTTTGCGGTAATTCTTTGAATTTGCACTCATTTTTCAGTGAATTTTCACTGAATTGAAAAAATTGATTGTGTTAGCGTAAAGTTATGACGTTTTAAGCGAGGAGTGTCAAATTGTTACTCCAGAGTTAAACGAGTATAACAATCACGGTTGATGAGGGTTAAAGTTGTGATACCAAATTAAGGTCTTAAACGCGTAAAACGCTTCTCAAGGCAAGAAAATGCATTTCAAAGTTGTGATAAAGGGTGATATGGTCAAAATGTGGTCAAGGGAAACGCGTGTAAATCGGTGAAATCGTTTATTTAAAAAATCAAATTAAATTCTTTTTCAAGTTTAATTAGTATAAAATTCAGGAAAAATATTCAGTTAGGCTTCCGCATTTCCAAATCCAAATTTCCGGGCCTTACGCTTAACCCCTGCCATCAGATTTTGTACAGCCACCTTGTCCACCTTCTTCGCCGTAAAAAGCCAGTTTGCCTTGAACTGCTGCTCGTCCTTAGTAGTTTTTTGGTCTTTTTTAGGTTCCGCTTGACAATAGCCTAGTATTTCTCAATTGGGTGGAGCTCTGTCGTGTTGGGAGGGTTCTTGTATTTGGGAACCACCTGCACGTTGTTGGCGGCGTACCACTCCATGGCCTTTTTACTGTAATGGCAAGATGCCAAATCCGGACAAAAAAGTACGGAACAACCGTGTTTCTTCAGGAAAGGCAGCAGACGTTTATTCAAACACTTTTTCACGTAAATTTCTTGGTTGACAGTCCCGGAAGCTATGGAAATGCTGCTTTTCAAGCCACAGGTACAGATTGCTTGCCAAACCAGATATTTGACAGTTTCATATGCTTGAAAATATCTGCTACCTTTCCCCTTCCTTTTGCCGTATAAAACTCCTGTCCCGGAAGCTGCTTGTAGTCGGCTTTGACGTAGGTTTCGTCGTCCATTACCACGCAGTCAAACTTCGTCAGCATCGTCGTGTACAACCTCCGGGATCGCGCTTTGGCCGTCGTATTTGGTTTATCATCGCGATTTGGAGTCACTACCTTCTTGTAAGTCGATAGTCCGGCTCGTTTTTTGGCTCGATGCACGGTTGTAGACGATACACCCAGCTTATTTGCGGCATCTCGGAGAGAGAGGTTAGGGTTTCGCTTGAAACTACCGGCAACTCTCTTTGTCGTCTCAGCGGCTTCCGGTTTTCGATTTTCCCCTGATCCAAACCAAACTGGCTGTCGATACACGTTCCCCAAACACTTTAATAACATTTGTAACGGTTGATTTGGTAATTTTTAGCGATTTTGCCAGCTTTCGGTGCGAGTAGCTCGGATTTTCGCGATGCGCGAGAAAATTTTTGATACGCTGCTCTTTTTCCTTGGACGGCATTTTGCCAACTGAAGAGCGAATTCTAAAATTAAAATAGGAGCAACATTCTACACACACACACAAAATGAGGGGTGTTCATGTTTTTTAAATGCAAAATTGAAAAAAATACGTCAAGTTGATGTTGCCCAATTTTGACCGTATCACCCTTTACCAAATTGAGGTCTACATTGCGAAAATAAACTCTTTAAAGGCCAGAAAATGCTTTTCAAAATTATGATACCAAATTGAGGTCTAAATCACAGAAAAACGCTTCTAAAGTCCAAAAAACCATTGCACGGCTGAATAGCCTTCAACTCAACTGTAGAGAATGTCATACAACATCCCTCGAGCCGGACTGAGTGAGCTTTAAAAGCCTGCTTTATGGTTACTTTTGGTTCCTTGGGATTACATTTAAAATTCCGTAGGAACAATTGTGTACATTGACGGCTTTTTCACTAGAGCTCAGTTCAAAGCGTGACAAATGCCGTATGCCAGTTGAGTTCGAATGAAACGCAGTTCACTCAGACAGAAATCAATAGCTTTATTATTCGAAGCGGCCAATCGTTTGCATTTCCGTCGGTCGGGCCGCCAACGCATTTGGTGCATCCTATCAGCAGGAGATGAAACGGCATTCACGAGCCCATCGTCATCCTGCGATTCCTGCGTATCTGATGATGTATTTTTCAATCATAGCGGTGTGGCCAGAGTGTTCCTGTTTCCGGTGCATCGCAATGCAGTCGACCTCCACTAGATTTGGTCTGGCTGCCATCATTGATTCAGTTCGGTGCAATTTGGTGGAGTGGGAAAAGGATCCCTCACCTTGACCACGGGATGCCTAATAGTGAATGGGCTGGCGCGTTTCAATATCAACACAGAGTGTGGCCGGCCATGTTGTACCATCGTCGGTGTCGGTCATTTTCGGCATAGCGGCCGGAACTATCGACATCATTATGGGCCTACTGCTGTAATCCTGAGCCATTTCCTTTGCAGGACTGCGTAGATCTGGCTAACTGGCACTAAATTGCATTTGTCATTTGTCTGAAAACAGCTCTCGGAAGGGTATATTTTATGGGTCGTTTTGACAAACATTGTTGACAACTTCTAGCAAACCCAAAGTCGACAGTCAATGTTTCAAGGAATTGAACTCACATGAATGGCTTATTTATGTTTGCTAAACAGCTTGAGTGTGTACAGAGTGATATATACCTAAGGTTTATTTTGTTGGAATAGTAAACGCTCCAAGAAATACTGTAGAGTCAGTAGTTTGAAAAACTTGTGAAATCTTCATAGCAGTTAAAATCAGGTTCCACTTTGGTAGGTAAATGCTGTTTTTTGACTTTCTTACGACCATTCTATAATGTATATGGAATGTATATCAAAACAGCATAAGAATATATTTCAGCAATCGCTTTGAACCGATTGTTATCCGCCCGCAACTTTTGCAAGATATATGTTGCGCCAGCGTGAGAATTAAGTCCCTCTATTAAATCGGCAGACTATAAAACTAGTCGGACTGGCATGCCGCGTAGGGTAGCCATATTTTAGAATTTTGCCACCCGTTTTCACATGAAACAATAACAGATGAAAACGAACATCGAACGCATCTTCGTCGAACAAATCACCTAACGTCTCCACCACAAACGCTACCAGTAAAGTTTGAGAGGGCAGAAAAAGCTTAGTCAGGCCTAACACACTACAAATGTAAGTAAACACAGAATAAATGGAATGTTTTCACAGTTGAAAGTCGGCACCGATAAGTTTCGAAGAAGATGAGAATTTAAGATGCACAAATAATTAAGGTATTGGGAGAGGGGATTACAAGTTGTTCCTTTTTTTGTTCGCATTTTTCCACTTTAGAGTTTTACTACGGAGACTGGCCGCGAATCCAGAATCCAATTCTTTCGCTAAACCGGGGTAGAGGGCGGAATCTTGTACGACGGCTTAAACCCTTGTAGTTTATCTTTGGGCCGAACAACAGCTAACTCCCCTTTCCACGAATGTCTGCAGGATTTCGTCTCGTCTTCGGGCGGCCCCAAGAGGGCCGAAGAACGAATCCCTTTTTAGAGACCTCTCCGCTTCTTTCCCAAAGTAGGGAATCGAAAGGAACTCGCGACCGAATTTCATCAGCTGGGGGTAGGTGGTGGGACAGGGTAGGTGGTCTTCCATCCGGAAATGGCGCCTAAGCCACCCACTTAAAAACGGAAGTGTGTCGGTCCTCTCGTTATAGAATTCAACACATATATGCTTTTTTAATCAAAGTAATGAACAGAATCTGCCACTGCAACGGAAACTGAATGTTTTTCACTTCCAAAGAATCATTATTTCGTTCTAATTCGCTAGAAATTCGGGCACTAGAGATCGCGATTTGGGAACGTAAGTGGAGATAGATTGGGCACATGTTGTGAAAAGATGAGAACGAGATTTGCAGGGAGGCGCTTGTATGGAATCCAGAAGGACATCCTATAAGAGGCAGACCCAGAAACTCGTGGTGGCGAAGCCTTGCCGCCGAAATCCGTACTGTTGACGAGAACCTTGACTGGGACCTAGTGAAGACGCTGGTTCCCGATCGTTAGCAGTGGAAGTCATTTACCACGGCCCTATGCGCCGAGAATCGTCGCGGACCATTAAGTAAGGAGCCGGCGGGACTCGAACCCCGATCGTCTGATTACAAACCAGACACGCTAGCCATTGAGCTAAACGACCGCCATCCTTCATCTCATCCCTACCCAGCAAACCATTAAGCACTGTTTAAAGTCTCAAAAGAGACACATAACAGCATTTCAGGGCCAGTAAGCTGCAAATAATAGGCCTGTTCAATATACAATTGAAATTGGTTTCAATCGATTTCGATTGGTAAATGACTGTTCATTCAGCCAATGTTTTGGTCGAAACTAATCGAATTGACGTTCAACGAAGCCAATCGAAGTCGATCGAAACCAATCGAAATCGATCAAGCCCGGGAGCAGGATTCGTTTCCATCGGTTTCGATCACACTAACACACATGCAGTTGTTTACTGTCAAAAAACAGCTGATTCTGTTTGTTTTCAATTTTCAAGTGTGAAAGTGATGGCAGTATGCGGTGCGGTGTTGGTGGTGCTATGCCAATGGTGCTGTGTGAGAATTGTGCAGTGTAAATGGTGTCATGGTGTTGAAGCTAGTGTGTCAGTGCCGAAAGCACCGTGCCCGCGACCACCGAGGAGGAAATAGTGAACAATAAGGCCATGAAGAAAACCGTCGGAGGAATGCACCCAAGCGTTAGAATGAAAGTGTAAATCAAATCAACTGCTTTCCGGCAGCGGAAAAGATGCCCTCAATCCAGTCAGTGGCGGAGGTGCCGTTGCTGCTGCTGTAAAGATCCCCACTGAGAAGAAAAGTAACAAAGTGATTGATGTAATGTGAAAAAATCTTATGACTTTTTTATTATATGTTTTCAGAGCTTCCCACCGAGGGGAGAAATAAAAAAATAAAAAATTTAGAATAATAATACGAATTTTATTTTATAACATTATGAAGAATCATGTTGCAGGTATTTGTTTTCCAATAGGATTAATTTGAGATTCATTCATGAGTGGAACTGATAATTATTTCCTGGGTCCAGGCATTTCTTCAAGTCGATAAACTTTCTTATTTGACATTTTCCGCTTGTATTGGTAAGAATTTGCCTTTGAAATTGCGAAAATGATAGAATAATTACAATTTGCTAGAGAAAATCGTCTTTTCAAATTCCGAACGAAGCTGATATAAAATGACATCTGAGAACACTGCGCCAGTACGTAAGTATTGGTTAGTGGCTGTTCAATCAACTGCCGGATAGAAATCGATTGAAGTCAATCGGAAAATCAGCTGTGCAACTGTCAATCCGTTTCAATTGAGTTTCGTTGAACACACCTAATATTAACAAATGCCAACAGGCTATATTACACTTGAATTTCAAATAAGCCTCAAATAAGCTAAGAGGGCGAGTTTAAGTGCCAATAGTCCTATTTGCCGCTAGTAGTATTCGTTTCATAATTCAGAGCTTTGCACTGACACCTTTTCATTTTGGGAACATTAACATAAAAAACGAACGTGTTCGTCGGCCGACTGCACAATTTTTGCACTGAAGTTTTTGGAGGTTAATTGTCCCGGTCTCGTCCGTACACGCCAGTGGGATGCCAGTTAATGTGCGTGAGAAATGTCAAAAACAACTCTATAACGAGCTTGTGGTTGTCATTTTCATTGAAATGCAAACAAAAAAATAATAACTGCAGCAAAATTAATAACAATTTTCAATCCAGCTGTTTACATTCCTCTACCTCCATAGAGTTGTTTTTGACATTTCTGTACCAACACGTGAAAATGATCTATCCCCAAAAGTAAACAAAAACCATTTTCAGTACCTCATGATAGGCCAACATTTGCACCACTTAACCGTAAAATCCTTTTGAAAAAATAATATTCCGTTACATTAAAAACTCATTTTGAGTAAAGGATCTATAAACATTCTAAAACCAAAACTGCCATCACATGGATACACCCTTTACTCCGGAACAATTTTTCGCCACTGCTCCGCAAACCAACTCAAAATAATCAATTTCACTCTTTATTCAACATGCAAATAAAATAATGAAAAAAAAACATGAAAACATAGTTGCAAATGAATGCGAGCTTATAACTTAAGCTAAAAATAAGAAAATTGCAAAGGGTGTATGAACAGGTTAGATAAAATATCACGTGAACAAGGTTCTATCTACGATAGCACGTTGCTTTTTCATGAAAGTTGATATTCCTCTATTCTAACATATAGGGGATGCTTCTAAAAAATCGTTTTTCGTTTATAAGAAGCAACAATTTTAAGTGGTTTTTAATTAGGGATTTAAAATAGGTTGTTTTTTTAAAACGCGTTTTTCTCGATACGCCATATATGGAGATAGCTTCTTTTTATGTGTTGGTAAAGATTTGACACTTTATTCAACATAAAAACATAGTAAATAAACGCGAGCTTAAAACTAAAGTTAGAAATGAGAAAATTGCAAAGGGTGTATAAACAAGGGAGACAAAATATTACGTGAGCTAGGTTCTATCTACGATAGCGCGTTGCTTTTTTTTCATGAAAATTGATATTCCTCTATTCTAAATTCTTACATATAGGGGATGCTTCTAAAAATCGTTTGTTTTTCAAAAAATGCAAGCATTTTAAGTGATTCTGAATAAGCGATTTAAAATAGGCTGCATTTTTTTCAAACGCATTTTTCTCGATTCGCCATATATGGAGATGCATCCTTTTAATGTATTGGTACAGATTTCTTACACACACTTGCTGAGCGTGTACAAATGAGATGGGACAATTCTAGAGTTTGTTTTGATTAGGTCGCACGAACCACTTGACAAGTTTTTAGAAAATCGCTGTTAAAGTTTCGAATCACATTTTAAATTCTCGTTTTGTAAATACTGCTCAAACTTGTTTGGAAATTTTAAAATCAAAGCAAAAATGGTAGAAGAACAAACTGATGTATTCGAAACCGGTGTCAGTTTAGTGTTTTTTTGTGAAATTGTACTTACGTCTTATTGCATTTACTATTTGGCACTAACGTCATTTTTCCACTCGGTACTATTGATGTTTAAAATAGATTACATTAACCGGAAATTCTTCAAGGTAGTTTGAAATAACTTCAAGTAACATAAGAAACCATAATCTACTCAATATGGGTTCGAAAGTTACAGCCAAAGAGCTTCCGGAATTGTTGCTTGATGAGACTGTCTGTTTGGGAATTTACTATTGGTATTTTCAGGCCACCACTGTGATGCCGATTTTCGTTCAAAGAATGTGAAAGGTATCAGGCTTTAAAAAGTTCGGTTGCCTCTGAAATAGAAACAGAATATTGGCTATTTACACAGCGTAAAGTAAAAAACTTCAGTAAACTCACCCGAAAACAAATTAAGCTATCCATTTTGATCAGATATTACTAAAAACATTCCTGCAGAGCATTTTCTTTAATTTTTGGTACTTTTTCGTAAATTTCCATCACTCTCCTAAACACTTCTCGCGACGATGCACAACGACGCAAAAACCAACTCGAAGGATTGTTATTTTGCGTCATTATGCACGCACGGCAAAAAACGACGATGCAAAAAGTCGAAAAAACCAGTTTGCACTCAAAAATAACAAAGTTATTATACGTCCTAAATTTAAACCATTTTAAAAAAGTTATTTATTGATAAAATGAAACCAAGTTTTCAGCAAACGTGGAATACATGTTAATCAATCGTTTGCAGCAAATAACTCAATTTTGTTTAGATTGGTTCATACGACCTAATCAAAACAAACTCTAGAATTAACCTCAAAAACTCTCGATACAAAAAAACGGGTAGCCGTGGTCGACAGACATGGTCGTTTTTGAGGTTGATTGTCCCAAAACTGAAAAGTCTTGATGAAACAACCAGCATAATATCACGAACATTATTCTCAAGAGAAACATTGTAGGTATTTCAGATCATTTAAAAAAAAAAAATATGGAAAACTGTCATTCGTTTTCCTAAATATCCTTCATCTTAATTCTACATTACATTTTTACAAAAAAAAACATTTCAAATCTGTACTTTTCCTGCCGCTCTGACTTTTTGTAAACCAGAGCCGGAACATTCTTGGCCTTAGCACAAATCTGCGGTCCCACCGGTGCCAATCCATCTTTTCACCGGTTGCCAAATCATAAACAAAAAATCGTAGCAGCAATCAAAAAATAATGCGCTCCCTGTGTAAAAACTGTTTTTTTTTTTCAGAAATCAGAAAATATTTTTTTCGTAGCCGCAGCCTTAAAAATCTATACTCCCTGTGCCAACTCGTCTTTTAACCGGAGGCCGGAACAGAAACAAATTGACATCTCCGCTCTTTGTGCTTATTCTACCAACAAGGCCATTGCACAGTGGTCAAAAATGTAAAAATGTGATCGCTTATAACTGTTTTGTCTTGCATTTTATCTTCTAAGTGATTTCGAAAAAGTCTCACAGTATTTAAAATGAGGTCTATAAGACAAGGTAATGTTTTTTTATTGATCTCCGTTTAAGTGAAATAAAAAAAAAAACAAATACAATATATTTTAAGAGGAGAAATCACCGTGAATTTGTTTATTGAAATTAAGTTGCGGCTTTATCGGTGAGGATTTAAGAGTTGAAATGAAAGACGGATAGAAGATCAGAAGAAAATTCTAAAGTGGTGAAAAGAGCGAAGAGCATTTGAAATAGAAGCTTGACCACATACTAAATTCTTTGTCCCGCATCAATTAACTGTATTGAACTTGCGCACAAAACGAAAATAAGAAATCTACCTAGCCATCGATGGAACGATATCGCACAATAGAAGACTTAACAGAGCAACCACATGCTAAATTTTTTGTCCGTTCGGCACATGTGCACTCACATGGCGGTCGAACCATCCATAATTAACTGTATCGAAAAATGTAGTGCCTTCTCTATTGGGTACTACTTCTTCAATACAGTTAATTGATGCGGGACAAAGAATTTAGTATGTGGTCAAACTTCTATTTCAAATGCTCTTCGCTCTTTTCACCACCTTAGAATTTTCTTCTGATCTTCTATCCGTCTTTCATTTCAACTCTTTAAGGGGGGGGGGGGGGGGGGGGTAGGGTCTAACGGGTATAAAAAAAACACAATTTTCACGATTTTTTTCTAGAGCTATTGTTCGAACAAATGTATTCAAATTTTTTGCATTATACAAAGCATTGTTAAAAGAACATTTAGTAATTTTTTCGTAGAAAAATATTAAAAAATGAGTCGTCGACGGAGCATTTTCGAGGATGCCTTTTAGAAAACAGGATTTGC
Organism: Uranotaenia lowii; assembly: GCF_029784155.1. Classification (NCBI taxonomy): domain Eukaryota; kingdom Metazoa; phylum Arthropoda; class Insecta; order Diptera; family Culicidae; genus Uranotaenia; species Uranotaenia lowii. The sequence continues at coordinate 161,856,361 of NC_073691.1, read as the reverse complement.
GGTGGACACTGTATCTCAGCACAGAATCATCTGAAGTCAAAAAATCAGAGCAAAATATTTTTAATAGATGTTTTTCTGGACCCCAACGTTTTTATTTAACTTAAAAATATTTTTATGAAATTTTTGTGGCTGTTTGAAGTAAAAACTACGATTTTTCCCTTAAAAATCCGCCATTTTTCACCTCTAAAATCTCCCCAAAGTGAAAAAATCAAAAAAGAAAAACGTTGGGGTCTGGTATTTTATATGTAGAAAATATGTTCCAAATTTGAAAAGAATCGGATAAGTAGTTTTCAAATGACGATGTCCACGGACTTTAAAAATGTGCTTCCGAGAAAAACGCGTTTGAAGTTTCTGCTCTTGCTTTCTTCCAGTATTATATAGGAGGAGATAAAGGCTTATAACTTCTACAGTTTTGCTTCAATTGACTTGAAAATTTGACACAACATTCTTGAAATGTTTTACAATAAGAAAATAAAAAAATCGATTTTTGAAAGTGTTAGACCCTACCCCCCCCCCCCCCCCCCCCCATAATCCTCACCGATAAAGCCGCAAATTAATTTCAATAAACAAATACAATATAATGAAACTTCGTCTTGAACATTGAGTTTCTAAAACATTCATCTTCAGAGATACAGTGTCAAATATGAAAATAAACTTAAAAATCGGTTATTTTTATCATAACCTGGTAACCTGGTAAGCCTCGTATTTTCCCTGATTTTTCTAATAAGCCGGATTTTGCTGATTTTTTGGTTTTTACAGAAAATAGATTTTATCAGTAAGCAGAAATTTTTACAGATCCATTCAAAACTTAATAAAAATCCGATCTTTGCTGGTTTTCACTCGAACCTCGAAATTTTCTATCATCGATATAGCATTTTTAGGGACCTTTGTTTCATAACTGGTTTTAGAAAATTTTGGCGTTTTGAACTCGAATCTATTGTAATAACTTCAAAGTCAAAATTACTTGCGTCTTCAGGAAAGTTGGTTATTGCGTAAAAACTTTAATTTTAAAAATCATGTTTCATTCTAAGGTATTGCCGAAAAAGCGCACAAATTTCGTCAATGAATTTTTACTTATTTCCTAAATTTATTTTGAAAACCAGAGCTGGTAGGAAAAAAAATGTTATTTTATATTTGGATTAGGCCTCTACATAAGTCAAAACCTAATTTCAAATTTTTGGCACCTCGGAATAATCTGAATTTGGTATTTTGTGTTATTGCACCTCTATCTGAGTCAAATTGACATTTTGAAAATATATGCGAACCTATTATATGTAACAGTACTTGTAAGTTAACTAATCATAACTCAAACTACAATATTCATCCTAGATATTGTGAAAGTCCTTATAAAAAGCTGGACGTTTTACGGAAAAACATATCATGTTTTCGCCCAAGAATCAGTGAATTGCATAATGCTCAAAATCATTGAAATGGAATAGGGTGATTTGCCAATCGTTGTCCCCTAACCCATTGTTGCACAGCATGACTTAAATTGTCAATATTTCAGCTGTTTTTCAACTTTTCCTCAAAAATAATACCGAATCGTGTAATTCGGAATGTTTTCTGATGAAATGAGGCTTTTGTGATATTTTCTGCTGGTAAGTGTGTCTCTAACGACAGTTTTAATTTTTCTTGTTTTTTTCGCGTGTTTTTTGTGCTAATTGTTAACAAAAACCTTAACATTCCTTCTACGGCAAATAAGGTTTTACGTCAGAACGAAACATTTTTCGTATCAGTTTTCTATACGAAACGTTTGTTGGACAATTTTAACACCATGATTTTGAAAAAAAATTATGATTCATACTTAACCAGAAAATAAGTTGGATCGTGCAACAATTGGTCCACTCAATATCCTCCTGCCCCATTGTTGTACATAATTCCGCTGTAAAATTTGTTTGGAAATTTCAAATTTATTAATACGTTAACCTCCAATAACTTTGTTTGGTTGTTTTTACAGCTAAAAATAGCAATAAAAATTTTGGAAGCGATTGATTAAGTCCTGAATTATAACAACGTGTTTTGAATTAGTAAAGAGGCTTGTACGGAAAAATCCAAATTTTCATTCAAAAACCATCAGAGATGTACTGAAAGTTCAGAAAACATATATTTGTATATTTAAAATATTTCTTGGTTCTTGCAATACATTGCATGTGAACAAAAACTAAACCTATCTTGTACCCCAGAAATGATATTCTTTGTAATACAAAAAATTCAAAATAGGTAAATATTTTTTTTAATTTTAGTGTTTTGACAGCTAATTTTAAAACTGGTAGACCGGATGATAATAAGAATCGCATTATACTGCTTTGCATAGCTAATAAGTTTGATGATTTAAAACTTTCGCAAAAACATGTCATGAAATTATTGAAAGCTTCAGAAAGCAAATCCTTCAATTTTACAATATTTTTCAATGGATCACGATTTTTTATTTCGAAATGCTTATTACATTTTTCATGAAATACTTTGCTTCTTCTCATGCTGGCAAACAATTAATCTTAAGAAAGGGAAAAATCAATAATTTAAAACAAAATTCATTCCGAACTTATTTGAATTTCTTGTATATGCGAAAGGTTCTTCTTGCATACAAATTGTCATACAAAATTGAACACGTTCATTGACTACATGCAACTAAAACAACTCGAATTGTCTATTGATATGGCATGTTTTTTTTTGAATAAGTGGATATTCACGTCCACTTAGAATTTTCACATTTTTTTCCTCAATTTTGATTTTTAATAATTAATTTTATAATTCAAAGACACTTTATATATCCATAAATATTTTTTTTTTCACCGTCAAATCTTAAAAATAAAGTTTTGAAATTATTAAACTCGTTGGAAAAACTTATGCATGTATGAAAGTCGGGCAATTTGCATTGTCTGAAAAGTGTCAAAGTCAACTGCATTGGCTTTGAGAGACTACTTTTTTATCAGATTAATTTTGAAATCCTTTATCCCGACCATTTACTCAACATTTTATGTAAAGAATCTAAAAGCTGTTCTGAAAAAAAATGTTTCTCTAATTTCGTGACGACAAATCTAAAAGAATTTCATTCCATGTCAACAGCGATCCCCTTGATATTGTTATTAATATTGTCAGAATATTGTACAGGAGGAAAACTACGAGCCTTAATCCCAAAAACTAGAAGTCGAAGGTTGAAAGACCCGAAATATTACTTATCTGACGTGCAATTTTCTCAGGAATTCGAATCTGCTGTCGAGTTGCCGTCACTGGAGACATCTATGTGAAGCTTTTTTTGGCCCTTATCATCCAGAAAAATAAACAGTCATAGCTTTGTGAAACTTAATTTAATCCAAAAAAGTTTTTCAGCCGGAAAACTCTTGGGAAGCATTTCTATGTGATGTGATTGTTTCCTGAAGATTGATGAAATGCTACAGAGGTTACATCAATTACAAATAAACCCACTAATATTAAAAAGATATTTAAGGGGGGGGGTAGGGTCTAACGGGTATAAAAAAAACACCATTTTCACGATTTTTTTTCTGGAGCTATCGTTCAAACAAATGTATTCAAATTTTTTGCATTATACAAAGCATTGTTTAAAGAACATTTAGTAATTTTTTCGTAGAAAAATATTGAAAAATGAGCCGGTGACGGAGCATTTTCGAGGATGCCTTTTAGAAAACAGGATTTGCGGTGGACACTGTATCTCAGCACAGAATCATCTGAAGTCAAAAAATCAAAGCAAAATATTTTTAATAGATGTTTTTCTGGACCCCAACGTTTTTATTTAACTTAAAAATATTTTTATGAAATTTTTGTGGCTGTTTGAAGTAAAAACTACGATTTTTCACTTAAAAATCCGCCATTTTTCACCTGTAAAATCTTCCCAAAGTAAAAAAATCAAAAAAGAAAAACGTTGGGGTCTGGTATTTTATATGTAGAAAATATGTTCCAAATTTGAAAAGAATCGGATAAGTAGTTTTCAAATGACGATGTCCACGGACTTTAAAAATGTGCTTTCGAGAAAAACGCGTTTGAAGTTTCTGCTCTTGCTTTCTTGCAGTATTAGATAGGAGGAGATAAAGGCTTATAACTTCTACAGTTTTGCTTCAATTGACTTGAAAATTTGACACAACATTCTTGAAATGTTTTACAATAAGAAAATAAAAAAAATAAAAAAATCGATTTTTTGAAAGTGTTAGACCCTACCCCCCCTTAAATCAATTAACTTTTCGAAAACAAAATTCTTATACAAAATCGTATATCATGAGCATAAATCAGTCAAACGATCTTAAACTTTGGGTGTGATTGTGTCCATTTTCAAGTTTTAAATTGAGATTCATTATGTAAAAATCGATCAACTTCCATTTGTTTTATAAAATCGCATCTTCTTCATAAGGGTAAAAGGGGGCAAAACAGTTCACGTTCTCTAGTCTTTTCACCTGTTAATAGCCACTCAAAAATTAAGCATCAAATACCTTTCAGTTTATTCTATGGGATTTTAAAGACATAAAATTTTATGTTGGTAGGACATATAAAGAAAAAGGCTCAACACTGGGCAAATTATGTTATTTAACCTCCACTCAAATGGCTTTGGGTAAATAAAGAGGTGGGTTTGAGTTTCTGACAAAACTTCACGTGTGATAGATGCTATTCCAGACACTCAAACCGGCGGCTTTGTGTTTTTTTGGGCCCGAATTGGAATTGGAAAGTGCATTGGACGGTTTATATGGAAGACCCCCCCCCCCTCCCCCTCATAAGGGGCCGTCTAAAAATTAGATTGCATTTGAACTAGAAGTTCTCATAATAAGCTTCCGTAACAAATATCAGCCTATTCGACCTCATGGTGACTGTTTTTAAAAATGTGCAACCATTGGAACAAATCGGACAACATTATGCACGAGGCAAAATTTGCCTGTGCAACTATTGGGCAAAGACAAGCTGTTTTAAATGATTTTTTAAATTTTTATGTCACTTTTTTCAAACACTTGAACCATTGGATCTTGTTGACCAATCCTGTATGAGTGCATCGACAAAAAAAATCGAGTGAATTTGGTTGAAATGACTAAAATACAGCATAAACACCAAAATCATGTGCTTAGCTGTGCAACGATTGGCAAATCACCCTAAATGATTTATTTGTGTTTCAAAGTCAGATACACTGACAAATATAGTTTTTATCAAAATTTATTGCCTAGAATTAATGACTACAAAATATGATTGTTGTATGCAAACATTCGTTCACATTTCTATAGAAATCGGAATTTTTGTTTCAAGTTCATAGAAATGTTCTTGCGTATCTTTTGCTACTAAAACTTTTGAAATCTACCACATTTAATATCTCAAATATTACAATTTGAATAAAACAAGTCCAGAAAAGGTAAATTTTCAAACAACTGTTCAATCACATATCACATATTCGAAAAACGGGTTATTTACGGGTGGTACGCAGTAGATTGCAACAAAATTTAAACTCCTTTTTGAATTACTTGAAAATGTGGAAAATTTCTCCTAACGCTTCCAAAACTCAACTTATTTTATTTCCCCATAAGCCAAGAGCAAATTTTTTAAAACCTAATGAAAATCATTCCATAATTTTAAATGGGGTTTCATTAGAATGGTCTGATCACGTGAAGTACTTGGGACTTACACTTGATCGGAATCTTACTTTTAAAAATCACATTGAAGATATTCAATCTAAATATAATAAATACACTAAATCTCTTTATTCTCTCATCAACAGGAAATCCAGGTTGTGTCTGCGAAATAAGATGTTAATCTACAAACAGGTCTTTCGACCAGCGATAATGTATGCAGTTCCGATTTGGTCTAGCTGCTGCGCGACGAGGAAGAAAGCCATCCAGAGGATTCAGAACAAGGTTCTGAAAATGATTTTGCGGCTTCCACCTTGGCACAGCACCGAAGATCTTCATCGGATTGCAGGCATAGAATCGATCGGAGAGATGGCCAACAAAATCATCTCCAACTTCAGAGGCAAATCGATGCAGTCTTCCATCGCAGAGATTCGTTCTCTCTACAATTAAGTTAGTTTTTAGGATTTAGGATTAAGTTTATACATTTTTTTTTTTGCTCAACAGGATATTCTCCTATAAATCAAATTATTGATTGCTTAAGCAAATTTAAATCAAATAAACAATGTTTAAAATTAACTGTATCAAAGAGTTGAACTGATCATAATTGATCTGAACACTTTAATTTAACTTTAATAATGTAACTTAAATGTAATGATTAAAAGACTAATAAAGACATATTTAAAAAAAAAAAAACTTCTTAGAGCTGAAGAATGCACGCTCTGGGAATTTTCAAATCTCCATAGCCATACGAGACAGTGTAGTCTCTCAGAGCTTTCCCTCTCGGGGCAGGCAGTTTTTTTTTTATAGCCACTAAAATCTCAATTTCCTCTCGGGGAATTTCGGTTCTCTACAGCCACACAGCTAGAGTCCCTCACAGGGGAACAAGAAGCCTCTCAGAGCTTAAATACTTCCTCTCGGAGCATGTCCATTTTAAACAATCCCACCGTTTTCCTCTCGGGGAAATTCGATTCTCAACAGCCACGCAAAGCTGGAGTCCCTCACAGGGGAACAAGAAAACCTCTAGGAGCTTAAGTTTTTCCTCTCAGGGAATTTGAATTCTAAACAGCCACACAGAGCTGGAATCCCTCACAGGGGAACAAGAAGCCTCTCGGAGCTAAAATATTTCCTCTCGGGGAATTTCTATTCTCGACCAGTGATGTCAACCTTCCAGATTTTGTCTGGATCTTCCAGACTTTTTGGAGTTTTGCCAGACATTTTTTTAGGTTTCCAGACTTCCAGACTTTTGACATTTCTTCCAGACAATTCCAGACTTTTGTGTTTGGACATAAATTGTTCTAAGATTCTATGAAAATTCAATTTTGTCATGGTGTAATATGGCAGGAAACAGGATGGCCACCCATTCGGGAAAAAGACGGGATTTGGAATCCACCGGGAAAAATGCAGGAAAAAGCCGGGAATTTCTCCCGAAAAGTCGGAAATTTTTGGCTCGGTGAAAGTCTGTTCAATGAAGTTTGAACGAAAAAGGCGAAACAAGTAAAAATTGATTCACAGTTGATCATCAATCTCTTTCCGATTGGCTTCGACCGATTTTTACCAGGTCGAAATGGATCCTCCTACCGTGTTCGATCGGTTTTGACTAGTTTTAACTTGCTTCATTGAACAACGGGAATAACCGTAACGAAATCGTTAATCCAGTATGCTCGTTATACTCACTCGAGAGATGTCGAGTCCTATTAAAACAAAAAAAAGGAAAACAATCTGTTATAGAAACTATTTTGCAAATCGGAAGCGAGAGGCGGCCGAGGAGGCGAAACATTTGAAGTTTCTATCCGACGCTCATAGAGAGGAAGCATGATGGACGAAAAAATTTGTACTCGGCCAACGGCCAAACGAATATTCGGTCGAATACTCCAGAGAGTTTTTAATTATAAAACCAAGTGCGATTATTTCATTTTCCTTATATTTGTTCCATTGTAATACCCCTCATGTTTTGAATCGATCATTTCCAATCAGATGATATTACCATATGATGTATTACGAGGTCTTTTTCAGGTAGAGGTTTCTCTGATATTCAAAATGTCTCAAAGAATTGAAAGGACATCAGATGACTTGTCGCTGCTAGGGCGTTGGTTACCAAAGATATTTGGATCCTGTGAAATCTGGAACAAAACATGTCAAAGCAGGTGCTAAGCAATTTGAAATTGCTTATTTGATATTGAATTATATGAAGGTCGAATTTGAGCAAAATATCTTCAAAATAGTAGTTTCAAAGAACGATGATTTTTAACTTAAAAATACCATACTTTCCATCACACGTTTCTACATGGTCGGGCAATTCAGGACGATTTTTGAAAAAAATATAAAAACAAAGGCAAATCTTAGAAATCTAGGTCTAGGTAGGTGGTTTCAAAAATAAATATTCGGATTTTTGTTTTGTTTTCTATTTTACAAAATCGGGAATTTCATGTTAACATGCGGGAAAAAGTCGGGAAAAATACGGGAAATCCGAAATGGATTTCGAGTGGCCACCCTGAGGAAATTATTAGTAGAACCTATAAACTATGAATTCAATAAGGGTTTGAAACCTTGGCAAATGCTTTGAGGATGTATGTTAAATTGAGAATCAGACAGAGCACGTGACTGATATAGTGACAGAAAAATACTATTGTAACATTGAGATCTGGGGACCAAAAAAAAAGGTCGCCTTAGGTGTCCAGACATTTGCAGAAATTTCCAGACATTTTTTAAAAATCTTCCAGACTTTTCTGAAAAATAGTTGGCAACCCTGTTCTCGACAGCCACACAGAGCTATAGTCCCTCACAGGGGAACAAGAAGCCTCTCAGAGCTTAAATACTTCCTCTCGGGGAATCCAAATCATCAACAGCCACACAGAGCTGGAGTCCCTCACAGGGGAACAAGAAGCCTCTCGGAGCAAAAATATTTCCTCTCGGGGAATTTCAATTCTCGACAGCCACACAGAGCTGGAGTCCCTCACAGGGTAAGAACATAGCCTCACAGAGCTAACGATTCCCTCTCAGGGGATTTGAATTCTCCACATTCACACAAAGATGGAGTCCGTACCTAACAATTACAGACAATCCGTATTTCTTCTCGGAGGACTTCAATTTAAAACTTCACGGTCACACCAGAATGGAGTTCATCACAGGAAATTTAGGTATAATCACAGACTTATTTATTTTTTTAGAGATAAAAAAGTAAAGGCCTTTTACTTTTACAAAGTTTAAATGTGCCGAGGGTATTCGTTTCACTGGTTATAGTAAGGAAGGGGGCCGTAATAGTCGCGGCGACTCAACAGTTAGAAAAAAAAAAAAACTTTAAACAAGGAAAAAGGAAGGGGTTTATAGGGGTTATTCTTCAGTATCAGTTTTCCATTAGGGTCCGGTGGTGGCCTCCTTTAGCTGTGGTTTCGGTAGCTACGGTTTGCATGGTATCGGTTTCCAACCTTCTGGCCAGCCTTCTTCAGGAATGTGTCGAACCCGTTGGATGAGAGGTAGTACTAATAAATAAACAAAACAGACATTAAATGAAGAACACACAAGGGGAGAGTTTACGTGGGTAAGCGGACTAAACGACCAAGTCAGACAGCTTGAGATATTTGTAAATTGGGAACAAATATCCAAAATCTAAGTTTGCCAGAATGTCTCGAATTGGAACCCCAGGTAATCTACCTCGGGCCCTAAGGGTATCCAGTAGCCAAGCCCTCGTTTGACCATACTTTTCACACGTCCATACAACATGATCGATGTCGTGGTAGCCATCCCCACAAACGCAAACATTGGTTGCAGCGAGATCAATACGAAACAAGTGCGCGTCAAGCCAGCAGTGATTTGACATGAGCCGAGAAATCACGCGAATGAAGTCGCGACTCAAGTTAAAATGCTTAAACCATGCCTTCGTCGGAACCTTAGGGATAATCGTATGGAGCCAACGTCCCTTTGTGCCATTGTCCCAGCTAGACTGCCAAGCGTTAATCGCTAAAGTGCGAGGTATTGAAAAATATTCATTGTAAGGTATTATCCTCTCAAAGATTTCACCTTGTAACGCGCCCACCTTAGCCAATGAGTCCGCCTTCTCATTGCCTTGTATAAGACAATGAGACGGGATCCAAGCTAAGGTAATCCTATACGAATTTTCGATCAGAGCGCCCAATATCCCTGAAATTTCCAGCAAAAAATGGGAAGAGCGCTTCATCAGTTTCATCGATCGAATTGCCTCAACGGAGCTGAGACTATCCGAATAGATGAAATAGTGGTCTGCGGGCAGTGTGCGAATGTGTTTCAAGGTGCAGTAAATAGCGGCTAGTTCAGCAGTGTAAACGGAGCATGGCTCTCGAAGCTTGAACGAAGCTTCAAAGCCCTCATTATACACTGCGAAGCCAGTCGCATTGTCGATTCTAGAACCATCAGTAAAGAACATTTTTATAGGATCAATTTCACGTACTTTTGAAGCAAAGATTGAAGGAATAATGTTGGGTCGGACGTGATCTGGTATTCCACGGATGTCAGCGGTCATGGACAGATCGAATCTTATCAAGGAACTGCTACTCGGGTAAAAGTGACTCGTGTCCGAATTTAATAAAGAAGGATTTATTTCTAATTGACTAAAAGTTTTATAATTATTTACATATGTTACTTGCGGATTAATATTCATAAGCCTTTCCAAATTTTCTATCACCAAAGGATTCATAGTTTCACTTCGAATTAGGAAACGTAGCGATAAATCGAAGAACCGATTTTTCAACGGCATTATTCCCGCCAGTACTTCGAGACACATCGTATGTGTCGACTGCATACAACCCATGGCAATACGCAAACAACGATACTGTATTCGTTCTAGTTTAATCAAGTGGGTTTGCGCGGCGGACCCAAAGCAAAAGCTTCCGTATTCTATGACCGACAGTATCGTTGTTTGGTATAACCTAATGAGGTCCTGTGGATGAGCACCCCACCAGGTTCCAGTAATCGTTCGAAGAAAATTGATTCTCTTTTGGCATTTTTGAGTCAAGTACCGTCAAACGGGGCAACATGCAAAAGCAGGGTTAGATGCAACATTTGTATACCACAACATTCATTCCATTTTTATTTCAATATACTGTGATAAAGTTATCATTGAATGATAACAAATTGATGATGACATAGTTTTTAACATTGTGAAGGAGTTTTTTATAGTTTTTGATTGTCATAAAAAATTTAAAAAATTGAGCAATAAATGTACAAATTTTAACATTTTTCGATGTCGTAAAAAACTTTACCTAGTATGACGGATCGGCTTAATGATATAACCTACAAACTTTATATTGCTTTCATTATCCTACACCAACACTGTTGGTGTATAAATATTTTTCGGAAAATCACTAAATTTTTTTGAACAAATATTTTTATAATTCAGTTAGCTGTCTGGGGCAAAATGCAACAAAATGCAAATCAGAACTAAATCTTATAAATCGCATTTCCATATGCTGGGATGTTATTGTTTTGCATTATGCGTTTATTAACATTTAAATTTCATCCATCCTAAGAATTATTTTCATGATTTAAGCTAAAAAATATTTTGTCGAATTTTTTACCCCTAAGTGTATGCAGCAGATTAACACTTTTCACTTAAAAAAAAAATTTGACAGAAAAAAATGAAAAATTTAATTTGATCAAAACCAAAAATTACTGCAATTGGTGCATTATGGGTTATGACATCACAAATGTATCAAAAACTTTAAATTTTCAAACGTTTTCATTCGATTTTTCATTTATTACAGAGTTTGTTGCAACTTACCCCTTTTTCTTAGTTGTGTGAAAATCGCATGTTTTTGTAAATTTAAAAATAACTGGTAAAACCAATATTTTTTCTGACTACGTCAGTTTAGTGTCCCATCAACCTTAAAACTTTTGATGTATAAGAGGTATGATAATCTGTAAGCATTAAGATTTTAGAAGCCATTGAAGTTGAAAAGTGTTGCATGTTGCCCCAGTTGACGGTACCTAATATGTTTTCCCCAGAGGCATTTAGAGTCGAACCAGACACCCAAATATTTAAAACTAAGAGATTGAGTTAGAGTTCTACCCATCATAAGGAGCTCTATTTGAGGAGGGGAATGCTTCCTTGAAAAAACTACTAACTCGGTTTTACTAGGCGAAAACTCGATGCCTAGATTCCTGGCCCAATGTGATAAATTATTTAGAGTTTCTTGTAGCGGAGGTTTTATTTGAGTCTCTGTTTTACCTGTGAAATGAACAACACAGTCATCCGCAAGCTGTCTTAGCGTGCAATTTTGTGCCATACAAGCATCGATTTCTCGGACGTAAAAGTTGTATAGCAGGGGGCTTAAACATGAGCCTTGGGGTAGACCCATGTAACCAATTCGTTCAACTTTGGTTTCTCCATGGCTAAAATGCATGATTTTTTCAGACAACAGGTTATATAAAAAATTGTTCAAAATTGGTGAAAGTCCGCAAGAGTTAAGATTACTAGATAGCACTTCTATGGACACCGAATCGAATGCCCCTTTGATGTCCAGAAATACTGCCCCCATCTGCTCTTTTTGGGCAAACGCCAATTGAATGTCTGATGAAAGTAATGCTAGACAGTCGTTCGTACCCTTGCCTCTACGGAATCCAAATTGTGTACTTGACAACAGATTGTTTGATTCAACCCATTTATCCAGCCGAAAGAGAATCATTTTTTCGAGCAATTTCCGGAGACACGAGAGCATTGCGATCGGCCTATACGAATTGTAATCAGAAACTGGTTTTCCCGGTTTTTGGATGGCGATGACTTTCACTTGTCTCCAGTCATGCGGAACAAAGTTCAGCTCCAAACACTTATTGAATAAACTCAACAAGCGTTTCTTAGCGGTATCTGGCAGATTCTTCAACAAGTTGAATTTGATTCTGTCCAGTCCGGGAGCTGAATTGTTGCAAGACCAGAGCGCAAGTGAAAGTTCGACCATCGAGAATTGATCCTCCGTTTCGGAACTATTCTCTGTATCCCGATAGTGTTTCTGAGCTGGTGCTGCGTCCGGGCAGACCTTTTTCGCGAACTGTATCAGCCACCGACTTGAACTTTCTTCAGTTTCGTTCGAAGGAGTGTGATTTTGCATGTTTCGTGCCGTTCTCCAAAGCGTGTTCAATGACGTTTCTCGAGATAACCCATCCACGAATCGCCGCCAGTACCCCCGTTTCTTGCCCCTGATCAAGTTCTTGAACTTGCGTTCCAAGGCCAAGTAACGTTGGAACTTCTCTGGCAATCCGGTTCTGCGAAACTCAACAAACGCCTTGCATTTTTCACCTCGCGCGCGTGAGCAATCTCCATCCCACCACGGAGTGGGAGGCCGTTTCTGTATCGTCGAACTTTCATTCCGTCTGACCTGTGCTCCGATTGCACAGTCCACAATTGTTCCAGAAATAAAACTGTACTCTGCCTCCGGAGACAGTTCGTCCATTAAGTCGATGGCGTCGCTTACACCCGATGCATACTTTTTCCAATCAATATTCTTTGTGAGGTCATAAGGAATATTGATCTCTTCGGGTGGACTACGACCACTGGTGATAGAAATATGGATAGGCAAATGATCGCTTCCCTGAGGGTCTTGGATTACCTTCCACGTACAATCCAAGCTCAGAGAGGAAGAAGCTAAAGAAATATCTAAAATACTATGCTGTGTTTGGGATCCATTAATTCGAGTCACTTCCCCATTGTTTAAGACAGTCATGTTGAAGTCGTCGCACAGCTCATAAATAATGTTAGCACGATCATCATCACGTGAGCTACCCCAGCCCACGCCATGGGAGTTGAAATCTCCCAGAACTAACCGGGGTTCTGGGAGAAGTGAAAGAATATTCGCCAATTGGTTCCGGCTCACGCTTGAATTTGGCGGAATATATACCGAGGCTAGGCAAAGGTCTCGGCCTTTAATTCTAGCTTGGCAACTGACGACTTCAATACCTGGAGATGGTTGTAGTGGAATACGATAGAAAGAGTGGCATTTCTTGATCCCCAAAAGAACGCCACCCCCTCTTTGACCATCACGATCCAGGCGAATTATGTTGTGGCTGTGGAAGGGAAATTCTACGTTTGGAGAGAGCCAAGTTTCGCATAAGGCAAACACATCACAATTCAAATTGTGTACCAATATTTTAAATGGGTCTAATTTTGGTAAAATACTTCTGCAGTTCCATTGCAATACCGAAACAATTTCTCTCCCCTCATTGGATGAATTATCCATCGAAAGAAATTGCTTCTGCGATGAGGGTCATAGTGAGAGCTTTCTTTTTCAAGAATTCTCTCAAAAGGGGTACAAACATATTTATCATAGTCCTCCATCCTGCTGGTACACTGAAAAAGTCCAGAATGAACGCAACAATTTCCGAGAATTTCATCTTACCATCAGCCGAAAAGCTGGGAAAACCATTTGACGATGGGTCAGGTGCAGTTTCTCTGGGAATTGTTGCATTCCTGTTAGCTACTGATGGGCCTGAATTTCGAAGGGAAGCCTGGGGTTTTGACTTCCCAGAAAGTGGAGGGAAGTCCTTCGGGGACGGATTAAAACCCGGAGGACTCTGAATAGGAGGGGCAGAATTACTATTTCCACTTTGAGGATTTCTTTTAATTTTAATTTTGCTGGCAGCTAATCCGGTTTGTGTTTTAGTAATGCGTTTCCTTTTTGGAGCCTGTGAAACATTATTTTTTAAAAATGGCCCAGTTGATGTTCCTTCACATGGATCCTCCCCTTCGGACTCATTCTCGCTTAGAAGGTCAAACTGGTTCTCTGAGACGATTGGCAAAGACTTCAAAACCATGTCTCTATAGGACATTTTTACTCGATTTTTCAGAGAAGTCTTGATTTTTTCCCGGCGCGATATGTACTTAGGGCACGCCGAGAGCAGCGATGGAAACGAAACGATTTCGATTCGATCAACGTTTAGTCGCAACGTCGCTAGATCTCGGTATGTTACAAACCAAGAGCGAACTCAATCCCGTCGGCAGCTGAATCGAGTTGGCATGATGATGGTTGAATACCTACATGCAACATTTTGGGAGTGATGTAGCTCCGAGAAGGATGCTACTCTCTATGCTCGGACTTGAATAAATTCCTACGTACGCGTCGCTCGCGTAGGTTGAGTGTAACTCTTGCACACGATTGGACCCGATCGCAAGTTGTAACACACCGTGATCGGGAAAACTCGAGACTTGTACACTTTGGGATTTACCTACATCTTGTTGCAACCACTCCCAAAGTTCGGCACTTGTTGGTTAGGTAGGATTGCTAGGATTTGTTTTACTCTCGAGTTACCCAACCGCCCGTGTATGGATAGATACAAAAAAAACATACGCACGGGCGTTGTTCTATGAGAAATTTGTATGGAACTTTTTAAATCTTCCCATGCCGTTTGCAAAGTTTCCGTTAAAACTGATGTCGTTTTTTATTTCATTCGTAGTTTGTAGTCGTTCCACTTGCCATAGAACAGGCATGTCAAACTCGTTTAAGTGTGCGGGCCGCATTAAAAACCTTTCATTTCCAAAAATAATATTATTTCCTCTCGTAGTAAAAGAAAATCTTTTTAATATTTTGTGGCAGGAAAGCCAGCGTACTTCTGTGTAGTAGGGAATTTTGTGATAATTTAAGACGGAGCTACGCGGGCCGCATTGACCAATGCCGCGGGCCGAATGCGGCCCGCGAACCTCCAGTATGACATCCCAAGTAACAATTTTAGCTTTATTATGATCAGCAAAATATCGTTTGGACTATCGCATTAATCTTCATAAAAAGCTAAAGCGCATTCTATAACATCACCTGGACTCTAATAAAACCAAAATCAGGCTATTTGGCCCTACCCTAGAAACGTCATCAAGACATATAGTTGTTGGTCATCAATGTTGGTCACCAAAGCTTTTAAAAAGCTATTATTAAACATGTTAGAAATTTTTGTTTTTTTTTCGGTTCTGTCAGTTCTCGGATTTTTTTTTATTTTTTCCAGCAACCATAATGGTTGATGAATGATGATTGCATTATTCAGATATGATCTGGTAAAATTAATAGCTAAAAAAACCAATGTTTTAACCATATATTGAGCGTCTTTTCTACTGCCAGTCAAGATTTTAGGTAAAATGTATATGAAATAGTATCTCAAAATAAATGCGCCTCGTCAAATCTGATGGTCAATCATGATGGAATTGATGGAAAAAGGCCTGAAAAAATATTTTCCAATGCTTGCATTGTGAATCCATCAACATGGCGTCATTTTGTGCCCTTCGATTTTGCAACCAACATGGCGTGAGTCAATTCATAGTTTTATTATGGTTTAATGATGACCCCAAAAAAAGCTACGATTTGACGTCTCTCTCGTTTTGAAATAAATTTACCGAATTTTAAAGTAGGTGCAGTTTTTTTTTTAAATTCTTTAATTACTTACCAAATTTTTAAGTCAAACTATTTAAATTTCAGGAATAATTTTAACAAATTTGTCTTTCTTTTTTTTTCATCCTGAATTTTGTGTACTTGACACATAAGCCCTTTAATCTTAATTTTTAATAAGAAAAACATTTTTTAAACCTTCGGTTCTTTTCAGGAGCCAATATTTCAATCAAAAGTGACAAAACACTTAGAGCTTGCAATTTCAAACTTTTAAACCTGCGATTGAAAAGTTAAAAATATTTCAAAATTTTTTTAAATATAAAATCGGGTTTTATGAATCAATCATAATTTCTAAATTTATTCAATTATCTTAAAATCTTAGAATTAGCTTAAAAAGTTTAAAAAAAAGATTCGAAGCAGAAACTTTAAACTTAATTAAAATGCGAAATGTTAACCAACTTATTTGTTATTATTTGAACTTAAAAAATGATATTTTCAAGCCGTTATCTTGACAACTGAAGGATTTTTTTAAAAAAAAAAAAAAGGTTTTATTTCTGACTTCTATCACTGGCACTTTGCTAATAATAATAAATTTATTCTTCTTTTTATCAAATTTAAACTAATCTATCAACAATTGAATAAATTTTCCAAAGTTCAAAATTGGTTTTTTTACAGTTATCGAAAATTCTTATTTTAAATCGCGATTAAATAGTTTTTGTTCAAATTTAAAATACTACAGCTGAATTTTTCAATCAACCCTTCAGTTGAAAATAAAGAAAAGAATTTAACTTAAGATAAATAAAAATTAACCATCATTATCATTTTCCTATTTCGAATGCTTTAAATTTGCTTAGAAATTCTGTTGAAACAAATTTCTAGTTCAGAATAAAGAACATCGCATTGAAAAAATTATCAATAACTTACCGGAAATTTTAAACTTCCATTGTGGTATGATTTGAAAATTTTGGTTTTTTATCAGTCCAGTTTGTGTGGTGATCATGAGTGAGAAATTCCTTTCCTTTTTGTTGTTTATTTTTGGTATTGTTGTTATTTTTAGCTAAATTTGAATTTTGAAACCCCCCCCCCCCCCCCATGGACGGGCCCTTCGCACGGGCCTGCATACCAGCATGTGGTCACAACGTTTGCAACGTTAATATCACACATTAAAAAAAAACATACCTCTAAGTTAAGAATTTAATTTGCTACAATATGAAATCCAAAGAATTTTTCTTGAACAAATAGTTATCCAAATTTAAGCAAAAGAAATCGCAACGCGCCATTTTTTCCACTTTTCAGTTTTTAAACAAAACCGCATTTTTCTGCTCTTCTCTCCGATCAAATTTTAATGAAAATTTCAGAAAAGTATCGATTCATTACAATCAAAGAATCTCTGTAGTATCCCAAGGCTCCATTTCGATAAGGATTATGGTAAAAAAAAGATATTGTGTTCAAAAATTAGCTTCTGGTGAGTCAATTACAAAAAAAAATTATCGTTAATCGACGCTCATATACCTATTTAAAAGCTTAATAACTGTTTTATGATAACTCTAATCGAAATGCGTTCTTCAGATGAAATATTGTCATAATTAAAGCTTAAAACATTCAAGTTAAAAGACAAATCGGTTGATAAAGTTCAAATTTATTGGTGAAAAACTGTTTTTTTTTTGTTCTTCCCGAACAAAATTCTATACAAACTTCAGGTTTCCAAAGTATACTCTGGCCCTAATTTTGCATGGAGCCCTGTGCTAGTGCCTTCATTTTAATGTTTTGTTATACCTTCAAAAGTCTCTCCGTGGGATTTAATGTATATACGGGGCTCGATTTGGATTTTCTAGTAATATTCTTTGAGTTTCAGTTAATTTTCATACTAAAGTACTTAAATTTCAACAACAAAAATATCAATTCAAAATAAAAGTATTTTATAATGGAAAATGAAGCTCAAGAAATAGCCATTCTAATGCTGTACAAATTATTTTTAAATAATGAAAAATATAAATCGGTTCTCCAGTTGAGAGGCGCTGGGAATGAGTCAAATGTTGCTATGGTCATAAAACAGAAACTGCCCCACCCCCTTCCCACCCACAATCGGATTAATTTTTTTCAACAGTACAGCAATAACACTCCATGTCGCTATCTTTCTACATAATTGCGAACGAATCGAATCCAACGACTAACGAACGAACGACCAAGCAACATACAACAGAGCAGGATCATTCAAAAAATCATGATTATCAACACCATGATTCGATCCGATCGCAAGTTGTAACACACCGTGATCGGGGAGATTCGGGAGTTGTATTCTTCGAGATTCGTAGCTTGTCGTAACCACGCGCAACAAGGTTTATAATAGATATGGGATAGCGTTGCGAGTGCACGCAATAGGATTTTTTCTGTTCTTGCATCTTCGAGTCTCTGGTAACTCTCCACTCTCTGAGATCTCTCCATGCAACATAAGCAGAACACAGGGCGTCGCCTGCCAGTAGCAATTGGAACGAGTCCGAATGTTGGTCGTTCGTTGCTCAAAATCGTTAGAAGCGATTTTTTTCCATCGCTGGCCGAGAGAGCATGAGATGCTTCACCAGTGCAATACAAACACCTGCTTGCTGCTTGTATTGTACACGAAGCTTCCTCATGTTTCTCCCCGCACTTAGAGCAGCGTGCCTGATTGCAGCAGTAGGCGGCCGTATGATCCAACTGCTTGCACTTCTGGCAGAACATAACCGAAGGCACATAAAGTCTCACAGGTAGACGAACCTTCCCGATCGCAACGTAATCAGGAAGTGCAGTGCCGGAAAAAGTAACCCGAAAAGAGTTCGACAGGGAAAACTTTCGTTTTTCCCCCTCGCCAGATGCTGATTTTAATTGTCGCGCGTCCAACACCTTGACCGTTGGAAGAGCAGGATCCTTGAATCGGCCAACCCCTGATTCCATTAGGTCATCGACGGTCAAACCCTCTTCGGTTACCACTCCGTCGATTTCCACGTCACGAGCGGGAACGTAAACGCGGTACTCGATCGTAAATCTCTCGTCACAAGCAATGGCGTTTGCTTCCTTCAAGCTACCAACAACAACGCGCATTTTGTTCCGACTCATCGGCTGGTAGCTGACTACGGAAGAGTACGATCGGTCGAGGTCTCGGGAAATCGAGATTATATTTAAAGGTTTCGATTTGGACCGGAAGTACACTACCCACGGTCCCGTCGATTCATTCTGGTAAACCCGACGACGAGGGGGAGGTTCCGGCAATGTTGCAACATTTTCAGGGGAGGATTTATCTTGATATGTAGGAGAGGAGGGAGTGCCGAATATAAAGGGTTTTTCAATAGGATGAGAAACGGGGGAAGGTGAATCTTCCGTGTCCGAAACATACATGGGGGGGATGGGGGAATAACTTTCAATTCTTAATTCCTTTGAAACAATTTCTTCCCGAAATGGGGGATGTTTATCGTCCTCGCCGTCGTCATCCGTTATGCGGTTGCGTTCCGACATAACGGGTTTGGGTAGAGAGCAAAACCAGATCTAATTAATATGACACAAAATTATTAATTATGATTAAATTAAAATTATAATAATGGTGAATAAGCAATAGAATATACCAAACCAATTTAAATAAGCAATAGAATAACCCAACGAAAAGGAAAGAAGAGGTGAAAAAAAAAAAAGAAAACAAAACAATTTATTGGAAAAAAAAATACTTATTTGGCACGCCGTGCCTTCTGCCACACCAAAACGTGTTTCTTTGTTCGGTTTTGTTTGCGGGCGACTATACCAATCAGCAAAACCGACTTGCCTGAGCCGGTGAGGAAGATGGCGACTACGACACACGAGATTGAAAAACCAACTCTCGATTATCCCATCCACTATCCGTTAACGGGACGCAAAACCGAATTTATCGGATCACTGATGGGTTACACATCCGAAAGCACCAGGCAAATGAAATACTGCGCACCTTCACTATAAGAATTTCACAACTTTTCGCGATGCACTCACGTTAGCAAAATGACACACGACCGTCTGTGGCGAGAGTGACATCGATCACCAATCACAGACTTATTCCACTTAATTTACACAATCCGTTTTCATATAGGGTCAAGTGGGGTAATTATGAACACGGGGTAATTCCGAACAAGTGCAATACGCGCTGCTGTGGGGGATGAATGAAAACAAAAAGTTTCAAAAGTGGTAGTTTAACATCCAATTGATAGCTTTAAGCTGTTTCCGATCTGTTTTCAAATCCTAATTATATCATTTCAGATGTTTTAAAAAACCATTACCCCGTGAAACGGAAATCGTTTTCGACAATGTTCAATGTTTTGAATATCTGATCATAGGAAATCCAGCTGGAATGTTGTTATCACCTGTTTTACATCCAGTTTAGGATGCTTTGTCTGGATTTTGAAGAAATTTTGAAAAATTTTATTCGCACTGATTCACAGATGAGTGTTCATATTTACCCCATAGTTTTCGTCCTATGGGGTAATTATGAACACACATTTCCTGACATTTCTTTGGCTTTTTAATGGTCAAATGTTTTATTCCTCAACTTAGGGGGCCATTCATTTATTACCCAAACATTTCCAGACCCCCTTCCCCCTCCTCTCGTTGTAAGAAATTTCTCACAAAAATACCCCCCCCCCCCCCACCCTTCTGTATGATCTTAACACAGGACCGTGAAGAAATCTTAGCCAGGAAACATTAACTTAGCCAGGAAACATCCCAGGAACTTACTGGATCAAATTTTATAAATTTCATAATTAAATTAAGTCCGCAATGTGTTAAGTTTTGAATTTTTGAGAAATTGATTTTTTTTTTCTTCCAAAAATGAGATTCGGATTTAAAAAAAAAAGCTATGCTTGTTCTTTTCAGTCTTTGAAAAAAAGTTTTGAACACAATTTTATCAAAACTTAATAAAACTTCAAGAGTGAAAAAAGTTTATAAAACAGAAATTTTGAAAAAAAGCAAAATCAGCATTTTATCGAGTCTTATTTTTGTTTAAAAAAATAATGATAAGAACTTGCTTTTTGTTGATAAAATAAAATCAGTCTAATATTTTCTCAAGTTTAGTGAGTGGTGCGGATAGTTTTACCGGTAATACCGAAACCAAAAACCTGTATCCCGGGAATAGTTTTCTAACACCGAATAAAGGTTTAACGTCCTTCTAAAACCATTTTTTTTGTATTGATAAATAACAAGGTTATAAATTAGACTTGAAGAAATATTCAATTTTACTAAAAATAAAATTCACCATTTTTTAACAAAAGGTTTGCTGCTCGAGTTTTTATTCATTGCCGCGTGAAATTTAACATTATTATAACAGTCTTATCGGGTACACGAATCTATGAATACGCGTGTTTTCACATCGTATTATTTTCGGAAAAACCATCGATAAAACGTTTCTTAAAAGTGATAATTATCACTTTAAAATATGTCTCAGCATTCATATAAGGACAAGCGAGTGTTAAAATTTATTTCAAACTACTGAAAGTCTTGAAATATCGAATATTCTGTTTGTCGGATTGATACTATTGTTGACACTCAGTGACCCGAGCAGAAGGTGATAACTAACCTCAAAAACGTTTGAAAAGGCGCAACTCGTTTTTTGATCGTCGTCAAGTTAAAAAGTGAACTTCTGCGGAAGTAGACTTCTTTCCCGCCATGGCGGGAACATCCCCAGGGGATCCTCCCTATCCGATTGAGGGAACCTTACCAGCCTACATGGCAACACGCCGTAACGATGGAATACTTCGTGTGCTATTGCTCCGTGCTAAAGTAGTTAGAGAATCGAATGAAAATGATGTCAGTCAAACTCCAAACTCTCAAATTAGTCAGCAAGTGGAGCAAGATAGATTGCCATCAAACCCATTCTTAATTGCCCGTTCTATCGAAGCTGTTATCGGGTATGAAAATCGATCGTTGGTAACCGCCACAAAAGAAGCACGGGGTACACGATATGTTCTCCGTACTCAGTCTCCCCAAGTGTACAAGGCTCTTTTGGAAATGTCGCATCTACTTGATGAAGATAAAACTCCAGTGGAAGTGGTTGATCATCCCAGGTACAATTTTACAAAAGGGATAGTATACGACGTGGATACCATCAAAGTCCCAGATCAAGATCTTCTAAATGAACTGAAGAACCAAGGAGTCACAGCCGTCAGACGGATAACAAAAACAGAGAACAAAGTTGTTAAAAATACACCGCTGATAATACTTACGTTCCGAGGAACAATTCGTCCCGATCATATATTCTTTGGTTTCATCCGCATCAATGTACGAACATATTACGACAATGTACAAATATGCCGTAACTGTGCAGCTTACGGACATTCCCCTAAGAATTGCACAAGTGAAACGGTGTGCCTTACTTGCTCCCAAAGCCATCAAACTCTGGAAAACCAACCTTGCCCCAATCCTCCTTACTGCTGTCATTGTGAAGGTGGTCATTCTCCGGTGAGCAAAGTCTGTCCTGTTTTTCGGAAAGAAGAAGCAGTGATACGTCTTAAAACTGATCGGGGAATTTCTTTCATCGAGGCGCGAAAAGAAATAGAAGAGTCGTCGAAGGCTCCTAGCTACGCCAGTAAAGTGCAAGGCCGTTTGAACGATAGCTCCGATAAAGACCGAGAGATTAAAATTCTTCGTGACGAGCTTGAAAAAATTCGCGAGCAAATGAAGGATTACGTTGCACTAAAATCGGAGCTCGAAGCCCTTAAGCAAAACATCAATCTTTCTGCACCATCAACCATTTATCAAAATAAAACATCTGAACCAAAAGAAACACACCAGACTAATACTTCGAACGATAAAACTCAACAACTCGAAAAAACGCACATCTCTCGGAAAGACTCGGGACCGAAACAATCGAAAACAAATAACCAACCAAAACCTCAACGAATCTCGAAAAGCTACTCCCTAAATTCTATAAATCGAATCGCCACTAGAAGCATGAGCAGAAAAAGAAATTTGGATATATCTCCCACATCAACAGATTCCGATCTAAAGAGATTTTCAACCTGCCCGGAACCTAGTCAAGAGGTGATCATATCCACTGATGACACCGAGATGCTCTCTAGCGACCACGAATAAAACAACTTTTGCTTCATAAATAATCACCTAATATTTATTGTTTCTAAATGTCCAACTACACAAAAATAACTGATCAGCAACTTATCAACAATATATCCAAAAAACAAACAACCACTGTTCTTCCACAAAACACTACCGTCTCAGCTGTCGCTGACGGCTGCCAACCGGAATCTTCAGATCTAAGCACACAGGACATCACAAGACGAATCAACACCATCGTACCGTCGCTTCCAAAAAACAACGTAGACAATCTTGCCACAGAAGCTTCGCAATCATCACTTCCCCCGCATAGCCTTTCACAGGCCCCACCGTTGATCCAAGGGACTTCGGTGGTTGCTAGTGTTTGGCAACCGGGGGGTACTAAGGTCAGTATCCAATCCGCTATGAACGAAACTGTTCCTACTCGACCACCAATTCCAGGATTTGCGGCAGACTGGGACCCAGGCGAGGGAACCAGCTCTCGTTTCGCTCCGAAAAATACTTCCTCAATCCCAGCATCGCATCTTCTCAACGTAAAACACATTTCCAACAAACAAGCCGAAACCCGGACACTTTCGATAGCAAGTGACTGCTGCGAATCTCGAGCTCAACTGAGGAATAGTAATCCCGCCCGCTGTCAAGCTCGCCAGTGGAACACCTCCCCGCTCAACACTCCCGAGGACCTCGCATGTAGAGAGCAACACAAGGTCAACTCTCTTTTGCTCAACACCTACCCCGGCGTCTCAATCCATCTACCAAACGAAAATATCTCTGAGCTGGAGACGAGTGAAAACAACAACAATCATCTGAGTCGCTCGCCATTACCTCCCCCGCACAGCCTTTCACAGGCCCCGCCGTTGATCCAAGGGACTTCGGCGGTCGCTAGTGATCGGCAAACGGGAGGTCTAAAGGTTCGTTCATCCTCTTTCATAAGCCGAACATCAGCTATCGCTTCCAATTTTCCACAGTTTAAGGCATCTGAACCTACAGAAGACATCATCAGCTTTAACCAGATTTTTCACACCGAAACAGCACAATTCCCCCCGCACGGCCTTTCACAGGCCCCACCGCAGATCCAAGGGACTGCGGTGGTTGGCAGTGATCGGCAACCGGGAGGTACCAAGGTCAGTACCCTCTCCGATATGAATGAAACAGTTACTACTGCTTCGCCACTTCTAGGCTCTTCACCAAATTCGGACCCCGAAAAAGAATTTCCACCACGTTCGGAATCAAATGATTCTTGTGAATCTCGACAGCAACCGCAAAATAGCAGAATCACCAGCTGTCTGGCCCTTCAGTGGAACATCAATGGTTTGATGAACAATTTAAACGATCTTGCTCTCCTCGTCACTCGCAACCCTCCAGATGTTCTCGCTCTCCAAGAATTGCATAGAATAAACTCTCCTCATCTTAACTCCTGGCTTGGCGGTAGGTATAAATGGTACACAAAAAACGGAGAGACCAGATACCAAAACGTAGCGATTGTTGTTCGAAATCCTATTCCACATACTGTTATCAATTTGAGTAGTCCTCTCCTCGCGATCGGTATTAAAACCGAATCTCTTACACCGACTTCGTATGTGTCAATTTATTTGCCACCTGGAAAAATCTCTGATTTGGAAAAACATTTGACTGAGCTACTCTCTCAACTCGACCAGCCGTTTATAATACTCGGAGATTTTAATGCTCATCACCGATCTTGGGGATCCTCGAAGTCGGATTCTCGCGGTGATATCATATCCAAAATAACAGAAAAACTTGACCTCACGATTCTCAACAATGGCTCCGATACTTTCATGAGAGGCCAAACCAGATCAGCCATAGATCTGTCCATATGCTCACCAGGTTTCGTCAGTTCAGTTGATTGGAGAGTTCATCATGACACCAGAGGAAGCGATCATTTTCAAATTGAAATAACCAAGAGAACAACTATTCCCATGCTACAACGTAAAAAAAGATGGTGCTATGATAAAGCAGATTGGGAAAACTTCGAAAATCTGTTACTAGAGAGGGTAGACTCTCACACCCATTACTCAGTGAACGATCTCACCAGCATCATCTTTGAAGTCAGTCAAGAAAGTATTCCCCGTTCAGGAGGCCGAATAGGTAAAAAAGCGACTCACTGGTGGAATGATGAAGTCAAGGCTGCCGTTAAAAATAGACGCAAGCATTTACGTGCCCTCAAAAAACTACCTTTAGGAGACCCGCGATATATTGAATATCATCACAATTATTGTACGGCAAGGAATTCTTGTCGGAAAATCATAGCTGATAGCAAACAACGCTGTTGGGAAGATTTCTTAGATGGAATAAGTTCCCAATCCTCGAGTTCCGAACTATGGCGAAGGGTAAATTCTTTGAGTGGAAAACGTAGATCACAGGGTTTCTTTATAAAAGTGAATGGAAATTTTACTGAGGAACCATCTGAGATAGTAGAAGGCCTTGGAAATTATTTTGAGGATCTCTCTGCATCGATCAACTACGATCATGATTTTCTAGCATTGAAATCTAAAATAGAAGCAGAAGATATCACTTTCAATCAAATGATCAACTTAGAATGTGACTACAATCAGACTTTCAGCATGAATGAACTTCTTTTTGCTCTAGACAGTTCAAGCGGACAGTCTACGGGACCTTGTATGATTGGGTATCCCATGCTCAAACGTCTTCCTCTACCAGTAAAATCGGCACTTTTAAAATGTTACAACAATCTTTGGTGTGATGGAACTTTCCCAACAAGCTGGAGCAACAGTTATGTTGTTCCGATCCCAAAAAATGGCACACAATGTCGTGAGCCTAGCCACTTTCGTCCGATAAGTCTCACGAGCTGCCCTTCGAAAGTCTTTGAGAGGATGGTAAATCGTCGCTTAACAACCCTGTTAGAGGAAAACAAATTGTTAGACGATCGACAACATGCCTTCCGTAGAGGTCGCGGAACAGGAACGTACTTAGCAGCTGTTGGTGACGTTATTAACAAAGCAATTCAGAATGGTTTTCACGTTGATTTAGTTTCACTCGACATATCCAAAGCTTATAACCGAACTTGGAAAATGGGTATCCTTATGCAACTGAAATCTTGGGGAATAGATGGCCGCCTTGGAAAATTCATCTGTAATTTCATGTCTGATCGAACTTTTCAAGTAATCGTCGGAGATACCAAGTCATCAATCAAACACGAAGAGAACGGGGTACCACAAGGATCCGTGTTGGCAGTTACTCTCTTTTTGATTGCAATGAACTCACTTTTTGCAGTTTTGAATAAAGGAATTCATGTTTTTGTATACGCCGACGATATTATAATTATCGTCACGGGAAAAAGCTTAAAAATAAATCGTCGTAAAATACAACTGGCAGTCAATCGCATATCAGAGTGGTCAAAATCTGTGGGATTTTCCATGTCAGCCGAGAAATGTATAAGAAGCCACATTTGCTTGGAAAATCACCATCCATGGAAGTACAAAATAGAGCTCGAAAACAAAGAAATCCCATACCGAAAAGAACCGAAAATACTCGGAATAACGCTTGATCGCAGATTTTGTTTTGAACCGCACTGCAAACGAGTAAAACATGAAATTGCAAGCCGCTCAAGGCTGATAAAGACGATCAGCAAGCGCCATAATTTGAACAATCGTCGAACGCTGATAAGGATCGGAAACTGTGTAGTTACAAGCAGGCTACTCTATGGACTGG
Source organism: Uranotaenia lowii (assembly GCF_029784155.1). Taxonomy (NCBI): domain Eukaryota; kingdom Metazoa; phylum Arthropoda; class Insecta; order Diptera; family Culicidae; genus Uranotaenia; species Uranotaenia lowii. The sequence goes on along the minus strand of NC_073691.1, from coordinate 161,829,723 downwards.
AGATCACAAGTGGTGCTTTTGATAAACTCATTGATATTTTGAGTCCAGTCTACAACACTATGATTAGAAATGCCAGTGGTTTATTACCCAGCTCCCCAGCACTTGCTGCTTGTGCAGAAGCTGGTGTTCTACCTTTTCATATGATAGTGGCCCTTCATACAATCAAGAAGGCGATCAGTATAGCTGAAAAGTCACTTGTGAACCAAAGCGAACATACTTTGTACAACAAAGCTACAGAAATTTTTCGTAAATATACGAGGTTGGAACTGCCAAGTACAGAACGTCTAGAGCGAATTGGCGATCAACGATGGAACGCAGGTAACTTAAAGGTAGAGCTGGAAATCAAGAAGAAGATACGCGCCGGAGACCCTAAGAGGAAGGTAATAGCACACTACAACTCCTTAATCGAGAGGAACTACTTCTTTTTTGAAAAATACTTCACTGATGGTTCTAAATTGTCAGAAAAAGTCGGAGTCGGATTTTTAGGTCCTTCTGTGGCAATCGCAAAAAACCTACCCGGACAAGTCACTGTTTTTTCTGCTGAAGTAGCCGCTTTACTACTAGCTTTGCGTCATATCACATCTTCTGGAAACGCTGTTATTTTTACCGACTCTGCCAGCGCGTTAAGTGCTTTGCAGAATCCAAAAAATCGACACCCTTGGATTCAAAGAATTCAAAAACTCCATCCAACAAATGTATCTTTCTGCTGGATACCAGGTCACTCTGGTATTCGTGGCAATGAAGAAGCGGACAAGTTAGCTGCACTCGGCCGTGATGAAGAATCAGATCCTATCAATATTCCTGCTTCGGACCTACATCTGTGGGTCAAAAACAAAATTTGGGAAACATGGCTGAACACCTGGCGAACGAACAGAAACCTAGCATTGGCCAAAATCAAAGGAGAACCTTTCATCTGGAACGACCGAGAAATTAGACAAGAGCAAATCGTTTTGTCAAGGCTAAGAGTAGGACACACAAGGCTAACTCATCGTCATACCATTGAAGGAGGAGCCGTCCCAAATTGTGAGCACTGTAACTGTAGATTGAATGTGGAACACATCATCGTAGAATGTCCCGGTCTCCATGGTATCAGAGAATCACATGACATCGATAAATCTATCCGCAACGCACTATCAAATGACCCAGCAAACGAAGAAAAATTATTAAGTTTTTTAAAAGAATCGTGTATTTACGACGAATTGTAATCCTTTTGTACGAATTTTAAATCTTCTAGAGGCGAACCAGCCTGTGGCTGAAAACCTCTCAAATAAAGAAAAAAAAAAAAAAAAAAAAAAAAAAAAAAAACATTATTATAAACCTTTAATCTCTTTGGTCAACAGTAAAATATATGAAAAACCATGATAAATTTAATAGATGAATAAGTTCACAAAACAAAGATCAAAAGATAAATTTTCTTGTATGTTTGGACAACGTTCTGCTATTGAGAGCATTAAAATTACAACAAAAAATAATTGTTTATGAGTAACATCCGGATAACAAAGATCCCAAATCTATTTTCTTGCAGTCTTATTTTTATACTAACTTACTTTTTTCAATCTTTATGTGTTCGAATACATTTTTAAAAATTTAGTACAAAATGAAAATCTTTTGGTTGAAGATTTTCACTTTCAGTTTAGTGATGAAAACTTGTGCAGTAATAATTTTGTTTTGAGAAAATAGAGCTACTAATGTAAAATTTCGTACAAGTGATAAAAAAATTAATTAGTGTAAATATTTTTCAAAACAGTCGATCATATGGAATTGACAAGCCTTGCAAAATATGACTGTTCACTGATCCAAGAAAATTTTAATAAGTGTTTTTGTGAAACAACTATCTTTAAAAAAAAATACATAACTTTCTATACCTATATGTATAGGCTTCAATTTCATGATATCTCGCACGTACGTGAAAAGCCTAACCTATGACATTTAGGTGAAAACTTGATGTTTGCTGCGCAGGACATTTAAAACGGATGTAAAAACTATCGAGTAGCCTAACTCGCCTAAAATTTCACACGTATGGAGAGGTCCTATCAAATAAAAATGATCTGCAACGGCATAAAGATACGAAAGAAAAAGAAACCAACCAAAACGTAAAAGATGCAACAAAAAGTTTAACTACCGAAACAAAAGATAGAAAAAATCAATACAAAAGAACACTTAGAAGCTATTTTTGCGTTGTTTTACCTCTAAATTTTGATTACATTTGATTATTTTATAAGTTTTTTACATGAATTGAATTGAGTTTTTATAAAACAACCTATTTTCTTATGACTGCTAATTATTTTCATTATTTGGTGTTGAATTGAGATTTTCTGACACAGTATAAAATCATATTGGACAAGTCTTGGGGTAGATATGAACAGCGTTCGGGGTAATTATGAACAGGTTTTGGGGTAATTATGAACATAATTTTTTAAGTAAAAAATCACCATGCACTGCTTACTATAGGTAAATGTAACGTATAAATACAGTTACTTTTCAAAAATTTTATACCAAGTCCGTATTCCGTGTTCATAATTACCCCCTAGACAGGGGGGTAAATATGAACAGACGGGGTAATTATGAACAGACGTCTCAAAGACGTGGGTTGCGACCAAGAAAAAAAAGTTGCTCTACAGAATGATGAAGAGCACGGAAACATTCAATATTGGCAGGTTTTCAGAGTTTATGATAAGAAATAAACATATGGTGGCTGTGAGAGTGCCAAATGAAGAAATTTTGTTCATAATTACCCCACCTAGCCCTACTCACTTCTGGGCAGCGTTGCCAACCTTCCAGATTTTTCTGGAATCTTCCAGATTTTCATGTGCCATCCAGAAATACAGACCTCATGTTGTCTGGTCCAGACTTTTCATAAATTATCCAGATTTGTCCAGAAATTTCTATAAGCTCGACGTTTTTAATAAAAATGCTATTAAAATCCAATAGCTCATAACGGCAAGACTGAATTTACTGTGAAGCAGAATACAGAAGTTATTTTGACAGCTAAATGGGTCTAAGCTTTCGGTTGTTCAAGCTTTCGTTCACATAAACTCAGACATTGATTATTTTCAAGGAATGGGTATTGATCCCTAGACTACTACAATATTGCGATTTGACGACCAAAAAAAAAGGTCATCACCTACAAAGATAGCCATCCAGACTTTTCCAGAAATTATTTTCAAAATCTTCCAGACTTTTCTGAAAAACAGTTGGCATCCCTGCTTCTGGGAGCGTTCTTACGCCATTGTCGTGTCCGTTCGGTTTCAGAGCTCTTCAAAAGCGACCGTCTTTATCGTTTAACATCATTCCAAAAACTGACTCATGCGATATCTGCAACACGCACGGGAACCTCTCCGTTTAGTTCATAATTTTCTCACTCTCTTCTTTTCTTAATCTCACCTATTTTTCGGCATATCACACGCAAGATTCTAGAGGAAATACGTAAGAGATTATACAGTCCGTGTTCTCGTGGTTCACCATGATAAATAGACATCTTACTTTACTTCAAATATTTATACAATTATTTCCATCGCCATATACTCTACAATTACGTCAGTTGAACGTGTGAGAGCTGGCTAATCTTCGATAGAAAATATGCATAAGAGGCATAAACACCACAATTATCGCATTCAATGGATAAAGAGACAGTGAGGATGAGCTAGTTTAAAAAAATTATGAAAGGCTAACAAAAAAGGCACTCAACTCGATCATTTTATGTTAGCCTGATTTATCCTGATTTTTATTTTCAAGCTCCCTGAATTAGGGAAACCCAAAAAAGGGTCTTAAGAGAATTTATAAATTGGCACAAAAACCATTAGCAGGCTCGGTTCCACAGGAGGAACAAAATAATAATGATTTTTCAGTACAAAATATTCAATTTTCCCATACATACATAAAAGTTCAAATTTACTCATGTACTTAAAAATTCTGCAAAAAAGCATGAACGAGTTTTGAACCAAAACCAATCTTTTAGACCCCAGGGTTTGAGAAATTCAAAAATGACCCCAAATCAACTCAGTCTAATGTCACATACTTAGAAGGCTATTGAAGGTTCTGTTTCTCAAGACTCATCTTTCCTATTTGTAACTGTTTTCAGCGATCTTAACTTATTTATATGATAAAATATCAACATGTTGATCAAAATAATGAAAAGAGTATAAAACAAAATAATGTTACGTTGTATATTATAGGCTAACATGTCACATGGGTAATTTACATTTAACAAAGAAGATTATTTATGTTCCTTTTTGTAACTTCCATGTTCACAGAAAATTTGGCATCAATTCCCTTTGGAACCTTCGTTCAGTGAAATTAGAACTTTGGAGACACACGTTTAAGTAGATATGGAATTTTTGGTTACTTGTGATCGTTGCTCAAGAACTGTAAGAGATTTTGACATGAAAATATTGTAGCTATTTTGCATAGAAAATTGATGTTTGTTCATGTGTATAAAGTTTTCATACACATATTCAAAGTGATGCAATTAATAGAAATATTGACAACAGACTAATTGTCCTATTTATCGCCGTTTGGCACCCCTGACAGGTTTTTTTCATCGCTAATTTTTTTTCGAACCATTCACGAAAACTTTGTCGTTGACTCAATATCTTCTGATACAATCCGGCCTAGTGGTTTTAACGGAAAAAAATATGGCAGTTTTAACGGCTGTCAGTGTCTAAATGTCCCCGAAAAACCATATGTTAAATTTCACCTCTATATTATCGTTTTTTGTATATTTTTTCCATAATATTCATGAAACAAATGATACACTGTCCGATTCCCAGAAAATTCTCGTCCTGTGCTGCGCTTGTCCAGAATATTTCTGTTGTATCTCGCCACAGATAAGCGCTTCATTATTACTGAAGGGAAAACGGATGTCATAAATATTGAATCCTTGCTGAATAGAAAAAAAATGCATTTTATCTTATCAGCGAACCGGTACTAGAAATGATTGATTTCGATACCGTTGAAGCCATCGTCGAAACAGGTCGTTCATTCATCGGGACCCGAGTCTCGGGCCAAAGTGCCATTAAGTACCATGGAGCGGGGAATATTCCCGGTTCCTAATCTATGGAACACGGCTTCAATTGATTACCTCTGCTGCAATGTTCCGGCCAGTGCAAATCCACAAACCGCAAAAGGTCCGGACAATTGAAAGTTGAGCGAAAACGAGCGTGCTCTGAACAGGTTCCGGACGCATTCAGAAATACATTAGCATAAGGCCCCCGTCCATTCCGTTTTCCATTCTACGTGTTTCTGTGGTCTCCTTCAGCGACGACACCATCATTCGGTTCCGATACCTACTTGGGTTGGTCGTACGTTCGTCGAACTTCCGTTGATAATTTTGCCAAATATCATCCGACAGTCCCCGGAGCATGCCGTCGACAGGGCAATGGAATGGAAAATTTCATATTTCAAAGTCAGCGTTAGTGCAGTTTTGATTCTATTGTCCGACCAAGGAAGCATCGAAGATCGAAAGCGGAAAGCTTCAGAACTCGTTTTTTTTTTAATTATTTTGTTTTAAAACGCATCTAGCTAAGCCTATGAATTTAGGCACTCCCGTTGGTGAGGCTACACAGTAAACGAAAATAACCGAAACCAGTAGTTTCCTACCGAATTTTCAACATGCGGAGGAATTTAATAAGTTTGGTTAGACCAAGCCCACCGGGCGTTGCTATTTCGGTCGGTATTTTAGATGGTTTGATTGGTTGCGTTTTTATCTGAATTTCGCACTCATTGTTGCCATCCAGGTTGGTATTTGTGTTTGTTTATATTCTGAAGGCGACGACTGGCTGCGTTGCTACCGGGTTGCTACATAAACGAATCCTGTAACAACCTACTGCTCGAATGCTATTTCTCGAATCAAGTTAGCGACTGTTGGTGCGATGATGGGTTGATAGATATGTTGCTGAATGTACTCGATTCGAGGTTTAGCAACCATTGGTGGGCTTGGTCTTTATGAGTGACTGAAATTATGCTAAGAAGAAATTGAAATCAATGAAGAAAACAGGTAGTTAGTATAGTCATTACTGAGTTATTTACCGCAATATTACCCAAACAAACTGTCAAAAGGCGTCATGAATGTCAGGCAGAAGGGAACAATAGGAAGGAGGGTAAGCCAATCAGATCAAATTTTCAATGTTGACGCTTCAATGTCGAAGTTTTGCGGATTCGTGAGAATTTTGGGTACTCTCTGGAGCCACTTTTTTAAGAAGCCACTTTTTTATTTCATACCCAAGAAACAATCAAAATTTCTCAAAACGCCCAAAACTCCGGCTTCGAACAGTTTCCATGCGATGATTCGAGCCCTGAGACCGGTTCGTTACCTTTTCGATCATCATTATGATTTCCATGTTTTGATGCCACAGAAATGGTTGAAAGCGGAGGGGGCAGCACAATTTATCGCGCATCATTGAGCATCCATCTTCCCTTCCCGAAGCGTTGATGTGCCGGCATTGACCAGAACCTCCAGTGGCCCAGAATGCTTTCCATCGTGATGAATAGTCAAAACGAGACCGAGTTCCAGTAACGCGGTGAAAAATAGTTTCGGTAAGGAATAAATTTTCCTGTCATCGGCGGGATTGTTTCTCAACCTGGTACCGAGTAAAAAAATTTAATTATTTTGGTAAATAAAATTTTATAAACATATGCTTTGCAATACATTCATTTAAAGAAAATTAAAAATTATATTGTAGAGAAAGGCTTGTCTAGTAAGCCTCTAGTCTTCTTTGCTTAATCAGAATGAAACTTGCATGATAAAAAATCATGAGTGATAAGTTACTTTTTTATGTATACCATGTTCTTTAAAAATATCATTGACTATATAAACCGTTTGTTTAAGTTAATACAATTCATTTCTCAATTGATAAAAGTTATTCGTTTTGAATCTTTTGGTCTGTATAAGAACCTCCAAATCTGAGGGAATTTTTTAGATAAAATGTTTTTTTTTATTTTGAAGAAGAATTTCCCTTACGAAATTATCCTCTTTGAAATTTCGTAGTATTTACAATCAAGATTAAAATTTTCTGCTCATCGTACATTTATAACTGCATAAGGTTTCTTGCAAAGTTCCTGTTAATAATTTTTTTAAGTTGATAATCATTATTTATCTAATTTTCATTGATAATAACACTAGTTTACAAAATTTAAAAAAAAATCGTGAACTTGATTGACTGACCAATATTTTTAATGTAAAATCGGGCGCTGAATCCGAAAATGAAATTCAAAAAAAGCTCAGTAGAACCGCTTTTGAGTTATGCTCCAAATATGAAATTTTGGAAAAAAAGTTCTTATATTTAGATGAAAATATCTCGGACGGCATAACAGTAATTTGAAAGCCCTCTTTTGCATATTGAAGGTGAATGAATTTTCTATCGATCATCTCAACCCTGTTCTTGCGTATGATCAACAGTATTGTTTATATTAATGACTTTATGATAGAAAAAATTATAAAAAATGCATTTTTTTAGAGAAAATTTTGTGTCAGCGAAAGTTCTAAACTCGATGGTAACATTTAAAAAAAATTGATTTTCTGCTGCGCTTAAATGTCAATTTAAAACAAAGATTTCAAGTGGTTATTTATCAAAATCGGTTGAAAATTGAAGAAGTTATGGCTACTTTACCATAACGGTATTTTTTGTAGTTTTTAATAAATTTAACGAACCGCGTTACACTTATCATAGTATAGGAAGAATGAAACATGATAAATCTCACTCGCTTCAAGTCTAAATTATCTATTAGCTTACCAAAAGGTCACATGCCAAATTTCAGGATGATCTGACCATAGGGAGGGGTTGCTTGAGTCTCAAACGTGAATAAAATTTTAAGGTTGATGGTTGATTGCGTTTTTTAATTTTTTTTCTATCATAAAGTCATTAATATCAACAATACTATTCTGCCGCTGCCGGCAAGTCTGTCCCATCTGCAAAAACAACGAACCGAGAAAAACGGCTTTAAAGATTTTTATAAACTTCGTGGATTTCTCGGTTGAAACTTTACCTTTTCTTCTTCTTTCTTCACAGATATTAAGATAATTGTTGTAGAATTTCGTCTAATGTGTTTTTGATTTGGAAGTTGATGATGCGGAGGAGAAAATAATGATGGGACAGCCTTGCGAGTATATTTCGCATGCGGATTAAATATACCCGCAAAGCTGTCCCATATTTGGCTTTTCTTTTGTCAGTTGATCATTTGATTCTCTCTATCTGCGCTGTATTATTCACTTTACTGCTTGTTTACTGATGAAAATAAGTTTGAAATGATGTTTATGACATGTTTAGATAGTCAAAGATAAAGAAAGTTTCTCGTAAGAATTGAGTGGGTCTTAAATAAAATTAATAACAACGTTCCATGAATAAAACAACCTGTACCATCACATTTTGGAAAGTTTTTCAGTCGGTTATCTTTTTAGAAAGACTAGAAATACCTTCAAATTAAATTAATGCTGAATAAGATACAGCAAAGTATCTTGGCTGCAAATATTTGATGAGAAAAATCAATTCAATATGACTTAAGCGTGTGGTACGCGTATTTTTGTTCATAGATTTTATGAAAGTCCAAGCAGCAAGTATCAGCATGACAAAAACCTAAAAAGTATGGCTTTGAAGCTGACTATTTTCCATGTTTTACAAAGAACAATTCAATAAGCTTTATGCGAAATTAAAAAAAAAACAGTTTGATGGAATTTACCCATTAGGCTAAACTTATCTTGTAAAAATTATGGAGATTTTTATTTTCAACTTTACTGTACTGTTTTATCTAGTCTAACTTTCGCAATTTCAATGAATGCTTATTTGTTCGCACACATTGTAGGAATATTTGTAAAATTAACGTTAATTAGAGGAGCAATTTTGAAGCATTCTGTATAAATAGACATATGGGACCCCGAATACGAAAATATTGTAACACAACAGTTCCTGTAGTAGTTATAAATGATTAGAGACAGTGTAAAAAAACGTTTAGAAAATGATATCTGAAACAATAAAAAACATTGCACTTATCTTGAATTCCAAAACGACGGTCTGTTGAATATGGCGTTAAGTTATGTTACTGTTTAAAACTATTAAAACCTCTATATGGAGACACTGTTCTAGAAACAGTTAGGGTATGGTTTTTAAAACGCTAATGAATAACGTTTTCAGCGAATTGAACTGTTTCTAGAATGAACATGTGTAGGCATATTTTAAACGCTTTATCAAACCGTTAATCGAACTGTTACGGAAATCGGTGTACGAACCGTTTGAACTAAAATAACTGTTTTTTTGATGGCCTCATATAACGTAAACATTGAAAAAATTATTAGAATATATCGTTAAACTGCTAATAGACGATAAACTCTAAGCTTTTTTAATGCTAAAGAATGATGTTCACCAATCATCAAACTATTTACAGTACGCGTACTAAAAGCGCACGCACACAAACGCAAAAATTACGTTCGATGCATATGGGAATTTTTCGGATAAGATTGACAAATCATTTTAATTTCATTATTTTATTGAATCTCATATAAAAACACGAAATAACTTGATCTAGATGAACATTATTATGCTGCCAGCTCTTGTTCATTTCGCTCAGCACGCCCTGTAACACTTTCTGGCCAAGCAATCCTTGCACGGAGTAAAACTGGGGGTTCCGGCAGCGTAACCTAAAACATAAGAAACGGGATCTTAATATTTCTTTTAAAGATGATTTTAGTTTCCACTTACCTGGTACAATGTCATTGGTTGTATTATTCCTAGAATTTCGGTCCCAGTGTGCTGATTGCATCTCCTCGAGCACAAAATTGATCGCGGCGAGTGAGGTGAAAATTTCCCGACGTAGCAAATCAAAACAAACGGATGAAGACTGTTTGCGACAGTGGTGCCAAGTTCAATGTTTTATCAATATTTGTACAGATATTGAGAAACGGAATATTGAATAAATAAATTTCAGATGCTTGGGGATGATTGTGTGTATATAGTAACTAATGAATGTTATAAAAATGAAAATATAGGTACTAATAACTCAATTTATTATTCATTAGATGTAACTAGAATATGATTTATGTTCTCCATCGTCATCTGTAAAAATATTAGGAAGTTTACCAGAAGATGACTAAAGCATTTGTCTTTTATTATAGCAATTATAGCAAGAAAATAAAACTTATATTTACAAGTTCATTTGAATTGGTTGATAACTAAAGCGATAGAAAATTAAGTCACCATGTATCATTTCTTTTCTAGAATGAAGATGTTCGGGTCGTTGCTGCAGAAATAAAAGTTGAAAGAATATATTCGGAAGGCAAACAAGAGCAAACAGTCCCACCGGCGCCTGTTGAAGTAGTTTCTGCTCAAGCATCTGATGATAACCAAAATGTATATTTTAATTCGTTGCTCCACACACGATCTACACAAACAGAAAACGAACCCTCAATTGGAAAAAAATGTTGAAAGTTTTGAATCGATAGTGTCATACTCAATTTATTAATCGTTTTAATTTAAAATTTAATTATTATTAATTATTTCAAAGTTAATTAATTCATAAAACCAGTTGTTAATAAAAAAAAATCTAACATTTTACTGCCGTCAACTACCTATAAGAGTTCTTGATATCGGATCAATGTATTTTTTTTTCTTTGTACAATGCATCTGCTTTTATCTTTCCGCGTATGAACAAATCAACAATTGATTCGAAAAATAAATTTATAGATGTTTTCATGAATCCGGGCTGAGTTTTCTTTTTTCAAACCATCTGGCATCTCTGACCCGCATTTCGGTCATTTTTGACGTGAGTTTGACACATGACATTACGCTAAACGTTATGGTTCGAGAACAGTTTAACGATTATTGATCAAATTGAAGTAAATCGTTAAACAATTCATTCACCTTTCCAGATATCATCACTATTCACATGAACTTTCGTTTTATATTCTTATCGTTGTCGAAGTAAAGTTTTAAATAATAGCTACGTTTACGGAGACAATAACGTTTTCTGGGAACGTGGAAGTATCGTATTGACTATTTGTAATATAGTTTTTTAGTATGCGGGACAGCTTTGCGGGTATATTTCATATGGGACAGACATGACTTGGTATTTTTTTCATATATGTTGAGCACAAAGTTATGAAAGTTTTTAGTCAAAATTGAAGAACTAACTGTATTTGAACGATCTTTGAGATAAACTGAAAAATGACGAAAATGCATATGGGACAGTCTTGCGAATAGCGGCAGTATTGATCATACGCAAAAACAGTGTTTAGATGATCGATAGAAAATTTATTCACCTTCAATATGCAAAAGAGGGATTTCAAATTACTGTTATGCCATCCGAGATATTTTCATCTAAGTACAAGAACTTTTTTTTATTTTTCCAAAATTTCATATTTGGAGCATAACTCAAAAACGGTTCTACTGAGATTTTTTTGAATTTCATTTTCGGATTCAGCGCCCGATTTTACATTAATAATGACCTTCAGTATACTTTGTTCAAAAATGCTGTAAACTAGTGTAATCATTAAAAGATGCATAGGGGAGAAGCATATACGAATGTTGAAATCCTTCAGGTAAATTCCAGAATATAACGACACCTCGGATTCCTCATACCGAAGGTATATAGCAATTCCATCGTCAAGTTCTATGGGACATTTATTGGACTTGTAGAGGCGTGCCCAAACGTATTCCCGCTTAACAAAATGAATGCTTGGAATGCTTGAAAGAATGCTTGGATTTCAAGCATTCTTCAAGCATTCCTCCCATTGAATTCAAGCATTAAATGGCCCAACCGATTCTACTTGAAATGGTTTTCCCGGTTCAGAGTGACAGCCCTCGTTGACATCTGTCATGGTTTGATAGTATTGGCAAAGATAGTAGATATAAAGATACCCAGCTCTTGGAATTTTTCATATAAATCCCAACAGACATTCTTTCTACAAACATCAGCACCACCTGCTGACGGAAAAGGTCAACATTTCTCACAAATTGTGTTTAAAGGTCCGAGCGTGCAGATCATGATGCACTCTGCACGCTAACTTTTGGCTACCCCTTAACGAATACTTTTGACCCGTTATTCAATAAGACTGGGAGAACTCCTTTTTAAGGATACAGTCGCTGTACCCCTTAAGGGGTACTCAGCTTCATAACGCTTGTAGCGGGTCAAAATTACCCCTTATTCCAAACGCTCATACCGGATGAAAATTACCCCTTATTTGAGACGCTTTCATATGGTGGAAATTTCAGGAGCTGCTTATGGGAAATATGTTTGCTGGGAAATTAACGACAACAAAATATCATTTTTGATTTGGTTTATTGAAATATGACAATAGCAAAATTTATCCACCATTTTTTTTTACCATTGTGTTAATCCACTGCGGTTCCGGTTTCGTCCATCGGCTTAAAATTTTTCACCGCCCTCATCCGGAACTGTGCAGTTCTGAAAAAATAACATGAATAATTAAAATCGAGCAAAAGGAACAAAATAAATACATCATAAAATACTTACAATCTTTCGCATCAATCACAATTCACCGAATAAATAATAACGCTTTCAATGTTACATCTAGAACTACCCCTTTGAAGCGGACTCGAGCTTTTCGAAATAAGGGGTAATATTGATCCGTTAAAATGACCCTTCATTTGACAGATAGTGGAGGTTCTCAATAACGGGTCAATTTTACGCCTTTAAGGGGTAGCCAAAAGTTAGCGTGTGATATGTTTTCAATCAATTTAAAATTATTCAAAATGCACTCTGAAGTAATTTGATTAAATTTTGCAGAAACAAATGCTACTGACTCAGTAAAATTGAGATAACCGCATTCAGATTCATCAATTGAATTGAAAAACTTAAACTTAAACAGTTAAAATAAGAATGAAAACATTAACGTTCACAATGTTTTTATTTTGATTATTTAAATCAACAATGAATAAAAAAGTGAATAAAGAAAATAATAATTGAGGAATATTTAACAATTTATAATTTAAGAACATAGTGAAATGTTGAATTTCAAGCCAGTCTCAGTTTTTAAAACTTCTTAAGATATTAATTTTTGATTTCCTCAATGTGAAAACATTCCTACGGTTAAATCAGAGGAATCGAAATTAAAACATCTTAGGAGGTTTTAAACTCTGAGACCAGTTCAAAATTCATCTTTCAACTATTTTTAGTTACTGGCTAGAGAAGATTTTTCATTTTCACCTGAGATGTACCGCTACCTTCATTTACTCTGTTAAATTTGTAGATAGAACTAAATTTAGCTAAATGGCCTGCAAGGAAATCCAATACTCAAAGTGCTGTATGATAGAAACAGCTGGATCAACTTATAAAACTGTGGATTTTTACTTTACCTGAAGTGTCGTGTTAAATTTTGAAGAATATTATTTTATTATTAGTTTTGCAAATTTTGAGTCTTCTTCAAAGTGAAACAATCAGGCTGATATATATATATTTTTTAATTTGGATATTGTGCAATCTTTTGCTGTCACAAAAAGCGGTTAGCGAGTAGAAAAATAAAGAAGACTGATTTAAATAGGTACTAATTTAAAATATGGCAGAAATGTCACAATCCACTGATCTAAAGTGTGCAGTCCCATTTTTTGCGCTGCGCATAAAACAATCCACACCCTCATTTCTGACACTAAAGATTTTTGAGAGCAAAAATTAGTTATTGTTAATGGGACTTTTGATTGCTGTGCTTTAAAACTCTCAATTGAGTGCATGTGTCCCACAGTGTGATAAAAAATGCTTTACATGAGTTTTTTCTGCTAACAGTGTTCACTTTGTTTTAGTTGCATTTCTGCCGTCATATTTGACGGTGGCGCTTATTTTTTTTTGTCTCCCGGTTTTCATAAGAGTTGGGAATCTTTATATAAACTATTTTTGGTATTGGTATGCTCGGTTCGTGCTTATGTATGAGTGCATTGAAAAAAATATTGCATATGTGTGGGTGGCATTTTTAGAATTTTAAAATCAAGGGAAGTTCTCAAAGTTTTAATGAAATGAGTTTACAATTTCCTGTTTCACTTAATCAACATGCTTACAGTTATATTTATTGATTCAAAAAAGCTCTTCTACAATTTTGCACATAATTTCAACACCTGTTCCGCCAGCGGATCATAATTTTTGTGAAGATAGATGTCACAGTATCTCGGAACCAGACGGCTGTCGGAACTAGCTATACGTATTCGGCAGCAGCTTGTCCATCTCCACAGCCGATAGTCTTGCTCTAGTAGAACCATTAGCCCGAAGGGAAAAGGGGGGGAGTACGACAATCACAAGAAATGCGGCCCCTTCCGGTGCGACGAATGTTAATGGTCAATCACTGCACCTGGATTCGTTGCCTTCTAAATTTTAACCCCGAAGCTTCCGTTTTCGCTGTCTGCTGAAAAGGAAAAAGTAAATATGACGATAAGCATTTAAAATCGACAATGATCCAAGAATACTTACTATTTTATTATCCGATGTTGCTGCAACAAAGAACGGAAACGAAATGGCCGAAGATAATTTTTATGTTATTTGGCCTGCTACAATCACTAACACATATACCGAAAAGTCGTTCAAATTGAAAATCATGGTTGAACATGAGGATGGTTGAAGTTGTGTTTATCTACACTCATGCTTGAATAGGTGTATATGTGCAATCGGTGCAATCAGCTGACTGGACTGATGCACGTTTAGAGTTAAAACCCCAATTTACGGCTTTGAACGCAACCCTACGCGCGAAATTGCTCGCTCAAGGGTTTAAAAAGGCCTGCGGGTTGTTACTCGCTATTAGAAAATGAGCCCATGCGACATGTTACATGAGACTAAGGAACGGGTAGTTATGACCGAGCGTGTGCACGGGAAGGTTTGTTGACACCGGCGCGAAAGGGGCCGTTCACTAATTACGTAAACACGATTTTGGAAATTTTCAACCCTCCCTCCCCCCCTCGTGAGACATAGTAAGATTTTTCAAAACCCCCCCTCCCCCCCCTAGTAAGATCTTACGTTTTTTTTATTCTTTGAGAAATTGACACGTTTTTTTTCAAAAATAGCTTGAAAATATTAAAAATCTGACATACATGCTTCAAAGCAAAGCCCTTTTTAAGTAAAATTAAAAAAACTGTTTTTAAAAAGCACAATTTATACAGAACAACAGATGAAATGTTATAAACGATAGAATTGTAGATACCACCACACAATGTATCAACCACTGCAAGGTAGAAGGCCCGTGAGGAACAAAACGATGAAATGTGATGAAAAGTTTTTCAAATTAAATTTACCCTTCCGCTCATTTTCAACATCTTTTACCTTATTCTAATCTTCTATCCTTCTATCCTTCTATAAACTTTCAATTCTTAAAATATTCTTTCTCAAAGAATATAAATATATAGCCGATAAAATAATTTCAGAAAATAAATTTACGGTGATCAACTCTTAATTTCAAAAATCATAAAAATCTTCAAAAAAATATCATTCTATACTACTACAACTGGGGCAAAAATGTTTAACGACAATCACGTTGTCAACTAACCTAAAAGCTCAGACTCATTCAGCGGTAAGCGATAAAGTTTTAGGATTTTTTTTTTGTAAATCGTTTGTTTAATTTAGAGTATCTATCACAGAAAAAGCTGTCTAGAAATTTATTATTTGAAGCGCCTTATATTGATTTTTGACGATTTTTTCTGGTTGAAGTCATTTCCGAAACATGATGGATTCAAATCGTGGTGTAACAACGAGCCATTTTCCTTTTTGTTTCGAAAAGCGACGATCTTTTTTATTGATGTGATTTAGTGTTTTTGATTGCATGTTGGTTTGAATTGGTTCTCTATAAGGTTATAGAACCTGCGATTTTTTTTTAATAATTCAAAGACATTGAAAGATAAATAACATTGCATAAAAAATAACCAACAAATAGGTAGAGAGTAAAAAAACCTGAGTAATATGGTTTCGTATGGCTGTGGCTGTGATTAAATTTTAATGTAACATTTCTTACGTAAGATTTTTGGAAACCCCCCCTACCCCCCTAGTAAGAGATCGTAAGCAAATGTGAAAACCCCCCTCCCCCCCTATGTGCTTACGTAATTAGTGAACAGCCCCAAAGATGAGAGTGGAAAATGTTACGGGAATTCAGAGATGAGGTAAACTTGATTTCGATCCGATAAACCAGGTCTCTACATCTGGCGACGAGGAAAAAAGATCCATCCGAGCCATTTTCCTTTTTGTTTCGAAAAGCGACGATCTTTTTTATTGATGTGATTTAGTGTTTTTGATTGCATGTTGGTTTGAATTGGTTCTCTATAAGGTTATAGAACCTGCGATTTTTTTTTAATAATTCAAAGACATTGAAAGATAAATAACATTGCATAAAAAATAACCAACAAATAGGTAGAGAGTAAAAAAACCTGAGTAATATGGTTTCGTATGGCTGTGGCTGTGATTAAATTTTAATGTAACATTTCTTACGTAAGATTTTTGGAAACCCCCCCCTACCCCCCTAGTAAGAGATCGTAAGCAAATGTGAAAACCCCCCTCCCCCCCTATGTGCTTACGTAATTAGTGAACAGCCCCAAAGATGAGAGTGGAAAATGTTACGGGAATTCAGAGATGAGGTAAACTTGATTTCGATCCGATAAACCAGGTCTCTACATCTGGCAACGAGGAAAAAAGATCATTGGGTAAGTTGAGCTATTTTTTACAGCTTGGAATGGAAAGAAATTGTTGGGAAAAATTTGCAATCAAATTGTCGGGGCGTAGCACCCAAATGTTTCGAACGCGTTTTTCCTGCATAGGGAATGATGTGAATGCGTCTTGCTGGAGAGTGGGTTGTGTAAGGAGAACTGAAGGATCTGTTGCAAAATTCTGTTTGCTGTTGAGAGAGGGAGATATGCTTTTTGTGATTTAAGTTTCGGGAGAATAGTTTGTTATCCGTTCGAAAGCACGATTTATGATTTGTTCCAGAAAACAGGTAGCGATGTGGTTTGAGAAACAAATCGGATGTGGTCGATGGAGGAATTATCAGTGATTTGTTCTGCGGAGCAATACGTGAATATTTCTCAGGAATGGTTTGGATTGTGATTGTTCCGAGGAACACACCATAATTGATCTGTTCTGAGGAGCATTAAGAAACTTGTTCTGAGGAACAATGCGCTAATTGTTCTGAGGAACAATAAGAGATTTGTTCTGAGGAACAATAAGGGATTTGTTCTGAGGAACAATAAAGATTTGTTCTGAGGAACAATAAGAAATTTGTTCTGAGGAACAATAAGAGATTTGTTCTGAGGAACAATAAGGGATTTGTTCTGAGGAACAATAAAGATTTGTTCTGAGGAACAATAAGAAAATTGTTCTGAGGAACATAAAGAGAATTGTTCTGAGGAACAGTAAGAAAGTTGTTCTGTGGAACATTGAGAATTTTGTTCTGAGGAACAATTTGTGATTTGATCGGGATGTAATGATTATCAGATGATGTTTATACTGCATTGATGCAGATGGTTCTGAGGAACACGTATCGATTCCCGTAGGAGTCGAGCGCTTACCAAGTGTTGATAGTTTTGAGGAACTCGATTGGACTGGTACAATCATAATGGAACGGTGATAACACTTTGGAGAAATTGAAGTGTATCAGATCAGAAAAGACTTTGAGAAGTCGAATACGGTTCCTTCTGTTTAAAATGATGGGACTCTTAGTAGTTCGGATAGTTCTGAGGAACTGAGACGGCTTTTTACGAGAGGAAAAAATCTTTAACTCTGAGAAGAAAAGAATTAGCACATCTTTAAGAAGATGGTTGGGGTTTCACAGAAGAGGTTTAAATAGGAATTCTCTGAGGAGAATACGAAAGGAATAAACAGATCTCTCTGAGGATGGCGAAGTGGGTATACGTGTTCAACGTGAACTGTGTTCTACCGAAGTATACTTTTCAATTGGATTCTTTCTCTAACGAGATTTATTGGTGTTGCATTTAAAAGGTTGTTTGATGTTAATGATTACTAAAGATAAAAGTTTATCCGATAGATATTACCGACGGAAGAGTTTAAATTCTTAAAAAAAAGAAAGAAAAAAAGAAAGATACTGGTCACGTTCTTCGTATCGAGAAAAGATAATAAATTTTAAGATCCATTATAATATGTTCTAAATAAAAACATATAAGTGACTGATTTGAAGTTATTTGAAGCATGGCCTCGGGATTCAGATTTAGAGAGATCTGATTAGGAACGGAATAAAATACATTGCAATGCAATTGTGACCTTGTAAAGTAAACGTGAGTCGAATAGAAAGTATGAAAAGGGTCTATAATCTCAGGAGGTTTCTATTGACAATGGAGTGTCATATGAACATATAAATTTGCTGGAAATCATGTTGTTCAAGGGATATAGGGAAGAAAGCTTACATATTGTGCAAGCTGGTTATCCAATAGAGATCACCCAACAAGATATTCTAGGCCAGTGGATGACGGTGCGCCTCACTCAGCTGACGGTTGCGTCTTTACTGAGGCAGATTCTCAAGCCATCTCAGAGATAATGTATGATATACCCATACATCCATTCGTGCGCCACACATCTCCCTTTCTCTCAGAAGAAAAACATTTTTACAACAAGTTTGAAAGAAAAAAAAAACTATTGTAGGGGGCCATATAAACACGTTTTAATTTTCATGCTCTGACTAGGACGTTTGAAATTATGATTGATTCTATCTTAAACAACCAGGTGGGTCCGCATGTCAAGCAGTTTGATTTAGAATCGCCAATGCTCTTCCCATTCACAACAGAACAGATCGTAATGAGGACTTCAACGGATGGTTCTCTAAATCTTCAGTTAATACATACAAAAAGTGCATATGTGTGAAGTGAACCGCAGTGTAAAGCGTTGGATACTTGTCACTCTGTATTTATACGTTGGTCGGTCTTGAGTACACACGAGAGGATCTAGTGCTCGAACTAGAACGCACTGATGAGCAGCGCACAACTGGAGAGGTGGAGAATTCAAGATAATTCGAAAGAGCATCTATTTTGCATCACCGCCAACTACCGAATTCAAGCTGGACCATCAATTCCAGGGAGGGAAGGCGAGAAAGGAAACCTTTTCTTTTTTCTTAAGATTTCCTTTATTCTCTCTGAATTACTTGCACTTGTGCACTATCCAAACTTGTGGACATAACACGTGGGTTTACACTAATTCATTCCCTTCATTTGATTTTTCATGGCACGCGATTAAATACGCCCGCATATATGCACCTTTTCTTAAACGCCTGGATGTATCCATCGACCACGTGGCTCCGTGGCTTTTGCGCGTCCCCTCGCTTTCTCTCACGCACGGTTGAGAACTCTCCAAGTATGTTCTCTAGGAGCATGAGGTACTCTCACGACGCTGGTTCCGTTTGCCGCCGGGTGGGAATCAGCGTTAGCACATAAACAGATTTTTTTGCAACTCCAAATTTTCCTAAGATATTTTAGTTATTCTTCGAGTTCGTCGATTAAACTTCGATGATCCAACGTTCAAGCCATCTTCGACTTTCACACTCCCAAATTTAAAAAAAAGTATAGATCAGTGATCTGGACCATAACAACACATCGCTTGTAACAAAATGCAAAGGTTTGAAAACAGTTTCGATTCTCAAATCGCAGTTTTTCGTAAAAAATGATTTGCGTGTACCATGATTACAGGATTAGTCCACAGTTCGCAGAAATCAGGTGCATGAGACCAACGAATCGTAGGTTCAAAGTTTGAGACATTAAATGAAGGCAAAAATAACACGAGAGGGGGAAATTAGCTGGCATACATCGGACATACATCGGTCATCATTATTTTTTTTTTTTGTTGATCCGTCAATTGACGTTTCATCTTCGCTGATAAATTTCTCCAAATCTCGATGTTTAACAGCTGAATTTTGGTTGTCTTCTTTCAAAAAGATAGTTGATTTAAAATTAAAACTAAATAATCTTTCAGTGTTTGTTCAGCAAAAAATGTTTGTTGGGAACTTAATATGCTACGCAATATAAAAAGGCCACCGTAGTGCAGAGTTAGTATTTTATACAAATTAAAAAGATGTTTCCCCGAAGATATAGATATTATTGTGGCAACCATGATAGCAACACGAGTTTTGCCTCGCCGGCTCTCTCTCTCTCTCACCCATTTCTAGAGGAGGAAATCTCACACACACCACCAGCGGTAGAACCGCAGGAACCGCATGGCTCTTTCGATATTTTCAAGAGATGATTGCACCAGGCATGCCAGACAAATGTTTTTCGCGTGTTATGAATAATCATACATGTCTTCAACAAAAACTTACATTTTTTATGCCTACTTTTAACCGTTTAAATTTGTATTCTCTAATTTGAGACCTGTGGTACAATTCAAGTTGAGCTCTTTTCAGTTTAAATTTTCTTTTTCTTAACGGTCAATAATTCTTTTCATGATGATTTCATCCAATCGTATCACAGTTCGTGACTCTCACGTGTGTGTTTTGAAAGTTCTGCTTCAAATTTGACTCTACGCAAATTTGTCTTTTGTGCATCATCCAATTATTATTTTATTGCCTTACTTTGAGCTTGACTCTTCGCAAATATTCTTTTAATTCATTATTCATTTTCCCTTTTTTTGTTTTCATCTCACTTCTCAACCAAAACTCGAAACAAGTTTAAATTGATTATCTTTGGTGTAAGCTCATTCAGTTTGTTCGTCATTTCAACCAATATTCATCTTCTCAGCTTCTTCACGTCCTTGTTAAATTATTATCTTTATTACTTCTCATCCGCTAATCTTCTTTTCTTATCTCGTTAGCTTCTCATTTTATCATCTTCTCCTCGTCAAACATTTTATTTTGTTCCTCAACTATCATCTTCTAACCATTTAATTATTATATTTGCAGCTTGTTTTGTCTGCCATTCATCGCATATTTTTCTTTTTTCATCTTTCCTCTTCATAATGATAAAATATTGTGTTCTCATGTATACCACGTATTTTCTAGATCTTATCTTTCAACCAACTAATATTCTCATCATATCATCTTCTCATCTTGTAATCATCTCAATTTCTCAAATCTTCCAAACAATTTCTTTCAAACGGATAATTTTTTTTTTAAATCATCATTTTTATCTTGCCTTTCCTACTTTTTTCATCTTTTTAGTTTTTAATTTTCAAACCAATTCACAAATCCATCATTTGCTGTGCTGTCCTTCTTCTAGTTATCACATCTTCTCATCGTTCCATCCTCAAGATTTACGGAAACATTCGAAATCACAACGATTTAAAAAATGTAATTTAATTCGCTGAATATTCTAACCCGCAATACATAGGCAGTTCTTTCATTTCGCTTTTTTCAATTCAGCTGTTTTTATTTTTTTTATTATTATTTTTGCGGTCCTCCCAACTCGCAATATTCAGACAGACCTTTCAACTCGCCTTTTTCCATACCTCTCCTCTCAACACGCTGCTTTTCTTTGCGGTCCTCCCAACTCGCAATTTTAGGCTGTCCTCTCAACTCGCCTTTTTTCAATACAGCTAACCTCTCAACACGCTGCTTTTCTTTGCGGTCCTCCCAACTCGCAATTTTAGGCTGTCCTCTCAACTCGCCTTTTTTCCATACAGCTGTCCTCTCAAAACGCTGTTTTCTTTGCGGTCCTCCCAACTCGCAATCATAGGCTGTCCTCTCAACTCGCCTTTTTTCACAGCTGTCCTCTCAACACGCTGTTTCTTTGCGGTCCTCTCAACTCGCAAGCTTAGGCTGTCCTCTCAACTCGCCTTTTCACTCTAAGTCATAACCACTTTCTTTGTTTTGAATTATGAAATACTTACATGCTCATCTAGCAACACTGGTCTGTTATACTCCTCTCTCAAATTCCACGTGTTTTTTGTCTGGTGGGTGGTCTCTTCTACGGGTTCGTTTGTTGCTTATAAAAAAACAGCCCTTTCACACAGCACAATATTCTTCATATTATTTTCCTCTTTATAAAATATCACTTGAGGAAAATAACGTCCTGTCACGGTCGCCAAATGTGCAAGCTGGTTATCCAATAGAGATCACCCAACAAGATATTCTAGGCCACTGGATGACGGTGCGCCTCACTAAGCTGACGGTTGCGTCTTTACTGAGGCAGATTCTCAAGCCATCTCAGAGATAATGTATGATATACCCATACATCCATTCGTGCGCCACACACATATGACAAGCAGCGCTTAGTAGGAGTGTGTACATGGCTCTGAGAAGTACTACTAGATTGAACGATTTGTAAGGAATAAATGATAAAACGTATGTACATTTATCATGAAACAATTAGTGACACTGGGCAAATGTGGATTAAATATGACTCTGATATTAGTCATCACCGCCTAGAAATATAGGCCGAATACATCTATAGATATGAAGATTAAAGGGGCTGTGTGTTCATAGACATGCAGGAGCCCCAAAAGGGGGTCCTAATCATCTCATAAGTATGCTTTGATCAATGAGTCATATTGAGTCGTTGTTAAGTACAGAAGAATCACTATTCACCTTAAGAAGGGTAACTAATAACGAAAGGTTGTCTGGAAGAATTCTAAAGATAACTATTGAGAAAACTGTAGCTTGAGAGTAGCTGGTCTAGTCAATAGACTAAAGTGGAATCTGAAATAATGCAGATGCGTAAATAACCTGCATGGTTCTAAACCTACGGGTCACATTAGATCAAGATGTGTTAGGGGGGATGTAGAGGCGTGCCCAAACGTATTGTTACTCGCTATTAGAAAATGAGCCCATGCGACATGTTACATGAGACTAAGGAACGGGTAGTTATGACCGAGCGTGTGCACGGGAAGGTTTGTTGACACCGGCGCGAAAGATGAGAGTGGAAAATGTTACGGGAATTCAGAGACGAGGTAAACTTGATTTCGATCCGATAAACCAGGTCTCTACAGGACTTACTAAAATAGTTTTGTACTACAAAACATCAAGTATTCTTTAGAAAGGCAGTGTCCATTTAATTCCGATAGTAACTTTAAGCTGAAAAGCAAATGCAACAGACAGTTGATACAAACCTATATTTCTAAGAGGCTCTCCACCAATCTCTTCACTCTAAGACGGCCATCGAACACTATCGAGCGTGTCGTCTGGTTGGTCTGAAATCGGAATACAGCCGTAAAACGGAGGATAACAGGCAGAAGTCACCGAGCATACCAACATTCCAAATCAATAGTTTATAGCATTGGAATCGCTTATTCATGCAGAATCCGTTCGATTTTTATACGTGATGTAAATTGCAAAACAGCATTGATAATCTCACCCAATGTCCCGTGGATGGGGGTGGAAAGCTGAGGGAGGTGGAGGGGTCGGTCGATAAAAGGTGCCCTGGAATGAACAGCTCATGCATGGATGAGATGGTTTTTGAGGATTGCATTCCTACAGCTCTTTCGCATAACCAATCATCATCATCATCATCATCGGCGTCCCCTCGATTGACGTTTATACAGAAATCAAACGGTGACATGGAAAATGTTCGGATCTTAGGAAAGCGCTTGCAAAGGTTTTGAAAAGAGGAAAAGGCCAAAGGACATGTTTTACAGATCAGAAAAGAATATCGGTTCGCAAAAGCTTTGATGTTATTTGGTGCAAAATTTAATTCAATATATTTTTCTAGTTAACGGTTGAAAAGATTTTATTTCATTCATAAATATCTGGACAGACACTGTTAAAAAAGCACGTGAAACGCAAAAATGTTTACGCATGTTTGGAACTTTGAAAGCTCGTATGGAGCTCGAAACAAGGACCAATGGGAGTTATAACTTGCTTAATATATTAAGCAAACACTAGCGACACCAATGTCTTTCATAGAAAAGTTTATGTTTAATTAGGGAGCTTTTGGAAAGCTTTTGAAAACGGCCACACATTTGTCCTAACTTCAAAACGTCAAACATTTTCCTGGCATCGCGGATAAGAACAATATTTTCGATTCTCTCGGGTACCTTTTGTTCAGTCTAACGTGAACTGTAACTTCTGTTTCTGGCGGCAATTTCATATAGTTCTAATATTTTCGTTGTAGCTGACCGACATGTTTGGGGCTAAGTCCCTTGAACAATATAAATCACGGTTTTTCAGGAATCACTACCAGACAATAAGCAAACATTAACGAATATTCACAACTTGTTCGGTAAAACAACTGGTTGTTCAGTAAAAACCACCGAGTGATCGGTAAAAAAGCTGTCTACGTTCATAATAAAAAATTAGGGGAGATGGGGGCATAATGGCCACCTTAAGGAAAACGCTTATTTAACCATACACCCAAAATTCAGCCTCTGTGCCAATGGCGTGTAGTCAATTACATAGCATCATTGGTACAGGAAGATAACGCGACCGGTGCTGATTCGATTTGCTCCCACCGGCATTAATCTCCCAAGTTAACCGAATTGCGTATGTCTGAAAGAAACAAAATAAAAACGCTTTCGCGTCCCTCCCTATCGCATCACAAGACGAAGAAGGATGGAAATAAATATCGGCAAACACCAGGCAGCCGGCGAACCGAGCACTGAGCGTGTGAATGTAGCAAAAGCAACAACAAAAACATCCTTCTAATTCAATCCCTTCAATCCGCCGGCAAACAACCACGGCCAAGCTGTGCGTGTGTATGCAGTAAAAGCAACAAAAAAAACATTGCTTCAATTCAATCCATGGGCAAACAACCACGGCAAAGCTGTGCTTGTGTATGTAGCAAAAGCAACAACAAAAACATTGCTTCAATTTACCGGCAAACAACTACCGGCCAAGCTGCCCGGCTTTAGCAGCTGTGTATATGTAGCGTGTGTATGTAATAGCAGGCAGTAAGCAAAGCACAGTTCTCATTCAATGTGTTTCCCGTTCCTTCACTCCCGTTCCCTTTCCCGTTACCATCGCAAGACAAAGGACTACCTTGAAAGGCGGCCAAACGCCGGGAAGCCACTGTCGTGCGTTTCTTTTGTGATTGATCGGTGGCAGAATACCTATGACAAATATCCCTCTTCCTGCATGAAGGTCAAATAGTACACTGGTTAAGATGTCGGTCTGGCAAGACGATATGGTTAGTGATTAGAGTTCGATTCTTCCTACGGGCGCTGTGGTTTATAGTTTTATTTTCTTGTTTCTGGGATGAATTATCCAATAGGAACGAAATCCCATAAAATGTTTTTCTTGTTTCGCTTGAATGTAGTGGTCATGCATCATTTTAGTTGGGAGCCGAGTCCTTATGCCAGTTACGGTTTTTCAAACATACCGTCTTCGGCACAGTGCACATTTCAGGGCATTATCGGCACAGAGATTTGCTAAATAGGCATTGGATTTTTGCAACCTCTTCTATGGGTGTAGAGAACAGCTGTAATATGTGAATTACATCATTGTTTCGTGTTCAGACACTCAAATAGTATACTGCCTAATTGGATGAAACTTGAAAAAGTAGATAAAAACGTTTAAAAATGCATTTTAAAAATTTTTGCCGAAAGCTGAAAGCCAGTCACTGTAGAGGCATAATGAGAAACTCCCCGAGGCAGTATGAGCACCATTAATGAAGGCATAATGAGCGTTTTCTGCCGGGGATTCTAGCAGCGAATTCGACTCGATGAAGTCAACTTTGTAATAGAGCTACAGCTTGACTTGTATCGTCTGACGATTTGGCCTATTGGTAAGATGTCGGAGAGGTAATCAGTACGCTCGAGTTCGATTCCTGGTCGAGGTGATTTTTTTTCCATTTATCATTCATGATCATGATTGCACTAAACGGTGAGGCGTAGATTCATCAAACAAAGCAATAACAAAATAATCTAGGTCTGTTTGTAGAATTCAAAGCATTAACACATGCTCATACATTATGGTTCTTTAGTTTTGTTTGACGGATGATGCTATTAGCCGTATAATGTAACAATAAAAAAAATCAATCATGAATGGTATGTGCAAAAAAAATCTCCTCGAACAGGAAACGAACTCGAGTCTACTGATTACCTCTCCGACACCTTACCAATAAGCCAAATCGACAGACGAAACTAGCCAAGCTGTAGCTCTATTATTCAGTTGACTTCATCGAGTTGAATTCGCTGCTAGATTCCCCGGCAGAAAATGTTCATTATGCCTTCATTGATAGTGCTCTGTTCGCCTCTAGTGAACAAATTAAAGTAAAAAAGCGTTTTAAAATTGATTAAAGTGAAAAATCGAAAATTTTATGATGTTGAAAATTGAGAAACAATGTGTAGATCATGTTGCAGTGTGTACATTTCAGATCAAGATGATTTAAAGGTCATCAAAGCTTATTTGGTGGTGCTCAAAAATTATAATTTTTTCGTCACTTGAGAACCTAGCTGGTTATTATTTAATATTTTTGTAAAGATGAAAAAGATATTTCTTTTTTGGTGAAAAATTAATACTATGGGTAGTACGAAACAAGTCCTTATGAAAATTTGTTTAAGAAAATACGTACTTATGTAGAAAAAAGGAGTGCTCATTATGCCGTGGGTGCTCGTTATGCCCTCATCTCCCCTACCAAGCATTCGGTAAAATTTTACAATATTTCGGTGAAAAAAACGCCTAAAGAATTGAACCGCTGCTCTCTAGGTTGCAATGAAATTCACCAGCCTTTCGACCAATCAAACAATAGTTCATTGCCACTGTAATAATTAGTATTTAAACTTAATGTCATTTGAGATGATTGAATGGGATGGTCAATAGATTATACCTTCTTTCGTTTGAAGGACTTTCAGTACATTTAGTAAATAAAAACAAAAATTCGCACCATCAAAAATTTGTTCGAATATCTTAACATTGATAAGAAAAAATCGAAAAATTCTTGAATTCCAATTGTAAATATCAGTGCTGATATAATCAAAACAAATACCATGACAAGATATTGACAGATATTTTTGACATGTCGCTTAGAATTTCCATATACAGTGTATCAAAAAATTGTCCGTACAGCACGTTCCTTGAAGTCCAAACAATCAAAAAGTGCACTTTTTTAGTCAATAAAAATACTACAAAAACATCATTCGCTGCAGAAATTAGTCCTTTTTGTAGATCAGTATTAAAAACGTTTATAAATTAAACCTTAAAAATAATCTAATTCATTTTGTATAGAAAGTCCCAAAAACGACGTCAAAAAATTGTCCGTACACTGAGGCCTTTGTCAAATATTAGTCAAGTAAACAGTTTTGTGTCAGTCTGTCAAACGAAGAAACGTGAATTGAATCTCAGCAAAGACAATTTCCAGTGGTCTGAGTGATAAATACGGTAATATGAACTTTATCTAGCATAAATCAGTAGATTTTCGTGTATCCGGATGTCAACCGGTATTTTTTTGTGAAAAGCAGACATTTTCCTGTTAATTAAATCCACAAAAATTAACATGAAAATGTCTGCTCCTCACAAAAAAATACTCGTTGACATCCGGAAACTGATTGCTGACCTTAAGGATGACGGTAAAAGCTTGTCCGAAATTGCAGGTATAGTAAAACGGCCACGATCGTCGATTCAGTATGTCCTTCAGAACTTTAAAAAGACTAACTCCCTGGAGACCACTCCAGGAAGAGGCCGCAAACTGAAGCTTACGGATCGTCACCATCGCATCATTAGCAGGGAAATCAGTCAGATTCCTAAAATCAGAGCCCTGAAACTAGCAGACAGCCTGAAGAATTTTGAAAATATACAGGTTAATCCTCAAACGGTACGGAACATACTTCATGTGAAAAAAAAACCAAGGTCGTGTTGCTCTGAAGAAGCCGTTTATATCTGCTAAAAAAAAGAAAAGGCGGCTGGAATACGCTCGAAAGTATGTCCTGGAACCGGAAGAGTTCTGGCAGAACGTCATATTCACGGACGAAAGCTAATTTAAAATTTTTGGGTCTGACGGACATGTAAGAGTATGGCGTAATCCAAATACTGAATTGGATCCGAAAAATTTGTGACCGACAGTTAAGCACGGTGGTGGCCATGTAATGGTGTGGTATGCTTTCAGCGCAAATTGCACCGGAAACTTGACATTCATTTACGGAGAAAAATAAAAAGATTTATCAGTCATATTACGCGTCTACAGGAATATAAATATGATTGTTTGGTTCTGACCCGAAAATACGATCAAACCAACCATCAGCTTATACGATTAGTCCCCAGTGAGTTAGTCTTCTTAAAATTCTGAAGGACATACTGAACCGACGATCATGGCCGTTTTACTATTTTATGCGTAATTCGAAGACAAGTAAATAAATGAATTTCGGACAAGCTTTCACCGTCATTCTTCAGGTCAACAATCAGTTTCCGGATGTCAACGGGTTTTTTTTTGTGAAGAGCAGACATTTTCCTGTTAATTTAATCCACAAATTGTTTAAATCTACTGATTTATGCTAAATAAAGTTCATTTTACCGTATTTATCGCTCAGACCACTGGAAAATGTCTTTGCTGAGATTCAATTCACGTTTCTTCGTTTGACAGACTGACACAAAACTGTTTACTTGACTAATATTTGACAAAGGCCTCAGTGTACGGACAATTTTTTGACGTCGTTTTTGGGACCTTCTATACAAAATGAATAAGATTATTTTTAAGGTTTAATTTATAAACATTTTTAATACTGATCTACAAAAAGGACTAATTTCTGCAGCAAATGATGTTATTGTAGTATTTTTATTGACTGAAAAAGTGCACTTTTTGATTGTTTGGACTTCAAGGTACGTGCTGTACGGACAATTTTTTGATACAGTGTAGGTTCTTTAAAACACCTAGAAGTATCTTAACGGTGAGTGTTAAGCAAATGTTATCGACCTTCTTGAAAGAAGTTACATTAAAAGCGCTTAGAAGTTCCGTTAACGATAATTTAACTTTTCAAAAGGCGATGGAAGTTTCTGGGTAACTTTTACGTGACAAGAGTCCCCTGAAGCTCCCGTAAAACATTTGTTCAGCCAAATGTGAACTTCGGAGTTCCATCTTTAATTAAAAACGCGACTTTTGGTTGCTTGGGCTAGCTAGGGTCGACAAATTTAAGAAATAATTCCTAAAAGGACTTATTTACATAGTCATGACGAATAAGTAACAATAGATGTGGTACCCTCCTTTCAGTCCACTCGTAACACCTTGTACACTACAGGACCACTCAACATAGTATATTTACTAGTTCCTGGCTGCTACCCTATTCTGCGTGCCACTCACACAATGCACTCCACTTTCGACCATGTTGAACCATTGCTCTCTATGCCTGGAGTGTCGTCATATAAAAGTTGTTCGTATGCCTAATAGTTTTCCATAGCTTGTATTCACATATCACCACATCTCCCTTTTTATAAAGATTGAAATGTGAATATCCTCCGATGTAGTACAAAACTCCAACATCACCATCGTTAAGTAAAACAAGATGTTTGAAATAACTGTGTCCCGAAACTGAGGAATTACCCAACACGTTTATGCGTGTTGGACACTCAGTGTCATACTCGAGGAGAACGTTCCAACTGCCAATGTTCGTGGCTGCCCAATCACTCAAATATCTCACGAGATCCTCGTGCTATTCCCCATTGGCAAGGTACCTACATGTGCAGAAAAAGGAACAACGAATTTCAATATCTGAAACAACACTCAACGCATTTATCTTCTTTCGATTTTTTCAACAATCCTGAAGATGGCCTCATTTCCTTCCAGAGTCCTCTCGCCAGTGATTGCCACTTCGAAATCGGCTTGACAAAAGGATTTTTATTACATCCCAGCATAATCAAATCTTAACTCGAAAACGCCGCTTCTATACTCTCTGATATTATGACTGTTAAGCTAACAGTTGAATAGTTGGTTTTAACCCTTTTTTTTACGCCTAAGAGAGTAACGAAGTTGGACTAACCTCCAGATCCTGAGCGCGTAACCAACAGATACCGTAAGGCAAACAAGTAGAAAACAGAAAAGAAGGCAAGGCATCCATAACCAGCTTCGCAAAACCTCATGAATGAAAACTAAGGATGGACTTCGATGTCTTCGACCTGTCTACAAGGTCAGCATTCTAATTTTGCTATCCACCTCAACGGGTTTTAGAAAAAAACAATAGTTTTAAAATGATCCGACATCCAGGCCTATTTACTTGCGTCTAACGATCAACCCATTGAATAAGCGGGATCGCTTATCATCTTATATGTTAAATCTGTGTATGTGTGTATGTCGAATTTGTGGGCTAAGGTCGTAATGCATTTCCCCGTTCTAGTGGTCGAATCTTGACCCTTACACATGGAACGACCGACACCATGAAGATAATTCGAACAGAAAGTATACTCAGGAATAGCTTTCTTATTACCTGCTGACTCACCAAAAGACAATTCCTGCTTTCCCTCGCCGCTTCTCTCAACAACCATCTATCCAATCAAAACACATTAAACAAAAGGACTCCGTCACTTTGTTAAAAGTTGAAAAACTTGCTACACGCAACGTCGTGTTGTTCTTCAGCCACAATTTCCTTCTTTGTGCTTTCTAATCATAGAGAAGTCTGAGCGAGTCAATAAGTCTTTTCTTGCTTGCGAAAATATTCACTGTATCGGCAACTCTCAAATGGAAACCAATACTAAGTACGGAGCAACAGTTCCATGGAGTTCAACGCAACACTAGTGCGGAGCTTGTTAGTTAAAGAGACTACATACATGTTTACATACTCGTCCTAAGAACAACTTATCAATATACAATCCTCATACAAGGACATGCGTCCCCGACCTCCCGGGTAAACAAACACGATCACACATTCCTCGCTCTCTCAGAAAGTTTTGTATCTTATACATTTGTTTTCTCCCCTCGTTCAGTGTTGCACTTAACTTGATAAAAACAAATACAAATCGAGCCTAGTGTATTGCTACCTCACTCATTCATACGCTCTCTAGCAACATTGACAAAATTTCCAGAGCACTACCGCCCGATAGCAGTGCGACACCAGTGCAACACTGCCCGAATAAACAAACAAGATGGCAGCACTTAGTGGTGCACCAGTGCAACACTCGGAATTAACCAATACGGTATAAGCATCTTCCAAAATCTAGTAACTTGTTGATCATTTCGTGGCGCTTCATCACTTCTGGTGATATTCATAATATCAAGTCACGTTCCAGAAAATAAGCTTACAAACACCGAGAAACATTTCGATCCGAGGACTAAACACCGCTTATGCATATAATTAGTCTTCGCTGGTCGCTCACAAAACATTTTTCGTCATCCAAACAACAACAAACAAGCTTCTCAACCGTGTTCGAAATCATGAAACTTTGAGATTGGCTATTTACCTACAGAGTAAATCAGTATCTGCACCATTTCTTCACTCCAGAACCGATAGTGGATGATAGTTTAGAAAATATAACTGATATCCTCAAATATATTTGGTTCCACAGAGTCATTAGTTGACTGCGTAAATATTTTTCCAAGTGTTTCTGCCCTTACCTTTATTCAGACTGATATCTTTACAATGTCTCCTCCACATCTGAAACCACTCTCACTGTATAAAACTCTGACCTCTGAACGTCCACGCCCGCCATGAATGGTCCCGAGCTCACCATGGTAAATGCTTACGACCAGAAACACTCCGACTTGTTCTGTGTTGACCGTTGTATTTTAAAAACAACGATTAAATCATCGAGTCTATTTTAAAAATCTCCTGAAAACCGACCCCAAAACTGCCAATACAATTGGCTACTCTCCTTTTCTTCTTTATCAGACGCTTTTCGATTTGAGAATCCTACAACCCTCAAAGAAGAAACGAATCTAGACTAATTCTCTAAAATAACTTCTGCAATTATTTTTTTTTTATATATATATATTTTCTGAAAACTGGAAGCGAAAAAAAAACTATACTTTAATTTTATATGTTTACCAATATCATCACCCCCTAAAGAAACTGACGTGCTCAAAATAATGAATTCTAAAATATTCAGATATGCATGAACTTTATAGTTTTAAGTATCTCTATAACCAAACAATCAATCAATCATAAAGAAAATTTTAAAATCTCTTACGCGATTCAAGTTTTAGTGAATCAAAAACACCAAATTTGTTGAATTTAATCTATTTTATTAATCGTCTTCCGTGGTCCACCAAACTAATTTTGTTTTCTGGAATTTCGTTTAGAACTTGAGACATACAATCCTCAAAAAAGGTACTATTATTCAATTACAATTATTTTCCTGTTAATGAATACCCTCTTTCTGCTTTTGAGTTTGAGAATTTCACCATTCACCATCTCTAAAAAACTACATTTGTACTTTTACTCCTCTTCTACCTTTTTCTTCTGTATACTAACTTGAGCTGGATCCAAACCTCTCACAGGATAATTCCTGTCACCCTGCACGGTACAACATACCGGCCAATTGATCTGCCTCTCTCGGCCCAGATCTCTCACAGGACGTTTCCTGTCACCCTGCACGGTACAACATACCGGCCAATTGATCTGCCTCTCTCGGGCCCAGATCTCTCACAGGACATTTCCTGTCACCCTGCACGGTACAACATACCGGCCAATTGATCTGCCTCTCTCGGGCCCAGATCTCTCACAGGATATTTCCTGTCGCCCTGCACGATACCCATATGTATCGGCCAAAAACAATCCTCACAATTGTTTACTTCGCGAAAAATTCGCTCCCTGCACGATACCCATATGTATCGGCCAAAACAATCCTCACAATTGTTTACGTCGCGAAAACTTCGCTCCCTGCGCGGTATAAACACCGGCCATGCAATTTGTTTTTATTTTTTCTTTTCACACTCGATCGATATGTCGCATCCTAACCCTAATGCCTTCCGCAGTACCCACAACGCAACCTGTATTCACTTTTACTTATAGTGTTTTCGTTTATTAGCAGTGGTAACCTAGTTATGCACGGGTTTGCCCTAACTGCTGTTATTGTGTTCATTTATTAATTTAGAAGCCCACTAGCTTTGCCCCGCGCCAGTGGAGAAAACGAAAACGGCATAAGGTGGTAGCCTAGCCAAAATGCGTCGCGAAAATGTTCTGTAGTGACGTCACTTTTGTCATGGTAGCTATGTTTACGAAGGAAAACTTGACTACTATCTTTGCAACGGTTCTTTCTCATCATCTCTCTTTCCATCTCATTTCCCACTTCGTACTGGCCAATATCACACACCATCAACAGGTTCAGTACATAGGGTACGCAGGAAATAAGCCATGAAGTGCCGAATTAAGGAGCAACTTCCTTAATTCTCTCAAATATTTCAACGAATCATGATTAGATCGTCGCAACCACACGACATGATGGACCTCCATGGTCTTAGCTGTCTTCGAAAAAACACAATGCAAATAACAACAAACACACGCGATTCAATTGGATTCAAAAATATCAGTCTTACCTGAATCCCATCCTCGTCGCCAATTTGTGGTACCCTCCTTTCAGTCCACTCGTAACACCTTGTACACTACAGGACCACTCAACATAGTATATTTACTAGTTCCTGGCTGCTACCCTATTCTGCGTGCCACTCACACAATGCACTCCACTTTCGACCATGTTGAACCATTGCTCTCTATGCCTGGAGTGTCGTCATATAAAAGTTGTTCGTATGCCTAATAGTTTTCCATAGCTTGTATTCACATATCACCACAATAGACAAATGAAAATCAGTTATCCCCAAGGTATAGGTACTTCATCCTTTAATGATATTAAATGTAAAATCCATGGCCCATAATTCCTGTTGTGGGTAAACTTCCTAGGGCGCGTAGCAGGGTTCGGTTACGCCAGAAATAGTTTCACATTGTCGGTCGTAAGTCAAACTTTTGTTCATATTAATCTTCCATGTATGAGAGAAAGCAGCTAGTTCTGGTCTCTACTGGTTTAGGAATGCTGCAAAGTTCATCTGAAACCTCCCCCCGCATCATTCTGCAGTGCCACCGCATGGCACCCGATAACAAAAACCATAGAATTATCATGCACACTTTAATGAAACAGCAAATGGGTCGCGTTGGTTCACTTAATAGGAACCTGGCAGCTGCGGGTCGATTTGTAGAGATTTTTCTTTTGATTCGGTCAAAATCACTCAAAGAAAGAAGGAGCGCTGAAAATTGTATATGAAAATATAATATAAGTTAAGAGGACCTCTTTCAATAGTTTAAAAAGTAACGAGTGGAAGAAATTGAATTTTTCTCTTTTCTTCTTATTTCGAGCACTGGAAACATTCAACCTCAATTGGAAAAATGGCTCCAATTTATTAAGACGAATGATCAAATTCTATTTAATATATGCCTGAGACTTATTTTTCTCTAAAATGGTTTTAATTATTCAATTCAAACAAAAATGGTTTGGTTCGCACGCAAACCGAGTTTTAAAAAGAAGATTGAGCTACCTTTCTCTAGCAAGAAGCGTAAAACTTATGCACAGATTCACCAATGGATGCTGACTGCTGATAACGTAATGGTATCCTACACAAAACAGAAGCTATGCTCTTTATTGCAATACAGCGTACTAGGGATCATTATCCAATTCGAAATAACAAAGTTGAAAATATACTTAAAACATTTTTACCATTGCCATTGGAATGAATTTTCGTTGTTTTAACATGTTCTTTCCTCCTTCTTATGGAAGAAGAGTTCAGTACTTATGGGAAATGCCCGTAGATTGAGAACATTCCCTAGTATCTATTCACATAGAAACATGTGCTAATATCACATACTATTTCGAGTTAATGTAAATTGAAATATAAGCGATGAATTAGCATGTGTCGTATTCATACTTTTGTCCATCTTCAAAACCCATCAAGCCTACTTCTGTTTTGGTCAAACAGGAGCCTCAAATTTATTGCGAGCAACACACAAAAGGCACCTTTCAAAAATGATTTCTTTCATACGGGGCAAGAAAAACTAGTAGTTATTTATAAACCAAAGCTAGGTTCAATGAATTATACTTATTGCAGCACGACATAGTTTAACATCGATTCGATATTATTAAACAATAAAATATGAAAATTCGCGTGAAACCGATTAAATAAAATAATATTTACTAGTGATGAGATGCCAAACATCTGATAAAACCCAACAATAGAAACTAGAAGCTAATGCGATAAGTTGAACAACACACTGGCAACAGAATCGATGTTTACTCTGTCCTGGCTGCATGTTTCGCCCGTTTCTCTCGAATCCACTCATCGATGCGGGTCTTCAGCTCCACGTCCCGTTTCACTTGATCCATCGTAAGTGGAGACCGGTTGAACGGATCGGACTGGTCCGAGAGCAGATGCCGTGCAATGGTCGACCGGTCAACGGTAATACGGGAGCT
This sequence comes from Uranotaenia lowii, assembly GCF_029784155.1. Taxonomy (NCBI): domain Eukaryota; kingdom Metazoa; phylum Arthropoda; class Insecta; order Diptera; family Culicidae; genus Uranotaenia; species Uranotaenia lowii. Next base: position 161,794,580 of record NC_073691.1, on the reverse strand, counting down.
GGGCAAAATCACCGGATCCATCATCAACGAGGACATGATCGGATCAAGGAACTCATCCGGGGGATCAACCAGGGCTTCTTCGTCAATTTTGTACTGTGCTTCCAATTTCTGCACCTTGGCTGCGAACTCCTGGATTTCACCGATCAACTGGCCACCACCGATACGAGCTGTAAAATAAAAGCCAAAAGTTAAACTTACTTTGATGAGGAACATCTTAACAGTAAGTTACTTAACACCTGTTGAGCGTACTCGAAAAGCTGCGGACTGTAAGATCGACCATCCTGGGAAACGGCCAACCCGAATGCATCGCATTCTTGCAGGTTAACATAGATACGGCAAATTTCCAGTACTGTATTCGCTGGATCAAATTCGAACTCCTTTTTGTCTTTTACTTTGAAGTTTCCTTTTTTCGGTCCGGTTAGATTGAGCAAGAAGTAGTTCAACATGGCAGCCACACGATCCACCATCGACGAGTGGCTGAAGATTTCCTTGGTTTCCGATGTCAAAAGTTGTAGAATGTTTATAGTATCACGTCCGAGAATATTGTCAAATCGTGTCAGCATACCCAGGTGCCGTAAATTAGCCACATTCTGTTGTCGTTCGTTGGCAGATAGACCGTCCCATTCTCCGGCGTCCTGTGAACTTTGAAGCTGTCGAATTTGCTGCAAATTGCTAAGCGATTCATCTAGCAGGAAAATTGCGTCGTTTATCAACAAATTGATGAACCGTAGAAATATGGGCGGATCTTCAGCCTCGATGTCCCTGATCGCTTCCAGTTCCAACTGTCGGAAGCACTGTTTCTGTTCCTCTATCTTCCAAAGATAGTCCATGATGGCATACATTGGGCGTCGGTAGTTGAACTTCTGCTCGAATTGAACACTCTGACCGGTCATTTCGATACTGACGAATACCCGCAGAAGGTTCGGAATGATTTCCAGCCGATGGGCATGATTCTGGAACAGGGCAGCACTGAAGAAAAATCCGCTGGATTCCGATTCTTTTGGGAGCAAACTTTCCAGACCCTCGGCCAGTCGGGCCCGTAGATGAGGATTGCGGATCCGTTCCGACGATCCCATGAACACTAGAATCATGGTGAAGATGTTGTTCTGCGCCTCCACGTCAACCCGCAGCGGTTGGCTATCGAAGTGACGCGAAAACTGCAGATATCCCACTATGTTCTCCATGATGTACTCCGGAATGCATCTGCGAAAATTTAGGGAAAAGAAAATTCAACAATCAATTCAATTAACTAGCCTAACTTTGATTTACGATGCGAAAATATTCTGCGATAACGACTTCGGTCATATTTGTGTAAGCAAAGATTCCGTTTTTTTTGAAGATATTTTAAAAATTTACATTGATATCATTTTTTAAACTCAGAATTCAGAATCGGAATTGCAGAATGAGATTTCAAATTTCAATTTTAGGGACTTACTTTAGAACTTTGGAGATAGTGTTCTTTAGTGGCAAATGAATTTCGTCGACCGTCTGCGGGGCGAAACCTTTGGCCACATCCAGCTGATCGATGCGAGAAGCATCGCGAGATGCCAACTGCGTTAGCCAGATAGCGGACGCCTCGTAAAACTGCAGCAGCAGCTGATCGGTGCTCGGCTCTCGGAGCAAATTTTGCAAGCACAAAAACTGCTGCGTTTGAGTCGACAACATTTGCATGATGTTATTTGCAACGTCCGTATTGCTGCCACTAGCTCCCCCACCCAGCATCGTATCCTGGTAAATCTCCTGCAATCGATGCAGCTCCCGGTTCATGCGGAAAAATTTCTCGGTGCACACTCGGAAGCCCAGATCGATCGCTTTGTGGGTCATGAAGAAGCACTCGCTAACAAAGTTGTACTTTTCTGCCTCCAACCTTACTTCGTTCTCATCCACCGGTAGCAGGCAAGTTTCCTTCTCGGTATCCAGCATGTGAACACCTTTGGCGACTTTTTCCGCTTCCTTGACCGCACAATAGCTCGGATCTACGATCAGCACTTTGAGCTGAGGTTTCAGCAGTGGCTGGCACAGTCGCAATAACACCCCGGCCAAGTTAATGCTGAACGAATCTGGGGCCGTTGTGAGGTTTCCGAAAATGTTTTGCACCTGGTGGGTGTTCCAAATTTGCCCACGCGGTACATTGGCGTGCAGACATTTGCCGATCCAGGTGAGCATTTTGCTGCGCACCTCCCCTCCGATTAGCAGAAATCCCTTCACGAACTGATGCATCGTCTCCAGATGCAACTTGGTGGAGTTCCAGAGCGACGAGGAAAGGTTATCGTAGGCGGACCGATTGGTGGTCAGCGGATTGTCGAAATACTCGTACGGTCCGTTGTGATTGCGGGGCATGATCGACAGAGATAGCAGCTGGCCGAGGAGCGATTCCGAATATTTGATTCCTGTGATTAGGGAAGAACAGAAATTCGGCCTCAGAATTTTTTTACATCGATTTACAAAAATTTAAAACATTAGTATAACTGGAAGGAGTTACCCAAAACGACAAGTTTTTTTTTTAATTGATTAAAAATACTACTACCGGAGTATCCGATCTGAAATGGATGATAATCCGTGAACAATAACATATTTAAGGCGAATTTTACAAACAGCTTTCAATAGCAGATGAAAACATTCATTACGGATCTCTCTAAAAATCTACAATAGAATTTCCCAGTGAGAACTTAAAAAGGCCCATTTTTCTAAATTCTGATTTTACAGATAGATGCTAAGAAACTTCACAATTCAAGTTAAATTTATAAAAAAAATTGAAATCTCCTAAGTGTCAAGAGTTTTGAGATCCCTTACCTTCAGCTCCCTCCGGTGGGCTAGTAAAATCCAGCAACAGATGCGCCAACCGTGGGTTGCTCTTGTCACTGGTGAAAACCTCCAGGAACGGGAAGATCCATCTTTCCACTCCGATGAGGGAAGCACTGCGCAAGGCCCTTAGCACCTCCACAAACATCGGATCGAAGATACCCCGCAGTACCGCAAAGCCTTCCTGTTCGCTCTCGGAATCGGCCACAATTTCCTTCACCGTTTCGGAAATGAACCGGGCCTTGATCGACTGGTTTTCATCGGGTTGCTGTTTGAAAATGTCCAACAGCTGCTGCGGCAGCGTTTGGCCTTCGAAAAGTTCCGGTTGTTTGAGCGAAGTGCAGGCGTTCCGCAAGATCAGAGACCTCATCTGTCGACAGGTGTCCGTCGTGATGGAATCGTTTGGATCCGCTGCTTGCTCGTTGCGCAGGAAACATCCATAGAGGTACAAAACAACCTTGGTTTCGGCCACTTCCTCCGTTTCTGCCGTGCTTACGTTGTTCGGGATCAGGTAATCCTTCGGGTTGAACAGTATAATCCGTTCGAATAGTGCCTGTTCCAGCAGTTCCAGACTGAACAAATTCCCCTCAAACGCCTCGGCCACTTCCTCCATGTAGATTAACTGCTGTCGCGGCCGATTGCTTTTCGGAGGATTTTTACTCAGAGTCATCAGAAATACCTTCTCGATGAGGGCATTTATTTTACTATCCAGAGGATTTCCCCGCGACTGGTCGTCCATTTTTGGTTTTCGTCGGAATGTTATGATTCGAAGCTATTACGACACACGACGGCTGCTGCTGTTGAACTCGCTTTCCGAACACTGGAACCAATTTTCTTCCACCGAAATTATCACGCAGTTAATTACTTCGCATTTCGCTGCTAAGAATTTTTGAAACGATTGGAGGAAACTGGAAGAATTTCTGCTGAAAATTTCTGGCTCGCCAAAGAACGAATGAGTTGGAAAAATTTCGATGAAAACAATGAAATGCCAAGATTTGACAGTTTCATTCAGTGTTCCCAGTTATTTTACGCTATTTTACGAGGTCTGTTCAATGCGTTTCAATGGTTTTTGCGTGTAGGATGAATGGGCGTATCTTCAAAACCAAAACAAAAACGGCCGATCAATTGGGCGAAACTTGCAGGCGTAACTAGAATCGAAAGCGAAAAAGGGCGAAACTCGAAAATCTCTGAAATTTAGTGAAAAAAGTTAAAATTCTTGATAACCAACTACCAACGAACAATAAGTGAATATAATGCACATTTTTTTTATTTTGTTGTACAAAAAGTGGTCGGTTTTTTAAATAGGATTTGATTAGATGTTCCGAAATTTCAAATGCGTTTTTCTCGATTCGAGCTAACTGCTAGTTTCGCCCTTATGAAATGTTACGCTAGATTTCATTTCATTGCTACTTCAAAATAACAAAAATCCCAATTTGAAAATAATAATTATTAAATGGTTTAAACCATTATTTGAAATAATTTTTTTTAACCCAAAGAATAATTTTAAATTTAATTAGGTAATAAAATTACTTTTTTGATCAAATATGACATGCATTTCTGGTTTTACGGTTAAAGGTGGATGTGTGTATATAAGAGTGAGAAACCAAAATTCTCTTTTCAACTAAATTTATAGGGTCGATGGCTTTTTCTGGGACCCTCAGTGTTCTAAGCTTTATAAGGACAAATCAACAGCATTTAAAGAATTTCGAAAACATGGAACTCTTGTCCATTTTGAAGCTTACGTTTCCCTTGAAAATCAGTTTAAAAAGTTAACCAAGGGGAAGAAAAAGGCGTATTGGAGGAATTTTGTTAGTGGGTTATCGCGTGAAACATCCTTAAGTACTTTGTGGAAAGTGGCACGAAACATGCGTAATCGATCATCTACAAATGAAAGTGAGGAATATTCACATAGGTGGATATTTAAATTCGCACGGAAAGTCTGTCCAGATTCTACACCTGTGCAAAAAATAATCCGGAACGTGCCTCCTGATAGGTCTGATAGTGGTCTAGACTCAAGCTTTTCGATGGTCGAATTCTCACTTGCCCTCCTCTCTTGCAACAATTCAGCTCCGGGAATTGATGAAATCAAATTTAACTTGTTGAAAAACCTTCCGGATGCTGCAAAATTTCGCTTGTTAAATTTATTTAACCAATTCTTGGAGCATAACATTGTTCCCCAAGATTGGAGACAAGTGAGAGTCATTGCTATCCAAAAGCCCGGAAAACCAGCGTCTGATCCCAACTCTTACCGTCCAATAGCGATGTTGTCTTGAATACGCAAATTGATGGAGAAAATGATATTGTTTCGTTTAGACAAATGGGTAGAAACAAATGGTCTCCTTTCAGATACTCAATTTGGGTTTCGAAGGGGCAAAGGGACAAACGATTGCCTCGCTTTGCTGTCTTCAGAGATACAAATGGCGTACGCAAAACGTGAGCAAATGGCTTCAGTGTTTCTAGACATAAAGGGAGCTTTTGATGCAGTCTCAATAGAGGTTTTGTCAGACAAGTTGCACTCCCGGGGTCTGCCTCCTCTATTGAACAACATCTTATACAGCTTACTTTGTGAGAAACATTTGAACTTTGCTCACGGAGATTTTGCAGTTAGAAGAACATCTTACATGGGCCTCCCACAGGGTTCATGTTTGAGTCCACTTTTGTACAACTTTTATGTGAGTGACATCGACAGCTGTCTCTCTGAAGGCTGCACTCTAAGACAACTTGCAGATGACGGAGTAGTGTCTGTCACAGGATCTACTGAGTCTCATCTGCACAGGCCTTTACAAGATACTTTAGACAGATTGTCTTCCTGGGCTTTGGGGCTTGGGATTGAGTTTTCCCCTCAGAAAACGGAAATGGTTGTTTTCTCTAAGAAACGTAGACCTGCTCAACCTAAGCTTCAACTCCTAGGCAGAACGATCACTCAATCGAGGAGTTTCAAGTATCTTGGGGTTTGGTTTGATTCCAAGTGTACCTGGAGAGCCCACATTGAGTATCTGAAAGGAAAATGCCAACAAAGAATCAATTTTCTCCGATCAATTACTGGCACCTGGTGGGGAGCCCATCCAGAAGATCTTATCAAATTGTATCGAACAACTATTCTATCCGTTATGGAATATGGTAGCTTCTGTTTCCAGTCAGCTGCCAAAACTCACCTCATCAAACTAGAGCGTATCCAATACCGTTGTCTCCGTATCGCTTTGGGCTGTATGCCCTCAACACACAACATGAGTCTTGAAGTTTTGGCAGGAATACTCCCTTTGAAAGATCGATTCAATTTACTATCACTTCGGTTCCTCATCAGGTGTGAGGTCATGAACCCATTGGTGATTGTAAATTTCGAAAGGTTACTTGAGCAAAATGTTCAAACCAGATTTATGTCTATATACCATATCCTCATGTCAATGCAGGTAAACCCTTCTTCGTATTCTCCAACTCGTGTTTGTAACCCAGACTACGATCATTCTGTCCAGTTTGATTTGTCTATGCAGCAGGAAATTCGTGGAATCCCGGATCCGCATCGTCCTCTTCTGATTCCAAGAATTTTCGAAGCTAAATATAGACACGTCGATGCTGATAAAATGTACTTTACCGATGGATCACTTATAGAGGAAACAACAGGATTTGGAGTGTTCAACGAAATATCCAGCGCATCTCACAGTCTCCAGTCACCATGCTCTGTATATGTTGCAGAGTTAGCAGCTATTCACTGGGCTTTGAATAGTATCGCCACACGACCTATTGAACACTACTATATTATAACTGATAGTCTCAGCTCTGTTGAAGCAATCCGCTCTATAAAACCAGGAAAATTCACGCCGTACTTCCTCGAAATGATACGAGATATATTGACCACTTTATCAAGACGTTGCTTTTCTATCACCTTTATCTGGGTCCCCTCACATTGCTCAATAGCAGGCAATGAGAGGGCAGATTCCCTTGCAAAAGTGGGTGCGATGGAAGGCAACATTTACCAGCGTGAAATCGTATTCAACGAATTTTACTTCTTGGCTCGAAGAAACTCTCTTGTCAACTGGCAGCGTAGATGGGACGAGGATGAGTTGGGTCGGTGGTTCCACTCGATTATCCCAAAGGTAAGCCTTAAACCCTGGTTTAATAGATTGAACCTGACTCGGGATTTTATTCGTATATTTTCCCGTCTCATGTCCAATCATTATTCCATGAATGCGGTACTCTATCGTTTAAATATTGCTGGCAGCAATTTATGCGGATGTGGTCTAGGTTACCATGACATCGAGCATATTGTTTGGTCGTGTGAGGACCACCTATTCGCCAGAGCGAACTTTATAGATTCCCTTCGGGCCCGAGGAAAACCACCCGACGTTCCAGTGAGGGATGTATTAGGTATGATGGACTTGGACTATATGTTCGAGATATACCTTTTCCTAAAAGCTATCGATCTTCGACTATAATTCTCTTTATTTTCATATTTCCCTTTCTATCTTTCTTTTTCTTCAAAAAAAAAAAAAGTGAACTAGATCTAAGTACACAATTGTAATCAAACAAAACGAGTTTGGCTCCTTAAAGCCTAAAGGTATGAGCCGTTTCAAATAAATAATTTACAAAAAAAAAAAAGGGTCGATGGCTCCACTCGATTATCCCAAAGGTAAGCCTCAAACCCTGGTTTAATAGATTGGACCTGAGTCGAGATTTTATTCGTATATTTTCCCGTCTCATGTCCAATCATTATTCCTTAGACGCGGTACTCTATCGTTTGAATATTGCTAGCAGCAATTTGTGTAGTTGCGGCCAAGGTTACCATGACATCGAGCATATTGTTTGGTCGTGCGAGGTCCATCTTGTCGCTAGAACGAATTTGATAGACTCCCTTCGGGCCCGAGGAAAACCACCCTATGTTCCAGTGAGAGATGTGCTGGGTGTGAGAGACTTGGACTACATGTTCGAAATATATCTTTTCCTAAAAGCTATTGATCTTCGTCTATAATTTCTTCTTATTTTCATATTTCCCTATCTATCTTCTTTTTTCTTTAAAAGTGATCTAGATATAAGCACACAATTGTTATCAAACAAAACGAGTTTGGCTATCCTTAAAGCCTAAAGGTATGAGCCGTTTCAAATAAAGAATTTACAAAAAAAAAAAAAAACTAAATTTATAAAACCGCTGCAGTTTTTATGTCGAATTTGATCCATTTGTTTTATATTGAAGATTTTTGTTAATATGACGATTTTAGCTGGATTGACTATAGTTTACTATTATAGTAATAAAGATAACAGTTATTATTAATTAATTAACGAATAGTAACTATTGATTATTAATAGTTACTATTCGTTATAAATCTTCATCGAAAAAATATATCATAACTTCAGCCAAGGAGTCATCGATAATTAAAATTTAAAAATTTTTCTAACCAGTTTTCTGGTCACCCGCTTTGTGAAATTCCGTTTTGTTGTGGTTATTTTGGCTTGTTTATTTCTTTATTTACTTTCGGGTCAACGGCGTTTGATTCGTCCCAAAAACAGCTGAGCTGGACGGAGTAGATTCGCTGCTGAAATCGTGTTTGGTTTTACATTAAATTTATTTTGAAGATTTAGAATAAGATTTTATAAAATGTTCAAAGTTCTGTCGAAAGTTGTCGGTATTTGCGGTTACGTTGTCCAGTATGGATGTCTCACACACTGTACCTTCGAATATCTGGGAGATTTTGTGGTGGTAAGCCGATTCCAAAGCACATAAAAATTATGTAATATTGCTTCGCGGTCATTGATCTTTCGTTTTTTTTTTGTTTTGATTCCAGTGCGTTGGTCCTTCCATGGAACCGACGCTGCACACAAACAATGTCCTAGTAACGGATCGAGTCAGCCCCCGGATAAACCACCTGCAGCGGGGTGACATCATCATTAGCAGAAGTCCCACCAATCCTCAACAGCACGTTTGCAAACGCATCATCGGGATGCCCGGTGACCGGATCATGACCAGGGCATCGTTCAATCTCAATCCCTTGTCCAATACCTACACAATCCATACATCCGTCATTTCGACCGGTGGAGAAGCATCCACTATTGCAAGCACATCTGATTCGGTGCTAGACCAAAAGCTTCATCAGAAAGCGGACATCGTGTCCGGCTCGGTCGATGCCAAAAGCAACCGACAAGAACCTCAACCAGCAGCAACATCGGTTCGTTTCACCGGTGTCGAAGAATCAGTCGAAATAGTAGACCATCATCCTCCCCATCCGGAAATTCGGACCAGCATAGTAACGGTCCCTCGGGGTCATCTGTGGATCGAGGGCGACAACATTCACAACAGTTCTGACTCCCGGAACTATGGTCCGGTGCCGATAGGATTGGTCAAAAGTCGGGCCGTGTGCCGTGTCTGGCCGCCAACCCAGTTTAGACTGTTTATCTAAACGGGCATGTCGCTGTCGTGTAAGTAGGAGCTAACCAATTACTCATTTTGTTGCGAAGATGATATTCTTACATTTCCACTAAAATATACGTTTTCTATGATCATAGCTAAGAGGGTTTTCCATGTTGAGTTGAGAAACGCGTTTGTACGATAAAATTTCCTTCCGTGAAAAGAATTGCTGCATTCTTATAAGTTTAAGTTTTATTAATTTCTGATGAACGGATCACATGTTGATCCCATTACATTAAAAAAAAAATTTTTTGTGGCGTTTAAATAGCTCGGGAGGGTGAGAATAGTAAGCGATCATGAGACGTTAAGATAGGACACCATATTCAGCTGTTTAGTTAAATCCCTGGGCTGACAACCACATCTTTTCTGGTATGAACCTTGACTTCCCTGATGACTCTAAACCGTAATTGCCGATCATGTGCTTCTCTTCAATGCTTGATTTGAACTTAGTGGACATTTTTGACAGTGTATACATACTTTTCCACTACTCTTACAAGTAATTCTTTGAATAATCAACGGTTTTGTCAGCTACCAATTTAAAAATGATGGATTTTAAAGGAAATTGGGTCTGATAGTACTAACAAACAGCAAAACGCTGTCAAAATTTTTAATGTGCGATTAACTAGTGACCGGTTAACTACGATTAACATGTAAATGAGCTATCAGCAAAAGAAAGTGTTCCATTTCTTAAAGAACTAAGCTTTACTGTACCTACCACCTGATCGCTCAATAGATGTTGCCCTCGCTGAGTCGTTTTCTCGCTGCAGCTTCGAAGTTAGTTCCATCTGGGCTCCAGAAGATGACTTACTTGTCATTGGCGATTCAATATGCCCGGTTTGAAGTGATGATCCAACCATGGCAGCTTTCTGTACCCGGACCTAACACCCTCTACTTTTTCGGCGCCTTCAAACATAATATTGGACTCCCTGAGTTCAGCGACCTTGCGCCAGATCAACGGCGTGGTGAACGAATAAGGTCGTACGCTGGACCTCTGATTTGCCAATTATGGATCTCGTTTACCGCTCATCGAATTTGCTCCTTCATCGCTTGTTAAAGTAGTCCCACATCACCCTGCTCTATTGGCATCACTTGAACTAGGCTGAACGCTACAGTAGAAAAACCAGCGACCTTTTACATCGACTTTAAGAACGCTAACTTCGACGACATTCCTCACATTCCGGACACTATCGACTGGGTATCTGAGCTTGATCTATCATATCCCAACGCTACCGCTGATACCTTCTCACACATTCTGAATTATGTCATCGATCGCCACGTTCTAAAACGGTACCTGGTATACCTTCACCTGGTATACCTTCAAAAATGTTTCTGGATGGCATTACAGCGAACTCTGACCGTGAAATCTGCGATCCCTTCGCCCAAAAATTTTACAGTATCTTCACTTCAGCTTCAACATCAACATTGGACTTTTCAATAAATGGTATTGAAATCGAGGTAGCAGTCATCTCTAGAGCAGCAGCGAAGCTATAGAATTCCTTTTCTACGGGCCCGGACGGGATACCAGCTGCCTTTTCAACGGTTTCATGCCTGTTTTGCTGACTCTTATTCGGCTCATTTTTCAAGCTTCGTTTGATTGAGCCACCTTCCCTCTACTATGGAAGGAAGCTTACATGTTCCCGGTACATAAAAATAGAGATAGGAGAGATGTTAACAATTACCGTGAGTGCGTTCGATTGCCAAACTATTTGAATTTGTGGTTTTGGATCCCTTTTCCACGTCCTGCAAAAATAACAGCTCCAATGATCAGCACGGATTCATGCCCAAACGCTCTACGACAAGTGATGCAATCTATATCGATCTGCCCGCTGCATTCGACAAGGTGAACCATAAGATTGCTATCGCAAAACTCGAATGCTTAGGATTCTGTGGTACTCTACTCGGCTGGTCACCTCCGGTGTGCCCCAAGGAAGCCATCTAGGACCGATAATTTTCGTAATTTATTTCAACGACGTGTTGATACTCCTCGACGTCCCCAAACTGCCTTCCATTAAACCGTAGCAAATGTGCAATCATCAGCTTTTCTCGTAAGCGGCAGCCTTTAATTGCGGGGTTCTTCCTTGGAGACGAACCCATCTCAAGTGTGAACCACTTTAACGATCTTGGCGTAATCTTAGATCAGCGCCTGGAATTCAAGGCACACACCAACTCCGCGATAGACAAAGCATCCAGAAGTCTCGGTTTCATTTTTAAAGTGGCGAAGGACTTCAAGGACGTGTATTGCCTGAAAAGCTTATACTGCAGCATTGTTTGTTCCATCCTTGAATACACCTCAGCACACTTTGAAATTGTTTTAAACCGTTGGGTAGAATTTAATGAATTTTTTTTTGTGGATTTAATTCATAGTGCATTGTTCACATTCTGCAAGTAAGTCCTGTGATCAAAACTCGCGGAAATGGAGTCGAAAGAACAGCTCGTGTGTGATGAAATCTTGCGCATTCGTCACGAGAACAAGGATCTCTCGCATCGCTCCATCGCTAAAACTTTGGGAATCGCAAATACCACGGTGTCGCGAGTGATTAAGCGGTTCGAAGAACAATTGACCACCGATCGGAAGCCAAGAAATGAAGCAAAAAGTATTCCGTACAACACCAAAAATCACAACCGCGTAGTTGGAGCCTTCAACCGAAACCCGAACGCCTCTGTTCGGGATGTGGCTAAGAAGCTGCACCTAAGCCGAAGGTTTGTCCAGAAGGCCAAAACTAAGGCTGGGCTTCGAACGTTCAAGGTACAAAAGGCCCCTCATCGCGACGAGATGCAGAACAAGTCCGCCAAACCCGTGCCAGGAAGTTGTACCACAGCTCTGTGGTTGTACCTCAACATGCAGACGAAAGTTGAATGCTGCATCATGGACGACGTAATAATTCTTCGTAGTCGAACTCGTAGGGGGAAGAGTATTTACGCCGCGAAATACTCTCGGGTAGGGTGACTTCACGTCGTTGGCGGCTGAGTCATCTGAGTCGGTGTAGGATGAATTCTTCGCCGGGAATCATCCGAGTAGTTTTTCGTAAAGCCCCGGACGTGTGCTGTGACAGGCGCGTGTCCAGGATAAGCTGCTCTCGACCGGCACACGGACATGCAAAGAGGAGAGGGCCTCGAGCCAAGCCAGGCGGAGCCAAGATTTCAAGTCGTTAGAGGAGAGGTCATTGGTATCTTGCAGTGGTCTCGAACAGAGGCGGAGCGCACGTTTTTCGTGGGAACCAAGCTAGTCTCGATTTGCGAGTAAAGGCCGGATCTCAAGTCGTTAGAGGAGAGGTCCATAGTCTTGAATCGTAACAAGAGGCAGGGTATATATGCTGGAGTTTGACTCGAACTGGAGTTTGCCGATGAGCGCTTAAGCGCGGACTTGGTCTCCCATCTCGGATATAGCCTTCGTTGCAGGTCCGGATGGGAATTATGGCCAGAGGCCCCAGTTGGACTTTATGGCGTAGGGGTACATAGTATCATGAGTCGTCCAATTGCACCCATGGACCCAGAGTAGCATACTGGGGGGACTCGCTCGCTCGCCGTGCCTTGGAATGCAATCCGTAAAAAGGATTTACCACCTGGGTGATCAACTAATAAAAGAAGCGGCAACTTCTTTCCTGAAGGCCTACAACGTCCCAACAATCTTCTGGCCGGATTTGGCCACATGCCACTACAAGGACGTGCTGTAGTGGTATGCGGACAATAAGATCAATTTCGTGCCGAAAATGTTCAACCCTCCCAACACTCCGGAGCTCCGCCCCATTGTGAAGTACTGGGCGATTATGAAGCAGCACCTTTTTAAACGACCTGAGGTTTTTTTTTTTTTAAAAGACATACACCGTCTTAGCCGATTTAGGCTCTACAGACTGAATAAATGACGTGGACAACTTAAGATTAACATTTAACACCCAGTACCGAGATGGGAATCGAACCCATGCCATCAGTGGACTAGCGATTACCGTCTTACCACGCTAACCACTCGACCACCGAGGTAGTGAAGACAGTCGAGGAACTGAAGAAAGTATGGGTTTACATGCAAAAAGTGGTTGATTCACAGGTTGTGCAGAATCTTATGGCCGGGGTTAAGGCCAAGGTTCGGGCATTTGCGTATGGACTGTAAATAAAATACGAGTAAAATGGTAAAATGAAGTTTAATAGTTATGTTTCAATCCCTGAAAATTTGATGGCAATCGGATGAAAACTCGAATTTTGCGAATCAATTTTGTGTGTGGCAATTTCATCGCGGACACCCTTTATGACCATCTCGAACCGTACGTCTTCGCCGATTTTCATCCAAAATTCCTTATTAAATGTTTGTTACTAACCCGTTTCCCACAGCTTACCCCACTATCTCGAAGGAGGACCGTCGTACGGTGTGTTTGAGAATTGGAGTTGTAAGATAAGATGTGATATGACCACTTCTCAATAGTTAGTTGTATGGGGTCTCGAGCTGCACAATGCATTATCTACCGTTCGCCAGCCTGAAATATTATCTAGCAATCTATTTTATTTCTACCCAGGATCACACACTATAATTGACTATATTACATACTTGCAGGACTCAAATTTTTCTCTTGAGGGCACTGTGCGGCTGATTCTTCTTTTAATTATGACTTGGACAGTTTGATGAGCTATAAAAAATAGCATTCATAACACTTACCAGTTAATTATTATTATTTTCATCAAATGTTCAACATCTTACATTGTGCAAGCGTTTCGACGAACCTTTTCATTTTTAAAGCAACACAATTCAGTGCATTCAGAATCTTTTGATGACAATGACGTTTTTAAAAATTCTACTAACTCTGGTGCTCATCGCAGTTGAGAGCTGAAGTTATTCCGTCTTGTTGCCACATATGCATTTCCTGCATAGCAAAATACCGCAAAAGTTGTGTGTCATCTTGACATCCATTCGCGAACACCATTCTGACCATCCCGTTTTACACGAATTTCTTTCGGCCGGATATCCAATGAACATTGTTACATCGCATAATGCCGGTGTACAGTTGAGGGCTTGTGACTACTTTTTGGTAACAGTGGATGTTGCCTCTCGGAGGAAGGCTTTCGCTATGCTGAATCAATTCTATTTCACTCCGCTTTGGAACCGATACGGATATTTTCTCTTTTTTTACATTGGAAGAGAAGTGCCATCAATTCTTCTGACATGGGCGCATGATGTTGCCGTCTATTACGGAATAGTTCATTGGGTTCTTATACTCTTCGATGATGACTCGGAGGAATACTCTTATTATACTTCGGAAATTTTGTCATCAAAAGATAGTTTCGGCTCCGACATATATACCATTGTTAGAGATTTTCAACGGGACCACTTGAAGGATGTTCATGGTTATGTTATAAAAACGGTTGCAGTCGATTGGTTTATGAAAATAGAGAACACCGCAGATGGAAGTATTGAAGGATTTTTTCCTAAATTCATGGGCGTATTTGCCCGCCACTTGAATGGAACAATTCACTGGTTAAAAATCGGTAAGGCAGATATTATTAATGCTAATTCTTTGACTGAACAATACAATATTGACGTCTTTCCAATTTATGGAGTTCGCGGTGGTATTCTTGAAAGGTATATCGACCATGGTTTCTCGTATTTAAGTTTAATGGTGCCCGAAAGAAAACGTATTCCGATATTTCGTCATCTGATGGATCCTTTTACTATGGAATTGTGGATATTTTTGATAGTGTTGATGTTGGTCGTGGCATTGTTCAATGGATTGTTGCATAGCCTGTTGCCGAGAAATTTGTTACTTATAACAATTTTCGGGGCACCGATTCAAGACCATAAAATGAAAAGAATTGAACGGTTTTCATTGTTTGGTCTCGTACTTTTGTCATTTCTCTTAACAGAATCCTATTTAGCTAAATTGACAAGTTTCATGTTCAGTAGTGCGTATGAACCACGATTGGAAACATTACAAGATTTTCAGGATTCAAATCTTCCCATCTGTCTCCTGAATCTAGACTACGGTTTTAAATCCATTATACAAAGATTATTTGAAAACTTCACCAATGAAGTAGTTATGTTGAATAGAACTAAAGTTTGGTATGAAATAACAAGCTGTGCCTGGGTTTTAAATTTATATTTAAGTTCGTATTTTGAAAATAGCTTAAACAACTTTGACTCTAGTGGATACCGTAGGTTCTACCTATTGCCGCAAGGTTTAAGCATTGCATGGAACTTCACTTCAGCATTCCAGACGAAGTTTATTTTGCCAACGACTATTATTAATCCATATGCGTTTGTTAGAGGCTGGCATTTTCGATCAATGGAAAAAAATTTTGCCCAGATAACACCGATCGAACAAATGGCAATCAATGAACTAAGCTTTGAGGATTTGATCTCGTTTTGGTACATACTCGGATGGGGGCTCGTAATTAGCTTTGCTGCCATGCTGTGCGAGTTGATATCGTTTCGATACTGCAATGGCATAGCAATAGTACGGAGATTATTAAAATAGTTTTTTTTTCATATTTAGCCATTGAGTGGTGCACCAGAATTGTGTATTTATATGTGAATCTTTAGTTTTTCTACTTTGACTGGTTTTTCAACATGAGTATTTTCTGTCAAATTTGTTGGTTGAGAAATAAACTGTTTGAAACGTAATTTTGAATTCATTTAAGCTAGTGCAAAATATCACGCGATAGTTACATTCCAGAACCGAGTGAACATTTTCGGTAGCTCACCTTGCCAGTAGACTTGCCAGCAAATCGAAATAGGCTATGCCCCTCCCCCTTAAAAAACTCATTCATACAAGCGACCGAACCTGCATCGCTTCGATTTTTTCTCATGAAAATGCACTGGCTGGAGCGCAAATTCGCTGTTTAGAAGCTGCGATGCTGCCATCTGGGGTAGTAAGATGTTGCGTGAGCAACATTCCGGGTGAACGATAAATTATGGACGAATTTACAACTTTGAGTAAAGTTTTTATTATTCCGAATGGTTGAATGAAAAAAATCCTTTGAAAAATTATAGTTTATTTCCGGACAAATTAAAAGTGCTTTCAGGCAACTTTTTAATAAGAGTATAGAAAATCCCACCTGTGGAAAGCTTATTTCTGTTCCTATCGGCTGAACGGGAGACACGCACCCACTCTCGCTGGAGATCGTTAATCAACTGAGGACCGCTCACTACAGGACAGCTCAGCCGTCGTGTGTGTGCGTGCAGTAAACACGATTAAGGAAGATTACCGACTCAGGGAGGCCTATCAGGCGAGAGAGTGTTATGTTCGCAACTATCGGCTACACATCTCCCCCCTACACAAAAGTAAAAACGAACAAAAAGGTGTCAGTTAAAATTTTAAACTAAGAATTTGCAAACGCATTTTATATTTCTTTTCCTCAATACATTTTTGAAGCTTCCTTTGTTGCATACTCATGTCAACATTCCTTGTTAAGTATGACTTATCACCATTAATCCTTGTTAGGATAATGAATCTTTTCGATGCTCGAACGGCATATGCACATCTCAGGAAGCTCAGAGCATCATCTTTCTCTCTCAAGAAGCTAAAGCCAAAGCATTACATTCTATGCCTTATTTTAGTAAAAAACGTAAGCAAATGTCATCTTATCTAACTAGGTGTCTTTTCCAAAATAAACTTGAACTTCGTTTGCTAACCCCGGCGGCTCTCTCTTAGCTTTTTTTTAATATATTGTTACATTTCCTTTAATCTTCGTCGTTTTGCAACTGTTTGAACGTTGTTTAAACGTTCCGCCAAACTGACATACATGATTCCTTGATAGCTGATCTTTTCTCAGCTGTCCTCTTATTACACCCAAAATTCAGCCTCTGTGCCAATGGCGTGTAGTCAATTACATAGCATCATTGGTACAAGAAGATAACGCGACCGGTGCTGATTCGATTTGCTCCCACTGGCATTAATCTCCCAAGTTAACCGAATTGCGTATGTCTGAAAGAAACAAAATAAAAACGTTTGCACGTCCCTCCCTATCGCATCACAAGACGAAGAAGGATAGAAATAAATACCGGCCAACACCAGGCAGCCAGCGAACCGAGCACTGTGCGTGTGAATGTAGCAAAAGCAACAACAAAAATATCCTTCTAATTCAATCCACTGGCACCGGCAAACCACGGCCAAGCTGTGCGTGTGTATAAGCAACAAAAAAAACATTCCTTCAATTTACCGGCAAACAACCACGCACCGGCCAAGCTGCCCGGCTTTAGCAGCTGTGTATATGTAGCGTGTGTATGTAATAGCAGGCAGTAAGCAAAGCACAGTTCTCATTCAATGGGTTTCCCGTTCCTTCACTCCCGTTCCCTTTCCCGTTTCCATCGAAAGACAAAGGAATGCATTGAAAGAAGGCCAAACGCCGGGAAGCCGCCGTTGTGCGTTTTTTTCGATTGATCGGTGACAGAAAGCCTATGACAAATATCCCTCGTCCTGTATGAAGCTTGAATAGTACACTGGTTAAAATGCCGGTCTGGCAAGACGCTATGATTGGTAATTTGAGTTCGATTCTCACTACGGCGCTGTGGTTTTAATTTTTATTTTTTTTGTTTCTGGGATGAATTATCCAATAGGAATAGGTTTTTCTTGTTTCGCTTGAATGTAGTGGTCATCATTTTGGTTGGGAGCCGAGTTCTTATGCCAGTTACGGTTTTTCAAACATACCGTCTTCGGCACAGTGCACATTTCAGCGCATTATCGGCACAGAGATATGCTAAATAGGCATTGGATTTATGCAACCTCTTCTATGGGTGTAGAAGTGGAGACACTAATTGGATTGGATATTATCTCGATAATCATCATTTGGACCTTACTTCTTAACTTTTATACTTTTTGGTCCTCCCGATCCAACGCATATTCATAAAGTGAACCTTCAGAACACTCTTCATGTTGATCCTCCCGATCCAACGCATATCGATAAAGTGAACCTTCAGAACACTCTGCATGTTGGTCCTCCCAATCCAACGCATATCAATAAAGTGAACTTTCAGAACACTCTTCATGTTGGTCCTCCCGATCCAACGCATATCAATAAAGTGAACTTTCAGAACACTCTTCATGTTGGTCCTCCCGATCCAACGCATATTCATGAAGTGGACCTTCAGAACACTCTTCATGTTGGTCCTCCCGATCCAACGCATATTCATAAAGTGAACCTTCAGAACACTCTTCATGTTGGTCCTCCCGATCCAACGCATATCGATAAAGTGAACCTTCAGAACACTCTTCATGTTGGTCCTCCCGATCCAACGCATACCAATAAAGTGAACCTTCAAAACACTCTTCATGTTGGTCCTCCCGATCCAACGCATACCAATAAAGTGAACCTTCAGAACACTCTTCATGTTGGTCCTCCCGATCCAACGCATATTCATAAAGTGAACCTTCAGAACACTCTTCATGTTGGTCCTCCCGATCCAACGCATATCGATAAAGTGAACCTTCAGAACACTCTTCATGTTGGTCCTCCCGATCCAACGCATATTCATAAAGTGAACCTTCAGAACACTCTTCATGTTGGTCCTCCCGATCCAACGCATATTCATAAAGTGAACCTTCAGAACACTCTTCATGTTGGTCCTCCCGATCCAACGCATATCAATAAAGTGAACTTTCAGAACACTCTTCATGTTGGTCCTCCCGATCCAACGCATATTCATGAAGTGGACCTTCAGAACACTCTTCATGTTGGTCCTCCCGATCCAACGCATATTCATGAAGTGGACCTTCAGAACACTCTTCATGTTGGTCCTCCCGATCCAACGCATATTCATAAAGTGAACCTTCAGAACACTCTTCATGTTGGTTCTCCCGATCCAACGCATATCGATAAAGTGAACCTTCAGAACACTCTTCATGTTGGTCCTCCCAATTCAACGCATATCAATAAAGCGAACCTTCAGAACACTCTTCATGTTGGTCCTCCCGATCCAACGATAGTCATAAAGTAAACCTTTTGAACGCTTCTCTCAATTGGTAAAGGGTACTTTTTACATGAATAGGATATATCAATCTCGCATTAAAAAAGAATATCATCCAAAACGAAGTTGTGTGACTGTGTGTCTTCTTTTTTTCACTCTAATTTGAGTAAAATGTTAGCATAATGATAAAGTCAGCCTGAGTTAACAGCGATCGAGGGAATAACCCAAGCAACCAAAAATCACATATTTACTTGAATGAAGGCATTGAAAGTTACATATTGGCAGACAAAGAGAATCGACTGACCAATTCCCTTTAGTGAACTTTATGTACTCATTAATGAGCTTGAAAGTTGCAAAAGTGATTAATATGTACGTTGTATGTGACTTGTTTAGCCCAATTCCCATTAGTGAACTATATGTGCTCATTAACGAACTTGAAAGCTGCAAATGTGATCTATACGTACGTTATACGGGACTTAAGTCACATAAAGGGCACAAAAGTGCTCAATACGGGATTTAGTAAGTCACATAAAGAGCACAAAAGTGCTCAAATGGGATTTGATAAGTCACAAAAAGTGCATTGATGTGCTTTCAAAATCAAATCACCTCTTCGAGTTTTAGTTTCAGTTAGAACAACATCTAGGCGTGGTCTCGTGGTAGCGTGTTCGATTCTCACCACGAAGGTCGGGGTTCGATCCCCAAGCCTGGCAAGTTTTTTTTCAATAAGTAAATTTGTACTTGAGTGACCATTGTAATGCGATATATGTAGGAAATGTAGGAAAGAAGCAATTGAGCAATTAGTCGAATTTGAAATCCGGCGCATGGCATCATGGCGGCACCGGTACAGAACACAGTAAATAATCAAGAGAAGGTGATATGAACCGAAGCCAACGGTTCAGTTGAGATAGAGAGACATTTTTTTGCTCATTTTGCGATTTTTTGGAAGCTGAATTAAGAGGCCGCTGGAAGCTGAATAGAAGATCATTAAGAATTTTTTGGAACTTGAAAGTATCAATAAGAACTTAAATTTTGAGCTGCATAGAACGTACTTCATATCAATGATGGGGCTGAGTAAGCGTTTTTGTACCTGTTTTATGGGACTTTTGGTTGCTTGGGAAGTCAGCTTACAATCAGATCTTTTAATGAAATCTAACATGGACCTCCCGTCTCAACGATAATCAAGTTGCAGAACTTCCGTATCAACTCTGTTCTACATTTTCTGTGCCAAAATTTAGTCTTTAGTTGTCGAGTATACTTTAATATCTTCACTAATCTATGATTTTTGAATCGTTGGTTTTAGCTTAATGTTACGTTCCAACTTGTTTTGTAACGTCTTTAGGCTCATATTTTTAAGTTTTTATAATGGCCAAACACGTTTTGTTCTCCGTTCTAGCTATACAATTGATCAACAAAGATCAACCCTTACTTAATGTTATTATTGTTGATTTGAATAAATTTTTTAGAAATGTCGCTGGTAACCGGGCAACAAAACAGACTTCTGACAATCTAGTACTTCACTTTTCCTTGTCGGAAATCTTTCGGAAGTCGGAAGACCGGACTTCCGAAGTAAAATTTAGTGCTGGCGCTATTATAATAGAATTTCAATTCACGGCAAGAACAGAAATATATTTGCAATTCCGATCATCCTAATAAAACGTTTTCTAACCAGCCTCATTTATCGCAATGCAAAATTATGGTGTTAAAAACAAATTCATGCAACATCATTTGAGGTTAAATAATACGAAACCAGTCAATTAATTTCTGTTCAAAGGTGTCGACTATTCAACAGAAATTGTTTTTATATAAAACATTCTTCATAGATGAATTCTTTTGAATATTCTCTCGTATGTTCCAATAAAAATAAATGTATTTGAATTGTAAGTTTCGAAAGTTCAACATAAACTTGAGAGGCGAGAACAAAATACAAGCCGATCACACTATCAATAGGGCACAAACCGTGCCCCCTAGTAAATGGTTCAGTTAATTGTCTGTTAGAAATGCGCACTTTCATTCGTGTCGTTTCACTTTGAGCGTCATACAGCCCATAGAAATATTTTTTAATGAGTCTTACCATACAACCCCAGGACTAGCATTATCAATCATACAAACAAAGCAAACATATCATAAGAAACAACATACCTTTCCCTCCGAGAGACGTTTTGGCATAAATCCAGCAAAATGCTTGCCCTCGCACTCGTTGTAAACTTTTTTGTTTTTTGATAGTTCACTAATAGATAGAACATTCCTTATACAAATCCTAATCATCATTTGAAAGATTTTAGGATGTGTGTTCAAAACATTCTATTCAACACGAAAAAGTTTCTATTTTAATAGAAAAACGAACTGAAAAATGAATAAGAAAATATATTTAAAAATAATAAGTTTTTTTTTGATTCATGTATTGTTTGAGCAAAATGTCATAAAAAATAGGTCACCAAAACCCCCCATGAGTCAGCTCTTCCTACGGTCCTGCCTGGAGCTTTCATATTTTATTTTTTTTTAAATCAATTTAAGTTCATCAATATTTGTCACACATGAACTTTCAAATACATTTCGCTTAGAAAGAATCAAGGGAATTCAAGGTTCAAGGGAAATTTGAACATCAATTGAACTTACAACGTTTAAATTAAAATCATGAGCAGACTCAAATTGTTGGGTTAATTTTTGAGCTTTTTCTGCGTTAGTTAAAAGAAGTTTATCTCCATCTTTCAAAGTAGGAATTGGCTTCTGGGGCTTTGGAAATTTTAGTTAATTTCCAATATGGCTTTGAGTAGGGTGTTATGTCCTCTACTGCTTTTGCAAAATTTCTGTTACGAATAAAATTTAAACGACGTTTGATCGCTTTTTGAAGGAGTAATAAATAAGTTTCAAATAAGAATCTCTAGTTCGTTGATGTTGGCATCAACGAATGTTTTCCAGTCGTAGGTACCAAAAACTGAAGTTCATCATCGATCAAGGGTTGATTAAATTTATGTTTACCTTTAGGTATTGAAGCGGCTTTAGCGTTGACTATTGAAGTTGTTAAATTTTCTACAGCTAAACCAATATCCTCTATTGAATTCAGGGGACACTTATATTCGAATTACGTTCAATAAAATTCCTATATCGCTCCCAGTTAGCTTTTTGAAAATTAAATGTTGATTTTAAAGGATTTTCAATGGGACTTTGGGATAAAGAAATAGTTACTGGAAGGTGGTCTGAATCGAGGTTCGCATGAGTAACTAATTGACTACAATCCTCGCCTAAATCCGTTAGAACCGAATCAATTGTGGAGGGATTTCTAATTGAAGGAAAACAAGTATGCCCATTAAGATATTCAACAGTATAATAACCTGCAGAGCAGTCATTGAATAAAATATTCCCATTAGAATTTGATGAAATATTATTCCAAGATCGGTGTTTTGCATTATAAAGTCACCAATAATAAGAAATTTAGATTTATTTCTGGTGAGTTTTTGTAAATCTTCCTTCAAAATTTTTTTCTGTTCACCGCTACATTGAAAAAGCAAATATGCGGCAATAATTATAATTTTCCCCATAGAAGTTTCTAATTCAATTCCAATTGTTTCTATGACTTGTATTGAAAGAAGGAAGAAGTCTAAATTTGAGACGACTATCGATGACAATAGCTACACCCTCACCTTGTCGATCATTTCGCAAAATTTTAAAGAAAACATTGCTTTTCAAGTTATTGTCCGGCTTTAAAAAAGTTACAGAGATGGCAGCATTATGTATGTTTTGAGTTTTCAAAAATAAGAAGAACTAATCTTGGTTAGCCAGCAAAGATCTAGCGTTCAAATTCATAACATTGAAACATCTATTTGAATCCATGAGGAAATCGTAAAGTCATATGATAATTTAAAGAAGTTTGAATAGCTTCAAACATTGAATTTTCTTTCAACATAAGTTGCATCACTTGCATTAAATTTTGATACGAAATTTCAATTTTTCAAATCAACAAGTTAGGATCAGAAAATGAAGGAGAAGAAAAGGTATTTGAATTTTTGGGAGTTTCCCAAGCGTTGTATGTTGAGACTTGGTTTTTTCCCCATTATTTATACCCGAAGCAGGCAACCCATTTTCAACCAAATTTCTGAGAACGTTAAAGAACGAGTCGATGGCGCTGAATCAGCCCAGGTAACATTTATATCACTTCAAGCATTACCAAGACGTGATTGTTTGCCGGCCTGGAGTGCGAAGACGAAAAAGAGGAAGGAGGTGAAGAAACTTTTCTGACAATTTTGGGATTTTTCCTCGAAGCAATAATTTTGGCCCTAACAGGACAATCGATGGAATTGCAGGAATGATTACCTGCGCAATTCGCACACTTGAAAAAATCTGTTTGGTGTTTATCACCACCAAAAAGGCATTTAGATTTTTCATAATCGAATGAGCCGCAAAGCATGCATCTGGCATTCATTCTACAATTTTTAGTGCCATGACAAAAAGCTTGATAACGACGACATTGAGTTATACTTTGAAAAATATTTGTTGAAGATTTTCGAAAAGGTTCGAATTTGACTCGACAATGAAACATAAGACGAGCCTGTTCAAGAATTTGCAAGTTATTAACTTGATCCTTTTAAAAATGGATCAAATAAAGCTCAGGAGCGAAACCAACACTAATGTTATTATTCGTGTTGGTTCTTTCCCTCATTTGAATTACTTGAATCGGAGCAAAACCTAGTAACGAATTTAATTTGGTTGTGATCTCATCCAGTGTCTGATCGCCTGTGAAACTTCGAAGTACAACTTTAAAGGAACGATAACTTTTAGTGTCGTTTGTAAAAAAATTAGTGCTTTTTGATATTCAAATAATTTAAAACTTTTTGAAAATCATCAAAGGATTCCGCCAATATACGAGCAATTCCCCTTCGACCGATCTGAAAAGAAATCTTCACATCCTTGACGGCAGTCTTCCGAAAATCAATCAAAACAAAAACTCAGGATGTGTTTCCTGTTGGAAACATTCTGATTGTACAATGGGATAGCGCCTCTCGCAACTGCTTCGCCTGGCTGGTATGCAATCTCGATCAGCGCTCCTATCAGCTATGCAAACCGAGTCGCATCATTCAGAATCATCGGTTTAGCAAACATCGCATATCGGAGATGAGTGAGATACAAACTGATCCATTTTGAATGTAGCTCACTCAGTATCTGCCTGAATTATATGAAATTCAAAATTATTTTTTGCAGGACGAGAAAAATCAAACAGTTGTGCGGGACACCATAAATTCTCAGTAGTTTTAACGTGACGGACGACAGTTTAATAAGAGAACTTGTAAAAATTGAAAAACACGGTGAAAGTGGACATCTTTCCCTCACAAACACAACTACAATTTGATTTTGATCATACTGATGTTACGAACGTTATAACAACAAATAAATTTATTAATTTGCTATATATCAAATCAAACAAAATACGCTAAGGATCGGTTTCATGTATCACTCACTCACTGCCTGATCCATTCACTCCTGATCGAAGACCAACAAGATTAGCCATATGCATTGCGCATTGGTGAAATTCCAATTTGATGATGGTGCTGCACTGTTTTGACAGCAAGCATCGTGCAAGGTGATCTGCATTTTAGCGATGAATTGAACGATCGATGATCGGGTAGGTCCAGTAACAATCAATAACGAAACCCGACCGCTGTACGTTCAGGTGCGAAGTGCAATCAGAAACATTCATTGAAAATGAGTGATTTTCGGAACATTGCTTGACGGAAGTGACGATATCTTTCCGAAAGGCACAGAAACCCCCTCCACCCCGGCTGGGGCTGAGTAAATAGCCTGGATTTTGTACAAACAGCACTATACACCATGCCACAGAGTTTTGTTTGTACAAAATATTTCGATCCGGACCGATTTTACTCACTTACTGTAGTCTATGTCCCGCTTAAGAGGGCCGAGTGAACTGAGTATCTCGATTAAAATTTGCACGCAAAAAAAATTTCACATAAAAGGCTAAGCGAAAAGGAGCATAGATATTTGCGAGAAATCGCCGTGAATCTCGTGTTCGCGTGAAGTAGAATGCATGGATTACTGGAACAATGCAAAGGCTCAATTAAAAAAAAAAAGTGTTTACTCAAGGATTTCTTCAACTCGGGCCAAACGCTCCAAAACCATGTTGGAAACCGTTTTTATTAACTTCATTTTTATTAGAATTTTCTCATCCAAAAACAGAAAAAAAACTAATAAAATAAAACTATTACAATACACTATCTTTTTCTGCTTCGGAATTCTTCTTATGTTGCTTTTCTTTTTGTAATTCTTGCGCTGACATTTTTTTATCTTCCGACAACAACCCGTCTATCTCTTTCTCTCATTTGATCGGCTGATGTTCTAAAAGGATTCACCCGTCCGTCGTTAGATTCTACCTTTTCGACATTTTTGCTTGCTTTGTTTTCGGTTTGCATTCGGTTAACACAAATTGTTCCTGTGTTGTTGGCAGGTGTTTTGTGTAAGCGTTGGTCTTCCGGTGCTTGTCTGCGTTTTGCTGCGTACCTTGTTATTGTTCATATGAGCGGGTGCGAGTTTCAAAATTTTCTGTTTTTGGAAGCGAACTTTGTTTAATTCGGTCGGTTTAGTCAACGCTTCTTCGTCATTTAATCGACGACTAGTGTGACGAATTCGCTTTAAGATATCTTGATTTTGTTTTCGCTTTTGTTTACCAGTTTCAGTTGAACGGTTTCTGCTTTATGCCTGCTCTGTAGCTGTTAGTTCTTTGTTTTAAGGTATCTTTTGTTTCAAAATGCCTTGTTGTGCTGTTTAAAATGTTTCATACGGTATCAATATCAAATCGAAACTGCTATTTCGCCTTTGCTGGTATTTGGTTGCTTTTTTTTTGTTATAATATGCGTTTTGTTACATTTTTTCATCTTCTGTGTATGAGAGTGTATTGAAGGGAGTTTGCATAATACTATTAGTTTGTTGAAGGAAACTGTTTGACTTGGATTAACGGATTTGACGTTTTGTAAGGGTTATTATGTTCTCGTTTTTCTTCTTCTACAAAAATAACACTTACCAATATGTGCATCTTCGTAGGTGTAGGTGTGAGAAATAATCGAAATGTAAAAATTAAAACGAGTCCAAATTGAAAACCGTTGTTTGTATTATAAAATAGTTCAGTACAAAATTATTTTTGGAGGACTTCTTCACCTCAAATTGAATGCAATTGCTTGCAAGAGAAGCTCATAGATTTCATTTTAGTTTAGTGTAACGGTTTGATTGTTTTTTTTGTGTGTACGTGTGTTAAAATTGTATTGAACGTGTATAGATTAAAAAATGTAGATGTATTCATACGAGTTCAGTAATATTTTTGGAATTGTTTTCGAAAATATCCTCTTTGAGATGATTTCAAATAATAGATATGCTAGCACGTATGCAAAGTTCAACTAAAGAATTTACGAAATGAAATTTACTTTAAAAAAAGGCTTATTTTAGTTCAACTCGAAATACAGATAAAAAAAAATCGGGAATGAAATGAGAATACCAGTTTTGAATTTAATCTTATTGGAAAATATTTCTTCCGATCTATCCTTTCGAATAAAAAATTAAGAACCTAATGTAGAATTTGTCTCTCTATGCAAAAATTTAACATAATTCAACTAACAACATAACACCTCAAAGCGTCGGTAACAACTTAACTAAATCAGCTTTAACAGGCTTTGCCCAAATGCCAACGCGAATTGTGTCAAGATAATCTGCGAATGTGTGTGTTCGTTTGAATTTCTGATTGACTAGCTTCTTCCTCGGTCGATAACGGTATGCTGCTGTTACCTACTATGCGTTTGTATTTGTTGTTTTCAACTATTTTGTTTTAAAGTCAAACCATTCAACCCTGAAACTTTTGCTTTCTCCAATAAGATACAAATGTGTTGCGTGTTCGATTATTATTTTCACTACTTCTGAAACTTCGGTTTTGTTTTTTGTTCTGTTTTTTTCTGTTTTTTTTTTTTGTAGTTGTTCGTATTTGATCATCTCTTGATCCACCGATTCTTGGAATTAATCTTTTAAATTTAAAGTAAGAACTTCTTTAACACATCACGCAAGTCGCAGGCTTTTCATTTTCGGTGCACGCGTTTTCTATCTTTTTTTTTGTCTGTTAGTTTCAAATTTAGCTTGGCTTACACTCCTTCCCACTCTATTTTTTGTCTTTCTTTTAAATTTATAATTCTTTCCTTTGTTTTAATTATTAATAATCATGTTAACATTTGTTTTTTTGGTTAATATTAAGTCTAACTAATATTTTCCTTCCTCGTTTTGTTTCCTCTGATTTATTTCATTATTTGTTTTTACTTTGTTAAACTCATTTGCAGTTCACTCGGTTCCTTCCTATTTGTTCTTGCTGGTTCCGCTGCATCGTGGGTTGAACCTATCCTCTAGTTGCCTGTATTCTCAAACGTCAGCGTTCCTTTAATAACATCTTTAATTTGTTTCCTTTCGTTTTTAACAAATTTCTCTTGGTTTATGCTTTTTCTGGCTTGTCGCGCGTGACGTGTGGTATTTGGTTTCACTTGTTTTTATTTGTTTTCTGTTATGTTCTATCACTTCGTTTAGGTTAATCTTGTTTGTTTTCGGGTATATTCCATTCTTCTTCGTGACAATTCAAGCTTGTCCTCTACTGGTTTTCCTGTCGTTTCAATCTGTTTATTGGAAAATCGTTCAAGTTACGGGAATTGTTGTGTACGCTCGTTTTTCTTTTGTTTCATTTGGCGATTTTTTTTCTTCTATTTGTGCTTTTACTTTTGTTTGGCTTTCTCTAATTTTTGTTTAGATTTTGGTTCAATAATACCAGAAGAACAACGATTTCCGTATCAAATTCGATGATTTTTTTTTCCTTTTTGGTTTGTTAAAGAATTAAATGCTCTCCACTTTTTTGATTTTTTTTTTCACTACTACGTTTAATGACACATAACTGAAATGAAATGATTTCAAAATTGAGGAAAATGTCTGAGGGTTATGAAGTAAAATGTTTTTATTATTTGTTATTTGTGTGTTTTGTTTCCATACTATAAAATCAGCCATGTTTCCATTAAATGGTAGATATATTTTCGTATTTCTTTCCACTAAAACAATAACTATAGATTATCGAAACACTTCCATATATCTGCCTTCAGCAATCATTTGATAGGTAAACAATCCTTCTCAACTTGATTTTCATCGGCTCAAATCTGCACTAAACAATTGTATATTTGTGTTTTCATTTGTGTAGGATTATAATTTTCCTGTGTGTATCTCTTGAAAGTGTGGAATATTTGTTTCTACTAAGACCAAGTACCATTTAAGTTTTTTTTTTCTATTTTTCTTTTGCTTGCTAACGTTACTCTTCTTATGTGGGTGTAAGTGTTTGTTCATTACCCGAGCTGCTCCAAGAATTTAGATCTACTTTAGATCCATCTCGGTTTCACAGTCGCACTCACAATCGCACTCATCCTCCAGACAGGCGGGACATTCTAGCTCACTATCTTGTCAGTACAACCAGGATACCGGCACCCACTGAGACGTCGAGTGTACCTTATCGATAGCGTTCTCCAGCCCAGCTATCGTCTCGCCGATGTCGTTGTTGACGATGGTCAGGTCGAAGAAGTGTCCATAGGCCTGGCGCAACATGTCCGATTCTTTGGCCAACCGCTCCAAGCTGCCGTCATACTGTGGGAAAAAAACCGGAGAGAAAAAAGAGCATTTTGAGATTTTTTACATTTCAAATGGTATGTTTAGAAAATTATAAAACAATCATTGCAGATGTGCTCAGACCAGAGAAGCCACGAAGCACTTGGAACCCGCTATTTATCTTTTGCAAAGTACGGTTATTGAGCAAATAAAATCCCAACACCGAATAGAAGATGAAAGGATGAAAACCCCACATTACTTCAACAACTACGCGATCAGAAGAGCATATCAAAATTGTTACACACCCATCTCAACGAGATCTTATTAACTTATTCAGATATAGCTTTGATATCAAAGCGGCAAGCGAACCCCGATCAGAAGAGAAAAATAATATTATTTCAAGATGAGATATTTTGACATCCAATTTTTTCCTATCAAAATGAGATATAATTTAGAACTCGTAGGGTGTTAAAATATCTCAAGTTATAACAAAAAATCCACGCAAGCGTAACTAAAATATATCACTCCTTGATAGCATTATATCAAGATTATACCTCAATCAGATAGGATTGAAATTACCAAAATTGTAAAAATATGAACCTTTTCTCCACAGAATGCAATGCTTTCTATAGTTAAGACATTTTTGAAGCAATTGATGCAAACTTGGCCCCTTCTTTCAGTGTTTATCTCTCTCGTTGACTAATTTAATGGTGGGACAACCAGTGTTCTAAGCTTTATAAGGACAAATCAAAAGCATTCAAAGATTTTAGAAAACATGGAGCCCTCGATCATTTTCAAGCATATTTGTCCCGGAAAATCAATTCAAAAAATTGAATAAAGGAAAAAAAACTAGCACATTGGCGTACATTCGTGGAGGGTTTATCGCAAGAAACGTCTTTGAATACCTTGTGGAAAGCAGCACGAAACATGCATAATCGATTTTCAACAAATGAATGTGAGGAACATTCACATCGATGGATATTCAACTTTGCTCGGAAAGTCTGTCCAGATTCCACACCGAACATATAAATTGTCCGGAATTTGTCACTAGACAGGTAGGAACTGGATTCCAGCTTTTCGATGGTCGAATTCTCACTTGCCCTCCTTTCTTGCAACAATTCAGCTCTGGGAATTGATAGAATCAAGTTTAACTTGTTGAAAAACCTTCCGGATGCCGCCAAATTTCGCTTGTTAAATTTATTTAATCAATTCTTGGAGCATAACATTGTTCCCCAAGAGTGGAGACAAGTGAGTGTCATTGCTATCTAAAAGCCTTGTATACGCAAATTGATGGAGAAAATGATCATGTTTCGTTAGGACAAATGGATGGAAACAAATGGTCTCCTTTCAGATACTCAATTTGGGTTTCGAAGGGGCAAAGGGACAAACGATTGTCTTGCTTTGCTGTCTTCAGAGGTACAAATGGCTTACGCAAAACGTGAGCAAATGGCTTCAGTGTTTCTAGACATTAAGGGGCATTTGATGCAGTCTCAATAGAGGTTTTGTAAGACAAGTTGCACTCCCGGGGTCTGCCTCCTCTATTGAACAACATCTTATACAGCTTGCTTTGTGAGAAACATCTGAACTTTGCTCACGGAGATATTGCAGTTAGAAGAACCTCTTACATGGGCCTCCCACAGGGTTCATGCTTGAGTCCACTTTTGTACAACTTTTACGTAAGTGACATCGACAGTTGTCTCTGAAGGCTGCACTCTAGGACAACTTGCAGATGACGGTGTGGTGTCTGTCACAGGATCTTCTGAGTCTCATCTGCACAGACCTTTACAAGATACTTTAGACAGATTGTCTTCCTGGGTTTTGGGGCTTAGGATTGAGTTTTCCCCTCAGAAAACGGAAATGGATGTTTTCTCTAAGAAACATAGACCTGCTCAACCTAAGCTTCAACTCCTAGGCAGAACGATCACTCAATCGAGGTGTTTTAAGTGTCTTGGGATTTGGTTTGATTCCAAATGTACCTGGAGGGCCTATGTTGAGTATCTGAAAGGAAAATGCCAACAAAGAATCAATTTTCTCCGATCAGTCACTGGCACCTGGTGGGGAGCCCATCCAGAAGATCTTTTAAAATTGTATCGAAAAACCATTCTCTCTGTGATGGAATACGGTAGCTTCTGTTTCCAGTCAGCTGCCAAATCTCACCTCATCAAACTCGAGCGTATCCAATACCACTGTCTTCGCATCGCTCTGGGCTGTATGCCCGCAACGCATAACACGAGTCTTGAAGTTTTGGCAGGAATACTCCCTCTTAAAGATCGATTCAATTTACTATCACTCCGGTTCCTCATCAGGTGCGAGGTCATGAACCCATTGGTGATTGTGAATTTCGAAAGGTTACTTGAGCAAAATCTTCAAACTAGATTTATGTCTATATACTTTGTCCTCATGTCAATGCAGGTAAACCCTTCTTCGTATTCTCCAACTCGTGTTTGTAGCCCAGACTACGATCATTCTTCTGTCCAGTTTGATTTGTCTATACAGTAGGAAATTCGAGGGATCCCGGTCTTGCATCGTCCTCTTCTGATTCCAATAATTTTCGAAGCTAAATATAGAAACGTCAATGCTGATAAAATGAACTTTACTGATGGATCACTTATTGAGGAAACAACATGATTTGGAGCGTTCAACGAAATATCTAGCGCCTCTCACAGTCTCCAGTCACCATGCTGTAGCGGAGTTAGCAGCTATTCACTGGGCTTTGGACAGTGTCGCTTCACGGCCAGTTGGACACTACTATATAATAACGGATAGTCTGAGTTCTGTTGAAGCAATCCATTCAATAAAACCGGGAAAGCACTCGCCGTACTTCCTCGAGAAGATACGGAATAATTTGAGTGCTTTATCAAAACGTCGCTTTACCATCACCTTTGTTTGGGTTCCCTCTCATTGCTCGATAGTGGGCAACAGGGGTGTCATTCGCTCACACAATGAGCTCAATGTGCATTTTTTCCATAGCACATTGAGAGAGCAAAACCGAGCACTGACTGAGCTAGCTGTCCATCAATGTGCCAAATCGAAGCAAATCACTGTGCTACGCAACGATAGCCCTCAGCACATTGAGCTGCACAATGTGTACCAGTATACCACCACAACGCTGAATTCAACAAACGAAAGCGAATTCTTTCCCAATAAACAAGCAACAGCAACAACAAAGCCGAAATTTGGGCGGGCTCGGCCTGCCGGCTGCCGAACACCGTTGCCACAAAAAAAATCTGTATCATAAATGAGTCTGATCTTCGTCCATACGTGTACAATTTAACAGAATTATAAACAGATTTTCGTGACATCGCTGCTCGGCAGCCGGCAGGCCGATCCCAACCGAATTTCTTTTGTGTTGTTGCTGTTGCTTGTTTATGAGTTATTTTCTTCCTTGCAAGCAGGAGGTGTGTCTTCGTGCCGGACTGGACGAACAATAATCGTTTTTGTTTTCTACTGATGAGAAGAAAAAATAAAACGAAGAAGCGTGCTTGGCAAATTTCTAAAGCCAGAGTTCACATTGAGCAGCACATTGAGCAGAGTGGATCAGCTCATTGTGTTTTTCAGCATTGTGAGAAACCTCTCAGAAAATCCGGTTATCGGCGCGCAGTAAGAGAGCGAGCAGTAGATATTCTATCGCCGTGCGCGCAGTTCTAGAAAGCTTGCGTTCACATTGTGCTTTTAGAACACATTGTGCTGTTTTGAGGAGTATAACACCCCTGGTGGGCAACGAGAAGGCAGACTCTCTGGCAAAGGTGGGGGCGATGGAAGGCGACACGTATCAACGTGAAATCCCCTTCAACGAATTTTACTTTTCGGTTCGAAGAAACTCTCTTGTCAACTGGCAGCGCAAATGGGACGAGGATGAATTGGGTCGGTAGCTCCACTCGATTATCCCAAAGGAAAGCCTTAAACCATAGATTGGACTTAAGTCGGGATTTTATCCTTATATTTTCCCGTCTCATGTCCAATCATTATTTCTTAGACGCGGTACTATATCGTTTTGACATTGCTGGCAGCAATTTGTTTGGTTGCGGCCAAGGTTACCATGACATCGAGCAAATTGTTTGGTCGTGTGAGCTTCATCTTATCGCCAGAACGAGTTTAATAGACTCCCCTCGGACCCGAGGAAAACCACTTAATGTTCCAGTGAGAGATGTTCTAGCTGTGCTTCATTTGGACTACATGTTCGAAATCTACCTTTTTCTAAAAGCTATCGATCTTCATCTATAATTCTCTTTTTATTTTCATACTAGCTGATCCCGTACGAACTTCGTTTCGCTTTAAATCATTGGTACGTCAAAATGAGTTTAGAAAATGAATTCCAAACATTCTTTCGACAATTTTGGGGAAAAAATTAAACAGTGTTTAAAGTTGCTACTATTACTATTACTTGAAATTCAAATTAAACGGTTGATTGGCTTTTTATCAAAAATTTATGTGAGAGCGTTTTCTTCTCGATCGATTGCAAAATCTAGACATTATGGCAGAAACATGTACTATTTGTTTATGTGCACGACTCTTTTGCTTGACCTTCAAACTTAAATTGGTATCAATTAACTGCCTCCAACAAAATTATTGCACAAAACACTGAACTTTCAATGAAACCCTCATTTTCTGTCCCATGGCCCGAAATTCGATAATTGAAACCAATTTTACGTTCCTCAAAACTACCTTGTGCCATTTTTTTTTCAAATTATATGTAAAATAACGTCAGGAACTTGCAAACAGTGAACAGTGAATATAGACGCGCCTTTCGCCGACCCTTGACACGGAACATGCTACCTGGAGTCAATTGCTCATAGTTTATAACCCTCATCTGAACATTTTCATCTCAATCCGATGCATGATCACGACAATATCGCGAAAACAGTGAGCAACTAACATGGACGGCCTTTTTTTTGACCACGATTCAAAACTTGACACCTGAAATCAATTATCTTTTCTGTTAAACTACCATGTGTCAATTTTCATTACAATTCTATTCTATTCTATTCTATTCTATTCCATGCTCAATCAAGAGAATATCGTAAAAACAGTGAACAGATAATAACCCCTTTCGCCGACCCCTGAGGCAAGATTTGAAACCTGAAAGCAAAAGAGCGTCCCTCAAAACTCCTATGCGGAAATTTTCATCTCAATCCAATGTAGAATAACGTCAAAATCGCAAAAACATTAAAGTTGGGTATGGACGACTCCTTCAACCGACTTCTGATCCGCAATTCGAAACTTGAAATCGATTGCTCGTCCCTCAAAACACTCATGTGCTAATTTTCATCACAATACGATCTATAATAACGCCAATATCGCAAAAACATTAATCAGTTAATATGGACGACCCCTTTGGCCGATCCCTGACCCTAAATTTGATAACTGTAATCGATTGCTCGTCTCTCAAAACACTCATGTGCAAATTTTCATCACAATCCAATGTAAAATAAAGCCAATATCGCAAAAACATTAATCAGTGGATATGGACGACCCCTTTGGCCGACCCCTGACCCTAAATTTGATAACTGTAATCGATTGCTCGTCTCTCAAAACACTCATGTGCAAATTTTCATCACAATCCGATGTATAATAACGCCAATATCGCAAAAACATTATTCAGTGAATATGGACGACCCCTTTGGCTGACCCCTCACCCTAAATTTGATAACTGTAATCGATTGCTCGTCTCTCAAAACACTCATGTGCAAAATTTCATAACAATCCGACGGAAAATAACGTCAATAACGCGAAAACAATATTTGTCTTGTATGGACGACCCCCTTCGGAAGGGGTCATCCAAAAATCTATAACATTTTTCATCATTCCTGGTCCTAATGAGCATCCATGCCAAATTTCAGATCTCTAGCTCTTAAGACGGCTGAGTCTATAGAGGACAAACAAACAAACAAACAAACAAACAAACATACAGATAATTGCTTTTTATATATATAGATTTCCCTATCTATTTTCTTTTTTCTATAAAAGTGAACTAGGTATAAGCACACAATTGTAATAAAAAAACGAATTTGGCTCCTAAAGCCTAAAGGTATGAGCCGTTTCAAATAAAAAATTAACAAAAAAAAATATTTTTACGTTTGTGACTTGACTCGAAAGAATTCTTAAACTATGAAAATTTCAAAATAAGAGTGCGAGTATCGTTTTTTACATAAGTGAAACTTTTGATGAGCCATGTTTCATAATTAAAATTTATGTAATTAAAACCCATTTTTAACCGAGAAAACCCAGGAAAAACTTGAAAATTTCAAAACGAAAAATCTCTAGCAACCCTGGATGTATTTTTATTTTGTTTCGATCATAGTCCTTTTACCATCTTTGTGGCATTCGACACTTTATATTACGGTTGGCGTACAGTTATTGCAAATCTTATCCTGTACAACTAAGTTCGGACATCGGCTCAGGAAGCAACTGACTTGCCAACTGAGCTACAGCACAAGCCACTACCCTTCACGGAAAATAAAAAAAGGTAAAATTTACCTTTTTGCGAGGTGAATTTTTTCCACCCCTCTTTCGAGGTAAATTTTACCTTTTTTTCATTCACCTAGCAAAAAGGTAAATTTTACCTTTTTTCAATTCACCTAGCAAAAAGGTAGATTTTACCATTTTCTCATTCACCTAGCAAAATAGTAAATAATACCGTTTTCCCATTCACTGATTTAAAAGGTAAATGCTTGTTTGTTTGATTGGTTTCTTCAATAATAATTAATTTAAAAAAAACACAATTCATGAAAAAATTGGTATTTATTTGAAATAAATAGGGAGTTACCTGATATTTATTTTTGAAATATATCACCGTGTTCTTTAAAAATTGTTGAGGCAAGTCCTTTGTTCGCCAAGCTTGTCAGGTCCGGCTTGTCCGGAATAATATCTGAAGGCTGACGGGAATACAACACGAAGCTTTGTGAGCCGATCTGAAACAAAGGCAAAGTATTATGAAGAGAACCAGCACAACTAAATGAAATCTAAGAAAACACTTACCATTTTGTTCCGATTTTCACATATTGTGCACGAAGCAGAACTTGTTCCTCAACGGCAAAACAGCTTAACCTCAATAAACGGATTCGTCAAATAGTTACTTTTTTTTCGAGATGATTTGTACCGTTTTGTTGAGCTCAATCCAGGTCAACTTCACCTCGCTACGAGGTAAGTTTTACCTTATTTAGATTTACCTTTCTTTCTAGGTGAATTATACTTTTTGATTCAGCTCAATTCAGGTGAACTTCACCTCGCTACGAGGTGAAATTTACCTTTTTTGGATTCACATTTTTTCTCGGTGAATTGTACCTTTTTTCATTCTTCGTTTCAGGTATATTTTACCTCGCTGTGAGGTGAGTTTCACCTCTTTTTTTTTTTTTTTTTTTTTTTTTTTTTTTTTTTTTTTTTTTTTTTTTTTTTTTTTTTACAAGATGGAAATTTGACTTCAAACCATAACAGCCGGGTGTTTGCTGCCGTGTGTGGGTTCGTCCCACTAAAACCACCTTGGGCTTCGTGTGCCAGATGTGCCCCTTGGTTTCACCCTATGATACTACATCAAGGGGTAGGCTGTGCTCATGCACTTATGAATAGGTAGAAGTTACCTTTTTGGCTTTTGCGAGCATTCACCTTTGCTGTCTCGGTAAATTTTACCTTTTTATTATTTTCCGTGTTCATACAGCTTTTTTAAATGAGTATAGAAATTTTTGATTCAGCAAAACAACATCATTTTTATATCATTAACAGAACTTAACGAGTTTGAAACCGATATTTAGAGTGTTGTAAAAGTTTTGATTCATGTAAAAAAAAATTGAAAACGTTTATTCATTCCGTTACGATTTTGCTAATTTCTCTCAAACATTGTTCATTGGGTACTGGAAGAAGTTTGTTATTAATTGAGATTCAAAAGATTTCCTTCTCTCTGGCGCTCACGCCAGATATCTCTACGAACAAAAATTCGAATCTTTAACTCAAACATCAAATCCGTATTGTTGAATGGGTGCGAAACTTGGTGCACATATGCGGTAACGACGTGAAAATTGCAAGTATTTGTAAACCGCTGCCTGCGGCATATAATCCGGGCTTGGTGGCCTGGCAGCTGGATCTCAAATGAGGAACTACATCGCCAGTATCATCAAATCCTTCGATGCCTCTCTGGATTCCATTCAAGCGCCTCTCTGCAAATCTCGTTTTCACCTCTTCGCAGCGTGTGCTCAAACCATCTCCACTTAAGCGGGCCACAGACTACACAACATTTGTAAAAATGCGATGAAATTCGATGAAATTTTGTCGCTGTGAGCACGTTTTGCATAGTGTATGGCACTGCTTGAATGAGCGCCCAAACGGTTGGAGTAAAATCGGTCGGGATCGAAATATTTTGTACAAAACATTCTCCCAGCCGGGGTGGAGATGTTTGTTTTAATTGCTGTTGCTGTTTTCGCCAGCAATCATTTGTGTTCGCGTGAAACATGTTTGTATAGTGTGTGGGCGAGCATAGATCAAACGCGGAATCATCAAATTTGTACAGGCCAATTTGTGTAGTCTATGGCCCGCTTTACGTTCCCGAATTGGGCTTGAGCCTGCTAAAAAGAATAAAGCCTGCTCTTTACTCCTATACAGATTTCCATAAGAATGACAGCTTATTGGATTGGAATTGGAGTGAAGGCTATTTCTCTCTCTGTTTCACACACGAGAAATCGTATACCGGGATTGCGAGCGCACCCATCGCCCATCACGATTTCTTCACTCCAATTAGCTGTTTATTGTTTATTGTTTATTGTTTAAAACATCAACGGATCACATGTTGATCCTAATGATTACTAACTAACAAATTAAAATTAATATCAACATAAGACTACACAATACTTCATACACTTAAAATTTTTCTTCGGAATACGTTCCTTGAGACGTCGAAGTCGAAATGTTCGGAAAACCGATTAAAAGTTTTTAGAATGCCGATGAAAGCGCTGTTAGCCCCGTAATTGTTTAGGCGAATTGGAACGTAGAGCTGCAGGTTCTGGTTTCGTAATCCTCGGGGTCGTACGCTGAGAGGTATGGCCTCCAACAGTTCGGGGCAGTCGATTCTAGATGTTAGAAGGTCCGCTACAACTAGAGCACGTGTAGCATTTCGGCGTGCTTGAAGCGTATCTAAGCCTATGAGACGGCAGCGGCTTTCATAGCTTGGTAAACGAGACGGATCCTGCCAGTTTAAGTGTCGTAGAGCGTACCGCAAGAAACGCCGCTGGATAGCCTCGATTCTTTCAGCTCCGTTCTGGTAGAAAGGGCACCAAACAGCTGAAGCGTACTCGAGAATAGAACGAACTATGCAACAATAAAGACTTTTCAGGCAGTATACGTCTTTGAAATCTTTGGCCATACGAAACAAGAAACCAAGGCTTCGAGAAGCTTTGTCGACAACATAGTTCGTATGAATCTTGAACTCCAGCCTTCGGTCGAGAATAACGCCCAGATCGTTGATATGGTCCACCCGGGTGATGGTTTGGTCTCCGAGGATGTACTCTGCATGAAGAGGATGCCGCTTACGGGTAAACGATATTACCGAGCATTTACTGCGGTTCAAGGGCAAGCAGTTGATATCGCACCAGTGAGCTTAAGCGGTGAATTGCTGTTGGAGGAAGTTGATGTCGTCTTGGCCGTTTATAGTGTGAAAAAGTTTCAGGTCATCGGCATAAGCGAGCTTTGTGTCACTGAGGAGCGAGAGTACGTCATTAAAATAGATCACGAAAATGATCGGTCCCAAATGACTTCCTTGAGGCACTCCTGAAGAAGCAACGAACTGCCTAGAAAAGGATTCACCAGTACGAACGGATAACTTTCGTCCCATTAAGTAACTCCGGAACCAATCCAGTAGGGAACCACAGAAGCCTAAACGTTCGAGCTTTGCGATTGCAATTTCGTGGTTCACCTTATCGAACGCAGCAGAGAGATCTGTGTAAATGGCGTCTGTTTGACTTTTCTTGGCAAAGCTGTCCTGCACGAACGATGTAAAGCTCAGTAGGTTTGTAGTCGTGGATCTTTAAGGCATGAACCCGTGCTGATCGTTGGAGAAGTGATGCTTGCAAAATAAGAAGATGGGATCCAAAACAACTAGTTCAAACAATTTGGCGATCGCGCATAGAGCGGAGATTCCACGATAGTTGCTCACGTCTCTCTTATCTCCCTTTTTGTGGACAGGAAACATGTGAGCTTCTTTCTACAATGAAGGAAAGATTCCGCCGTCCAGCGATGATTGAAAGATATGCCTGATAGGTGTCAGCAAAGATGGCATAAAACGCTTCAGAAAGGTAGCTGGTATACCGTCCGGGCCCGTAGAAGATGAATTTTTTAGCTTAGCTGTCGCTTTTAGGATGGCTGCGTCGTCGACCAGAATACCATTCAAAGATGACCCTAGGGGTGATATATTCAGTACATCTCTGGCCAGTTGCTCCAAGGAAATTCCCCCAGTTGTGAAAATACTAGAAAATTTCTCGGCAAAAAGTTCACAAATTTCTGGATCAGAATTCGCTGTGTCGCTGTCGAGGATCATGTAGGACGGAAGCCCTGGTTCTTTCCGTTGATTTTTTACGTGCTTCCAAAACGATTTCGGACTGGTCTTGAAATTCCTTTGTAACCGATTTAGATAATTCAAGTAGCTACGCTCACTGACTTTTTTATAAGCAGAGTTTAGTTTGCGGTATTCTCCCTTAGTGTAAGGGGATTTGTGCTTGTTCTGGTTTCGGAGTGCACGTTTCTTGGCCGTCTTCAGTCGCCGCAGTTCTTTAGTGACCCAGGGAGCCCGTAGATCAGTAGCTACCCTACGTTTCGGAACATGGCGATCAATAACGTAGTTAAGAATGTTCGAAAAAGTCTCAGCAGCTGCATTTGGATCAGAAGGATCGAGCTCAACTTCCCATTCGATGGACTCAAGAACGAGAGATATAGTTTCGAAATCCACGTTCTTGAAATCTTGATAGAAGGATGCCGTTTTCTTCACTGGAGCATATCTCCTTGCAGCAGCGAAAGAGACCACTAAGGCTGGGTGATGTGGAACAGCTTTGACAAGGGGAGCGGGAGCTAAGTCAATCGTCGGAATCCAGAAACCTTCGTTAACGAAACAGAGGTCGAGCTGTCATTCTTATGGAAATCTGTATAGAAGTAAAGAACAGGCAAACTGTCGACGAGAGTTTTGACTGGGACCAAGTAGGACGCTGGCTCGGGATCGTCAACAGTGGAGGTATTTTACCACGGCCCTATGCACCGGAGGATCGGCGCGGGACCGTTAAGTAAGTAATATCAGTTGTGCAAAAGTATCGAGTGTACCCTTAAAATGGGTCGTTTGGGATTATATATACACCTCCCATCGTGTGAAACCTTCAAATCTTTACCTATTGTTCAGAAAACCCCTGACCCTCGGATCACTAACATTTCAAATAGCCTTATAAACATGATTTGGATAAAAAAAGAGAGAATGGCGACACGCTACTCACATCGGCAATGTTCTGCAGCAGCGGGGCCGCGATGAACACAACGTACGGGGTGAACTCGGCTGTGCGTAGTATTTTTAAGGCCTGCGGTTCCACGTCCAGGATCGCCATCTTGCCGTCCGCGTGGATGCGCCGTATCGTTTCCAGCTTGGTGCCGTACATGGCGTCCTCGTGGGTGCCGTACTCGAGGTACTCGTTGGCCGAAATGTCCGCCATCATCTCGTCGTGTGATATGAAGTAGTAACTGCGACCATTCTCCTCATCGGGCCGGGGCGGTCTGGTGGTGTCTGTGTGTCAAAGAGAAAAAAGATGGTTAATGGTTCTGACAAAATCATTCTCCGGTCAAAGGGAGATGGTGTACTCACGTGGTATGGGGTAAGCGTATTTGTCCGGGTACTTGGCTATGAGGGTGTTTTTGATATGACGCCTGCCAACGCCGTGCGCTCCGAGAAGTACCAGGGTTCGCCGTTGGAATGCCGGATCGCCCACTAGGAGACAAAAAATAGATTTTTTTAGAGGAAATTTGTCTAGCAAAAAAAAGAAAGTCCCAACTTACCCGGAACCTTGACGACTTCCTCGTAGGTCACCAGATCCAGCTGATCGAAAACGGCGTTGTGCTTGGCAAGGTACTTGTCCCGGCACTGCTTCTTTTTACGGCTAAATATTGAGCAATTAACTGCTTCGGAGTTGGAGAAAAGAGCACAGGGAAAAGTTTGTCGCTTTAGCAATCAATTAGCCCACGGTAAGCACCCTAGTGAGTGTCGAGATTAGATGTTAAGTGCGAAACTTGTTGGAAGATGTGGATAAAATATAGCTGCTGGACGTCAAAAGAACGAATTGAAAAAAAAAAACTCACAAGACAAGAAGTTAGCCAAACAAACACAAAAAACCTGCAGTAACAGCCCGTGGCGATTCGTGCCAAGATAAAGAAACAACTACTTAAATCTACTTCTACGCTAGGGAATGCTGCATTGAAAGAGTTTCATTTGAACTAAAGAAGCATGCTTTCGAGTCCGTTAAGATTCTGGCAAAGAACGTGATTAAGTTTCGCTATAAATTATGCCATTCTGTCTCCTTCGAGGGGTTGTTCTTTTCTCCGGAGCCATTCAATGAGCTTACTACTACTTTTTCGGTGGCAATAAGCTCCCGGAAAGTTTTAGTTTCGCTCCACCTCCGCCATTCCGCCGAATGTATAGATGGTCCCAGATGGGAAAACAGGACTTCAGTGTGCGCGCGGCTCCATCGGTGATGATTCGACGATTTTCCCTCAGGGGTCCAAGGGAGTCAACTTTAATGAGCCGGCAGAATCGTGACTTTGGCTGCAAATCTTTCTTGTCGCTTCGGTGCATCCTGGGGCCATCGCTCGGCTAGCATCGGAGAGAAGGCTGCAGATGCCTAGGAGCTTTTTTTCTATTGTATTTTAAATTTAAAATTCTTGATTTGGCTTCCATGTTAGAGTAGATTTTAAATTGAAAATTAAGATTCAGAATTCAGATTCCGAATTCAGATTCAGAATTCAGATTCAGAATTCAGATTCAGAATTCAGATTCAGAATTCAGATTCAGAATTCAGATTCAGAATTCAGATTCAGAATTCAGATTCAGAATTCAGATTCAGAATTCAGATTCAGAATTCAGATTCAGAATTCAGATTCAGAATTCAGATTCAGAATTCAGATTCAGAATTCAGATTCAGAATTCAGATTCAGAATTCAGATTCAGAATTCAGATTCAGAATTCAGATTCAGAATTCAGATTCAGAATTCAGATTCAGAATTCAGATTCAGAATTCAGATTCAGAATTCAGATTCAGAATTCAGATTCAGAATTCAGATTCAGAATTCAGATTCAGAATTCAGATTCAGAATTCAGATTCAGAATTCAGATTCAGAATTCAGATTCAGAATTCAGATTCAGAATTCAGATTCAGAATTCAGATTCAGAATTCAGATTCAGAATTCAGATTCAGAATTCAGATTCAGAATTCAGATTCAGAATTCAGATTCAGAATTCAGATTCAGAATTCAGATTCAGAATTCAGATTCAGAATTCAGATTCAGAATTCAGATTCAGAATTCAGATTCAGAATTCAGATTCAGAAT
Source organism: Uranotaenia lowii (assembly GCF_029784155.1). Classification (NCBI taxonomy): domain Eukaryota; kingdom Metazoa; phylum Arthropoda; class Insecta; order Diptera; family Culicidae; genus Uranotaenia; species Uranotaenia lowii. The sequence goes on along the minus strand of NC_073691.1, from coordinate 161,752,323 downwards.
TCAGATTCAGAATTCAGATTCAGAATTCAGATTCAGAATTCAGATTCAGAATTCAGATTCAGAATTCAGATTCAGAATTCAGATTCAGAATTCAGATTCAGAATTCAGATTCAGAATTCAGATTCAGAATTCAGATTCAGAATTCAGATTCAGAATTCAGATTCAGAATTCAGATTCAGAATTCAGATTCAGAATTCAGATTCAGAATTCAGATTCAGAATTCAGATTCAGAATTCAGATTCAGAATTCAGATTCAGAATTCAGATTCAGAATTCAGATTCAGAATTCAGATTCAGAATTCAGATTCAGAATTCAGATTCAGAATTCAGATTCAGAATTCAGATTCAGAATTCAGATTCAGAATTCAGATTCAGAATTCAGATTTAGAAATCAGATTCAGAATTCAGATTCAGAATTTAGAATTCAGATTCAGAATTCAGATTCAGAATTCAGATTCAGAATTCAGATTCAGAATTCAGATTCAGAATTCAGATTCAGAATTCAGATTCAGAATTCAGATTCAGAATTCAGATTCAGAATTCAGATTCAGAATTCAGATTTAGAATTCAGATTCAGAATTCGGATTCAGAATTCGGATTCAGAATTCAGATTCAGAATTCAGATTGCGAATTTAGATTCAGAACTCAGAAGTCAGAGGTTCAAAATTCAGATTAGAATTCAGATTCAGAATTGTGTTTCAGAATTCAGAAGACCACAATTCGAGAATCATTCACTGAATCTGTTTGGGTTTCAGTGTGTTCTGAAAACCCACAGAATGTAATTAATTTCGACGGTCGCCATGAAAAAACAATTTTTTTTCCGTAAATAAGTGTTCTTTGTTCCATTGAGAAAAAGAACGATACAAAAATTCAGAGTTAAAAATTTTTCGACTGATTTGTCCGCTTCTATTTTACATTCTTCTCTTGTTTGGTTGCTGACAAGCAGATTTTTGGAGCCAAAAAAGCAATATGATTTACGACGTGCCCGACATGAACCGTTAAGCGTCGCGATTCGAAGTATGACAAATGGAAACCACAAGCATTATCAGCACATATTTATGATGAAAATCGAAAAGCACATATTGGCAAGAAGGAGAAAAAAAACACCAACGATAAAATATAGCTAAGAAAAGCAGAAAATGGAAACGTGAAAAGCACTAGTAAGTTTGTTCAATCGAAATGAAAAGCAGCGCGAAAGCAAACGTCGAAAGCCAGCTAGCCAAGAATAAAAAAAAACGAAGCAAAAATGCAAAGAAAATAACGAGAAGGTTACCAAAAAAAAACGAACAAAAAAAATAGCAATCATTCGTTCGTTCCGAGCAATTGGCGGTTTGGAAAAACATAAATTTCGGAATTCTGTGTGTAATCGGTTTTGCGGCAAAAAGTTTCGAACTTGATTAATTGTAATTGTTCTGTTCTGCAATGGTTTCATGATGGTTATGGTCTCAGCTTAATATCGATTTGAGTTTCTATGTTTTCTCTCCGGGAGGATTTACGGTTGACGGAAACGCGATTTATTTTGTGTTTATGTTTTCTCGACTATTTTCAACGATTTTCGCTGTTTTTATTTATGAGTGAGTGAGAACTGTAAGATAATTCCGTAGACCAATTTAGGTGTTAAGAGTTTTGGAGATTTCCGAAAAATTGTTTTCTCTCGAAAAGTTTTCCACTTCGAGTCGGTTCAATTCGACATTCTTGTTCCGGCCGGTGAAGGATTGAACCATTTTGCTCGAGTGATTTAAGTACTAGATACGGCATAACAATGTACAGAATTTTGGATATATACGAGTATATACTGGTGTGGAGTTCAGGCTGAGATTATTATACGGAGGCAGATTTGTTTTATATCTAATACCTGTAGATCCATCACATCCTTCGGCGTGTGCTGAGCATCCGGGCCCAACCTCTCCTACAACAACGCGAATGGTGCGAAAACAGAAAACGAACAGTACACGGAATAGTATAGTTCAACATTGGTGCATTTGATAAGGCCGGATAGGATAGAGTTAGGTAGTCAAAGATTATATACAGTCGATAGAAGGCATTTTACCGAGCCAAAGTCGAGATAGGGGGAGTTTGGGCGTTTTGATACTGATTTTACAGAGAGAAAACGAATGTGGCTAAATTGAAAGGAATCCCAAGATAAGACATTGCCTGAGACATTCATTGGTAAGGTAAAAATTATCATCGTTTTGAAAAAAAAAAACTAGTTTGAGTCCTGTTAAAAAAATTGCTCTGCAATCTCAAATTGCAAAAATTTGTTGTGCAATCGTAACGTGTATGCAAGAGTGAAGAAAAACAATAACGATGTTACCAATCGCTAGCACATCTGACCTCTTCAGTATCAAGGTTCAAAAGTTTGATTTCCCGAAAGGCAAAAGGCCTAAACTGCCAAGAGGTATTGAAAAGTCATAAATGGCGAGAAGCTTAAAAAAACCTTCATAGGCAAGAGATATTCGAACGCCCAAAATAACGAGAGGCTTAAGCCCTGAAAGTTCAAGAGGCATTTGGAGGTACCCGGAGAAGCAAGAATTTTTATTAGCCTTGGAGAAGTAAGAGGCATTTGAACGTCCTTAAGGGAAAAGAGATACTTGATCGCTTGAGAGAGCAAGCACCCGGTCATTGAACATGCCTAATGTTGTTGTTATTTTAGCAGACCAGGATCACGAGTATGCAACTCGAAAGGACGCGTTTGACGAAGATATTTCAGATTTAGCATTTCTGATCAGATTTCAGCTTTGAAGCTTCCATCTTCAATAAGACTGTTCAATAAAGTCTGGTCGAAATAGGGCGAAACAGGTAGAAATGGATTGAGAGTAGATCACCTGCCTTTTTTCCAATCGACTTCGATCGATTTCTACCAGGTTGAAACGAATCCTCCTGCCGAGCTGGATTGGTTTCGACTAGTTTTGATCGATTTCAACTTGCTTCATTGAGAAACGACCTGCCTGGTTTCGACCAAAACATTGGCTCATTGAACATCTACCAAACCAAACAGAAGTTTTAAAGAGGTTTATACAGGAATCGTGTCGGGTGCATAGTCGTGACCAGGTTATGTCAAAAAATTCAAAACCTGAAATATCAGCTGTTCGTTTGACAAGTGAGAGAACGGCTGAACAATACTCATTGTTTTGATTATATCAAAACAAAAACAATAGCTACCTTACCACGGAATGTCTCAAGTAATTGGTTTGCCTACTTAACTCCTTCAACTTTATGACTTTTGTTTTCCTCGCAAGACAAGAAAATTCGAGAGAGGTTTGGAGAGAAAGAGGGATAGATTTCCTAGAGTAGTTGTGTCCTTGAGATGTACAGGAGTGTTTATGTGTATGCGTGTATGTGTGTATGTATTTGTGTTCAGGTAAATAGACAAAAGCTTCGGAAACTTAATCCATTGTAAAATTTGTACACAAACAAAATCGGAAAGGCAAAACACGTAGCAGGAAAAGAGCGTGGCTTTTGATTTTCAATATTTTTTACAACTTTTTGTAACCTAAAACCATGAAACGGAATTGTTTCAACACACGCACACACACACACACACACACACACACACACACATGTAGAATAGAAAGAGAGGGGAAAATCAACTGGGAACATAAACAATAACTGCAAAGTTTGGTTTAAAGATTCTAGAACAGGAATGCACATATACACACACATTTAGAGCGTGATTTGTGTAAATGAGGGTGTGGGTTCAAAGAGTAAAGGTGATGTTTTTCTCATTTGTTTTTACCTAAAAATTGATGATGATCAGGTGGAACTCAGTTTGATTTATTAAAATCTTCAGGATGAAAAAATTCGGTTACTGTTTGTTAACTACTCATCAGAGCCATCTTTTGGCAAACATCGGAAACACATAGATAGTGAAAAAATCTGACTTTTTCAATAAACTCAAAACTGAACAAAGCAAGCTTATTTAACAAGGTGGATGTCGTGATTTTACGAATCTCAATTCAGAGATTCACTTGAACACGTCTGTCGCTCACAAGAATAGATCAATGACTGACTTTGTTTTGTTTGTTTGTCATGTGATGCCAAAATAGCAAACGTTGTCTTCGAAATTCATTTTATTTTATTTTTCTTCAGTGTTGCCGAATACAAAGATTATTTTATTTTATTCTTAATTAAATTTGATTTATTTTCTGTATATCCTTCATCTCATCCCTACATTCCTTCTCACCTCTATTCTCAATTAAAACTGTTAACGCGTCAACTTTTGTTTTTTTTCTTTAGAGTTAATTTTTTTTTACCAAATATCCTCTATTTTTATTCCATATTCCACATCTTTATTCTCCATCCTACAAATTTTATTTAATTTCTGCTTATCCTTCATCTAATCTTTACATTCCTTCTCACTCTTTTCTCTATAGAATCTTTCATTTACAGACTTTTGTTTTTCTAAAATACAAAATTTTATATCCCAAATATCCCCCATCTCAATTCTTCATTCCATTCTCTGCAAAACCTTTTCAAATCTTAATTTTTTTTTTCATTTCATCCGAAAATATTCTTCACAAAAGCCTTCCCAATTTGTGCTTTCCCTGTCACTCTGCTTTTATTTACCAGAGCCGGAACAATCCGCAAAAAAAAAACATTCTTAGCAACAGCTTTCTCAAACTGTGCTTTCCTTAATTGTCACTCTGTCTCTGTTTACCAGAGCCGGAATAACTCGATAGCAGTGTTCGGCATCGCTAACTGAAAAGTGAGCGGCGCTAATTATATCGCTATCTCGGTCAAAATTAGCGATCGTTAATTAAAACCGCTAAATGTTGCGTTAAAGTTATCGATCTATAATAAACCGCTAATCGCTAATCGATAGTAAAATGTTTTGAGAAAGATAAGCAAAACACAAATTTTGCAGTCATCTTTAATTATAATATTGACTAGAAAAGTTTTTAAATGATATCAATAGGGGCAGTTTTCGAATTTATTTTGTAATATTCCTGATATGGACAGTTGCGTTAGTCCACTTTTAGTTTTAGTATGCGTTTTTGGTGGAGAATAGAAAGAAAAAAAATGAATCAAATTTTTGAAACTATTCACCCGTTTATTAATTTTTTTTCATCAGTTAATGCAAAGATTCTCTTCAGGTAGATGTTTTGTTTTGTCCGAAATTGTTTTTCATTTTTTTTTAACATTAATGCTCAAAGATTGATGGATTTATTGACTTATTTTGTTCTTGAAATTTCAATTTTTCACAACTTTTTCATCTCTTTTATATTCAAAGAAGGCTTATGGTTAAGACATAAATTCAAGTGAAGATAATTAAAAAAGACGCTTATTCCTATATGATTCCAGTCAAAATCGAGATCGAATAGCTTCTGAAATCCATCTTTAAAGAAAATTTAAATACCTGATCGGATTCAAAATTTTAAATCTGAAGGATGCCGAATTTTTTATCCATAAGTCTATGGCCAAATTAACACTTCAAAGAGGTAGCGTTCGTTCTTCAGTTAGCGGAACTTTTTTATCCGTTAGCTGAAGAAAAATATAGCGAGAAAATTAATTCGCTAACCGAAAGTTAGCGGACTAATTAGCGATTAGCGGATTAGCGTTTTTGTGCCGGCCACTGCTCGATAGCATTCTTAGAAACAGCCTACCCAACCAGAAGGCTTATTCAAAACAAACAATCAGCAGCAGTAGCCTTAAAAATCCAAAACAAAATAAAAAATCAGAAGCAGCAGTCTTAAAAATCCGTGCTTCTTAAGCCAACTCTGTCCTTTTTCCACCAGAAGGCCAAATTAAAACAAACAATCAACAACAGCAGCTTTAAAAATCTGCGCTTCCAAAGTCAATTCCATCTTTTTCCACCGAAAGACCAAATCTAAGCAAACAATCAGCAAAAGCTGCCCGAAAATCTGCGCTTCAAAATCTATTCTGTCTTTTTCCAAAGGGTGGCCAAATCAAAACAAACAAGCAGCAGCTTTGAAAATCTACGCTTCTAACGTCAATTCCGTTTTTTTTTTATCAAAACACATACACTACAATGCCAATTCCGTCTTATTCCACCGGAAGGCCAAATCAAAACAATCAGCAGCAGCAGCAGCCTTAAATGTCTGCGCTTCTTGCGGCAATTCCGTCTTATTCCACCGGAAGGCCAAATCAAAACAATCAGCAGCAAATAAGGGGTCGTTTGAAAGAGAATATTTCAGCCGTCCTTCTTGGACTATTTTTATTTCGATTCCCCCGGTTTTCTCCGTTGAAATTTCATCATGGCGGAGGAATATTAATAAAAACATTTTTGTGAGTCACTGTAATAGGTGTTGTGAGCCTACTTGGTTGAATAATTATAATCGATAGATTTCCTTTAATTTAACTACGGTATAAGAAAAGTTCAGTATCAGTATTTCGAAAGCAACTTATTGTCTTTTTCAGTGAGCGTTTTCGATCGAAAACGCTCACTAAAGAAGACAGTAAGTATCCATCGAAATGCCGATATCTGAACTTTTCTTATTCCGTGGTTGAATTAAGGGGGAGTCTTTCGATTGCTTTAATTTAGTAGCTCTGTGAGGATTTGAATAACGAGACTAATTGGATAATTATCTTTCAATAATTTTTCATCGATTCCACTTAACAACAAAATCTAGTTTTGTCGCATCGTTGAGCTATTGAAGAAATAAGATTTTTCACGTTAATTTTCACTAAAACTGTAAATGGGCCTTTAGATATAGATGTTCCAAATAAAACAGTATGAATCAAATTTGTCTAATACACATGGTTCTAGAAGAAAAATTATGGATTGTTTTTAATCAAGAGTTCCTTGGCTGAAAAAAAATTCATGTAAAAACCGAAACTTCTCAGCTTGTCGGTTGTACAGTTAAACAAGACGATTAACAGGTAAATATTTTCTTCCGGAAAGCTTTACCGGCTCCATTTTCCCGGATGGTTCCAGGAAGCAATCATTCGATATTACCATGGAGCTTGAATGGGGCAACCAAAAAAAAAAAACTGAAAACTTTCGTCTTTTTTTTTGCTCTGGATGCTACCAGTAGAATAGTTTTCTTCTTCCGCTCCGAACCGAAAGGGAAAGATTAGCTTTCGGAAAGCAGGAAAAATCTATGGTGTGCTCAGCTTTGTTGGATGCAAGCAAACGAGGAACGAGACTGATTTACGGAGCGCCCTCCTTTTGGATTGAGCTGTCACGCTTGAAGTACAAAGATTCTATATTCTGGAATCCGAGAAAAAGCTTCTGTTTAGCTATAATTTTATGTTTTTGCATAAATCCTCAAAAGTTCCCAGCTTCCTTAACTTTCAAGAACCTTAAATTAATTGGAGTTTACTCTCAACAGCCAATTTTTTATAACTTCCATCTGATGTGAAATTCAAAATTCTTAACAAACGTTCCAATCTATTAACATTTTCATGGCCCTAGAAAAAAAGGAGTCCGTCTTCCATGACTTGGTTCCATTCATCCTGACTTGAAGCTTCACCCGGTAATCCAATTCAATTTTCCAACTGTGAGAAGGAAAAAAAAGCTGAAAAGGGCCCTGAATGTCACCGAGAAGATCCCGGTTAAGGCGTTCCAGGTTATACCTATAGAGCCGAAAACAACTCGGTCCGATGAAGCGAAAATTGTAAACCCTTGGTAGCGAGCACCAAAAAAAAAAAAAAAGAATCGAAAAGTGATACTCTGGTAGACTGTAGGGAAAAAAACTTGTAAAAAGTTTGTGACCCGGTTCTGCTTCGGCGTTGCTTTACTAGATTCAATAAAGACCAGAAAAGTGAGCAATTTGTACTGTGTAGTTGAAATATTATGCTAGGGAAGTTAACTTTAAATGTAGAAACCTTTTCAAGAACAATCTAAGGCTGCTAGATTTGGTACAGATGCATTTTTATCTGTTAAAAATTATTACTTTTTGAATGAGTAATTTTTTTGTCAATTAAAAAAAGAAGCAAACTATTGAATGAAGGAGTAGTTTTCGAAAACATGTTAAATTCAACAGGTTTACAAGCATAGATACCACTATTTTTATTACGTTGATGACCAATACAAATTACACCCAAAAAACAAACAGCACAGACTTGCGGAGTTCCGTGATTCAACCCTTTTGAGGCTCTATTCCATACTGCCCAACTGACATCATCGTTAGCTAGACACTATATGGTTCAGTTGGGCTAGCGATTGCTATCGCTAATGTTGAGAGTTTGTCTCTCATACGCACTCGTTTGTCTGCTAGAACTAGGAGCATATCTAGGATGGTACATTCTCCCCTTTTTCAAATTTGACAATCCTTTATGTTATTTCTTTATTTTGTTATTATTTACTAATTGTCATCGATGGCCATGGGCTGAAACACGGTTGTCATTTTGTAATAAATTATTCCCATTGGTCTAGCGACCGCTTTTACTCTTCTAGGGGATTATCAAATCTCATTTCCTTTTCGGAGCTTATTACACATCTCTGCCCACTACTGGGATTTTACAACAACCTCTGTCCGTTTTGTATTAGTTGATCACCCAGGTGGTAAGTCCTTTTTACGGATTGCATTCCAAGGCACGGCGAGCGACCGAGTCCCCTCAGTATGCTCCTCTGGGTCCATGGGTACAATTGGACGACTCATGATACTAAGTACCCCTACGCCATAAAGTCCAGTTCGAGTCAAACTCCAGCATATATACCCTGCCTCTTGTTACAATTCAAGACTAAGGACCTCTCCTCTAACGACTCGAGGTCCGGCCTTTACTCGCAACTCGAGACTAGCTTGGTTTCCACGAATATCGTGCGCTCCGCCTCTGTTCGAGTCAACTGCAAGAGACCAATGACCTCTCCTCTAACGACTCGAGATCTTGGCTCCGCCTGGCTTGGCTCGAGGCCCTCTCTCTGCCTATTTCTGGGACTTTATGACAACCTCTGCCCACATTTGGAACTTAACGACAACATCTGCGCTAACGGGACTTTTCATAAATGCGATTAATTTACATAGTATTCCGTCTTACGACATAACTTGACGAACATAATTCCTAAAATTCACTCGGTTCATAGCAACCGTTCTCCAATTTCTCGGGCACCCCACGTTCGCCAGATCACGCTCCACTTGGTCTAACCACCTCGCTCGTTGCGCCTCCGCTCTTCTTGTTCCTACCGGATTCGTAGCGAACACCTGTTTTGCAGGACAGTCATCCGGCATTCTCGCAACATGTCCCGCCCTGCGTATCCGACCAGCCTTCACCACCTTCTGGATACTGGGTTCGCCGTAGAGTCGCGCGAGCTCGTGGTTCATCCTTCGCCTCCACATTCCGTTCTCCTGTACGCCGCCAAAGATGGTTCTTAACACTCGTCGCTCGAATACTCCGAGTGTACGCAGGTCCTCCTCGAGCAATATCCATGTCTCGTGCCCGTAGAGAATAACCGGTCTAATGAGCGTCGTATACAGGTTACACTTCGTGCGAGGGCTAAGTCTTCTCGACCGCAGTTGCTTGTGGAGTCCATAGTAGGCACGACTTCCGCTGATAATTCGCCTCCGGATCTCACGGCTGGTGTCATTGTCTGCGGTCACCAGTGAGCCGAGATAGACAAAGTCTTCGACTATCTCCAGCTCGTCGCCGTCGATCGTGACCTTGTAATTACTGGACAAGCGGGTTCGGTCGGTCTCGGATCCGCAGGCCAGCATGTACTTCGTCTTGGACGTATTAATCATTAACCCAATCCTTCCTGCTTCGCGTTTCAGTTTGCGGTAGATCTCCTCCACCGCCGCAGATGATCTGCCGACTATATCAATGTCATCGGCAAAGCAGATAAGTTGACTGGATCTGTTGAAAATCGTGCCCCGCATTTCGCCCACCGCTCGTCGAATAACACCTTCTAGCGCCACGTTGAACATCATGCAGGATAGACCATCACCTTGTCGAAGCCCCCTGCGCGATTCGAATGAACTCGACAATTCACCCGAAATCCGCACACAGCACTGCGTTCCATCCATCGTCGCCTTGATCAGTCTGATCAGCTTCCCGGAAAAGCCGTTCTCCATGATTTTCCATAGCTCGTTACGGTCGATCGTGTCGTATGCGGCTTTGAAGTCGATGAATAGATGGTGCGTAGGGACTTGGTGTTCACGGCATTTTTGGAGGATTTGCCGTAATGTGAATATCTGGTCCGTCGTAGACCGTCCCTCCATAAAGCCGGCCTGATGACTTCCCACGAATCTGTTTGCTTGTGGCTTTAGGCGGCGGAGTAGGATTCGGGACAACACTTTGTAGGCGGCATTGAGGACAGTGATCGTTCGGTAGTTCTCACAGTCCAATTTGTCGCCCTTCTTGTAGATGGGGTATATGACCCCCTCCTTCCACTCCTCCGGTAGCTGTTCTATGTCCCTGAATGCGATTAAATATTACTTTATTCTGGACTCCGTCCCTCCAAATAGAAGGAGAGACGCCAAACATATACACTGGCATTGATCGGCAATGTAGAGTCCCGAGTTGTAGACTCTATCGATGTCCAAATCCAGACTGCCGCCCAGCTGACATCATGGCTTGCTAGACACCTTAGGGTTCAGTTGGGCAAGCGATTTCTATCACTGATGTTGTGAGTATGTCTCTCATGCGCACTCGTATGTCTGCTAGAACTAGGAGCATATGTATCTTGGATGCTACAAGGCTCTGTTTTCCTTGATAATGGCGAAAACCACAGTCGAAGCTTTGGGCAAAACGGAACTGGTAATGGATCTGGTAGCTCGATCGAGATCGAAACGCTATTGGAGGGTGAGTAAGTCCTAAATAGACTCATAGTGACTTCATGTGGGTCTGAGTACAAAGCCAGGTAGAGGGTGCACCGAATGATTCTACCGTAATGGTTTTTTGAGGTCGAAGTTGGACCGGGTCCCATCTAAATTTTCCGTGGAATCTAACGAAAGTAGATCTGATCAGTAGCTGTCTCAGAGAGCTGCACATAGCAAGAAACTATTGCTAGGCAATCAAGAAAGATAAGGCATTATCCTGCATCGGGGAGTAAATATTCGAGTAGTGCCTTCCTACGGATGAAACTTCGGGGATAAGAATATACCTTCTTTGCAGCGGACCTTGGAGAAAGGAGGTAAGCCACTGTCAGGGGAAATCCACGGGTAGAGAAGTTCCCGATCGGTGTAGTTGTAGTCGGTGTATTTAGGATGTCTTCACTGATGAAAAACACCCGAGTAGTAGCGTTCAAAGTCCCGAATGTGTGCCGTGACAGGCACGTGTCGAAAAAAGGCTCCTCTCGATCTGCACACGACGAGCAGAAAAAGCTTTAAAAGAGGCCATAACTCCTAGGGTTATCAGCCAAAGAGAGATAAGAAGCCCGGAACACGGTCAGAGTAGACTGACCCCATCTATGGGGTGCTGTCGAGAATAGTGCTTCCGACATCATGTTTTGAAGCTACAAAGATAAGGCAACATCCTCTGCGTAGTGGATGCCGTGGGTGCGCCGCGTTCGTGCGTAGGATGCTCCACCTTTGAGAAGTATCCGAGTAGGTTCCCAACGGTCGAAGCTGCGGGGATAAGACTATACCTTCTTCGCAGTGGAAAATGTTGGAAAAGGGTTAATCCACTATAGGGGAATACTCACAGGAAGAGTTGTTCCTCGATTCGAGTCGGTGTAGAATGACGTCTTCGTCGAAAATCATCCGAGTATTTGCGTTATGTCCCACGCGTGATCTTGACAAGCGCGAGTCTAGGATAATCTGCTCTCGATCGACTCACGGCGGGCAAAAGGTGGCGAACCTCGAATCCTGGGAAAAAGAGGCCGGACCTCGAGTCGTTAGAGGAGAGGTCTGACCTTGAGTCTTCAGGAGGTGAGGTTTGTATGGTCAACCACGAGTCTTTACCATAAGAGTTTGGATCTCGAGTCACAAGAGGAGAGATCAGGCCTTCAGTCAACTAGAGAAGGGCTATACGTGTTTACCTCGAGTCATTACGAGGAGAGGCCGAGTCGTTAGAGAAGAGATCGGGCCTTGAGTCGTGCAGAGGAGAGATATGTGAACGTCAACCTCGAGACGATTCGAGGAGGGGTCGGATCTCGAATCGTAAGAGGAGAGATCAGGCCTCGAATCGCGAAAGGGAAAGGTTTGTATGGACACCTCGAGACATTGCGAGGAGAGGTCAGTTCTAGTGTCGTGAGAGGAGATTTCAGGCTTTGAGTCGTAATAGTGAAATTCCGATAGTCGCTGCTACAGATCAATAAGCCGAGTGGAAGCTGTTGGAAAGGTTCTAAAGATGATCATGAACTCGATCCATAGACTCGAGAAGAAAGTCAGAAACCTCTTCTGTGTCGTTGGACGTGCGCAATGCCTTCAATACTTTCAACTGGGTAGCAATTGTCGCTTAAAAATAAGGACACCGATAAACTTACAGGGACAAACTTGTGCAAAGTTACATTCAGGGTCACAGGCTTTAGTGCACGAAGAGCGAATGACTCAAACAAATTAAGGTCATAGCTGAAGTACCGCACGGGTCTGTACTAGACTCGACAGGTTCTTCGACAGAATCCGTAAAGCTGTGAGCTTCATAGGCGATAAAGTGGTACAAAGCTGGCTGCAGTCTTACGATACAGGAAGCTAAATGGTGATGATCTTAGAAGACGTTAAGGGCGAACATCTTGAGGATCCGTAGTTGTTCTGCGGAGGTCATATCGAGTATGGTCACGTCAACTACTCGAAACGGAGATGCGAACTGGAAACCGATCTTAGAAATACGGTGTTAAAAGCTGAAGCTCAACAGCATGTAAAGGTGATTGAACTGGTGGATCATCAGTGCGTATGTCGAAGACGGTATGACAGAAGTCATGCCCATTTCGGGTTTGCATGGTGGTGGACACTTTTCGCTGTTTATTGGAAATAAAGGTACCCTCAAGGCGGAAAAAACACCTTTCTAGCGTCCATGACCAACTGAAAATGGTGAAGTTGGTGGCTACAGGACGGTTTTCCTGACTGATCATGGGTACTTCATGAAGTACTACTGCAGGTTTCGACATGTGGCCTAGAAGTTATGCCTGAGATGACTGTTGACCTGAACACGTTTTGTTCACAAGTCCAAGGTTTGAAGAGCTAGGCATGACAACCGACAACAAACTGCAGAGAGTGTTTGCTGACTTGGTAGATGGTCAGCAACCCTTGGAGTTGGAGACTGCAGAAAATCGCGATCACCGTTGGGATGCGTCTGATTAGAGAACCTGTAATCCTTTGAAACGGAATAATCGGACCATACTTAGAGTATCGGAGCGGACCTTGACTCAAGACAAAAGGTTATCAATGAAGAAATGGATCAAGAAATTCAAAATCTTAGTGCTGACCTTATTGAGGTTAACTAGTCTGCGGTTGCCGTAAAACTAATCTCATCAATATGTGGATACTGAAGTGTCAGTTGTACTAACGATTGCTAATTTCGTTGATGAGCTCGACTATCATGCATTCTCCCAAGAATGTGAGATCAGAAGACATATAGTGCGTTTCCAACAATTTTTAAGAAACTTCGTTGGTGAACTGACAGCAGAACACAGACTTCCGACATTCTCCAACATCATGTTTCTTTGTCGAAGTCGTAGGTTCGGACTTCCCACGTAAAACTTACTGCTGGCGCAATAATTTGTACTTTAGGATGTAAGGATGCAAAGGGAAGCTAGTATCTCAAAGGCCGTTCGTAAGAACAAAATGCTAGTTATGGCTCACAATTCCAACATTCAAAACTCTACAAAACCATCATCTTATTTATCAGACACTTCAAAAACTTTTCACGGGCAAGCTACGTGAAAATGTGCATAGATTTTTGCTACCCTGAAAATCAGGTTTTATCTCTGTAAATTTCAGCAACAAACAGAGATCACGTTGCAAATCAAAAATCACATAATTTTCATAAGATTTGTTCCTTCACATAAATTTTAGGTGAATGAACCATTCAGAGTAACTTGAATATCACATAGAATGCACAAAAAACCCTCTGTTCTTGGCGGAATACTGGATTTTCACGTAAATATAATGTGTCTTTGTTTTGACAGTATTCAACAGTGTGAATTTCTCGTTAGGATTAGATGATTTTTATCAGCTTCTAAGTGCTTCACATAAATCAGGAAAAATTACCTAATGAGTGGCTTCGTGAAAATCCTGGTGAATTTCATGTTCCGTTTTCGTCTGAGTGTACATATGAGCCATACCCCCTTATTCTGCGCCGCGCGTGAGGTGACGATAGTCGAGTCGAGTCGGAGTCACGTGAGTCTTGTCACCTTTTTCCCGAAGCCGATGTGACAGACCATACGATTTGTTACTCATGGTGACTACTAGATTAGGATAAGAACTCAAAAAGTTCATTCTAAAAGACGTTTCTCACCTAAAGCAACTACTGGAATTGGTTGACTCGAATATCGTCACCTCACGCGCGGCGCAGAATAAGGGGGATAATCTCGGATGTATGCTTGTTTTTTCTACTTAAAGTCTTTTGAAAAAACGCCTTGGTACGATTTCTATCCTGAAACTAATTCTTTTGTAAAATAATGAGGGGATCCGGGAAATTTCTCCTCTCCAACATCACTGTGTGTTAGGTTGATGTCAATACAAGTTCAAAGTTTGAATAAATTGAATTCAAAGTATTCTTCAAAATTTCTTCTCTGTCTCCTTCAAATGCTAATCCGTCAGGTCCGAACCCTAACCGATTACATGAAAGCATCAGGGAAACTTTCGGGCAAATTGAATAAACACTGACTGGCCCCAGAAAAATTTCAAATATAACATCATGAATTTAAAGCGAAGAAAATGAAAACTGCGAAAACTTCGAAACTCGAGAGGAAGGTAAACTTTCTGGGTTCGGGTTTCTTTCCTGGTTATTTGGTCTATTTTTCACATAAAGAAAGAGAAAAGCGGTAAAAAACTGCACCAGTTCCAGCTTTTTCTCGTCCCATTCTGTCGTCTTTTTTCTCGGAAGCATTGACAGAAAAAGACGGACCCACCGGCTGAGTGTCTGGTTTTGGGGCAACAAATTTACTACCAAGCACACCGGCTGGATTGGCACTTCCGGGATCCAGATGCTCACTGGGGGTAGCAACAAAACTGTCCTTTGTGAAGCTACAAGAAGTTCCAAGTTGTTGAAACGTGTTTCTTTGCTTCCCAATGTTTGTGGCAAGCATTGAATGCATTGATTCTAGAGAAATTTTAACGAAATGAAGTCTAGGGAAATCACATCCCGGAGGGAATTTTTTCACAAGACTTGATTCCTTTTCGGAGCTCAATCTTCTACAAAAGCTACGCTGAATCTAAGATTCAGAATTTATTTTTGCATTGAAACTGTGTCACATTTATTCACAGATCGTATAGGACAGTTTTCTGAATGAAAAGCAAACTTCACAATGTACAGTTTGTGGAACCCGGGGTTGTCGATGATGTCTTTCTATGTTGATTTTTTTTATCCGAAGCCTTTAAGAAAAAAAAAGTTTGAAGAATCCATTTAGGATGCTTAAAAAGTGTATTAGATTTTCGGGGGATACAATTTGAGCGGTATGAATATTTATCATTTCGGCAGCAGCGGCAACCCCAAAAGCGCCATTCGGAAGCAGGAAGAGCAAAAGGAGGACCGATGAATGTTGTTTATATTAGGTACTTGGGTTGAGCCGAACGACTACTTTGAGCCTGGTCCGGAAGAAAACAGCAGAAGTGTGCCCCGAATTTATGTTTGAGGGACACAGATTCCGGAACGGCTTTCGGGCACGATTTAGTTTTGTGAACTATATGTGGGCTATAATCTGCCGTTTAATGTTATTTGGAAAACGCCCGGAGCCTTCCAATTCTGTTGAATTGAGGCTATAAATTGTTTCGAAAAATTTTAACCCGCTCGAGACGGATTTGTAGTTATTCTGAAAGAACGATTGTTCAAAATCCCAATGTTTTCATACTGTTAGAATTTAGCGATAATAAAAAAAATTCCGAGTATGATTTGGATTTATACTTAAAACAACGGAACTTTGAGACTGGTTCAGCAAATTTAGAATAATTCAGCCTTTTCTTTCAGTACGTTTACCGGAAAATTTTCCTATATTGGTTTTTCTGTCCCTGAATAGTGTCTTCGTACAAGTATGTGCACATGTGACATTTTATTCGGCACATTCGAATTCTTTAGAAGCTTCCACATTTGGACATTCGATGGGATTTTTCGTTTCAAGTGCTGCCCAAGAATATTCAATGCAAAGTGGGTTGGTCCAGAAGAAATATGTTGAAAAAAGGGGTTTACAGATTGAAACATATCTATAAACGAACCTTCTTTTCTAACTTGTTAAGAATTTTCAACTTTCTGTACATTCCCGGAGAGATTTCCGTCAAGAAACCAAAAAATGCGGTAAATATAGTTCACAAAATGGGATTTGGTTTTTTTTTCCTATTCTTAAACTGAATTTTAAGTTAAATTTCTTGACCGTGTAGCTACACGAAAAATTGCGCCGCACCTCATTTCTCGTTCGTGAAATTTCGTAAACAGGACCTGCGAACTGTCACCACAAAAGGGAGTTACGTCACCGTTTTGTTGTTTTTGTTTGGATCCGGCCGCGAGTTTTTATCTTAAAAGATTACAATTACTTTCAAAAAGTGCTCAGCTTTTTGCTGAAGAGTTTAAAAATGCTGCAGCGAATTTTTATTTGCCTGACCTTGGACTAGGTAACGATTTTACGGGAAAATAATGCAAAAAAACTGAGACTACAACAGCTTATATCATTGATCTACTTCAATAGAACCAGACACAACCCATGAGTTATCTAGCAACCTGTCATATTTTTCTTTTTAAAATACCAATAAAAACCAAACATTGGAGGAAAGTCTATTAAACTTCAGATTTTTTACTAATTGGAAGATTATATCGTTCCTTCAAACGTCAATTCATTCAATCTTAAGTAATTATTTTTAGATTACAACCGAACTTTGACGACTCAGTGAATCTAAAAAAATGTTTTTATTACAAAAATATTGGATGTAATAATAAGATTTTGTTGAAAACGCTGGTTTTAGTGGTGGAATAGAGTTCGTCAAGCCCTTTAACAACTACCCACTACATTAGCGATAGCTATTTGTCACTTCTCACTTCTTATATTCCCTAACCGGGAAACTACTCCTTTATCAACGAGTGCTTTGATACTTTTACCCAGAATATCTGGCAACACTGCTGAGTTACCACAAACCTAGTTTGAGTTCTTTAGCTTCACAGTGTGATGATGTAAATATTTGTGCCGTGTTTACCATCATCAGCAATGATCGATTCTATTGATCGCAATTACGAATTGCATGGAACGAGCAGGGACCAAAACAAACATTTTTTTGGTTTTGCCGGTAGATCCGCAAATTTCCTCTGCTGTTTTCAAAGGATTCCGTTCGGAACAGTTCCGAAATCGTTGTAGAGAATAAGATGAGAGATATTAATGAATTATGTAAATCTAACAGAAAAGTAGTCTAAATCAAATAAAACAAGTGGAAATGCTAGAATGGCAACCCTGCGGAAGCTGGAAACGAACGTTCGTTAAGCCAAAACCAGAAATAACGGTCGTTAACGGGAGAAAGAGAGGAATGAATATCACTGCAAAACTGAAAGGGATAATGCAATCATTGGTCGGGATTGATAAGTCAGTTTACAGAAGGATTTCACAGAGAAAGGTCCGTGTGCGTGGTTTTTCCCCGGGAAGAAAAAGTCTGAACGAGAAAGGATGGCGAATGGGACAACCATGATACCAACATCCAAATATATGATCGAAAAACGAAGGCAGAATGTATAGGAAACAATATATTAATTGTGGAGATTAGATGAAGGATGTACATAATTAAAATAAAAGCTACAAACAAACAAAAAGGTGGCAACACTGATATAGAAGCTTTAAAATGTAAACCAAAACAAAAATCAGTTATTGGTCTAATCTTGTGAGAGATGAGACAGTTGTTGGAAAGCTGGGACGGTATCAGTGTCTTCCGAATAAAATGGGAGACATTGAGATCGTCTCTAGACGAACACTCTCCTAGTGCGGACTAGCCTGAAAGCGAGATTCTGAATTATGATTCAGATTACTCGTCAGCTCGTGACAATGACGTACTTGGTTGGTATCATGAGCGCAGATTTGAAAGGCTGCTGCTTTGTATGTTTGAATCGATGTCGGGAAGCGCAAATTTTAAAGGCTGCTGCTTTGTTTGTTTTGAAAAAAATGCCAATTCCGGTGAAAAAGACGGACTTAAGAAGCACAGATTTGAAAAGCTGTTGCTTCATTTGTTTGAAATGATGTCAGTTCCGATAAATAAGATGGACTTAAGAAGCACAGATTTGAAAAGCTGCTGCTTCATTTGTTTGAAATGATGTCAGTTCCGATAAATAAGATGGACTTAAGAAGCACAAATTTGAAAAGCTGCTGCTTCATTTGTTTGAAATGATGTCAGTTCCGATAAATAAGATGGACTTAAGAAGCGCAGATTGGAAAGGCTGCTGCATTATCCACTTAAAATGATGTCAGCTCCGGTAAATAAAATGGACTTAAGAAGCGCAGATTGGAAAGGCTGCTGCTTTGTTTGTTTTGAAATGATGACGGTTCCGGTAAAAAAGACGGAGTGAGGAAGCGCAGATTGGATAGGCAGTTGCTTTGTTTGTTTTGAAATGATGTCAATTCCGGAAAATAAGACAGGCTGAAAAAAAAAATAGATCTGAAAGGCTGCTGCATTATTCATTGAAATGATGGCAGTTCCGATAAATAAGATGGACTTAAGAAACGCAGATAGGAAGAATGTTGATTTTTTTTTTAAATTAAGTCAGTTCCGGTAAAACAGACAGACTGAAGAAGCGCTGATTTGAAAGGCTGACGTTTTATTTGTTTTGAAATGATGAAGGGCTGCTGAATTGTTTTTTTTTTAAATGATGCCAATTCCTGAAAATAAGACGGACTTGAGAAGCGTACAATTGGAAGGCCTGCTGCTTCATTTGTTTGAAATGATGGCAGTTCCGGTAAATAAGATGAACTGAGGAAATGCAGATTTGAAAGCTGTCGCTTTGTTTGTTTTGAAATGATGAGAGTTCTAGTAAGAAAGATTGACTTAAGAAGCGCAGATTTGAAAGGCTCCTGCCTTGTTTGTTTAAAAAAAAAAAAAAAAAATCAAATTCCAGTAAATAAGATGGACTTAAGAAGCGCAGATTTGAAAGGCTGCCTCTTCATTTGTTTTTAATGATGTCAGTTCCGGTAAATACGACGGACTGAGGAAATGTAGGTTTGAAAGGCTGTCGCTGTGTTTGTTTTGAAATGATGCCAGTTCCGGTAAGTAAGGGGGTCTGAAGAAGCGCAGAGTTCAAAGGCTCTTGCTTTGTTTGTTTTTAAAAAATGCCAATTTCGGTAAATAAGACTGACTTAAGACGTGCAGATTTGAACAGCTGCCGCTTCATTTGTTTGAAATGATGACTGTTCCGGTAAATAAGACGGACTGAGGAAGTGCAGATTTGAAAGGCTGCTGCTTTGTTTGTTTTGAGATAATGACAGTTCTGGTAAATAAGACGGACTGAAGAAGTGCGGATTGAAAGAGCTGCTGCTTCATTTGTTTGAAATGATGTCAGGTCTGGTAAATACGACTGATTTAAGAAGCGCAGATATGGAAAGCTGTTGCTTTTTTTTGTAAATGATGCCAGTTCCGGTAAATAAGATGAACTTAAGAAGCGCAGATTGGATAGGCTGCTGCTTTATTTTTTGAAATGATGACAGTTCCAGTAATTAACACGAACTTAAGAAGCGCAGATTTGAAAGGCTGCTGCTTTATTTGTTTTGAAAAATTCCAATTCCGGTAAATAGGACGCACTCAAGAAGCGCAGGCTTGAAAGACTGCGCTTCATTTGTTTGAAATGAATACAGCTTCAGAATATGACGGACTGAAAAAGCGCAGATTTGGAAAGCTGTTGCTTTTTTTTTGTAAATGATGCCAGTTCCGGTAAATAAGATGAACTTAAGAAGCGCAGATTGGATAGGCATCTGCTTCGTTGGATTTGAAATGATGACAGTTCCGGTGAACAGGACGGACTTAAGAGGCGCAGATTTGAAGGCCTGCCGCTTTGTCTGTTTTGAAAAAAAAAATGCCAATTTCGGTAAATAAGCCGGACTGAAGAAAAGCAGATTTGTAAGGCTGCTGCATTATTCACTTGAAATGATGTCAGCTCCGGTAAATAAAATGCACTTAAGAGGCGCAGATCAGATAGGCAGTTGCTTCGTTTGATTTGAAATGATGACGGTTCCGGTAAATAAGACGGGCTGAGGAAGCGCAAATTTGAAAGGCTGCTGATTTGTTTTTTTTTTTTTTTGAAATGATGCCAATTCCGTAAAATAAGACGGATTTAAGAACCGCACAATTGGAAGGCCTGCTGCTTCATTTGTTCGAAATGATTGCAGTTCCAGTGAATAAAATGAACTGAGAAAATGCAAATTTGAAAGCTGCCGCTTTGTTTGTTTTGAAATTATGAGAGTTCTAGTAAGAAAGACTGACTTAAGAAGCGCAGATTTGAAAGGCTCCTGCTTTGTTTGTTTTGAAAAAAAAATGCAAATTCCAGTAAATAAGACGGACTTTAGAAGCGCAGATTTGAAAGGCGGCCTCTTCATTTGTTTTTAATGATGTCAGTTCCGGTAAATACGACGGACTGAGGAAATGTAGGTTTGAAAGGCTGCCGCTGTGTTTGTTTTGAAATGACGCCAGTTCCGGTAAGTAAGGCGGACTGAAGAAGCGCAGATTAGAAAGGCTCTTGCTTTTGTTTGTTTTTAAAAAATGCCAATTCTGGTAAATAAGACTGACTTAAGACGTGCAGATTTGAACAGCTGCCGCTTCATTTGTTTGAAATGATGACTGTTCCCATAAATAAGACAGACTGAGGAAGTGCCGATTTGAAAGGCTGCTGCTTTGTTTGTTTTGAGATAATGACAGTTCTGGTAAATAAGACGGACTGAAGAAGTGCGGATTGAAAGAGCTGCTGCTTCATTTGTTTGTAATGATGTCAGGTCTGGTAAATACGACTGGCTTAAGAAGCGCAGATATGGAAAGCTGTTGCTTTTTTTTTGTAAATGATGCCAGTTCCGGTAATTAAGACGAACTTAAAAAGCGCAGATTTGAAACGCTGCTGCTTCATTTGTTTTGAAAAATGCCAATTCCAGTAAATAGGACGCACTCAAGAAGCGCAGGCTTGAAAGGCTGCCGCTTCATTTGTTTGAAATGAATACAGCTCCAGAAAATATGACGGACTGAAGAAGCGCAGATTTGGAAAGCTGTTGCTTTTTTTTTTGTAAATGATGCCAGTTCCGGTAAATAAGATGAACTTAAGAAGCGCAGATTGGATAGGCATCTGCTTCGTTTGATTTGAAATGATGACAGTTCCGGTGAACAGGACGGACTTAAGAAGCGCAGATTTTAAGGCCTGCCGCTTTGTTTGTTTTGAAAAAAAAAAAATGCCAATTTCGGCAAATAAGACGGACTGAAGAAAAGCAGATTTGTAAGGCTGCTGCATTATTCACTTGAAATGATGTCAGCTCCGGTAAATAAGATGCACTTAAGAAGCGCAGATCAGATAGGCAGTTACTTCGTTTGATTTGAAATGATGACGGTTCCGGTAAATAAGACGGGCTGAGGAAGCGCAAATTTGAAAGGCTGCTGATAAGTTTTTTTGAAATGATGCCAATTCCGTAAAATAAGACGGATTTAAGAACCGCACAATTGGAAGGCCTGCTGCTTCATTTGTTTGAAATGATTGCAGTTTCGGTGAATAAAATGAACTGAGAAAATGCAGATTTGAAAGCTGCCGCTTTGTTTGTTTTGAAATGATGTCAGTTCCAATAATAAAGACGGACTCAAGAAGCGCAGATTTGAAAGGCTCCTGCCTTGTTTGTTTTGAAAAAAAAAATGCCGATTCTGGTAAATAAGACTGACTTTAGAAGCGCAGATGTGAAAGGCTGCCGCTACATTTGTTTTTAATGATGATAGTTCCGGTAAATACGACGGACTGAGGAAATGCAGATTTGAAAGGCTGCCGCTTTGTTTGTTTTGAAATGACGCCAGTTCCGGTAAGTAAGGCGGACTGAAGAAGCGCAGAGTTAAAAGGCTCTTGCTTTGTTTGTTTTTAAAAAATGACAATTCCGGTAAATAAGACTGACTTAAGACGTGCAGATTTGAACAGCTGCCGCTTCATTTGTTTGAAATGATGACAGTTCTGGTAAATAAGACGGACTGAAGAAGTGCGGATTGAAAGAGCTGCTCCTTCATTTGTTTGAAATGATGTCAGGTCTGGTAAATACGACTGACTTAAGAAGCGCAGATATGGAAAGCTGTTGCTTTTTTTTTGTAAATGATGCCAGTTCCGGTAAATAAGATGAACTTAAGAAGCGCAGATTGGACAGGCTGCTGCTTTATTTTTTGAAATGATGACAGTACCGGTAATTAAGACGAACTTAAGAAGCGCAGATTTGAAAGGCTGCTGCTTTATTTGTTTTGAAAAATTCCAATTCCGGTAAACAGGACGCACTCAAGAAGCGCAGGCTTGAAAGGCTGCCGCTTCATTTGTTTGAAATGAATACAGCTCTAGAAAATATGACGGACTAAAGAAGCGCAGATTTGGAAAGCTGTTGCTTTTTTTTTATTTTTGTAAATGATGCCAGTTCCGGTAAATAAGATGAACTTAAGAAGCGCAGATTGGATAGGCATCTGCTTCGTTGGATTTGAAATGATGACAGTTCCGGTGAACAGGACGGACTTAAGAAGAGCAGATTTGAAGGCCTGCCGCTTTGCCTGTTTAAAAAAAAAAGCCAATTTCGGTAAATAAGACGGACTGAAGAAAAGCAGATTTGTAAGGCTGCTGCATTAATCACTTGAAATGATGTCAGCTCCGGTAAATAAGATGCACTTAAGAAGCGCAGATCAGATAGGCAGTTACTTCGTTTGATTTGAAATGATGACGGTTCCGGTAAATAAGACGGGCTGAGGAAGCGCAGATTTGAAAGGCTGCTGATTAGTTTTTTTAAATGATGCCAATTCCGTAGAATAAGACGGATTTAAGAACCGCACAATTGGAAGGCCTGCTGCTTCATTTGATTGAAATGATTGCAGTTCCGGTGAATAAAATGAACTGAGAAAATGCAAATTTGAAAGCTGCCGCTTTGTTTGTTTTGAAATGATGTCAGTTCCAATAATAAAGACGGACTCAAGAAGTGCAGATTTGAAAGGCTCCTGCCTTGTTTGTTTTGAAAAAAAAAATGCCGATTCTGGTAAATAAGACTGACTTTAGAAGCGCAGATGTGAAAGGCTGCCGCTACATTTGTTTTTAATGATGACAGTTCCGGTAAATACGACGGACTAAGGAAATGCAGATTTGAAAGGCTGCCGCTTTGTTTGTTTTCAAAATTATGTCAGTTCCAGTAAATAACACGGACTGAAGAATCGCAGATTGTAAAGGCTGCTGCTTTGTTTGTTTTCAAGATATGCTTGCTTCGGTAAATAAGACGGAATGAAGAAGCTCAGATTTGTAAATAAGACGGACTGAAGATGCGAAGATAAGAAAAACTGCTGCTTTCTTTGTATGTTGTTTACATTTTGAAGCTTCTATTTCAATGTTGCCACATATTCGTTTAATTTATTTTTTAACTTTTATTTTTCTCTGTAAACCTTAAGCTTACTAGGGTAAGTGAGCCCTATTTTGGCATGGTCCTTTTCTTGGCATGCCAACATATCTTTTCATGTTTTTCACGTCCAAATTGAGCTGAAAAATTTTGAATATATTTTCATTACGAAGAGAAAAATTTGTTTCAAATCTGTGCATACCGAATTTTATGATTGTTTTTACTTTATTAACATAGTTAATTTTTTTCGATCTGCATCCGAAGCAATTATGTTGGAAATCACCGTATCAAAATCAGATGAACTCACCTTTCTAGTGCAACTGTTAAATTCACATGCGATTTCAAACGCGGACATTCATTTGAAAAATTTGCAATAAATACTCATGCCTACAGTTTAACTCGGTAAAAAATCAAAAAATACTAGAAAGACAAAAGAATGAATATTTCTTTAGGTTTTGAATAAAAATTTAAAACTCATTTTGTTCCTTTTCTTGGCATGCAACTTCAATCAAAATACACCACCAGTGTTGGAAGCTGGAAGAAATACATGTTCATTAAAAAGGTATTTATAGGCTGATGTTTTCCCTTAAAATTCATTTAAAACTACGCACAATTGTTTTCATATTAATTAGGTTGTATGATAAGACCGTTTCTATCAACTTAAGCTTCGAAATAAGTTGAAGAACATAAATGATTCGAATAACATTGGTGTGCGTGCGAACAGCATATGCATTGCAGTCTGCCGAGCAAATGCCACGTGGTCTTCTACAGAACACAGTGGTTTGAAATAAAAAAAACTAAGTGAAAATAAGCAACTCACAAGACTTGAGATGTTTTTCTTATCTAAAAACTGTTAGATCGATGGCAATTTATGACTTAAGTATAAAAAATACATAATTTATTGAACTTTGGAACCGTTTTCTATTGCTCGGGAACCATATACTCAGATTTAATTTTTTGGATTTTTCTTCCTATTTTTTTCTTGGTAACAGAAGTTGGAAGTTCAGGAAAATATCGTTTTCTTTCCAATTATTCCTTAAAATATTAGATGTATTACGTGTAAAATCTGCAGCCGTTAAGGACTATTTAGATCCACAAATATTATCATAAATGGAAACCAATTTACATAAATTAATCACCTTTGAGAAGTGAAAATTGAATCACTCCTGTATCGTACGGGGTGAAGCGGGCTTGAAATAGCGTATAACAGTCTAAGCTGATCAGCAGGCAGCACTGCCAGAGCAGCGTAAAGCGGGCCACAGACTACACAACATTTGTACAAATGCGATGAAATTCGATGAAATTTTGTCGCTGTGAGCACGATTTGCATAGTGTATGGCACTGCTTGAATGAGCGCCCAAACGGTTGGAGTAAAATCGGTCGGGATCGAAATATTTTGTACAAAACATTCTCCCAGCCGGGGTGGAGATGGTTTTTTTTGTTGCTGTTGCTGTTTTCGCCAGCAATCATTTGTGTTCGCGTGAAATATGTTTGTATAGTGTGTGGACGAGGATAGATCAAACAATCGACGCGGAATCATCGAATTTGTACAGGCCAATTTGTGTAGTATATGGCCCGCTTAAAGCGGGCCACAGACTACACAACAAATGCGATGAAATTCGATGAAATTTTGTCGCTGTGAGCACGATTTGCATAGTGTATGGCACTGCTTGAATGGGCGCCCAAACGGTTGGAGTAAAATCGGTCGGGATCGAAATATTTTGTACAAAACATTCTCCCAGCCGGGGTGGAGATGGTTTTTTTTGTTGCTGTTGCTGTTTTCGCCAGCAATCATTTGTGTCGCGTGAAATATGTTTGTATAGTGTGTGGGCGAGCATAGATCAAACAATCGATGCGGAATCATCGAATTTGTACAGGCCAATTTGTGTAGTCTATGGCCCGCTTAATAAATCTGACACGTAGCTTCCGCTAAAGAAAGACAGATTACTTCGAAGCTGAACGTACAAAGTGTGAAAATCGCGAGTTCCCGCAGCAAATCGCATGAAAGGTTGATGAAACCAAAGGTAAATAGACACAAATTCAGGACAAGGATCGGGAGACTAAAAGGAGTTGCGATTTCAGGCACTGAAAGGTACAGGAACTACGCCAAGAAACCAACTTGACCGTGGCAGCACGTGAAATACTTCGACGAGAAGGAAAAGGAGCTGAAGAGAGGTAAAACTCGTAGAAGCATAATTAAGTCAAATGTGTAACCTTTAAACAATCTTCCTAGGAAGAAACACTGATCTTCAAACACCAAGCTGATCGGAAAATCCGAGCTTGCTAAATCACATAGGTAAGGCACACAAAATTTGGCAAAGTCATTTTCCTAACCTCGAAACGTTTATGTGCAGCCCAAGGCCGTCAAGCCAATCGATCGAGGAAACCGATCAGTTTGAGGAGTGAATCGGATCAATTTTTGAGAAAGGGTTCTCTAAATTAGAGGTAAATGCTCAATGTTGTAAAAATCAGCTAATGACTAATGCGATGTTTTTACACGCAGGGCCCTTTTGTTGACGGCTTCAAATTCAGCCCACACCCAACCACCTACCAAATTGAGAACCATCAGAGTGCGCATGAACTCTCAGCTTTACGTGGTGTGTGTGCGAAGACGAAAGGTGTTTGATACATTAGTGTTCAACGAAGTGAACGAGTGCCAATGCGTGTGTTGTCCACAAACTCAGCCTACAATGCATGTGTAATCCTGAGTTGGACAACAACAAAACCATAACAGCGGCTACACACTTAGTCAAGTTGTAAAGAACGGAATAACATCATCACTCCTCGTCGCACTTCGGATGTTTACGCTCCTGAGTTAGCAGGTATGCAAAGTGAATCAGTTTTAACGAGTATGAGTGAGACATTCGGGATTCTGCGGAACGATTGTTGATCGAAACAGTCCAGCATCAATGTGTGTGATCAAGGACCGATTCATCAAAAAGGAAGGTAGCAACATCTGACAGCATCATATCACAACATTTGGTGTCCATCAACAAAAGGCTGGGTGTCTTCGTTAAGTTTACGAATCCAGGTGGCAAAGTGCATGTATTGCCTACCGATAAAGGAAACTGAATTCCAGAAATAATATTTAAAAGAAATGCTTTGCTTACGCGCGCGAGATATGATTAACGCATGTAATTTATCAGCCTGAATCTGTACTCAGCTTAGAAGTGTCTAATCATTATCCTCTTAGCTTGCTACGATCATTGTCAAACTCGTTATGTATTTATTGTTAGATTAGGAAGTAATAAATAGAAGTTAAGATGTCAAAGAAAAATGCTTGGTAATTTCAGTATAGGAGGGTAAAAGGAGAGTCGTTACAGATGTTAGTCGAATTAAAAAAACTGTTTTAGCAATGTTTACATTCCAGCATCTATTTGGCGTGTCAAACCACTGCGCAACGCCCCAGGCATTCGAGATGGCTCTTGCTAGAAGCTCATAATCTTAGCTAACAAATTCAAAAGGGCAAAATTTTAAAATACCATTCAAGGAATTTTTCAATTTCTTACTTTATGAAGCCAAACTCCAAAATATGAAAATAGTTGTTTGGTAGTGAAAATAATTCATATCTGGCATTTTCTGACATAATTCGTTTCTGAATCGGTCCCCCTGATGAAGGTTTGGTTGTCATTCATAAACCAATGATTCTTGTTCATACACAAATATTCTGAAACAACCTGAGGTGTTTATAATCATCACTTTGTTTAAATGAGTAAAAAGTTTAAAGTTTTTAAAATTAAAAAAAAAATTACGGCAATTCTGGACTTCCGACTTTTTGAAATTAAAGCTTATTCTGTGCTTCCCTTCCAACCAAATTTCATCAATGTTTTCAAAAGCCTTTTTGTTGTATGAGTGAAGCCCGGCGTTCCATCGTCGCATAGAACTTTACGCTCAGCTGTCGTCATTCTGTCAGTGGCCATATATGCAGAATAGCCAACGATTCTGTTAACTGTCAATTGAGCGTTGTTGGTAAAGATCTATTGCACATTGCTGGTGGCCAAGAATCGGATCATCAAAACGGCAAACAATTGGTACGGCGGCTAAGTAATTGGAGCACCGCAGTGAATACTTTGCATGCAGTTTGCTCACATTAATGAAAGTTCCATAGAGAAAACATTTTTTTGTTGAACTCTAAGCAAGTTAGCAAGCACATTCTTCATAGGATGTTCTATGGTGCACTCAACAGGGAGGTTGGAATGTTGAAAAAAAGGGTAAACCATGCCTTAGGTGCCAAGGTCGGGTACATTTACCCTAATTGATTCATTTATCGAATGGTTTTTCCGAAAGGCTGGGTGTTCGTAAAGAATTATTTATAATATGTTTTTTTTCTTATGCAATATTCTTAAAGATGGTAGTAATTTTGGGCAAATGGTTTTGCAATTTTAATCGTATCTTTTCGTCTAAATCTGTGTTTCCCCGAAGTATCATCAGTGAGTTCAACCAGTTTCAACCGAAACAGGATCCTTTTATGTTTATGAACTTAATGGGTATCGTTCTACGGAATGGATTCTAGAGAACTTTCATCTGGAATAGTACCCAGACAAATGATTTCTTAGAAGTAAAAGTATTACTTATTGGATTCAAACTGAGCTCCACTTTACGATCAATGAAAGGGAAGTGATAGAGTATGGAAAGGTGGTGATTGTCCCGTGTAGTTTTCTGTAATCGTTTCAGTGAATTGTCACATTGAGCAGGAAAAGAAATCCAGTAGCTGTGTGTGTGTGTGTCAGTAAGAAGTTAGTTTTCGGTTAAGGAACAGACGTTCAAAATCAGAGTAATAACAACAACGACAACCATTTTAAAGCTACCGAAACAGCTCTCTTACCTTGTTCCTTGTGGGATTTATCCGCCGATTGGCAGGCGATGCGCCATTCTTGGAGCTCCGGCGACGGAATCAACCCGGCGGAACCACCCGCGGCGTCGTGTCTGGCCTGCCACCAGTGGTGGTCATCTTTGCTGATAACCTGTTGGGTTGGGAGAGATAAATTTAGCACCATTCGATACCGACAACCTTTTTTCCGATCGATAAGGATTACCTGCAGGATATCACCAACACGAAAAGCTATTCCTGCTTGGGCGCACGGAATCAGCTCGTCATCCAACGGATCGTAGTCGAACTGGGCCCGTACGAAAATCTGATCAACCAGCGGAGAGAGAAATCGGAAAACGGTCGTTAAAGGATTGATCATATTTATCGTTTCGACTTTAGGAGTTAAGAAAACTTATATAAGTAAAATATAAGTAAAAACATACTAACATAAATTCATTAACGTTCAAACAAATACATTCAAAATATTACAGTTGTGTTGAAAATATAAAAATATCCAAGTTTTCAGAATGAAGCATGAAAACAATGCAATGAAAGAAAAACAATATTTTTTTCAATCTGGTTTTAGTTTTAAATGGGCTTCGAACGTTATATATAGTTTAATTTTTGAGAATTCAAAAATGTCTTGAAGAGTCGGTTCGAAATAAGTTTTATCTCGTCTATGGATATTTTTCGTTATGCAAATGAAAAAAAAATACCGGAAAGTTGCAAATTGGGAAAAATAAATAAATGACAACACCATCAACAAAAATTAAAAGCGCCCCCTTTGTTAATAATGCACAATCGGTGCGAACTTTCGTTTTGCATTCCGGCACGGTGAGAGACGCATGGATTAACGCAATTCAGAAAATGTTTCCATAATGATGTGATCATATTTGATGAGTTGACAAGATAAATTTCCTTCAATTGATTGATGGCAATCAGAGAATAAATCAAGCTTATGGTCCCATTCGAATAGGCTAAGGAATATTGTTTCACTAGTTTCAAAATAATGATTAAGTGAGTTGTAATCATTATGTGCATGTGTAAGTACTCATTGGCATATCGAATTTAGAGATATCTCGCACTTGGTCCTAAATGTGTTGGAAAGCCTGCATGTATTTAAATCCCGATGAAAGATTGAGGTTCACTTCACTAACAGTTGCCCCCAGCCGAGACTCAATTTCAATCGACACCCAATTTAAATGACAAACCCAGGCGAGGAAAGGTTTCGTCCAAAACAGCCCTATTCAATCGATGAGGGAAATTCTCTGCAAACATCTCTCTCTATGGACAACCTTGTTTGATAAAATGAACGGAAATAGCTGCAGGGTATTAATAAAATAACAACCGGTACATGCAAATGGCTCTGGCAAAATGTCGTTATCGGTTAAATGAAATTACAAAAAATAATGAAACCCAACAAGGACGGTCAGCAGAAAAAAAAGGTGCATGGGAAGGACGATGGGCACCCTCCGATAACGAACTACCCAAAACCAAACCAAACCCAAAATGATGTATCCGGTTAATGAAGTGAAAAGTGAAAAATATTAAACGGAAAATTGGGAACACACTTTTTTGCGCCTGTAAATACTTACTAGAACTGGTGCCGGTCTAATCCTGAATAGCTGTTCCGATCCCATTCGGGTTTCATTCAAGCAAACATCCCGGGAAAGCGTTGTTTTTTCGGAAGGGAAATAAGATAATGGTTAGGTACTCATTTCCGGTTACTGTCTGCAATTAGTATCGGATCCTAACAACCCTTCAACTGCAATATCAACTCTCAGCCGGGAATATTAAGCCCTCAAACTGATTGCTGCCAATTCTGGTTGAAGCGAAGGATATGTGAATGGGCTGCACTCGATCGGAAAAGTACATTCATACTTCAATCTAACATGGAAACGTTCATATATGGATGTAGGGATAATGCGTTTCAATCAATGCTGCTGGTGGCTCCAGAGATTGTTCCAGAAATTATTGATCAACTACGTGAGGGTGGCTCTATAAAACCCTCTGTGAGCGTGTTTATTTTTAAATAAATTAGGTAAAGCCTTGTTTTTTTTTTATTTTTTTACATTATTTCAAACAGTTTGAAATTACGAATGCAGGTAAAAATAGAAGTAAATAAAATTTTTCACTTTTTTAATACAAAAACTGTTGCAATATTGTTACTTTTCAATCTAACGAAATTTTTCTCTTGAATATCAGACTTATCACTTTCTTTGGAGCCACTCTCATGTGGTTTTTAAGATGTTGGGATGTGATTATTCCATTGCAATGCACTCCGAATGCAGTAAATTTTTTTGATTTTAAGTTGGTTTGAAATTTCATTCTGGTGACTCTAGAGCATCGGTGGCCAAGATTTTTCACAAAAACGTCGTTATTTTGAAGCTAGCAGGCAGCCGAAAATAAATTTCTTTGGAAAAAATCGCATTATGGATCTGCCTGTGGGTTCGTTATGTATATTGAAACAAAAAATGTTTTCTTCCATTTAAGGATCTCCGTGTTCCAAAAACCTAATGGCCCCCAGGCCAAATGGGTTTTGATTTTAAAAGACCTCCAATTCGCAAACATTTTTTCTTTCAGTTTTCATAAAAGACCCACAGGTGGATTTTTGATGTCGAATTTCAATAAATAAATTCATTTTCAGCTAGCTTCAAAATAAGATTATTTTGGTTAAAATCTTTGCTACACACGATCTAGACTTTATAAAAAGTGCTTCCTAGATTCAAACACATTGTCATATTTGATTGAAGTTTTTTCCCATCGAATGCTGCCCTTTTAAATCCTTTGCTCTAACCATATTTTGCAGTAATCTAGTCACAATTTACATAAAAAAAATTGGGCTGACTGCAATGTAGAACCACCTATGAGGCAATAAGATCCAGAGTACTCTCTAGCATCTAGAGAGTACTCTGTGGCCTATTACCTCAAAGGTGGTTCTACGTTGCAGTCAGCCCAATTTTTTATATCAATTGAGACTAGATTGCTGCCAAATAGAGTTGGAGCAAAGGATTTGAATGGACAGCATTCGATGGGGAAAACAACTTCAATCAAACATGGAAATGTGTATGAATCTAGGAAGCATCGCGTTCCAATTAATGCTGCTAGTGGCTCCAGAGATTGTTACAGAAATTATTGGTTTGCTGCGCGAGGCTGGCTCAACACATAATCTTCCCAACAATATTTAAAAATAATTAATGATAAATTAGAGTTTTATAAGAAAATGCATGAAGAATTCATGGAGTTAAACGACATAGAAAGAAAATTTTGGGGCGATGGAAGGCGACACGTATCAACGTGAAATCGCCTTCAACGAATTCTACTTTTTAGTTCGAAGAAACTCTCTTGTCAACTGACAGCGCAAATGGGACGAGGATGAGTTGGGTCGGTGGCTGCACTCGATTGTCCCAAGGGTAAGCCTTAAACCATGGTTTAATAGATTGGACCTTAATCGAGATTTTATTCGTATATTTTCCCGTCTCATGTCCAATCATTATTCCTTAGACGCGGTACTCTATCGTTTGAATATTGCTAGCAGCAATGTGTGTAGTTGCGGCCAAGGTTACCACGACATCGAGCATATTGTTTAGTCGTGCGAGGTCCATCTTGTCAATAGAACGAATTTTATAGAATCCCTTCGGGCCCGAGGAAAACCACCCTATGTTCCAGTGAGAGATGTGCTGGCGGTCATAGACTTGGACTACATGTTTGAAATATACCTTTTCCTAAAAGCTATTGATCTTTGTCTATAATTCTTTTTATTTTCATATTTCCCTATCTATCTTCTTTTTTCTTTAAAAGTGAACTAGATATAAGCACACAATTGTAATCAAACAAAACGAGTTTGGCTCCTTAAAGCCTAAAGGTACGAGCCGTTTCAAATAAAGAATTTACAAAAAAAAAAAAGAAAATTTTGTACTAGAATAACTGACGGAACGATTAGTTATTTAGAAGAAGAAATTCAAGTGAAATGTGTACCCCAGATTGTAACAATAAAAAGATTGAAATTTTACGTTGAAAGAATAAACAGAACTAAAATACAAAACTCTTTATGTGTTTTCCTTTCAGATTTTTTTTAAAAGTGTCAATGTTCCAAGCTTAAGGTTGCCAAACATTTTTCAGCACGTACCCGGACTGGACAAATCCAATATACAGTGAGCGAAATAAGAATAGCACCACTATGTGTTTTGCTTGTTAAAATATGAATGTTTGAAAATCACCAAAATTTTCTTCTATAAAATGTTTTGAATAGTTTAACGGATAAATCAAGCATAAGTTTACTTTTTTTGGACGTTGCAATTGGC
Organism: Uranotaenia lowii; assembly: GCF_029784155.1. Lineage (NCBI taxonomy): Eukaryota > Metazoa > Arthropoda > Insecta > Diptera > Culicidae > Uranotaenia > Uranotaenia lowii. Next base: position 161,719,665 of record NC_073691.1, on the reverse strand, counting down.
GTTGAGGACCAAAACTATGGAAAAAGGGTGCGAAATAAGAATAGGACCACTTGTGTTTTTCAACAAAAACAAGATTATTTCTAAAAATTTACCGTGTAAAAGTGAATAATATTGCTTCTACGAATTATTTGAATAGATAACTGCATTTTAAGGAGTTTTCTAGAATTCCAAAGATTTTCAATGGTTTTGAAATGGTGTTTTTAGAGATGCTCTTCTAGAACTAAGAAATTTTATATTTGAGCTGTAATTCTTCACCAAACTATTTATTTTTTTCATTGAAATGACGTGAAATGATGAATCAAACATTTTTGGTTTATTTTAAATCGGGAAAAAACAGGTTGGAATTCATAAACTTAGATTTTTTTTCAGTAAACATCACTTTTTCCAGTTTCAAGTCATAGATGGCAGCACTATCTTGCCGTTAAAACCAAATTAAGTCTCATTATTTATTTTTCAGGTATATTGAGGCTCATATTCATCATTTCGAGGTAGTTTTCCTACACACTTTTGTTGGAGTTCACGCTGCAGACATCTTTTCCGGATTTGCAAAAAAATCACCAGCACAAGAATATACTACCGCCAAAATTCCTGCTCATCTCAACTTCCGATTCAATTGCAAATCATATCAATAATACTGCCAGTTATCTGATTCATCAAGCTCCATCGAAAAGTACAAAATTATTCTGATTATCGGTCCAAGAAATTCACTTTTATCGGTACTTGATGAAATTTTAATTTTTTGATATTGTGAACTTATAATTTCCAAGGCGGTCACACGGTACCAAGTACTTATTTCTTGACCAAAATCATCCAGCACACCTGAATTAATCCCAGATATACAAAAATGGGTATATATTCGGTTTAATTGCAAGATAGTGCTGCCATCTAAGACTTGAAACTAGAGAAATAGCGTTTGACTATTTAAAAACATTAGTATTTTTTAATTTGAAGCCTGTTTTTTTTATTCAAATTCAGCCTCAAATCGATGTTTCGTCAATTTGCATCATACTAATGAATGATAATGAAGAAATAAAGCAGTTTGATAAAGTATTATAGCTCAAGTATCAAATTCTTAGACGCTAGAGGAGCATTTCTTAAAACCCCCTTTTAAAACCTTTGAAAATTTTTGAAATCCTAGAAAACTCCTTAAAATATAGTTATCTATTCAAATAATTCGTAGAAGCATTATTATTCACTTTTACACGGTAAATTTTTAGAAATAGTCTTGTTTTCGTTGAAAAACACAAGTGGTCCTATTCTTATTTCGCACCCTTTTTCCATAGTTTTGGTCCCCAACGCCAATTGCAACGTCCAAAAAAAGTAAACTTATGCTTGATTTATTCGTTAAACAATTCAAAACATTTTATAGAAGAAAATTTTGATGATTTTCAAACATTCAAATTTTTACAAGCAAAACACATAGTGATGCTATTCTTATTTCGCTCACTGTATTTAATCTTAAAACCTGGTAAAAATTGAGTTTGATTTCAAAATTGTTTTCCAAAAATCCGGAAAATATCTGCGCAAATTTGCTGCGTGAAGCTGGCTCAATAAATTATCTTCCCAGAAATTTGAAATGTATACCCCTGATTGTAACAAATAAAACGATTGAAATTGTACGATGCAAGTATATTTATACAAAACTTTAACGAAAAAAAAAACTGTTTATGTGTTTTTCTTTCATATATTCGGTTGAAAGTGAACAATCTTGTCAATGTTCCTAGCTTAAGGTTGCCAAAATATTTTCAGCCTGGGCTACCTGGGCTATACAAATCGGGGCTATTTTATCTAAAAACCAGGTTTAATCCGGGAATTTGATTTCAAAATTGTCAACCAAAAATCCGGGCAAATTGGGTCAAAACCCAGGAATTACTTAACACAAATAAAAAAAGTGGAGGAGGTAGTAACTTAGCTACGACCGCTAAACGCAGAAATTACGCATTTTTTTGTCAATTTATGCCAATGTGCAATTTAATCGAAGATGTGACATAATCCGATCATGCAACTTTATCGGATCATGCGACATAATCTAATCATACAACACAATCGACCATGTGACATTATCTGACCATGTGACAAAATCCGACCATGCAATATAATCGGACCATGTGACATAATCCAACCGAGCAACATAATCGGACCATGTGACATAATCCGACCATGCAACATAATCGACCATGTGACATAATCCGATCATGCAACATAATCGACAATGTGACATCGTCCGATCATGCAACATAATCCGACCATACAACGTAATCGGATCATGTGACATAATCCGACCATGCAACATAATCGACCATGCAACATAATCGACCATGTGACATAACCCGATCATGCAATATTATCGACCATGTGACATTATCGGATCATGCAACATATATCGACCATGTGACATAATCGGACCATGTGACATAATCCGACCATGCAACATAATTGGACCATATGACATAATCCGACCATGCAACAAAATCGGACCATGTGACATAATTCGATCATGCAACATAATTGACCATGCAACATAATCGACCATGTGACATAATCCGATCATGCAGCATTATTGACCATGTGACATAATCGGACCATGTGACATAATTCGACCATGCAACATGATCCAATCGTGCAACATTATTCGACCATGCAACAAATCGGACCATGTGACATAATAGAATCATGCAACATAATCGAACATGCAACATAATCGTACTATGTGACAGAATCCTACCATGCAACATAATCGGACCATGTGACATAATCCGACCATGCAACACAATCGACCATGCAACATAATCGACCATGTGACATAACCCGATCATGCAATATTATCGACCATGTGACATTATCGGATCATGCAACATATATCGACCATGTGACATAATCGGACCATGTGACATAATCCGACCATGCAACATAATCGACCATGTGACATAATACAACCATGCAACATAATCGGACCATGTGACATAATCGGATCATGGAACATAATCCGACCATGCAACATTATCAGACTAGGTGACATAATCGACCATGCAACATAATCGACCATGAGACATAATCCGACCGTGCAACATAATCGGATCATGTGACATAATCCGATTATGCAATATTATTCGACTATGTGACATAATCTGGCAACTCCACATGCGATGACCTGTAGGATCCTTACTACTGAAGTCCTCCGTCGCTGACTGTCTACACTGCTGGCCGTTAGCGCTGCTTACTGGTCCACGGTTGCCACTGAACTACTGCAAATCGAGTCGGATTACCACTGGTGGGGTCCACACTCACATCGAAGCGCAGCAAACGTCTGTTCAGCTCGACGGCAAACAGAGAAAGAAACCAAGTCGACCGAGGGGCCCTTTGTTTTATACCATTCGTAGGTAGGGAAAAACAAAACCTATCAAAGCAGGCGATGGTGATGACGTCATAATCCTTTAGATGTGATATCTCTTAATGAGGCGTTTTTCGTGACGCGAGATTCGTTCGCAAATTTCAATTTGTCCTCCTATAGTGTTGCCGTAAGACGTAATTCTACGTCCAAAAATATCTCGAAAATTTGTTTTTATCATTATAACTTTTCAGCCACTTTTCAATTGTATTTAAGGCTTTTAAAAACCCGCTCATGATAATTTTTATTAAACTTGCACAACACATTTCGGTTTACGCATAAAAAATCTTAAAACAATTTTTTTTATTTGTTTGTTTCGGCAAATAAAATGAAAAAAAATCCCGGAAAATTTTATGCTTTTTTAACGAATTTCGGTCATCCGGCCTGGACCGAACTTTTGTTAAATTTTGTATTAAATATGCAGGCAAACCCGAATAAAATCGGTCAACATTATCCTTTTTCTTTTATCTTTTTTCCGTGAGCCGTTGTATCTCTTTCGGAAAAATCATAATAAACGCCGCCTTATGTTCTTCCCTTTCCTTGACTTTCACGTTTTCCTCGAATTTCAATTACTTTGAAATTTTATAAATTTCAGGTACGAAATGTACAAAAGACGTAACCAGAAAAATTATGAAAAATATAAAAAAAAACAATATTTTGATTTTAAATCGGATAAAATTATCAGTCTGGTGGCTCCAGAGAGTACCCTTCTGCCAAATCTGGTTGAAGTAGAGGATTTGATTGGTCTGCATCCGATTTGAGAAGTCATCCAGTCAAACTTTGTAATGTACATGAATGTAGGGAGAGAACACGGCGTTTCAAGCAATGCTGCAGGTGGCTTCAGAGTTTGCTCTAGAAAATTATTGATTGGCTACGTGAGGATGGCTCTACAATACTGTCTTTCGGTAATATTTTTGTCAAATGTGGTTAAAAAATTAACCGTCATTTAGTTTTCGTAAATAAATCCATTTTTACTTAAGTCTGGTATTTAATTCTGAAAGCAGTCACACTCTGTTAGTTTTGTAGAATTTCACGTTAAATTATCTTTCAAAAAAGACTCGAGCTCAAGAAAGATTCTTTTGGTGAATTTACTAAAAACACAAAACGTTTAAATGATTCTACTGTTGGCTCCAGAGAGTGCCCTGATGAGCTCATGGCACTCTCTCTATCATAGGTGATTATACACAATAGTGAACTTTTACGATTAAATAAATTCTGGATAATTGCTTTGTTTTCGTAGCAACAAAAATATGTTAGTAAAGACTTTAGTAACACTCTCTGGAGCCACTCTTTAGAAGGCATTTTTCAGTTGGAATGTTGTTTCAAAAAGTCTGAAATTTTATTCTCTATTGAGCCACACTAAATTTAACCGGTAAATTTAGACTAGACGATGGAAAACTTGAAGTAAACATAACTCAAATTGCGTTAAAAAGCTTTTAACTGGTGGCTCCAGAGAGTACTCTTGGAGCTTATCGCTCTATCTCTTGGGAGATTCTTCATCACAGTTTGCCTTAACTTGTATTCTGTAGTTATTAGAAGCAATATTTCCGGAAAAACTAAACCATATTCATACTTAAATTCTCATCATTAAGATTTTTTACAGATTCTGGAGACTCTGTTAGAAAAAGTGATTCATAAATCTTTAAAGATTTTAAAGTTTGAGAATTCGTTTAAATTTACAATTGAATTTAAATATCTCATCTTGATGTTAGGAAATAATTCTTTATCTCATCGCAGTTTAGTGAAAAACGTCTCGGTGGTCGAGTGGTTAGCGTGGGAAGACGGTAATCGCTGGTCCACTGATGGCATGGGTTCGATTCCCATCTCGGTACTGGGTGTTAAATGTTAATCTTAAGTTGTCCACGTCATTTATTCAGTCTGTAAAGCCTAAATCGACTAAGACGGTGTTTGTCTTTAAAATTTTAAGCTATCAGCTAGAAAGATGTGTCATGTTATTTAAAAAACAACAACTCTTTAGATTAACATGGAACAATATGTGATCTGTTGATCAGAAATAAATAAATAAAAGTGTAAAAAAAAAATTGCCGATCCCTATGTCAAAAAATACTTCAAACAACTTTGATCTGTCGGTAAACATGCTCCGACAATTTTGTGCCTTGACTTTGTGACTTGAAATAGAAATAACTTAAGTTACGTTAAGTTCAAAAGTTTTTGACTGGTGGCTCCAGAGAGAGCTTATCGCTCTATCTCTTGGGAGAATCTTTATCACAGTTTGCCCTAACTTGTATTCTGTAGTTATTAGAAGCAATATTTTCGGGAAAACTAAACCACATTCATACTTAAATTCTCATCATTTAGATTCTTTACAGATTCTGGATCCACTGTCTGAACATGTGATTCAAAATTTTTAAAGACCAGTTTGAGAATTCGTTTAAATTCTTGATTTAATTGAAATATATCATCTTGATGTTACGAAATAATTGTTTTTCTCATCACAGTTTGGTCAAAATTTGGATGCAATCTGCTAGAAAAATGTGTCATTTAATTTTTAAAAAAATCTTTAGCTTAACATGGAACATTTTGTTGTCTAATGATCAGATATAAATAAATTAAAGTGCTCAAAAAGCAAAAAAAAAAACAGCCGATCCCTATGTCAAAGAATACATCAAACAACTTTAATCTGTCGGTAAACATGCTCCGACAATTCTGTACCAATTGATTAACCCTAGATATGGTTAAATGTGTGTCACTTCCAGTCCAGTAGATGATATTTGTTCCATCTTCCTGCCTCTCTCGACAGAATTCGGAAGGAGCTATCCAATTTTCAACTGCTGTCGAAGTTTAACAATCGATTGGAAAAGTTCAATTAAAGCGTTTTGATTTTTTTTTTTATTTGAAGGGAACAAGTTGAACCCATGTTCAACCAATTTGTGTATTTTTTTATTGAGAAAATTTAAGAAAACTGTAAGAATCTATGAAATCTTCTGAGAAAACAATTGAAATTACAGGTTCATTCTTTTTTAATTAGAAGATCAAATTCACATTTTATTTCGAAACCGTTTGGAAACAATCAATTGTGGGACGTTTTTCAAACAATCGGTAAGCTGTACCTTGAAGTTTTCCGAGTTTAACGTATACGGAAAAAGAACGTTTATTAACGAAACGATTTTTCATTATTAAAGTTTTCTAAATTTTATGAACGATGATCAGCAACATCAGATGCTGCCGATTTTTTATGCACCTATTTCAGAAGTATATCAAGTATGATTTTTAAGGTCGCCATGGAAGAGGAAAGACGACTGTTTTACGGATTTTTTTTATAAGATTTCGAGGCTTTTTTTGTATTCTGCTGTTAATATATAACAGGCAAAATTTCGCCGATAAACAACCAACTTTATGATCAAAGTGAATCAATTGATCAGACATTCTAATGTTTATGGGAATTATTCTCAGTTTGTTGGCTTAGTTTCTCAAAAACTACAGCTTAGCTCCGTACATGCTTCCGAAACTTTTCGAAGACTTTATGCTTTTCAGTAGCCTGTCAAAAATTTTCACAGTTTATCCATGCAAATCCTCCTAATGGTTAGCCCCGTTATGACTTCTATGATGTAGGAAACAGCGAGCGAGGCAAGACCAGGGAATTGTAGCAAGTTAAAGTTTCGGAGGATTAAAAGCATCATCGTTGAATTCGCACTTGTTTTGTTATGAATGAAAGCTTCCAAGAATGTTTTTTTATTCCAACATATGTTAATGAAGTTTAAAGCATGTAGAGCAAGTTTTGTATTTTCAGTGGTGAGCTCTTTAGATACAATCTTTGATATTGGATTTAATCCCTCGCCGAGAGAACTTTACATATCAAAATAGCTAAGATAGTATCAGATTGAAGTTATTCACTGTTATGTCACGCGAGGTGGAAAGCTGGTCTGGAAAACAGCCAATTTAAGAACCACACATTCCTCAGAGGAAAAAACGGGAAAAATGTAAAAAAAAACTTTTCTACCTTCTTCCATTGAAGCTAGCTCAGTTGCTATAGGACACATCGTCCTTATCGTCTGTTTCTTTTTTGTTGCCTGCTGGCAGGAGCAGGCAAAATGGAAAATAGCTGATTGGTTTACTCACGTATCTGGTAAGTTTCAACTCTCCACATGAAAGAGTTTTCACTAAACCGACCCAGCTTCTCGATAGCGAAGCATATCTGTTCCCCTTTTTTCCACCTGCAAAATGTTCATCTTATCACGAACACAAGTTTGCACGAGTTGCAGTTGAATGTTTCATATTTTCAATTTATTCCCGGCATGTTTTGCTATCGTTATCGCACAGCAATCTGCAGACATTGCCGCACAAATAGTCTGTTTTCCCCCGAAAACATAAAAAAAGGAAAACCGGATCCGGTTCCCTTAGGATTCAATTCCTCAACTTACCTCAACCGGTGGTGGGGCACTTCTATATGAAGGAACTATCTTAAACGTAACGGAGCCGCGTGCCTCCCGCAGCATGCGCTGTAATTGACTGACCGTCTGGTGCTGGACCGGTTGCCCGTTGATCTCCCGGATTTCGTCCCCGACGTGCAGGGTCGCCTGCCGGTGGATCATGCCGCCGTGCATGATCCGGGCCACGATGCAGCGCCCGTCCTCGGTCATTTTGAGTGTAATGCCCTGGTTAGGAAGGAAGAAAGGAAGGGGAAACAGATTAACATTTTGAGATTTCTTTAACCCTGCCCTTTTTGCAGCATTTTTGTCATCTAACTTTTCTGAAAATTACTGTCCAGGTGTTTCTAATCCATGCAGGCCTTCTTTATTGCAAAACAAAGTTGACGTCTTTTACGCCATTACTAAACCGTCAGTTAAATGGATTTCCAAAGCAATCATTTTATAGGTTCATCCCTTAATATAAATCCATTTATACTGAAAAGAATCTGTTGAAAAATTCCCTAAAATTAGAGGTGACTTTCAAGCGCTTTGAAGCATGAAAATTTGAAACGAAATTTGTAGAAATATTCTTTTAAAAAATCGTAGGTAAGATGATACATCAACTACAAAACAATACACTAAATAACACTATACAAGAAAGAAAACTTTGACTCGTTTGGTTAGTTGGCCAACTTATCTCGATAATGTGTAAAATTTCACTCACTAATATGTAAAACGATTTGTTAGTGTAGAGGAAGTGCAAATGTTCAACTTTTCTCTCTTACATAAAATGTAATACTTATTTCTTCTTCTGGAAACTGTTGTTTATGTTTATGTTTTTATCGTTTCACTAAAAAAAACTGAACTGATTTTTACATGCCACAAAAGTGTGTTTTTGTTTTGCTTAATTTAGCTACAGAAAGGAGACTTTAGATTCGCTTTTTTTGATGAAAAATTAGTTTTCGGGGCTGATATTCAAGAGAAAGTGGATTTTTTTGTAAGAATTTTTAAATACACACTGAAAGTGTTGAAAATTATATCCATTCCTCTCAGTTCACTGTGAATAGAAAAAAAACTGTCCGTACAGCACTATTTTCAACACCAAAACTTTCAAATCTAATGTTCTGAGTTCGTCATGGTACATATTTGTTCCTGAAAACAATCAAATTTTCGAAGGTGATGGAAAGTTTTAAAAAACATAGGATATCATAGCAAAAAAAAAAAAACAAATAAGCTGTTAATGTCATGAATTTTTCTAAAAAGATACAACGGACCACCGACGAGACTTGAACCCAAAATTTTGGATTCAGTTCAATTTTACAAAAATAGCCAGATAATCTTTTTTTAAGATTTGCAAAAAAAATATATGAGCAACATTACAAGTTCTCGCTCATATTTGTTCCTAAGAGCTTTAAATCTTAAATTTTGTTAAAATTTTGTTTGTTGTGTTAAGATTTCTTCAAAAACATATGGGGATTTTTTTTTATTATCTGACAATTTGCGCCGGGGGTCTTCGGATTTTCTCCAAAATTTAAAATTTTCTTCGTTTCAGCACCATTAAAAAACATGTATTTTTGCAGATTTCTAAAACTTTTATTTTTCGAGTTAGCTAACGTTTAAGTTTTTTTGAAAAAAAATTACCTTCTTTTCAAACGCCCATAACTTTGTCAATTTTCAACGTAGAATATAAAAAAACACATCAAAACGCATTAGAATTTTACCAGCTATTCAAATAATGTAACCAAAAAAAAATTATATATTAATTTTTGGTATAAAATCAAGTAAATATGTTAAAAATAACGTCAAAAAGTACCGTCTGCACCACCAAAATTTTTGAAACATATTTCATTTTATAGTCCTATAATTTTCACAACTTTTATCTGAAGACACCAAAATGGGTTAAAAACTCCTTGAAGAGTTTTAATTATTAAAGCTTTAGAAATCTGCAAAAATACATGTTTTTTAATGGTGCTCAAACGAACAAAATTTTAAATCTTGGAGAAAATCCGAAGACCCCCGGCGCAAACCCGTCAGATAATAAAAAAATATCCCCATATGCAAACTTCAAATATTTTGATAAAATGGATTTTCAATCAAAAATTTTGGTAAAAGTCTTAAATTTCGAAAAATATTAGAAATTGACATTTTAAATTATCTAAAGTAAGCCTCTAAATTAACTGGCTACAGTGCAACAAAATAACAAGAGCACAGTAATAAGCAAAGTAACGATTAAAATATTCAACAATATATTCCCCCTCTCTAAAGTACAAAACATTGGACACGTATGGGTGTGATTTGAGAAGAAATTGTCTTTACAACACCGAGTTTCCAGTTTAAAAGAGCTCGAAAAAAAGGTTCTCTAGACCCCCCGATCGATTTTTTCCATGAATAGTGTGTTGGTTATGAGAGAGTTTCCTCTTTTGTGTGGTAAATTATCAGAGATGCCGATCTTATTTTTTAAATGTAAGAAAAAACAACACACGGCGTACTATCCAGCTATCTAGCTATCAAGCTATCAAGCTCTTTAACTATCAAGCTATCTTGCTCTCTTGCTGTTTATCAAGCTATCTAGATTTCTTGCTATCAAGCTATCTAGCTTCCTAGCTATCAAGTTATCTCGCTATCTAACTATTTAGCCTTCTAGCTATCAAGTTATCAAGCTATCTAGCTATCTAACATTCTAGCTTTCTTGCTATCAAGTTGTCTAGCAATCTAGCTATCTAGCTATTAATCTATCTGACTATTAAGCCACCTAGCTATTAAGCTATCTAGCAATTAAGCTATCAAGCTATCTAGCAATCTAGCTATCAAGCTACCTAGCAAACTAGTTATCTTGTTTTCTAGCTATCTAGCTATCTAGTAATCTAGCTATTAAGCAATCTAGTAATCTAGCTATTTAGCAATCTAGCTATTTAGCTTTCTAGCTTTCTACCTATTGTAGCATCCAGAAACACAACTCGACAACTCGACATCAATTCAAAAACTGACAATATTCGCGCAACGCGAATTCTTCGTCCGACGTTCAGGTAGAGAATTTTTTGCTCCATGCTCTCTCAACAGCATATGCAAATGCTATTTATCAATCTTTCTAGCTATCTAGCTACATAGCAATCCAGCTATTTAGCTATACAGCTATTTAGCGATCAAGCTTTCTAGCTTTCATGCTATCAAGTTGTCTTGCAATCTAGCTATCTAGTTATCTAGCTATCCAGCTATTAATCTATCTGACCACTAAGCCATCTAGCTTTCAAAAGCTATCCAGCTATCAAGCAATCAAGCTATCTAGTTGTCTAGCAATCTAGCTATCTAGCTATCTGGATATCTAGCTATCAAGCTATCCAGCTATCAAGATATCTAGCATTCTAGCTATCTAGCTATTAAGCAATCAAGCTATCAGGCTACCTATTTATTTAGCTTTCTACACAGTTAAAAAAATCTACGTAGAATTACATGCAACTGCATGGGTAGAAGGGAATCGCGTTATTACATGTGCCAATACTGTTCGTTACATGTAAATTCCCAGTCCCATTGATATTGATTGTTTACTGTAGATTTATATGCTAAACCTTGTTTTATTGATGTTTTGTTTTAAGGAGTGTTTGAAATTAATTAATAAATCAGCGATAATCATTAATAAAGAACCTTTATTCAGTTTGTTTGCACACACTTCAATGATCATTTCGACTTGACACAAACGCCTGTCGGTGCTTTTCAATTCCCCCAGCGACGGAAACGACGTCAGGTGCCGAAGAAAATTGAATCCATTGTATAGTGATTTTCTGCAACATAACAAATTCACAATTAATAAAAGTTGTTGTAACATCCACATTTCCACACACATACCTTCTTAAATGGAATTATTAAGTTTTTCAAGAACGTTGCTGGCTGAAAATCTTGTACGCATCACCTCCAATTCGAACAGAAGCAAACAGCACTCGAACAGGTACAAAAAAGAACGGACGAACGTTGCCAACGCTGAGATTTACATGAAATTGCAAGAGAATTTCTTCGCAGTCGTCAAGATGCTATAGTCTTTTTCATATTCTGTCGGTGACGATGCGAAAATGTGTAAAGTAAATTTACATTTTTCTTTCTGTGTAGCTATCAAGTTATCCAGCTTTCTAGCTCTCAAATTTTCTAGCTATCAAGTTATCGAGCTATCTAGAAATTTAGCTATCTAGTTTTTTTGCAATCTAGCTATCTAGATATCTAGCTATCCAACTATCAAGCTATCCAGCTATCAAGCTATCCAGCTATCTAGCATTCTAGCTGTTTAGCAGTCAAGCTATCAGGCTACCTATCTATCTAGCTTTCTAGCTATCAAGTTATCTATAAATCTAGCTATCTAGCTATTAAGCTATCTAACTATGAAGCTATGTTGCAATTACACTATCAAGCTATCAAGCTCTCAAGCTATCTAGCTATCTAGCAATTTAGCTATTTCGATATCTAGATATCTAGCTGTCTAGATATCAAGCTATTAAGATATCTAGCTTTCAAGCTTTCTAGCTATTAAACTATCCAGAATGAGAGCTATCAAGCTAGCTGCATATCTAGCTTTCTAGCTAAAAAGCTATCTAGCTTCCTAGCTGTCATGTTATCTAGCTGTCTACTTATTTAGCGTTCTAGATATCAAGTTATCAAGCTCTCTTGCTTTCAAGCGTTCTAGCTATCAACCTATCTAGCTATCAAGGTACCAAGCTATCTTGCTCTCTAGCTATTTATCAAGCTATCTAACTAACTTGCTTCCTAGCTTTTAAGCTATCTAGCTATTTAGAAATCTAGCTATCTTCCTTTCCAGCTTTTTGGCTTGCAAGTTATCTAGCAATCTAGCTATCTAGCTACAAAGCAATCTAGCTATCTAGCTCTATAGCTATCTAGATGTCTAGCTATCTTATTATTAAGCTATCTAGCTATTTAGCTTTCTAGTAGTATAGTTTTCTAGTTATCTAGCTAATCAGCTATCAAGCTATCAAGCTATCTAGCTATTTTGCTATCTTGTTTTCTAGCTATCTAGCTATGTAGCAATCTAGCTACCTAGCCATCTAGCTTTCTAGTTAACAAGCTATCTAGCTATCTAGCTTTTAAGCATTCTAGCTTCGGGTTACCATATCCCGTAACAGCAAAAACAGGACATTTAGATCATTTATCTAAAAAGTCAGGAGAAACGTTAAACAGGAGAACACCGCTTATCTGTTTTCTGAGCTCCCGCTTTATCCCAGCAATCAAGCGTGCACAAGATCCATATGTTTACCGAGCTTTGCCCCCGGATCGTATGCCAAAGGATGTACACACAGTAAAACTCCGATTACCTGAGGTAGTCGGTTGAGGGACCACCTCGGATTGAACGAAATAAATTGACGAACCCTATCATTTTGCTCTAGTGTTGCATATAACTCAGTTGGATTAAATTCTTCTGTTTTATCGACGGTTCTCGAAAGCTAAAACTTTAAATTAGCAAAATACGTCAATTAAATAGCTTAAAACATATCGCGATGATAAAACACATTTTAACATCGATTTTGTGTAAAAATGGGTGCTTGGATAACGCAGAAGCTCAGAATATCGGGGTTCTACAGTACATATTTCGTTTTATCTGAGATGGCACCCAGATATTTCTAATCAATGAAATACAAACCAATGTCTAGGAGGCAATACGTTTGAATTTCCTTTTAAAATACTTTAAATTTCTGTTTGCATACTCAAAAGTGCTTAGAACGCTCTCTGTTAATAACGACGGCTAAAAATGCATGTAAGCTGTATTCCTTTCGTAGTTTTTATACAAAATGTGAAATAACTTCATAAAATGGAAGAAATGCATTGGTTTTTTTTTTATCAATTTTCTTTCAACAAAAAAGAGTACATTCCGAAAAGTTTTAGAAAAAGAACATTCATTAGCATCCTTTTGAGCATCATGTTTTTCAAACTTAAATAATTATGTTATTTTGTTCGATCAATCCCCAATAAAACTGCTTTTTGGTACTTTGAAATCAACCCTTGTAGGTTTGTTCCGAGCAATGAAGTGCTACGGCACAATTAATTTAGGTACAAGCCTTTCTGAAATTTCAAATCAAAGAATAGACTTGTAAGGTGTATTATAATTATCGCTTCTTCCTATAAACCACCCAATAATACCAGAGCTTGTTTTATATAGGTCCATAAACAATGTTCATTCCAGAACGGTGTCAAAAGCTTCTGATACGGAGGGCATCAGTATATTAAATTAATAGGATTAAAGCAACCTGACAGCAAATACCTATTTCCTGTTTTGGGGGGTGACCATATGCTAAAATATTTCACCAAATGCCTGAACCCTTTGCGAAAATTCTCATCCAGGCCGGTACCGGGTTCCACTATTTGCATGGTTAAATCCATATTTAGCTAGTAAATGCATACATATGTAGCAGCCGGTTCGTTTTCGCTTCATGGAAGAGATCGGGAGCATTACTAACGATGCTGAAAACACATGTCAAGCGTACATATTTTCGACGGTAGGAGAACCAGTTCCTGTTGTAATTTGCCACTTTTAGGTAAGGAGTGCCGTAGTTGCTGCCGCTACCCTTCCGGAACATGGCGGAAAATGTAAAACATTTGTCTTCTGTGTGTTGTTGCAATGTTGCGCGCTAGGGACCCGACAAAGAGCCCCTTGTATTGAACGGAACCGGAAGTAACCCGAACCGGTCTAGATACTGTGTTATTTTGTTCACCCTGGCAAACATGATGTCGACTTACCATCGGTTCGTCGGTATTCTTCTGGAACTGAACGAGCCGGACCCGGGTGACGTGCTGCAGATCGGCGGCGTCTCCGTTGTCGATTTCGTCGTTGCCTCCATTTAGGTAGGGTGCAATCGGTGGTGGTGTTACTCGTAGCGCTTCCTCGCCGTATACTTCTCTAGCTACCACGTCATGCGTGTGCAATAGAGCCTGTGAATGGATGGACAAAATATGGACACAGTTAGTGGCGTTAGTCACCGTGTTTTTTTTTGTACGAGATACCCAAGCAACCAAAAGTCACAAATTTACTTGAATGAAGGCTTTGAAAGTTACATATTGGCTGACAAAGAGAATCAACTGCCCAATTCCCTTGAGTGAACTTTATGTACTCATTAATGAACTTTAAAGTTGCAATAGTGATTAATATGTACGTTGTATGTGACCTTTTTTAGCTCAATTCCCATGAGTGAACTATATGTACTTAATGAACTTGAATGTTGAAATAGTGATTTATATGTACGTTTTAAGGGACTTAAGTCACATAAAGGGCACAAAAGTGCTCAAAAGTGAAGTTAACTATCTGTACTCATTAACGAACTTGAAAGTTGCAAAAGTGCATTATATGTACGTTGTAAGGGACTTAAGTCACATAAAGGGCACAAAAGTGCTCCAAACGGGAATTACTAAGTCACAAAAAGTGCATTGAGGTGCTTTCAAAATCACATCACCACTTCGCAGTTTCAGGTCACCACTTCTAAGTTTCAAGTAGAACAACATCTAGGCGTTGAGATAATATGCGTAAATTTTAATTTTCATTAAAACTGAAATTGAGCCTTTGATTTATGTGTACGTTGACCAAGGATAGGTTCCATTAGGATCACTTCAATACTCTACGTAGCAGATTAAATGCACAACTTACAGGAAGAATCGTTGTATTTTTTTTTCAACCGTAAAATGAGGCAACTAACAACGAAAGCTGCTCAACGGAAGCAATCGGCAACTACAGCCATCCTAGCCGGATTGCATTTAAAATACAATTTTTCAAACGTTACCGTCTGCCAGGATGCCCATTCAGATGCAGAAGCATTATCGTGCCAGCATATAATCTGCCTTTGAGTTGGTAGTAGATATGTTTTTTTTATTATTGCCTTCTAGTTAACAGTAAACAGCTCCAGTTGGCTGCAGTTGTTGCCTTTACTGGATGGTTAAATTCATATTATTTCACATTATGGCTCGGTACTCTCGAGCCACCCGAGAACGGGCTTACAGCATGCATGGCAGGGTAATTGTGTTGCACTTGAAATAAATTTTTCTCGTTGTATTGTTTCAATAAGGAAACGGATTAAAGGATTACTTTTCCTGTCTCATAACAGCAGCAATTCTGGAGGGTTCTGTAAGAACGGTTGGAGGGTTCTGTTGATATAAAAACATAGGATTGTTTCAAATGGTAATCCGATTGGTACAAAAGAAGTGCAAAAGTCAATAACCATAACCAAGGGACTGGAATCTGATGGTAAATTGGAAGGATTTTTTTGCAAGATTTGACTTTTGCAAGACACTTGACAATGTTGAGTTAAATGTTGGGAGGTCATACTCGAGCTAGTGCGCTACACGGCATACTCGTTCAGGAAGCCACTCCCGGCTATACAACTCCTCTTTAAGACTTCAAGCATAATCTTTCGTCTAACAACTTGGGAACCGATCTCTTCTCGGTAATGACTCGAGGGATATGCAAACACCCCTCTTTTTGACGACTCCAGTTCAGAGATGTTAAAATCGCGAGTCTACATATTCGCACTTTGCCCTTCTTTGCAGGACGATTTTATTTCGTTAAACTCAAACTGCAATGATGCTATCTATAGTTCATCTCGGAAAGCATCAGGAAGTAAGCTTCGGGTAAACTCGGCAGGAGTAAACCGCAATCGGGGAAAACATCAGCGAAGCGAACGTACAGTTCTGCGAATTCAAAATTCAAATCGTTTTCGTTCGGCAGCCGAACACATCAATCGGACAACGCATGGGGGCGTGGCTAAAAGTGATAGATACAAGGGAACCAGTGTTACCACATCAAAATCTGTACCGCTCATCGAAAAAATCTTTTTTATCTGTACCAAAAACTCAAAAATCTGTACCAAAATCTGTACCGAAGAAAACAAAGTTCTGCATTCAATGTGTTGATGTGTGAAGATAATGTTTCCTTATTTTTAATCTTAAAAAAGATAGATACTTTATTGCACATAGTACACTTTTTTAGTTGAACACTTTTTGTGAAACTTATTTAATCATTTTTATTTTCTCTCTTTAAAAAACTGACAAAAATATATTTTTCATAACAAACACTCCCTAATGTTCATGATGTTTATACAAATTTGTAACTTAAGTTTTATTAGATCGATTTTCGAGGGTCATATTTAAAACGACATTTTTCGCTCCGCCGTTTAATCTTAAAAAACTTTACGTTCTAAGGATAGAGTCCAATGTGTCAACACTCAGCCGATTACGAACTTTGGTTTTATTGGCATTTACTTACGAGAAAATGCTCTCAAGTACTGCTAATGAGTGGGGGATTATAATCAGATATTTAATTATTTGTAGCAAATTTGGAAATCTAATTGTTCCATCGTGTACTTCCCAGTAAGGAATTCCTATCGTCAGAATAATAAAGGCTAACTTTTGACTTATTTTCTATTAAGTTTTCAATGAACTGGATAAAAGCTAAATATAGAAATTTTTTTTCAGATTTTAAAAGTCAAAAATCTGTATAAATCTGTACCAAATTTTGAAAATCTGTCATCTGTACGTACAGATTCTGTACCAAAAATGAGCTCATAAATCTGTACCTGTCTAGATAAATCTGTACATGTGGCAACCTTAAGGGAACGGGAAACGAGCGAGAGAAGGGTGCGAGAAATGTTAACTCGGTCCGTCGGGCAACGATCGCTCGTGTGCATTCGTGTACGGTAAGCTTCGTTCTGTTGTTTCTTTGGTGTGATTTTATTCCTGCGAGGCATGGAAAACATCAATGCAGAACTGTTTTCTTTGTTTTGTGTGCAATCACGTTATGATTGGAACGAAGATAAAATCAAACTGCACACAACAAGTTAAACTCGGAAAAAATCAGCCGAATGATTCTTTCCGAAGCGAGTTTACACACCGCTGCTCCAGTTGTGATTTCTCCTTTGTTGACTTGAGATCTGACCTTATCTCGTCATCTTTGGACACGGTTTAGAGATGGAACAGATAGAATTAGGAAAGGGGATCGTTGCCATAATGGCGAATGATTGTAGCAATTTTGGAATTATAATGCACGGCTATCGTTACTGTAGCTAGTTGGACCTTGTTATATGACTTCATATGAATATGGCCTAGTGGTTCACTGAGGATACTTCGCTATTTCTTTGTATTTTTTCGGATGGTGACACCGAACTTCAGAGGTACCTCCAAATTCAGCCTGGGGTACTTCAGCTGTGTTTATGAAGAAACTGCTGTTCGACGGACGGAGAGAATCCTGGAAGATAAAGTTGAAGCTTCATCATCTGGACAGATTTGAAGCTACCCCACACCCGCATCGGGACGCCACCGGAATTGGGTGGACTGGATCCCGTTGACGCAAAAAGAGAAATCTTCAAGAACCAAAAGATTCAAGAGGTCAATGGAGCTGGAAGTTGCTGCGATGGACAAGCCAATGACCATCAAAAATGATGTCCTAAAAAAATTCGTAGGATTCATCTTCATACATTACAGCACTGTCATCCTTTGCGACTCCAAGCTGGGGAAAGGGATAAGTTAGTCCTGATCATACGGAAGATGAACGATGACCAGCCTAAGCAGGGTGTATCCAATTGCTAAAGAGATATTCTAGTGGTGCAGGTAAAATTGTTTTTTTTTCTTATTAGGTGGTAATCCCAGGTGGTAAATCCCTGTTTATGGACTGCAACCCAAGGCACCGTGCTTCCGCCAGTTTGCTACTCTGGGTTCATAAGTACAATGGGCAGAATGATGATATACTGTAGCATTATAACTAAATATTTGTGCTTGTTTAATTCTGAGCGTCTAGTGATTGGGTTAATTCGATCCAAAATGCAGTGTTAAGAGCTAAGAGTGTGGAATGTCAAACACGCACAAACAAAAAAGGAAACAAAAACAAAACAACATCGTCGCCGGAAAAGATGCTAAATTGTGCGTGAAAGTTTCGTTTCATCCGTTCATCCAAAATCTGTTGCCCGTAAAGGATCGGACCACTACCCTTCAGCTGATTGCAGGTTAGCGCTGCAGAAATTCTTGAGAAATAACGAATCAACGTTTGATTTTCTATAGGGCCGTAGTTTGGTATCTGGAATCGTTTTTTTTTGCGTGCCGATCAGCCGTCTCATGGCCTAGTAGAAACAGATCTAGTCGGAAGCAGACATCGGAGGTGCTCCAGGTCATTGTTATGCACCGTGGAGCAGTGAATCCAGAAAGGGCTGCCAGATTATGTGATACCTCAGGAAACCGAGCTGTGATACGAATGTTTGTGCGTTTTGGATGTTGTCTTTGTAAATTAAGGTCGGAAACGGGCCCGTGAGTAATAATGTTACGCTAGCTTAGGTTTTTAATATGTCGAAAGAGTGAATTGTGATTGTATCTACGAAGTTTTGGGTTTTGAGTGTTTGTGTTTTGGGTAAAAGTTAGCCGTGCAGCACACTCTGAAAGTCAGTGGTTTTCAACTTGTTTCAATACTCCTACCTCACCCGGGGCCGCAAACTTTAGTTTCAACCTCGAACTGTCGTAAAGCTATCCTTTATAGTGAAAGGACTATTCACACTAGTTCGCTTCAAAGCAAGCTCATAAACGAGACCGTTTTTAGCAATCTTCGCCATCATTATGACTCAAAACATCAAGTCTCTTCAAAAGCTCGAGAACCGACATCTCCTGGTAATGATTTCCCACACAAACCTCTCCTCCGACTGGTGGCCTGATCTATCTTCCAACCTCTCTAAATCCGAGCTCTCATCGCATTGACTCCAGGTTAAAGTACACACACAAACATTCCTCTCCTATGCCCGATCTCTTCTCTAAAGACTCGTGACTTAACCTCTAGTAACGATTCGAGGTAAACACGTACACCCCTTCTTCTGTTTACTCAGACCTGATCTCTTCTCTTGCGACTTGAGATTCGACCTCTTATTGTAAAGACTCGGTCTTGAACTCAGAATCCTCTCCTCGTGGAGATACGAGGCCTAACCCTTGTCTCACGACTCGAGTTCCGACTTCTTCTCAACAGGATTCGAGGCACGCCACCTTTTGCCCATCGTGTGCCGGTCGAAAGCAGATTATACTGAATTCCGGCTTGTCACAGCACACGCGCTGGGACTTAACTTAACAACGGTACGTCTCGGTGGTCGAGTGGTTAGCGTGGTAAGACAGTAATCGCTGATCCACTGATGGCATGGGTACGATTCCCATCTCGGTACTGGGTGTTAAATGTTAATCTTAAGTTGTCCACGTCATTTATTCAGTCTGTAAAGCCTAAATCGGCTAAGACGGTGTATGTCTTTTTTAACTTAACAATTCGGATGATTCCCAATGAATACGTCATCCTCCACCGACTCAAATGACTCGCTCGGCGTCGAGAGCCGCTCTTCACGCAACTGCTATCGTTAAAGGCCGCAATACTCAGATACTCCCCGATGGTGGAGCATCATGGTGGAGCATCCTACACGAACCTCCTCCACGAACACTCGGAATAAACAAATACGTTATAAAACTCTGGTATAAAGGGAGATACGGTCAAAATTTGTTCAAGGGAAAACGCGTGTAAATCGGTGAAATCGTTTATTTAAAAAATCAAATTAAATTTCTTTTTCAAGTTTAATTAGTATAAAATTCAGGAAAAATATTCAGTTAGGCTTCCGCTTTTCCAAATCCGAATTGCCGGGCCTTACGCTCAACCCCTGCCATCAGATTTTGTACAGCCACCTTGTCCACCTTCTTCGACGCAGAGAGCCAGTTTGCCTTGAGCTGCTGCTCGTCCTTAGCAGTTTTTTGGTCTTCTTAAGGTTCCGCTTGACATAGCCCAGTATTTCTCAATTGGGCGGAGCTCTGGTGTGTTGGGAGGGTTCTTGTCCTTGGAAACCACCTTTGTTGGCGGCGTACCAGTCCATGGCATTTTTACCGTAATGGCAAGATGCCAAATCCGGCCAAAACAGTACGGAACAACAGTGTTTCTTCAGGAAAGGCAGCAGACGTTTATTCAAACACTCTTTCACGTAAATTTCTTGGTTGACAGTCCCGGAAGCTATGAAAATGCTGCTTTTCAAGCCACAAGTGCAGATGGCTTGCCAAACCAGATATTTCTTCGCGAACTTTGACAGTTTCATGTGCTTGAAAATATCAGCTACCTTCCCCCTTCCTTTTGCCGTATAAAATTCCTTTGCCGGAAGCTGCTTGTAGTCGGCTTTGACGTAGGTTTCGTCGTCCAATAGTCCACGCAGTCAAACTTCGTCAGCATCGTCGTGTACAGCCACCAGGATCGCGCTTTGGCCGTCGTATTTTGTTTATCATCGCGATTTGGAGTCACTCCCTTCTTGTAAGTCGATAGACCAGCTCGTTTTTTGGCTCAATGAACGGTTGTAGACGATACACCCAGCTTATTTGCGGCATCTCGGAGAGAGAGGTTAGGGTTTCGCTTGAAACTACCGGCAACTCTCTTTGTCGTCTCAGGGGCTTCCGGTTTTCGATTTGCCCCCGATCCAGATTTCCTGGCTGACACTTTAATTACATTTGTAACGGTTGATTTGGCAACTTTTAGCGATTTTGCGAGCAAAATTTTGATACGCTGCCCTTCTTCCTTGGACGGCATTTTGACAACTGAAGAGTGAATTCCAAAATCAAAATAGGAGCAACATTCTACACACACACACACCTTCAAAATGAGGGGTGTTCAGGTTTTTTAAATGCAAAATTGAAAGAAATACGTCAAGTTGATATTGACCAAATTTTGACCATATCACCCTTTAGAACACTTGCACCGTCTTTTTCCGGATCCTCCTGTGGAAATCCGGATCGGATCGTCCTGATCTGCTGCTTGCAGATTGCTGCCGATTGCACCAGCAATGATAGCAATGATGATTGATGATAAGAAAAGCGGTACAAATGTTTATACATCATTACACTGTAAAGCAAGACTACCTAAACTGGTTAGCAGTTGCACTGAAGTATTGGCAGGGAAAAATGAGTAGATGCATCGGAATACTCATTTAGGAATGAGTAGTTTCCCGCTTAGTAAGTACTCGTGTAGAATAGTGGCATAATAGCTATCGCTAATAGAATGAAATACTATTAATTATAGTGACTTGATGAACAAACTTGTGATAAAGCTCAGTTGGTAAGTCAGTTGCTTCCTGAGCCGATGTCCGTGAGTTCGAGCCCAACAGTAAACATCGATCACAGTTGTACCGGATAAGTTTTTCAATAACTGTCCGCTAACTGCATCGTTGATATAAGTCGCGAATGACATAAAGATGTTAAAACGACTTTAATCGAAACAAAAAAAAAACAAACTTGAACAAACCACTTCAACAGAATGTTCATATTTCCAAAAGAGTCTGATGGTTACAAAAACGGTATGAAAGTGTTTCGAAAAATTATGTTGGATTCCCATAGATAAAGGCTTCAAGATCAATAATGTTAAATAGTCAAAAGATTCTTGAAATGGAGTAAAGCAGACTGATTAATTTAAAGGAACCCAAATTGAATAGTGAATAACTTATCGTTCAAACGTGGTGACATTTCATCTCAACCATTCCAACAAAACCTAAATGGAATGCTTAACAGTTTTCCTCTCCCAAGCGGCACTCAATTCGACTTACAGACGGTCACATCGGAGCGATTGCCGCAGCAAAATGGACCTTCTGGAGAAACTATTTCGGTATTAAAAATATTTGCTTCGCTCCGGTTCAAGCAGCAAAAGCAAATTTCTGAAACAAAGCCAGGACCGTTGCACTTCGATGGGTTTCTGCAGTCGATTTGCTTTATGCTCAACAAAACTATGTGGGAAGCATAGATCGCTATCGCTCTTTTTTTTCTGCGTACATTCGGATGAAAATTTTAGTTTTCATTGCATTTGTATGGAAATTTTCTTCAGTCTTTGAACGGTTTTTGCTAGGTTTTATTGTATAATCCCTAGGGACAAGAAGGTCTGATTGTAAAAGCTGATACCAAACAGAAACCGCACCCACACTTTGAAAAGTAATATTTATTATGTCTCTGGCAAACGAACGTGTTTTGGCTCGTTACGAAGGGTGGGGCGCGTTATAACTACTAAAATTCGTTTTAAATCCTTCGAGTGTTCCAACTGTTGCCGGCAATAAGGCTCGATTTTGGCTCTCATTTGAGCCACCCTTCCGAGGTGCTACGTGGTGCTACCATTAAAGCATTTCCATGGTTCGGTTTGGCCAATCTTTGGAACGAAAATGTCATTTTTCAATTCAGCACCCTGTTTTTCATTTGTTTTTCACTGCCCGGTTTTTCTCCTGAAATTACAAACGACGGGTTTTTTTTTCTTCTCTAGCATATACGTCGGAAACCTCCAGACAAGATGTCGACGACTTTTGGCACCTTCTGTTGGAGCCATTTTCTTTCAGCCAAATAAATGCGGCAACCTACGGGTAAATTCACCGGGTGCCGTTTGGAAGAGATTGCGAAAAACAAACCAAATCTTTTGGAATGGCAGAAAAAACACTTCCCCGGAAAAAGTATGAACCATTTTACGAAACACTTACACGCGAAACCGATACCCGGAAATTGTGTATGAGCTGTCGTCAAATGCTTTGCGTAAGCAATTTTAGGTGATTTATTGGATCGTGGCTTCGTGTTTTTGTTTCTTGTTCGGTTCGAGATTGTTCGTCAGAGGGATGTTTTTTTTTGTGCTGCTGCCATTACAGTGATTTACAATCTAAAGTTTGCTGTCCCAGGGGTATCGTTGATCTTTCTTTGGATTGAAGATTTTTAAACTTTTGTTTGGCGGGAAAAATCTTGAAAGCTGGGTAGAAGTTGAAACAATACCCAGCGAACCTGTAAATTGATTTTAGTTTACTTGTCACAATTTAGGATGAAACTGTTTAAAAAACTTCTGAAATTAAAAAAAAAACTTTTGTAGATGGTTTAACGGGGAAAAATCATTGTAGAAAAACTGGGTTTCTTTTAAAGCTCAGTTGGTAATTCAGTTGACTCCTGAGCCGATGTCCACGAATTTGAGCCCCAAAAGTAAACATCGAACGCAGTTGTGTCGGACAAGTTTTTCAATAATTGTCTGCCCACTACAACGTTGGCTATCACGATACCATAATGAAGGTAAAACCACTGACCATACTGACTGGACACTCGATTTCGTTTTCTGGATAATTTTTCCAACAGTACGCAATGTCGATTCCAGAGTGCGCATCGATCGATTTGAAGAAATGCTATCCCAGTTAGGAAATGCCACCCAACTTTAAAAATAAAACACGCTATTTCTACGATAAAATCGGGCAAAACAGGACCGTTTTTCCTACAGGGCATTTTTTGTCAAATTTTTCAGGTTCGCCACCTGCCGTCGGTATTGCGAACCTGCAAAATCTGACAACAAAAAATTAGATAGAAAATGGTTGAAGTTTTGTTCTAAGTGTCATGTCAGTGTGGTCAGTGGTAAAACGTCGTCTACAACCGTGCATGAAGCTAAAAAATGATTCGGACTATCGATTTTTAAAAAGGTAATGACTCCAAATCGCAACGATAAGCAAACGTCAAATCTCGGAAGCTGTATACGACATTGTAGGCAAAGTTTGATTTCGTGGTAATGGACGACGAAATCTACACCCAGGTAGACTTCAAACAGCCTCCTGCACCCACAAATCAGACTCTTCTCCAATAATGAACTTCCTTGGAGGTGTAATTATCGGTACAAGATTCTTTGCCGGACCGGCATTGACAAGCTTTCTAATAGCTAGCATTGTCCTCATAGCGCAACCAAATTGCTTGCTTGTGTCTGAATGAAATCAAATAAAACATCCTATCACAAGACAAAGCAGGATGGAAACAATCAGCCAGCGAGGATAGTGTCTAATGATGTACCGAGGGCTGTGTGTGTAAGTAAACCAGCATGAGAAAAAAAAATTTGATCCAACCGACGGCAAAAAAACCACCAACCAAGATGCGCTGTGCGTGTGTAGGGAAGAACACACAGATTTGCTTACTTCTATTGTAAATAGATATAGAAAATGGAGCCAATTTTGGCATGTTCAATAAATTTGCCAGATTGTCCTGTTTCATCCGAAATTTCCCGGATTTCGTTGAATATAGCCCGGATTTTGCCCGTGAGGTACAAATTCCTGGCACGGGTTTTGGCGGACTTGTTCCGCTTCTCGTCGCGATTGAGGGCCTTTTGTACCTTGAACGTTCGAAGCCCAGTCTTAGTTTTGGCCTTCTGGACCAAACTTAGGCTTGGGTGCAGCTTCTTAGCCACATCCCAAACGGAGACGTTCAGTTTTCGGTAGAAGGCTCCAACTACGCGGTTGTGATTTTTAGTGTTGTACGGTATACTTTTTCCTTCACTTCTGGCCTTCCGATCGGTGGTCAATCGTTCCTTGAACCGCTTAATCACTCGCGATTCCCAACGTTTTAGCGATGGAACGATGCGAGAGATCCTTGTTCTTGTGATGAATGCTCAAAATTTTATCACGCACTATGAACTAAATCCACCCAAATTTTCAATAAATTCTACCCAACAACGGTTAAAAAGTTAGAGCAATTCAATAGTGTGGCAATTTCATCGTGGACACCCTGTAAGCTTCGCTTGATGACAGACTGACCGTCTGCTGACGTTTCGTTGATCAAGTATGCGTAGCCTGATACAGATCTACGGTCATCGGAATCGTTTGAAAAGTTTTGCATTTGCATATCTAATATGGGGATCCGGTTTCGCGTTTTTGAGGAACACCAACACCGTATCGGTCGTACCTCGAAAGTATTGCCGAATACGTTTCAGGCCTTGCCAGTGCCTATCCGCCAGGCTGGCTTTGTACTTGCTCAGTGCGCTAACCACAGCACATATATCGGGTCTCCAAGATGTCGCCAGGTATTGCAGACAACCAATCAATTCTTTGAACGGCTGTTTGATGATAACCTTGATCATCATCGTTCAGATTCGTCCAGCGAACATTCGTGTCAAGCGGTGTACTTAAGAGCTTGCAAGCGGCCATACAAAATCGCTGCAGAACCTTCTTGACGTATCCTGATTGCGAAATCTCGATGATACTCTTGGTGAAGTCTCGTTTGATGATCATTCCCAAGAAAGTCTTAAGCTCCAGGAGATCCTTCATCAAAAATATCCTTCCAAGTTCGGTCTTAATCCAGAAAACCTCTGAATCGTCTTTTCTTCAATCAGGATTCCATCCACGTACAGGATGAGGGTTAGTCCTCGCCTGCAGGATCGGTTAACGTAGCAGTCACTTTTTAACGGATAAAAACCAAGCGTTGTTTTTGCGTCGTCGAATCGCTGGTTCCATGCACGGCCCGCATGCTTTAAGCCATAGAGGCTTTTTCTCAATGGAACAACCTTCGATCTACCGACGTCATCGTTTGGCAACTGCATGAAGACAACCTCTCCTGAATTTTTATTTAGGAATGCAGTTTTTAAGTCCATCTCATGTCGAATTCCACACTCTCCATATTGGCAAAGATGCATAAGTTTCCCAATAGTCCAATCCCGAACGTTGGGAACATCCTTTCGCGACCAATCAAACCTTGTAGTGACCATCGTCCTTCACGGTGTACACCCACTTGAACAGGATGGGTTACCTTTGACCCGGGGGCAGGCTAACTGCTTCCCAAATCTTGTTCTCCTTCAGGGCTGTCATCCCTTCCTCGAAGGCGACCTTCCAGGAATCCCAGTCGTCCCGGCGCTTCAGCTCAGTGATGTTCTGAGGCAGCTCCTCATCAACAATAGCGGCTAAGTCAGCCATTATCGTCATCTTCCGAGAATTCTGCACTGCCCTCGTAGTCGCTCTCGCTATGATCGCCAACAACCGCAGTGTGATCGGGATCAACCGCTCAAATGTGAGTTCAGGCTATGGTAGGCTCTCAACAGACTTTTCGATGGCCAACTGTTTCGGCGGAGCATCGTCTCGATTTTGCTCCCACAAACAACCCGTACGATATTGACGGAATCTTAATCATTGTTGTCATCGCTACTCTCGTAGTCGTTTTCGTCTCCCAACGTATGCTGTTTGGTATCAGAATCGATGACGATTTTATTTTTTTTTATTTACATAGTATTCCGTCTCACGACATAACTTGACGAACATAATTCCTAAAATTCACTCGGTCCATGGCAACCGTTCTCCAATTTCTCGGGCACCCCACGTTCGCCAGATCACGCTCCACTTGGTCTAACCACCTCGCTCGTTGCGCCCCCGCTCGTCTTGTTCCTACCGGATTCGTAGCGAACACCTGTTTTGCAGGACAGTCGTCCGGCATTCTCGCAACATGTCCCGCCCAGCGTATCCGGCCGGCTTTCACCACCTTCTGGATACTGGGTTCGCCGTAGAGTCGCGCGAGCTCGTGGTTCATCCTTCGCCTCCACACTCCGTTCTCCTGTACGCCGCCAAAGATGGTTCTTAACACTCGTCGCTCGAATACCCCGAGTGTACGCAGGTCCTCCTCGAGCAATATCCATGTCTCGTGCCCGTAGAGAACAACCGGTCTAATAAGCGTCATATAAAGGTTACACTTCGTGCGAGGGCAAAGTCTTCTCGACCGCAGTTGCTTGTGGAGTCCATAGTAGGCACGACTTCCGCTGATAATTCGCCTCCGGATCTCACGGCTGGTGTCATTGTCTGCGGTCACCAGTGAGCCGAGATAGACAAAGTCTTCGACTATCTCCAGCTCGTCGCCGTCGATCGTGACCTTGTTATTACTGGACAAGCGGGTTCGGTCGGTCTTGGATCCGCAGGCCAGCATGTACTTCGTCTTGGACGTATTAATCATCAACCCAATCCTTCCTGCTTCGCGTTTCAGTTTGCGGTAGATCTCCTCCACCGCCGCAGATGATCTGCCGACTATATCAATGTCATCGGCAAAGCAGATAAGTTGACTGGATCTGTTGAAAATCGTGCCCCGCATTTCGCCCACCGCTCGTCGAATAACACCTTCTAGCGCCACGTTGAACATCATGCAGGATAGACCATCACCTTGTCGAAGCCCCCTGCGCGATTCGAATGAACTCGACAATTCACCCGAAATCCGCACACAGCACTGCGTTCCATCCATCGTCGCCTTGATCAGTCTGATTAGCTTCCCGGAAAAGCCGTTCTCGTCCATGATTTTCCATAGCTCGTTACGGTCGATCGTGTCGTATGCGGCTTTGAAGTCGATGAATAGATGATGCGTAGGGACTTGGTGTTCACGGCATTTTTGGAGGATTTGCCGTAATGTGAATATCTGGTCCGTCGTAGACCGTCCCTCCATGAAGCCGGCCTGATGACTTCCCACGAATCTGTTTGCTTGTGGCGTGAGGCGGCGGAGTAGGATTCGGGACAACACTTTGTAGGCGGCATTGAGGACAGTGATCGCTCGGTAGTTCTCACAGTCCAATTTGTCGCCCTTCTTGTAGATGGGGCATATTACCCCTTCCTTCCACTCCTCCGGTAGCTGTTCTATGTCCCAGATCCGGATTATCAACCGGTGTAGCGCTGCTTCGACCGATTGCGCGTAGTCTGCCGCGACCTCAGGTTGCTTCAGTCGCGCGATATTTAACCGAGGCGGGCGCCGGTTTCGTGTGTTGTTCACTACGGAGAGTTTTGGGCGCATCTTCACCATCACCAGATAATGGTCCGACTCGATGTTGGCGCCCCGACAGGATCTGACGTCGATGATGTCTGAGAAGTGCCGGCTGTCGATCAAAACGTGGTCAATCTGTGATTGAGTTTGGTACGGTGATCTCCAGGTGTACTTGTGTGGGAGGCGGTGCTGAAAAAAGGTACTACGTACGGCCATTCGTTTGGAGGCGGCGAAATCAATGAGTCTGAGGCCGTTTTCGTTGGTCAGCTGGTGCGCGCTGAACCTTCCAATTGTCGGTTTAAATTCCTCCTCCTGGCCGACCTGAGCATTGAAATCCCCGATGACGATCTTGATATCATGTTTTGGGCAACGGTCGTATTCACGCTCCAGCTGCGCGTAGAATTCGTCTTTGTCGTCACCGGTACTTCCGAGGTGAGGGCTGTGCACGTTGATGATGCTGATGTTTAAGAACCGGCCCTTGATTCTCAACCGGCACATTCGTGAGTTGATCGGCCACCACCCGATCACGCGCTTTTGCATCTTTCCCATCACTATAAAAGCTGTTCCAAGCTCGTGTGTGTTGCCGCAGCTCTGGTAGATGGCACGACCATCTGGATACGTTCGTACCGTGGAGCCCTTCCAGCATACCTCCTGCAGAGCTACGATGTCGAATTTGCGGCTCTTCAATTCGTTGGAGAGCACGTGGGTACTGCCCACAAAATTTAGAGATCGGCAGTTCCATGTTCCAAGTTTCCAATCGCTAGTCCCTTTTCGTCGCGTGGGTCTTTGCCGATTTCCATCCGAAATTTGTTGTTCGTTATTCGTTGCTTATGTTTTTTAGTAGTCACAGGCTCGCAAGGCCCGCAGCTAACCCCACTATCTCGCAGGAGGACCGTCGTGATGTTACTGTTTTGGGTCCCGAACACCACCAGGACGTTGTTGCACTCCGCACGCCGCCCCTAACATGGAGAACAGACGCGTGCGAAGCCCCCTAACTCATTCTGCATGCGACCAAAGCGACCACCGGGGTTGGGTACCCGATCTCCGCTAAGGTTGCTCGCACCCCAGCTAGTACCACGGGGAGGTAGAGAATCGGAGTTGCAGACAAGAGGTGATATGACCACTACCCGAAGGTTGGGTGTATGGGGTCTCGAGTTGCACATTGTCTACTTCACTAGCCAATCGAATCGATGACGAATCAGCGTTTATTCTGGTGGTTAATAAACTCAGCATGAGAACGCACAGGATATCTTGCATGTTGCATTCTGGTAGCCCCAGAAAAGCATCCTCTTGTTGCTACCAGGGCTCTTTCTCGGTGGCTCCGAGAATGAGCCAGTCTGTCAACAGCACTTATCCAAAATGCCTCAGAAAATAAGAGGTGGATGAATTCCTCCGAACCACCCGGAGCAGCTTCCATCCGTTGAAGACATGCTCTCGCATACTAACCGCAGCACAGCTACAAAGCACGAGAATGAACTTCTCGACTCGAACTCTTTGATCGCTACAAAAAGCCAGAAGGCAATGTTCAGCAACAAACGTCCAATCAGACTCTTTTTTGCTTAAGTTGCTGGCAACTAAACTTTGCACAAAATACCTCCCAAGCCACAGAAAAATCAACCTGTAGGCTTGGATAAACTTACGCGTGTTGGCTGCAGCGTAGCATCCTCTTCACGAGAGTAATCCTCTCGAACAGCTTCTTTCAATCTCCGATTTGGGCTAATCCTTCATCTGGAGCATTCGGACCTGACCAACCCTGGTTGCAGATGCTTAGAGTCTTTCTCCCAGTCGTCTAAAACCTACTGGTCCAACACTCCCGGAAAACTAGCTCAGCAGCAGGAGACCCTTTGAATTTTGTCTCAGGGTCGGCCTACTACTGGGTACCCGGAGGGAACGCGGAACAAAATTTAAGGAGCTAACTGTGGTGTTTCTTGCTAAATCAATAAAAACTTTAAAGATTGAATTTTGAGATGCTTGGTTTTTATTCAATTAAGTGTGGGTGTGGGTGTGTGGTGTGGTTCAGGGGTACTTCACAAGCTTTTATGGGGTTCAATAGTACCTACCGTCGACGGTTTTCTACGTTGGCGCGCTTACCGGAATCTGGTTGTAACTCTGCTCTCGATGATTTTCGGGTTCTGGATGGGTGGGAACGTGGCTGACTTGGGCACAACTTGGAGGATGTTGCGCTCTGAGGATGGTTGGCAATGGCGTCTTCCCTCTTTGATGCAATCGGCGGACCACAGCAAGGCCGTATTGGTCGCGCCGAGAGGGGGTCTCCTTAGGAATTAAGGCACTTGTGCCTGAGACAACTCTCCTTTGCGTTGATGGTTCCTCGGAACCAGAGAGTGCGGGTCTTTTACGGTTTAGGCGTAACCAGTACAAGACTGATTAGGCCGACTCGTGTGTAGTGTGAGGATTCTCGGGTAAAACTTGATCCAAGATCAAAAGGTCCTATAAATCAACCATTCTGCGGTTAGAGGACAACCATATCGATCATAAATATTATCATTACCTGAATGATCCAAAAGATCGACACTAAAGGCCACATACAAAAAAAACGAACTTATTTTTGAACACTCACAACATTAACACACGAACGCCAAGATGGAAATGACTCATAACGGAAGCTGAGTCATTTCCCTCTTCTTTACTCTTATGCCAACCTCCGATTATGCCACCCAAGATGAAGGACCACCCCTCCCTGTTCGTGGTACTATGAACGCCTTATTTTGAAGCCCGCCTGCTTAAATCTAACAAATTCTGTTTTTGTATATTTTGTTTTTAAATTTTAAAACTAACTAATATAATCAAAATTCCCTATTTCCCTAAACAATTAACAAAATACACTACAGTTTACATCAAACATAAAGCAACACTGAAAAAACATCTAATGCGTTTTGTAACAACGGTTACACTATCCCCCCACCACGAAAAAATAAGCAACCAGGATCAATTGCTTATTTTATCTATAAAAAGTATTCACAAATAAACTAAGACAGTTAGACATTTGCAGTGTATATAATTTCATAGCAACTTCTTTCAAAGTTGGATAAAATTCAATAAAAGTATCAAAAAATGAAATACCATTAAAAATCTTGTGGCAACTATTGGTCAATTTACCCTAAAGGAAAATTGCCATAATCCAACACATTTGATCTCATTCCTGTTGATATACCTTTTTGATTATACTAGCAATGGTGATCGTATTTAGTACTCATCTCACTACTTCATTTGACGGTTGATGGTGATAAGAAACTACAATAGATGATCCTCCGGTAGTGATCACCACGCGGACATACATTTACGACGTACTACTTGTGCTTTTTTTTTATATAAATAATTGCCAACGATACAAAACGACGGATTAAAAACGGTTTTACTAATGGTGAACCTAAGATGGGTTAAAATGAATATGTTTCGTGCCTAGTTAAGTTGATCGACGATTATTTTCAGCATAATTCCCTCAGGCGGCCGTCCTGAGGAGAAAGGAAGGATGCTGAAAACGAGCGGTTTTCAACATGGCTGTTTCCTAATGTGCAAAAATGTGCTCAGGTACTAAGTGTTAAACTGATTTGTTCTTTTTATTCAATTGACTATTTTCCTAAATATTCATCTATCACAAACATATTAAAAGATATTACGACAAACTACGAATTAAAATAAATAAATTAATAAATTGAAAATTCCTAACTAAACTACTATCCTACTGACTATCTATTCTAGCATGCATTTTTGTGTGGCGCCAATACGAAAATTTAACTTTTCTTTTTATTTTACTAATATGCATGCAAAACTAATCTAACTAATAATCACCGGCATCAAACATTTTGAATAATGCCTTTCGGTGCATTCTACTTTTTTCTTTGAGCGACGTCACCGACGATCCAGCACGGCACTCAATGCAAGCTGACGGTGGTTGGGATCCCATAATGATGATGGTTGGCTGGCACTCACTCTCCCCTTCACGCGATTGGCTACTTTTGGTGAGAACTCATCGGCGTCCCGACGCGATCTCCGAGCTCATACCTCTCATGCGCAACGATAGCATATGATGACCTCTACGCACTGATCAACACGTGCTTGCTATGATGAACGAGTACCACGTAAATACGCATGAGAGCTATTCCGCTTAGCGAAAGAGTGTGCACTGATATTGTTTTTGTTTTTTAGGTTGATTGTTCGGGCTCATCTTCTCCAGGGCGAAGGTCTGCAGCTGAAAAAACCCCGAGGATCTTTCCTGCTTCATCTGCTAGCTCGTACGAGCTACTGCCTCTCTTCGCTACCACCGTGCACGGTGTGTACAAAAGGCCATACTTCGCGTTATAGCGATCTGCTGCTGACGATAGCTGAAAGTTGCGCTTGTAGACCTTCTGCCCCACACGGTAAGCTGGACAAAACTTTTTATGCCTTAAGTTATAACTATTTTGACATTTTTCATGACTTTTGCGTAAATTATCTTGAACCAAATTGAACATCTTTTCATTAAATTTTTTGCGAACATTATCACGATCTTCGATGGAATATTCATTCGTTTCCCTCTCCATCTGATGCTCCTCTCCCCTGATGATTTTTTCATGTCCGTACAGTATGCGGTACGGTGACATTCCAGTGGACGCATGAACCGTGGTGTTGAGAAATTCTTCCACTTCGCTTATTTTTGAATCCCATACGCGTTGGTCCGGTTGCATGTACGACCTCAAGCATGCATTGATGGTCCTATTGACACGTTCCACGGGATTCGCCTGACTGTGGTGACGTGCGTTGGGCCAGTGACGAATTCCTCTTCTGGACAATAAGGCTTGGAATTCCTTCCCCCGGAACGTTGTGGCGTTGTCGCTGATGATTACCTCTGGGGTTCCAAATCGTCTCATCCAGCAATCCTCAACAATTTGACAAACTTGTTTACCATCAATCCTTCTTACCGGAACGAGAAGCGACCATTTTGAAAATATGTCCATCAGAACTAACAAATGGCAGTTCCCGCTGCGGCTTCGCGGTAGATTCTGTATAAAATCAAGCGCCAAGATTTGAAAAGGTTTGCTGGTGAGACGTTGGTTCCCCATTGGTGGTGCGGATCCGATGTTGGACGGCTTGCATTGCTTGCAGGTGCTGCATTGCTTGATGTGTTTCCGCGCATCTGCTGCCATGCTGGGCCAAAAATACCGAAGTTTTAAGCGATGGATGGTTTTCTCGAACCCTGGGTGGAGTACCTGGTCGTGTTCTCTCTCTAGAATTTCCTTCTTAAGCTCGGAGGGAACACACAGCTTCCACTCGTAGCGATAATCCATCGTTTCCATTTTAGCTGCAACATACTTAAACAATTTTCCATTTTCTATTTTGAAATCTAAAAAATCATCCGCAGAGTTTTTCACTTTTAAGAATAGTTTGGAATACCAATCGTCATTATGAGCATTGATGGCCTCTACAGCTCTCGATAGTGCATCGGGAACCACGTTTTCCGAGCCCTTGCGGTGTTTTATGCTCATATCGAACTGCTGTAGAAGCATGCTCCAACGACTCAATTTTGACGATGGTTTCCATTTACTATTCATAATAAATGATAATGCTGACGAGTCGGTGATAAGCGTAAAGTGAGTCCCTTCCACGTACGGCCTAAATTTTTCAATCGCCTCTAACGCTGCTGCTCCTTCCTTCTCCACCGCTTTCCATGCCCTTTGTGACATGGTGAGTTTACGCGAGAAGTAAGCGATCACGTGCTCCCCTCCTTCTGCTTCTTGAGTTAATATTCCTGCCACAGCTGTGTCACTCGCATCAGTTTGAATCGTGAAAGGCTTCTGGAAATCTGGACAAGCTAAAATCGGGGCGGTTATTAATTTTTCTTTCAGGCAATTAAAAGCTTCCTCTGCCTGCGCGTTCCACTGGACGGTTTTTGGTTTTCCTTTTAAAAGATTAGTCAAGGGCGCAGTAGTTTCACTAAACTCGCTTATAAACCTCCGATAATAGTTTGTCATCCCCAGAAACCTTCTCAGCGATCTAACTGATGTGGGACGTTCGAAATTTATTATAGCCTCAATTTTATCAGGATTGGGTCGCACGCCATTACCAGACAAAATGAATCCTAAATAGGGTAGCTCAGGAACACAGAATTTAGACTTTTCCATGTTTATCGTGAGGTTTGCCTTCTCCAATCTTCTTGCTACTTCCTTGAGGCTACGAATGTGGTCGTCAAACGTGTTGCTAGCAATGACGATATCGTCAAGGTAGACGAACACGTTTGGTTCCAGTTCTCCATAGCCTAAGGTTTCGTCCATGACCTTCGATAAAACAGCACTGGAGTTGACAAGACCAAACGGAAGTCGACGAAACTGGAATAATCCTCTTCCAAACACCCGGAACGCCGTATACTTCCTGGATTGAGGGTCCAAAGGTACTTGCCAAAAAGCTTTAGATAAGTCAATTGTGGACAAATACTTTGACGCCCCCAGCCTGCTCAAGATACGGTCCTGATGCGGAAGAGGATATGCATCACGACGGGTTCTCGCGTTCAATTTCCTAGCATCGAGACACATTCGGACCTTCATTCGCTCGGTACCATCTTCTAGGGTTTCCTTCTTCATGACTGGTACTATAAGTAAGGCCCAATCGCTGTTGGAACGCTCGACTACTCCTGACTCGATCCATTTATCTAGCTCCTCGTTGACACTTTTCTGGACTTCTGGTGACCATGGGTACGGGTTTAATCGAATAGGTGGCTCGTTCTTAAACTCCTCCAAAAACTCAATTTTCGCTGTGTATAAAGGGGTTGCTTCTAGCTTTTCTCCTTCTACGAAAACCTTGAACTGCTTCTTAACTTCTTCAATTTGCTTTATTTGATCTGGTGTTAAATTTTCTCCTTCTTTTGCTTCTCCTTCTAGCTCCTCTACCGAAAATTCCTCTATCTTCTTGATCGTGGGTTCAATGTTGAAACTCTTCCAAAAATTCATCCCTAAGATAAGGCGACGTTTCAATCCAGGGGCTACTAAAGTTGATACTATTCGTGTCTGACCGTCGCAAGTTACTGGCATGTCTACGGATCCCTGCACTCCGATGTTGGTTCCATCTGCTGCTGACAGTTTGACCGAAGTGGGCTGCATTTTGAGTTTGAGGTCACTCAACAACTTCCTACTTCCGGTTCCAATCACTGTTAGCTGCGCTCCGCAGTCCAACAAACCTAGCATGCTGATCCCCATTACGTTGATCCTGGTGAACGGTCGATTGTCACCCTCGACGCTCAAAACGAATTCAGCTACTTCCGCCTCCTGTAAAACAAATTTATTTTGAGGATTTTTGCTTTTCTGTCGACGACCTCCTACGACGACTTCCTGTCGTTTTTTGCACATACTGGGCACGATTCCTTCATGAAATCATGAAAACCACAGACTGTACAAAAAACTTCCCTCTCCTTCAGGCACGCGCTATAGTGATGATAATTGCCTCGGCAATTGAAGCAAACGGTGGGATCTGGCTTCCGGTATTCCGATACTCTCCTGCCTAACGTCCCTCTGCTACTTCCTGCTTCTGGTACGTCTCTTCGCCTCTCCTGGTTGGTGTTCTGGCCCGACGTACGATTTTTCTCCGCCTCGTAGTATTTCTTGCCGAAACCGTTGGTAGATGGATCCTTGGCCGACCTGGTGTGATTCGAGTTCCTCCATTCCAGTTTCCTCTGAGCTCCATGATTGTTCCAGGTGTTCTCATTTGACCTCTGACCCCTCGACGCTGAATGCCCAAAAACCTCGTTCACCTGAGCCCTAAGATTCGGTTCGTTAAATGTGCTACCCCGATATAAAGACCAATTCGCCGCATCTAACTTTCTTCCCCAAATCTTCAAACTACGCAATGATTTGACTCCTTTGACCAACAACGAGTTTTTGTAGTCAGATCTCAAATTACGAAAAACGATTTGAAACATTCTCTCTTCTGAAGGTGGATCGGCCATCCTGCTGAAAATCTCCATTATTGAGGCATAGAAGTCCTGAAACTTCTCGGATCTTCTTTGTCTACGTTGAGACGCTTGCTGTTCATAATGGAAATCCATATCCGGTGGCTGATATTCCATTTTGAGGTCAGATACAAGTTCGGTCCAGTTCCTGAAATCCCTACTTTTCTTTCCCTCAATGTACCAAGCTCTGGCATCTCCTACAAACAAATGGATTGCCTCATTAAAAAGAGATTCTTTGTCAATCCCTTCTGCTTCCGCCATGAACTCCACTTCCGTTATAAACCTGTTTAAATTCCTTCCTTCGTCACGGCCGTCGTACTTGAGCTTCCATTCCGCTACAGATCTGGGTCGACGCTTCAAAACCTTTCTTGTTTCGCTCCCTTCACCTGTGCTAGAATCCGATAACTCGTTTTCGGTTTCCGCTTTTCCCGGACGCATACGAAACTCATGCCTACGCGGCTCTCGTGATACCTTCCATATTTCTTCACGAACCTTAACTTTTTCTACCTCTTGCTTCTTTCTCAAAGATTCTACCTTACCACTTTCGCTATCCTGTTTCAATTCATCAAACTTCTTCGTTACAACATCTTCGACAAATACCATCAGCTTTTCAAACATATCCGCAGAATGTTGAACTTCAGAATCTGGTTCTCTGACAGGATACGGAGTGCTAGCTTTCGCTCGCGGTTCTCCGTCGAATCCCCCATCGCTATGCTCGTCGATGTTATCCGGCTCTGAATCTAAATCTGTTTCTTGCCTATACAAATCTACTTCCTTCAAACGGTTTATTTCTTCTACTATTCTTTGAGAAGTTTCTAGAGCTGCCTCTGGATCAGACGACAACATGTGAAAATGATCATTAAGAAGCATGATCGCTAAATCTTCTAAATTTTGAGTTTCAAATACTTCTTTCAGTCTAATCACCCGGAAATATATATGAAGTAAACGCGTTTTCAATTCTGGTAACATCGACTTCCTAGCTTTGCGATTTTCCAACGCATCGCGAATTTTCGCCAGTTTTTCATCAACTACTTGAAATTCTGTTTCCCTTTCACTTTCTTTTACGCGACGTGTTTCAAAGTTACCTGTTTCTCGCTGTTCTTTTAGTACGTTTCGTAATTTTCTCCTTTTTGCATCTCTAGATTCACCACTAGCATATTTTATTCCGCGGATGGCCAGTTCATACTCCAGCTCATCGTCTAGAAGATGTGTGACGTTCAGGGAACGATATGGCAAGGCATATTCTGAATTCATGGTAGAACAGATCGTGACGGGTTAAAAGTGAATTATAAATTAAGACAAAACTTTCGATATAAGATACGCGACAATATAAATAAATAAATAGAGAAATTGATTAACACGTATTTAGATATTTTGTAACACAATTAGATAATAAATGAATTTTTTGATTTGCGTGGCAATAAATATGATGATTGAAATAAATAAACGATCAGGACAACAATTAGGATAATTTAGTACGGTTGAATAAATGATTTGATTTCTCTCGTGTTTTATTGTGTAATAGGAATGATCATTCAGGACCTTGAACAAAATAGTTAATAGTTGCTCTTGTAGATTAAAAATTATATTGCATATTATGAAACTTTGATTAAAATTTTATAGATGCAAATTGCACTATCTTATGGAATTACCAAAGCAAATGTTTAAAAGTTTTAATTTATCAGGTTCAACTTTTTGATTAGCAAGATTCCAGTGTGAGACGATTACACAATTAGCAAAGCTAACTTGTGTACTCACCTACCGCCCTAAACAAAAAATCATTAGATTTTTTTCATTCTACTCGAACCTCCGGTTACCTTAACGAATTTACGTTGGGTGCCAAGTAAAACCTACTGGTCCAACACTCCCGGAAAACTAGCTCAGCAGCAGGAGACCCTTTGAATTTTGTCTCAGGGTCGGCCTACTACTGGGTACCCGGAGGGAACGCGGAACAAAATTTAAGGAGCTAACTGTGGTGTTTCTTGCTAAATCAATAAAAACTTTAAAGATTGAATTTTGAGATGCTTGGTTTTTATTCAATTAAGTGTGGGTGTGGGTGTGTGGTGTGGTTCAGGGGTACTTCACAAGCTTTTATGGGGTTCAATAGTACCTACCGTCGACGGTTTTCTACGTTGGCGCGCTTACCGGAATCTGGTTGTAACTCTGCTCTCGATGATTTTCGGGTTCTGGATGGGTGGGAACGTGGCTGACTTGGGCACAACTTGGAGGATGTTGCGCTCTGAGGATGGTTGGCAATGGCGTCTTCCCTCTTTGATGCAATCGGCGGACCACAGCAAGGCCGTATTGGTCGCGCCGAGAGGGGGTCTCCTTAGGAATTAAGGCACTTGTGCCTGAGACAACTCTCCTTTGCGTTGATGGTTCCTCGGAACCAGAGAGTGCGGGTCTTTTACGGTTTAGGCGTAACCAGTACAAGACTGATTAGGCCGACTCGTGTGTAGTGTGAGGATTCTCGGGTAAAACTTGATCCAAGATCAAAAGGTCCTATAAATCAACCATTCTGCGGTTAGAGGACAACCATATCGATCATAAATATTATCATTACCTGAATGATCCAAAAGATCGACACTAAAGGCCACATACAAAAAAAACGAACTTATTTTTGAACACTCACAACATTAACACACGAACGCCAAGATGGAAATGACTCATAACGGAAGCTGAGTCATTTCCCTCTTCTTTACTCTTATGCCAACCTCCGATTATGCCACCCAAGATGAAGGACCACCCCTCCCTGTTCGTGGTACTATGAACGCCTTATTTTGAAGCCCGCCTGCTTAAATCTAACAAATTCTGTTTTTGTATATTTTGTTTTTAAATTTTAAAACTAACTAATATAATCAAAATTCCCTATTTCCCTAAACAATTAACAAAATACACTACAGTTTACATCAAACATAAAGCAACACTGAAAAAACATCTAATGCGTTTTGTAACAACGGTTACACGTCGGAAATGAACACACGCTTTTAACCGCAGCGGGGTTCGCAACGTCCGAGAGTAACCCTCTCGAAACCCAGCTATCGGGCCCCGAACTCTAGTGGCATCTTCTGGCACATCTCGTGGCCTCTGCGCTGCTGATCCTCTGCACTGGTGGTCGTCTGCTTTTGGATCAGCTCATGTATGTTGACCTGGCGCACAGCCAAAGCACGAGAGTAGCCCTCTCGACTATCAGCTCCACCCTTTTGTTCTTGGGTGATACCGAACTTCACGCTGAACCATCCCGGTTGCGGATCCAGGGTTTCCTCCCGGTCGTCGGTCGTGCTCAAACTCACGCTTGCTAACCGTAACGTGGCTCGTGACGGCATCGAGAGTAACCGTCTCGATTCGCGAACGTTCCTGGACTCTGGCTGTACCTCCTGGCTGACCTTGGACCTTTGGCGGCCTGGCTTTTGCCCTGGCTAGTCCATCTCCGCTGGCTGGTCC
This sequence comes from Uranotaenia lowii, assembly GCF_029784155.1. NCBI lineage: Eukaryota > Metazoa > Arthropoda > Insecta > Diptera > Culicidae > Uranotaenia > Uranotaenia lowii. Next base: position 161,680,016 of record NC_073691.1, on the reverse strand, counting down.
CTCTAGATTCGCTCGTCTTGGCGCTGGCTGGTCCCTCTGGCAAGTGATCCTCTTCGGGGTGGTCCTCTGGCTGCTGGCTACTCCACTTGCTAACCGCTAGCTAAAAATACTCGACAGTACCCTTCTCACTAACTCGTTTTTTTTTTCAAAATCCAGCCCATAACCTGTGAATACCTAGCAGCACTGCTGTGTTGCTCCGAACTCGAGTTTGAGTCGGCTTTGCTTCTCGTGTGGCATACTGATGTAAACATTTGTACCATGTACACCATCATCAGCTGTCAACAGCAATCATCACCGCTACTGTTCTCAATAGCGAATTGGATGAAAACAAACGAAACAAAACAATGTGTTGGTTCTCGAGAAGCAGCGGATGTCCTCTGCTGGAGTCGAGGAATGTTCCGGACCTATCCGAAGTACCAACGCTGACTAAACCGAATGGATCTAATGGTATTGAAAGCTTTTTGAGACGAATGTTTCCAGAACGAAAGTCCCACTGGAACAGGGGGCTCCCATACAAATGAAGCCCAGCCTTCGACGCCACTCACAAACTTATGAAAAGCGAGTGCACGAAAAGTTGTTTAATAGCTTGTAGGTATAAATGTAGCTCAGTTGGACAGATATATTCCCAAAAATCCCAAAATTTGTCAGTTTTTATCACATTTGAGGAATCAAACATCGATTAATCCTCTTTAATTCAACCACGGTATAAGAAAAGTTCAGATGCCGGTATTTCGATAGCAACTCACTATCTTCTTCAGTAAGCGTTTTCGGTTTTCGATTCGATATCGAAAACGTTTACTGAAGAAGATAGTAAGTTGCTATCGAAATACCGGTATCTGAACTTTTCCTATACTGTGGTTGAAATAAAGTGAATCTATCGATTGCTTCGATTCAGTAGAGTTATTCAACCAAGAAGGCTCGCAACACATATTAGAGCACATTTGACGTTTTTTTTTCCCTCGAATCCATTCATTGTTAAACTAGATTCCACAAAGAGTTCTTGTTTCTTTAATTATTTAAAGTTTCGTAAATTGTCAACCTAAAGTTCACTTTGACAAAGTCGTGTACAGTTAAATCTATAAGTTCCGTTATCAAAGATCTCTTTAATATTAAATTTATTTATCGACTGGTAAGGTAATGATGCAAATATTTGTTGCGTTTTCAGTCCACATCCGACGTTTCTGTATAAATTATTCAGCTTTTTTCAAGGCATCTAGCATCAGGATGCAGTTTAAAACCTCGTTTTAACATCTTATGGAGACTGAAAACGCTAAAAATATTTACATCATCGATCTCTTTAATACGTAGACTATTCTACATTTTCGCATTAAACCAAATTTGACGCTGGTCATCCGTTTTGCTCTTTCAACTCGAACGCCCCGTCCGTCTGAAAGCAAATAATAGATTAGCAATCTCAATGGATCTCTGCACCAAACAGAGCCGACGAATGGCTCGGCAGCTCAATGAATGATAACCGCACCAGGCACTTAATTATTTCCGATTTCCTCATTAATCAGTCATCAGCCTTCTAGCCAAGCCGTCGCCACCTCCCAATTTATGATGCTGCCGACATTATTAATTTTGGTTGATTAATTTCAATGCCGTTATTGCAGCGGGTCGGCGCGGCGGCTCAAGCGTTCACTCAGCCATCGGTTTCTATAGAGTGGAATTGTCTTTTGAAGCTTTTGGGACCATCCAGGACGGGCATCCGTTTCTTGGATTTTAGCCGTGTTGGTATCTATAAAGTGAAGCGTAGAGAAAGCGTTTCTGTTGAAATCGATTTCCATTTTATATCCGCTTCAATTTGTGAATGACACTTGTATTATCGCTGGGGTGGGAGCAATTTTCTACCATTTGCGACCTTCGGCAGATGGGCTTGAGATTTGTTCTAAGACAATAAAAAATGAAAGCAATGAACATCAGCTTTTTCTGTGTGCAATTTCTTGAAAGCTTTCGCCTTGAAAGGAATAAATTCTGAATAAATTGTTGAGTCTTATTCATATAAGAGAGGATCACTTTGAGAGCATTTTTTTTAAATAAAATGATTGAACTATGATTTGCACCATTACATTTTTTAAAGAAATTCCTTTAGGTTAAAACCTCAATATTCATATCAAAGCTTGGATGTTTTTGCCGTAGAATAACGCCTTACTGCAATTCAAGGAATTTTGCGCCACGAAGATGTAGTACTTTTAAGGATATACATATTGAAATACATTTACAATAGCGTCTAGTCTTTTACCAGGCAATTAAGCTTAACCCGCCGTTATGCATTGAAATTATCAATTTATACGGTAACATTTTGCCTGATCTTTGAAGAGATATTGATTAAGTGGGTAAAAAATAAAATAAAAACTATGCTCATTTTCATCAGAAGAAATGACGATACAAACAGGATGGATGATACAAATTGAAGAAAATTGGGGGCTCCCATATAAAACCATCTCTTATGCTTATCTTCTTGTATATATATAAAAATGGAGGGGTTTTCTTTGTAACACCATCACGTTTAAACGGACGGTCGAAATGAAGTGAAATTTAGCATTCGAAAATTTTTCGGGTCAGAGATGGTTTGAATAATTGTTTCGGGAATTTAACTTTTTATGGCTCCCATACAAAATCATCTCCTCTGCTATCTTACATATAAAAATGGAGGTATTTTCTTTGTATCGCCATCACGTGTAAGTGGAGACCGAAATGAAGTGAAATTTGGTATCAGAGGGTTTTTCGGGTCAGTGATGGTTTGTATAATAATTTTGGGAATCTGACTTTTTATGGAAGGGACGCTCCCATACAATATGCAGGCTAATAATCTGATATTTAATCTAGAATTATGTTAATTAAATTAAAATACTTCTGCGTAAGAGTTCTCAGATTAAACGTTTCCAAAATTCTAAGCGAAGGTGGATTTTTTTATGTAATGGGGCGTCAGGCGTCAGGCTAAATTTACACTTCTATAGTCTCATCAATATTTCATGCCCACCTTTCGATTCCTTAACACGTTCCACAATTCGACAAACCTAGAATCGGCATGGTTGAAACCGAATCCTTCCGCATCTGCGGAAAATTTCCCACCTATTAATCAAACATAAGTGTTTTCCTTCCGGTGCGGTACGCCTCAGAAGCGGTGCCCCAAGGTTTTTCAATTGGCTGAACATCATCAGCATCCGCAGCCAGCCAAGCGCATCCGATGGAAACATTGAGCCGTTGATGGCCCTTTCGTTCGGAACTTTCGCTAGTTTCTGCATCGGAAATCGAGCCTCGCTGGGGAGGAGCATCGAGCTGGGAAAAACCCTCTGAATAATAATATCGAAACACCTGGCGCAGTCGACGCACCGGGAATAAGAAATAGGTAGGTACTTATTCTCCGTTGTATATAGAGGACTATTAAGAGGAATGGGTTCAGTAATTATTAATGCACGCTTTCTCAGCTAGACCTAGAGGCATTTATTTCCATCCCCAAAGTGGTGCGGGTCCTGTCCAAGGTTGCCGAAAAAAATTCTGCGTTTTGACAAAACAAAAATTCTGCCTTTTGACGAAATAAAAGTTCCGACTTTCTGTGATTTTACCCAAAACGTCTGTGAGGATTTATACAATGATATCAATAAAAATTCATGTCAAATTGCGTTTTTTACATTTTACTTGAGAAAAATCGATAAATATTACTTATCTTATCATATGTCTAAAATCCAAAATTTATATAGACGTAAGAAATGCAATTTTAAAATTCTGTAAAATCTGTGAATATTTCTAAAATTCTGTGACACAGATTCTGTGATTAAAATTTGCTCAAAATTCTTTGAAATAATAGACTTGTCTGCGATTTTGGCAACCTTGGTCCTGTCCTATTAGCAGTGGGCGTTGCCAAAATATGAGGCAGGGAACTCCTGTATTGTTAAATAGCTTATAATTTCTCACTTGAATGGGTATTTCTTGAATGGTTCTCCTTCAATCGGAACTGATGGGAACATGGTTCGTTTTTGGCATTCAGCAAATTTGTTTTGCGATGACAGCGTTTCGAAACTTTTTCGGGAAAACTTTGGCCCAGCACAACTGGACTCATTTGATGCTGAACAAAGGGAATGGAAAAAAAATCGAATATCACCCAAACTCAATGGGGAATTCAATTAAAAGTTTGATCCTTGGGCCGAGTCTCGGTGGCTGATATGTCTCTGCCGAGTGGTTGACTCGAAGTTTTCTTATTGGGAAAAATATGAATCGAAGATGGTTGGAAAAACGCGGGGTCCCCCTTGTCTAAATTAGTTGGACCTTTGGAGGCAAAAGTTTATCAGCAATGAATCATAATCATAATGCTTTGATTATGAATTTTATGCAGTGATATACGGCTTCGAAGCTGAAATGTTATCACTAAAATGAAATGAAAAAGGTAATCTGCTTATTCCTTTCAATTGTCTCAAAGTAACACAGGCACACCGACGCACACACACAGACAGGGTAAATCGGATGTATAGATAGGTCAACTTTTACACACGACCCTGCAACGATATAGGATTTGTCTAAATGTATCGTGTGACCAACATCTATTTGCAAATTGTAAGTGAATCTCGTATTTGATCTTTTTTTCCTCAGACTTAAGTTTTTTTTTGCCTTGAGAGCATAGGAGAGTAGTCGAATTTCGTCATCCGACGCCACTTAACTTCAAAATGCTGTGAACGACTGGAAAATATATGAAGCCAACAAAATATAGGTATTGAGTAAAAGGCCTCAACCTCAAATGCAATAAGAGAGCAATGTTCTTTTATCATTTTAAATTTGTATTGATGGCATTGAAAAGCATTGCATTCGTTAAATAATTTGAGTTCCAACGAAATGATTTTCACTTGTATTTATTTTCCGGATAGCGCATATGCAAAAGATTATGAATGAAATGATATGGATGATATGGGCTTCACGAAGAATCATATTAGATCTGATTTTTCAGTTTCCAAGGTGTTTTATTTGCTTTTGATTTTTTTGTAGTTAACTATTTATTTAATAACACTAGTTAACAAAATTTAAAAAAAATCGTGAACTTTATTGACCGAACTATATTTTTAATGTGAAATCGGGCGCCGAATTCGAAAATGAAATTCAAAAAAATGTGAAAAAATAAAAAAAGTACTTTTACTTAGATTGAATTATTTCAGACTGCATAACAGTAATTAGAAATCTCTTTTTTGCATATAAAATCGTATCATTTTACGTATAATAAACAGTATTGTTGATATTTGTGACTTTATGATAGAACAAATAAAAAAAAACGCATTTTTTAGAGAAAATTTTGTTTCAGCGGAAATTTTAGGCTCGATGGTAACATTTATAAAATCTGGTTCTCTATTGTCCTCAAATGTCAATTCAAAACAAAGATTTCAAGTATTTATTTATCAAAATCGGTTGAAAATTGAAGGAGTTATGGTTACTATACCATAATAGTATTTTTCAATAATTTAACGAACCGCAGTGTACTAATCATAGTATAGGAAGAAATAAACATGAAAAATCTCACTCACTTCAATTCAGAATTATTCATCAGCTTACCAGAAGGTCACATACAAAATTTCAGAAAGATCTGTCCATGGGGAGGGGTTACTTGAGTCTCTAATATAAATTTGATTTTAAGGTATTATGCTCGGAAGGAATATAAAATACTGGTTTTTCATTAATAACTTATTTCATCACAAGCCGATTGTTTTTTATGATTAATTTAATTAAAGCCTAAGTTAAGACAAATTTTTCACCCGAAGACTGCAACTCAATTGGACTTGGATCAAAAAAGTTATTGCGGTTCAAAGGACGCAAATTTTGTCTAACACGCAATGAGTACTTTTTACGCATTACGTTTTATACGAGAATTTTCGCCCAAAATACAATCTGAGACTCAAGTAACCCCTCCCCATGGTCAGATCTTTCTGAAATGTTGCATGTGACCTTCTGGTAAGCTGATTAATAACTCTGAATTGAAGCGAGTGAGATTTTCCATGTTTAATTCTTCCTTTTCTATGATGCGGTTCGATAAATTATTAAAAAATGTAAAAAATACTATTATGGTAAAGTAGCCCTAGCTTCTTCAATTTTCAACCGATTTTGATTAATAAATACTTGAAATCTTTGTTTTAAATTGACATTTGAGGCCAATAGAGAATTAAATTTTTTTAATGTTACCATCGAGCCTAAAACTTCCGCTGAAACAAAATTTTCTCTAAAAAATGTGTTTTTTATATTTTTTTCTATCATAAAGTCACAAACACAAATACCAACAATACTGTTCGTTATACGTAAAAATGAAGTTCAAATAATCGATAGAAAATTTATTCACCTTTAATATGCCAAAAAAATCTAAGTAAAAGTACTTTATTTTTTATTTTTTTACATTTTCATAATTGGAGCATAACTCAGAAACTGTTCTACTGAGAATTTTTTGAATTTCATTTTCGGATTCAGCGCGCGATTTCACATTAAAAATGACCTTCAGCTTACTTAGCTCAAAAATGCTGTAAACTAGTGTAATTAACCATTAAAAATTAAAAACTTATTAAATGGTTTATTATGAACATTATGATCTGCGAACTGCCTCGAAGCCGGATAAATTTCAAAATTAAAACTGTTCCCCAAAATAAATTGGTACCCAAATCACGAACGGCAAGATAGGGTTGAATTTTTTTTTGCAAATCAAAATCGATCAACAGCCAATTGATTGTCCAACATTGATCTTAAATATTATAAATTAAAATAAACAATTTCACTTTGAAGGCAAACACCAAAGTGAATATCATTATAGTTTGAATTTCAAATACTTTCAGGTGATCTCATCAAAACAGTTTCCATTTAGCTTGTTAATTCACAGCATTCACAGCATTTTTAAATTAAGCGGAATCCGCCATCTTTGATTACAAGATGGCGTCAGAAAGTGAAATTGGATTCCTACCCGTTGAGCCAGAGATGCCAATATGCCTGATTTTTCAGGGATTGCCTGATTTTTCGAGGCTCTGCCTGACAACCTCATAAGCCATCGAATTTCCCTGATTTTTTAAAATATGCCTGATTTTGCCTGATTTTTACGAATGTGATGAAAATTGGATAGTAAAGAACTGGATTGGGTACCATTGCTTAACTTAAAAAGTTAAAATGTGGCTGAATGAAAGCAATCGAAAGATTCCCTTTAATTGTTATTTAAAAAAGGGAATTAAAGGGAATCTTACTATTGCTTTGATTGAGAAGAATTATACAGCCAAGTAGGCTTATAACACATATTAAAGTGAAAATGTGAAGTGATGACCAAAAAAAAGGTCATCACTTTTAGCGAAATATCCGTTACTACATAGCCTGATTTTGCCTGATTTTCAATTCACCAGTTCCCTGATTTTTTAAATAGAATGTTGGCAACCCTGCGTTGAGCCTTTTTACCCAATACCCGTAATATGGAGGTTTATTGCCTCGGAAAATGTTGCCTAATGAAACCGTGGAGGAGTGAGTGTACCGGCTGAACGCGATGGGTAGATGTGATGGGTTCAACGAATCTACGATCGTTACACGCATAGTAAACGGTCTCGCTCAATTTCTTTCGCGGTCCAAGGTTATTGCGTATTTTGTAATTCCACTGGCTCAGTGTTGACCTGCCAATGGAATGAACAAACAAAATCATCGTTCAATGCATTGCTGGCTCACTTACTCACACGCTCTCTCGCCACACTGGCTAAGTTTTCATGGCGCCACCGCCCGTTGGCAGTGCGACACCAGAGTAAAACCAGTGAAATACTGTCCGAATAAACAAACAAGATGAGAGCACACCAGTGCTCCTAGGTCACCACTCGGAATAAACAAATACGGAATAAGCGTAAGTCGGTCTGATACTGTACAAAATCTACTAGCCGAGCTCAAGTGGATTGAACATCTGCAATTACTGGCAACTCACAATACTGAGTTCCGTAGAGAGAAGCCAGCTACAGTAGTAGCACCTGTCCTGGTATTTGTGGAGCACCAAGGGAACGAGAGAGCCAAGTAATGCTTTAAATGTGGTGGTGACGGGCATTGGAAGCGTGATTGCCCGCTGCTCACAAGCACATCTAACGACGCCAGGATCCAATTATCCAATGGAAAAGTGTGTGTGCGCATTCCCATGTCTTCGATCCATCCAGGATCCGATATTAGGGATCAAGCGATGGGTCCACCGGCCACGATCCGAGCTGTCCCACTGGTGCTGCCAGTTAGACAGCGAGGTCTCTCTGGCATGTTTCCGCACGTCGGGCATGTGCCTGTGCTCGTAGCAGAAGGCATCTTCCTCTAGCAAGACCGAGATGGGATTGACCTCCGCCACAACATCAGCAGCTACCGAGGACACCGTTCGGTATGCGCTGATTACACGCAGGTTCATCAGCCGCTGCACACTGCAGAGCTTTTGCAGATTACACTGCCTGCTCAAGGCTGTCTTCCAGGCTGCCACTCCGTAACGCAGAATGGACGAGGTCACACTCGCCAGGACCCTCCTTCTGCTGCAGCGGATCGCCGAGTTTTTCGACATGGCCCGTGAGAGGGCTGCTGTTGCCATTGCCGCTGTTTTGCAGGCGTAGTCGACGTGGGCCGTAAAGCTCAGCCGGTCGTCGATCATCACTCCCAGGTATTTTACCGCACGCTTGGACTCGATTTCGCACGGTCCAATTGCGATCGTCCCTGATTGTGCTGAAATCAGGTTGGTGATCAGCACCATCTCGGTCTTGTGGTGAGCCAGACGTAGGCTCTTGGAGCGCATCCAATTTCCAACCTTCTCAATAGCTACTGTGGCGAGTAGCTTGACTTCCTCCGTTGACGGGCCCGATGCCAGGAGAACTACATCGTCGGCGAATCCCACAAGTCTCACTCCTGTGGGGAGACGCAGTCTCAGCAGTTCGTCGTAGACGATGTTCCACAATACCGGGCCAAGTATCGATCCTTGTGGAACCCCTGCCGAGACTCTCACTGTTTCCAGTCCCTCGCTGGTCATATACTGTAGTTGACGGTCACGGAAGTAACACTTCACCATCCTACAGATATATGCCGGAATCCTCATGTTGATGAGCGACGACGCAATCGCTGCCCAACTGACGCTGTTAAACGCGTTCTTAACGTCGAGAGTGACCACTGCGCAGAACCGATCTCCTCTCCGTTTTTTCAACCTGGCTTCATCTGCCCTTTCGATGACCAGTCTAACGGCATCCACCGTGCTACGACCTTTCCGCAAACCAAACTGTTTGTCGGATAGGCCGTTCGCACCTTCGGTTTAGAGCTGGATCCTACTCTAGAACACTGGAAAAGTGTGTTTAGGCCTTTCATTGTGCACAGCACTCCGGTTAATGCATTGATGAGTAGTTATTACTACCTAATTCCACTGACAGTGGAGAACCATGATTGCACAGCATTTTCGACGAAGTCAGGACAATGCCGTTTGGATTGGTAAATGGCTGTGCTGTGTTCCAGCGAGAAATGAATAAGATCATCGGTCAGTGCAAACATGACGGAGTCATAGGGTGACCTTATCATAGTGGGAAAAGATGATGCGGATGTGATCCAAAAGCTTAAAAGTCTTGAAATCGTGATTCAGAAATTAGGATTCGTCATTAACTTTGAGAAGAGCCAATATCTCAAGACAACAGTTATCTTTCTGGACTTCGACCCCCACTTCCAACCCCCTATGCAATGACTATTTTTGGATCACCCATGCGCATCATCAGCGATAGGGTCACAGCCGTTACAAGTTGAGTTTTTGAAGAGATGTGTTCAAGATTGGAAATTCAGTATATCAAAGAGGCGGTTGGGGCCCCTCGTGAAAATGGCCATGTCGAGCGATTCAATCGCACAATTTTGTATTGTTTGCAGGCCATGGTGGCAGAAAGCAGGATTGTTTTTGATAGCTCATCGGTATCAAGAAGAAGATATGGTGCTTGTGGAAAGTGATCAGTGACAGCAGAGTGGCAATCCCAAACTTGAGCCGCGGTTAAAGAGACCTTTTATTAGATTTAGCACATGAGCAAATGAGCTGCTAACGCTAAAACAAAACCTGCAATGCGTTCCGGGTCAACACCTGGGATAGGACTTACCGATACTGCTGCTCTTACCAAGGTGAAACCATCCTTTGCACTTGAGCGCACAGCTTATCCATAAAGTTATGTGAGAAGATGTATACCCAAGTAACAATTTTAGCTTTATTATGGTCAGCAAAATTTAGGACTATAGCATTAATCTTCATAAATAAACTAAAGTGCATTTTTAAACAGCACTAGAACTTTAATAAAGCCAAAATTTGGCTTTTTGGCCCCATCCTAGAAACGTCATCATGACCAATCATTACTTTGGTCACCAAAGATTTAAAAAAGCTATTATTAAAAATGTTTGGAATTTTTGTTTTTTTTTTTCTATTGGAGGCTAAATGGGGCTAAATTAGAAGAATTCGATTTTTTTTTCTTTCCGACGCCATCTTGAATTCCAAGATAGGAAAATCGCATAATACTCCCACAATATTAGTATTGGGTGAAAGGGCTAAACGAGTAGAAGTCGAAGTTTGCTATCAAACGCCGTCTTGAAACCCAAGATGGCGGCTTTTACTGAACTGTTAATGACCGAAATACACTCGAAAGCTTTACAATATTGGTAACGGGTGAAGGGACTTATCTAGAAGAACCAGACTATGTTTGTTTTTGGCACCTTTCGCCTTAAACCCCATATAAGGCATTTCCCCACTCGTCGAACGAACAGCTGATTTGTCATGTTTACATTTACTCGGCATATCGTGGTAGGGTAAACATAACAACAATATTACGCATGTTCAATGACCAGATAGTAACGAAATAAAATTGGCAATGCAATTGTGGTGGTTTCGCAAGCGCACCTTAGTCAAAAGAATATAAATTCATTATTCAATTAATTTTAAATTCAAAACAAGTTAAGACATTAAGGTATGTTAATGATTTTAATTAAATAAGTTTTAAAAAGAAAGCATTGAACAGTGCTTATCATCAAAGATCAACATGGCGACCAGTTGGTGTTTACATTTTTCCAAACAAAAACAAAAAGTTACCCTGTCACAATCTGTCTGAGGAAATACTCTATTGTGGATGTTTCATTAGATTTTCAGTAATTTATAGCATTAAAAAGAAAAGCGAAAGCCGCTATTTTGGATTAATGATGGCTTCATATATCTTGGATTTCAAAATGGCGTCGGAAAGTAAAAATTCGCCTTCTTCTTGTTTATTCCTTTCGCCCAATACCCATATAGTGGTGTTTTAATGCGCTTTTTTGTCATTTTCAGCATTTTAAAGTTAAACGAAAGCCGGCATCTTAGATTTCAAAATGGCGTCAGATAGCGAAATTTAACTTCTACTTGTTTTGCCCTTTTACCCAATATCAATATTGTTCATGCGATTTTTCAGTTAATTTCAACATTTTAAAGGTCAGCGGAAGCCGGCCTCTTGTATTTTAAAATGGCGTCAGATAACAAAATTCGACTTCTACCGTTTGATCTCTTTCAACTAATACCTAATAGGGTTTTATGCGATTTAAAGTCATTTACAGTATTTTTAAATTGAGTGATAGCCGCCATCTTGGAATTTAATACGGCGACGGACAACGAAATTCGACTTTTACTCGTTTATTACTTTCACCGAATAACCATATTGTGAAGGTTTTATGATATTTTCAGTTATTTACAGTTAAGAAAATAAAATCGGAAGCAGCCATCTTGGATTAACGCTGGCGTCAAGCAAAAATTTGTTTTCTTCTATTTGGACCCTTTTACTCAATACTCATATTGTAGATATATTCATTTCACTTCCGGTAATTTGAAGTTATCAAAGATTTTTATATCTGTTTTTTTTAAATGACTTATCAAAAATGCGTAAAAATGGGAATACCAATTCAAATATGTGCTATCTTATCTGAGCGTGTCCTGTTTTGACATCTTGATCGAGAACTGTCACTAAGTTCAATGGCTGTTTAAAAATCAGGCACTGAGTGCTGTTATAAATCATGCAAAAGAAAGCTTGGAGCGAACTTACAAGTTTGTGTTTTATTATAGTTTAAACTGAGAATTTCAAACTCTTTCAAAACTACTAAAACAGTATGTTTAATAAAAGTTTATCAGCGTTTTCAAAACCATCTGAAAACATATAGTAGATTCAAGAATATAAGCATTATGCATGACCATAATTAAACCGCCATAAAACGAACTGCACAATAAAATGCCATAATAAAACATTCAAATGCTAGTTAGCTTAATCTCTGTTACTTGGGTATGGATCGGAATGTACAACTACAAACCTATGTATATAAATTTTTGAAAAAAACTTATCTATTTAGAATACAGTAGGTAAAGTGACTTTTTCGATTTTCCCAAAAAATTTGTCGAAATTGTTGAGACATTTAAATAGTTGACACATTTGAACATGGTTTAATACGCTGTTACTCATGAGTGGACAAAAATATCGCTCAAGTTATTGTCTGGTCGGGCAGCTTGGAATTGATTTTCCGACATTATTAGGACTGTTACTGTTGTGGAGGATAAGTTGTTGTATTATATCATAGATCATTGATTTATAATTTTATATAGGTCTCAACGCGTTTTTCAAATTATCAACAAAAAAAACCGTTGACACGATTTTCTTTGAATTCGCATATCAGAAGCCCTTCAAAACGAGTAAACTTCAAACAGAATGAAATCAAAATCTGAGGAAATTCAAAGCTTTTCGCCAAAACAAAAAAAAAGGTTAAAGGTGCCTCTTTGAGAGCTACGCAAACGTGCTTATTTGTTTTCTCGAATCGGATATAAGAGAATTTGAATATTTCCAGGTATTTTTTTGCTCCTCGTTTGTTACTACTTATTTAACTGTAATTCATCACTGTCACGTTTAATCACCCGCCTCAGGCTGACACGTTGATGTTGCTCATAATGTCGCGTTAATTTAATTTGATTAACTGTGGGCGGTTGAATGAAGCGTTGAGTTGCGAACAAAAATATGAAAATAAGTTGTCACATTAATTCGAACAAATGTGTTAATTGATGATTTTTCTTCCATCCATCTAGAACGAGGATGTTTGCGATTCGTCACATGTGATAAAGCCGAGCATCACTGCTCATTTTCGTCACTAGCGAAAAAATGAAGCTCCCTCAGTGCTTGACATAATAATGAATTGAAGAGTCTTCTCAAGTGGCCTATCTCGAGCGGGATTTTCCTCGAGTAGAAAATCCAGTAGATAATTGATATAGCGTTACCAGAGCTTCTTTCCCATTAGATACTTGGCAAAAAGCACTCTTCATTAACGAACTTCCCGGTTCAATGTGCTTCTGTTCTTCGACAACATCAACCTCATTTGGATCCTAGAATAATCCCCCGCAAGTAATTATATGAGATTCGAATATTTCTCATAGGAACAAACGAAAGCTTCGTTCTACTTGCTGAAACTTCTTTACCCGTTTCAGATTTCTTGGAGATAGACACAGAGTGCTCTCCTGTTTTATCAATATTCAAAAGTTACTTAACCATCAAAGCAGGTGATTTTGTGAGAGCGATGCCCCATCATCTAGCCGGGCGTTTTCCGAACGAACAGAAGCGTTCGAACTTTATGGCGAATTATGCGTGGCTTGCATAATTGATGACCCTGGTTTTTAATTAAATTAAAATTTGCATCCCATACTCCCCAGCCGGTAGGCACTTGCTGTTGCTCATTTCAGTAAATCAGACTGATGAAGTTTAAATTATTTCCAGTGCTATGTAATATCTTAGGTTTTCAATCTGATTTGGAATGTTTGGGCAAAGGTTTTTCCCCACGTTAAACTTTGAGGGTGCTGCACATCGATTGCTCAGCTTTGATTGATTTGGGATGAGTTCTGTTAGAGGACGTCTGAGTGTATATTAAAAAAAAATCCGCCTGTGTGTAGGAAACGTTATGATTATAGATTGAAAAAGCCAAAGACTGGCTGATGTGTTATAATTTTCGCATTCAATGAAATGAGTTGTCCTTATCCATTTTAAGACGGCTATTGGTATGATGGGTTGAAGCGTTAAAAAGTTTGATTCAAGGCAGGCAAATTTCGCACTCGTTTTGTTGAAGAAATTTTTGTGTTATGTAGACATTTTGTATCTTCCATAAATTGAATGATACCCGATATTGCTGCGGTTGCTTGCCAGCAATGAACGGTGTGATGTCCCAAGCACTTTCTGAGTTGCCGCGTGTAATTTATCACACCGGGAGCGACCGTTCGTGTGCGAAAGCATATTACGACACACGCAATTCCCCCCGAAAGAATCGTTATGGCAGGTCATTTCCGTCCCACACGGTTGCGATGGGCCCAGGAAATAAAGTCGGTCGATACGGGAGCTTAAATAAAGAGGAAAAAACAACCCAAAATCACAACACGACATGATACTTTTCCGCCCGTCTGGTTCGGTTCCACGGGCTGATGAAGCACGGAAAAAGGTCCCACCATATAATGCTTCTGCTAAAGGTCTTCACCGGTGGACGCGTTTGACGCGTACCGCAGATGATTGATGTCTTTATTAAAAACAAACTTTTTTTCGCAGCAATATATCCTTGGGAATTTTTATTAGGATAGATCCCTTAAAGGTTCGCTACGCTTCAGTAATGTTTTTGACCGACTTTACAGAACTTTAAAGCTTTATATGGGATTTGTAAGGAAAACAAGTTCTTGGAAGTGTTACAATTTTGCTTAAAAAAAATAAAAAAAAAACATGACAGATTCCTTCAAAGCAGCTTATGGATACGTTTGAATGGGTTACAAAAAAAAAAGCCGAAGGGAGAAACGCTTTTTTCCTCGAAACTTAATCATTCAAGTGAAAGTTGTCTCTATGCTCGATTGATTCCGAGCGACTACACCCAAAAATCAGCCTTTACTCCAATCATTGTCGTAACCGGTGGCCTATGTTCGGTTTTCTACAGCCTTTTTCACCGTAACATCCGGAAAATGTATCCGTTCTCTAGTACAATCTAGTTCAAACTGATTTTCAAAGCCTAACTCACTGGAGAGTCCAGATTTGTACCTCTCAGACAGACTCAGACAATCTTTCCCTTTTTCCCTCGTTTCTACATGCTCACTCTTTACAATCAGCTTTTTTTTTCTCTCTTTTACTCATTCATTCATTTTTTTTACCACTGGGGGTTGTTCCTTTTTTTCTTCATTGATATAAATCATCAGTTTGTTTTTATTCTACAATTCTGATTAATTTGTCCTTTCCGTATATTTTTATTATTTATTTCTTCTATTCACTGCAATCATGAGTTCGCAATATTTCAACGTCATTGGCATTAGATGTGAACGCCCAGCGGTGATGGTTCGATTACAATGAATGAATGAATTGATCAGCTCGATCAATGCTGTGTGCGTGTATGTAAGCAGGCTGTAAGTAAGCAAAAACCAGTTTCTCGTTTCCAATTTTTTCCCCACCATGCTGGCAAACCCCCGGCGAAACACCAGACACTGTGCTTTTTTGTTGATTGGCTCTGCAGAAAGACTATTTATTACAATTAACTCTCGTTTTCCTTCCGTCTGCCTTAGGTTTTTTTTTTAAGTTTTATTAACGACACTTTACCATCCTTATGGCATTTGTGTCGAGAGAGTCTGCCTTAGGAGGTACACTGGATAAGCTATCGAATGGACAAGATGAAGGTAAAAAATTGTTGTGAGTTCAACTCTCACCAACGGCATGTTTTTTATTTAACCCCATAAAATTTATGTGGTGGTCCTGCATAACTTTGCCCAAGAGAGTCTTTATGCCAGTGACGGGAAAGCAAATGTATCATTTTTGGCGCAAAGCACAATTCAGCGCATTTTGGCACATAGTTTCCTCCAAACGGCATTGGAATTGTTGTGATATCAAATAAAACGCAATACCATCTAAATCGGAAACTGATTAAGCATGATACGGTCAAAGTTTGGTCAAGGGAAAACGCGTGCAAATCGGTAAAATCATTTATTTAAAAAATCAAATTAAATTTCTTTTTCAAGTTTAATTAGTATAAAATTCAGGAAAAATATTCAGTTAGGCTTCCGCTTTTCCGAATCCGAATTGCCGGGCCTTACCCCTGCCATCAGATTTTGTACAGCCACCTTGTCCACCTTCTTCGCCGCAGAAAGCCAGTTTGCCTTGAACTGCTGCTCGTCCTTAGCAGTTTTTTTGGTCTACTTTAGGTTCCGCTTGACAACAGCCCAGTATTTCTCAATTGGGTGGAGCTCTGGCGTGTTGGGAGGGTTCTTGTCCTTGGGAACCACCTGCACTTTGTTGGCGGCGTACCACTCCATGTCCTTTTAACCGTTATGGCAAGATACCAAATCCGACCAAAACAGTACGGAACAACCGTGTTTCTTCAGGAAAGGCAGCAGACGTTTATTCAAACACTCTTTCACGTAAATTTCTTGGTTGACAGTCCTGGAAGCTATGAAAATGCTGCTTTTCAAGCCACAGGTACAGATGGCTTGCCAAATCAGATATTTCTTCGCGAACTTTGACAGTTTCATGTGCTTGAAAATATTTGCTACCTTTCCCCTTCCTTTTGCTGTATAAAACTCCTATCCCGGAAGCTGTTTGTAGTCGGCTTTGACGTAGGTTTCGTCGTCCATTACCACGCAGTCAAACTTAGTCAGCATCGTCGTGTACAGCCTCCGGGATCGCGCTTTGGCCGTCGTATTTTGTTTATCATCGCGATTTGGAGTCACTACCATCTTGTAAGTCGATAGTCCGGCTCGTTTTTTAGCTCGATGCACGGTTGTAAACGATACACCCAGCTTATTTGCGGCATCTCGGAGAGAGAGGTTAGAGTATCGCTTGAAACTACCGGCAACTCTCTTTGTCGTCTCAGCGGCGTCCGGTTTTCAATTTCCCCCCGATCCAGACTTCCTGGCTGTCGACAAACGTTCCCCAAACACTTTAATTACATTAGTAACGGTTGGTTTGGCAACTTATAGCGATTTTGCCAGCTTTGCGTGCGAGTAGCTCGGTATTTCGCGATGCGCGAGTAAAATTTTGGTACGTTGCTCTTCTTCCTTGGACGGCATTTTGACAACTGAAGAGTGAATTCCAAAATCAAAATAAGAGCAACTTTCTACACACACACACACACCTTCAAAATGAGGGTGCCAAAATTGAAAAAAAATATGTCAAGTTGATATTGACCAAATTTTGACCGTATCACGCTTTACAATAGTGATTGATGTATTGGATTATGCATCCTTGATATTGACAACACTTTCATAATGATTTTCTAGCTGTTCAACTGGCAACAGTTCCAGTGAACACTACGAATTCACTTTTCTTCGATTCTAGAAAAAAAAAATAGCGAATCGACGTTCACGCTGGGCCACGTTCAACCATTAATGTTTGAAAAATAACCATAATGGCAGTTTTGTGGATCAAGTCGTTTTATGAGTTTTCAGTGAAAACTCATAAAATGAGATTCCATAGAGAACTAGGATAATGGTTATTTTTCAAGCATGGTCGAAAAAATAAAGATGGATCGAAACTAATAGGAAATATTTTCTTTTTAAATATGAATCGTCTGAAATTTCATTCAATTAAGCTTATTATAAATTCAAAAAGAAATCTGAGATACTGAACAGATTTTTATTTAAAAAAATTCATGTTTTAAATTGCCTTCTTCGGAATCTGTACTGTTGGTGTTGGTGAAAGAACTGGCGGAAGATAGTTTAGCCGGTTGAGGGATGATTGCATCAATTATCCTCATGTCGGCCTCTTATGTCACAGTTAAATTACGGATGCTCAGCTGCTGTTCCTCTGATGTTTATACAGCACGCTCCCCGATCTACTGTTATTTTAGCGCTGGTATTTTCCCTCGCAAATTTCGGAACTGACACAAACGAAACCTCTTGATGCAGCAAATGTAGGAAGTTCCGGTTAACCTGTAATTTTTATTTTTATGGGTATTAATGCAGTTGACAGAGATTTCCAATAATGGCATGTACTTACCCAAAGACGTGACGGCAACTGGAGCAAAATAAAGTTAGGATTCCGTTGAGAGAACCGACGAATTTCTGTCTGCGGCGGAACTGCTGCTGCTCTTGACTTCTTGACTATAGTTGCTCTTGAATCACTCTTGTCTGAAAATGGAATAGAAATTCAATTCATTTAATTTAATATATTTACTGTTAATATCAAGCAAATACTTACAATTTGTATTTTCAAGTCATCCAGTACAGTTTTTTTTTTAATTTACTAGCGAGTCCAAAGCGGAATCAAAAACAAAACAATCATGCACTTGAACGATAAACATGGCGACTGTTTTTTCAGTCATTTTTTTGTTGAATTTTAACCATTATCAACATTTTCTTCATGAACTCGGAAAATGGTTGAAATTTAACGATTCATAACGGTTGAAAAACAACAATTTTAGGAGTTCTTCTTAAAATACCATAAAATGTATGAAAAACAATCATTTATGGTTAAAAAAAAACGAGCGTGTTCTCTCTCACTTGCGACTCTCTGTCATTGTTTACTTTTGCCACGCGGTTCTGCAGTCCAGATTAATCGCAGCGGTGTAAACATCGGTCGTTCGGTCGACGCGAGTGAGTTTCAACAAAAATGTTGCAACATCTTCTTTGGGTGTACGGAGCGCTTCAAACCACAAAGACACATTCCAGAGCCGTTCGTTGATAAAAGTTTGCAAAATCTCAGATTCCGACATTCAGAATTGCAAAAAAAAATAAAGATTTTTTTCTTTGTCAGCTACAGCATCAAAAGCTGGCTCCAATCGGACGTAAAAAGCATAGAACACACACGTTCATAATGATGTAAAGTTCCATGAACATATAAAGGCTGTTGCTATCAGCATATAAATCGTCGTTCCCCACCGGAAAACGAATCTCGACAGAATCATCTTCTTCCTCCCTTCGTTCTCCCCCTGGAACATAAAATGATCCATGTTCGCTAACCCAAAAAAAAATCAGTAGGCAAAAAGTTGAAAAAGTTTTTATTATTTTCGGGAACCAAAAAAGGGTAAACGAACCACTTTTTGAATGAATCGACGTTGAAGTTAAAATTTGTTTAATATTAGAATCATTTTTTTCCAGTTTTCATTAACCGTTGGTTTTTTTTTTGAAAATCCTAGTTTAAAAAATCAATTATTCGATTGTATCTCAAAAGATTCCTACAACGCTAGGACCTACATCCCACCACAAATCAACACGATTCGTTTACCGAAAGAAGCTGAAAAACATTTGCTCTGAGAGTTGTATTTAAATTTCCGCCCAAGTGACCGATAATGCGTTGATACTGATCTGGTTGGTTGGTTGGTTTCGTTCCCGGTACGATGGGAGGTTTTTATTAAAACGCCCTGGCTGTAGCCCATTTTTCCGCTCCAAATCAGATATTTGGATAGTGAAAAAAAGGGTTTTTTTGCCTGGGAATTACCGAATGGGAACCTTCTCACTTGATTCTGTATTGGTCTGGAAGCTTACATCTCATTGAAGTTTTTTTTATACTAGTATTCTTCAACTTGCAATAAACTTCAATAAAATTACAACCTGAAGAACCATTTTTTTTTATGTTTGACAACGAAAAACCACACCGAATACTTTTTGTGTAGTTCGAAAAAGAAATTATGACGGTCGCCAATCAACCAAAAGAGGAAGCCTATCCAAATCTACATTTTAAATTTTGATTTAAAATCTAGATTTGAAATTCAGTTATAAAACTAAGATTCAAAGTCCAGATACAGAATCCAAGTTCTGAATTCAGATTCAGAATTCTGATTCAGTATTCAGATTCAGAATTCAGATTCAGAATTCAGATTCAGAATTCAGATTCAGATTCAGAATTCAGATTCAGAATTCAGATTCAGAATTCAGATTCAGAATTCAGATTCAGAATTCAGATTCAGAATTCAGATTCAGAATTCAGATTCAGAATTCAGATTCAGAATTCAGATTCAGATTCAGAATTCAGATTCAGAATTCAGATTCAGAATTCAGATTCAGAATTCAGATTCAGAATTCAGATTCAGAATTCAGATTCAGAATTCAGATTTAGAATTCAGATTCAGAATTCAGATTCAGAATTCAGATTCAGAATTCAGATTCAGAATACAGATTCAGAATTCAGATTCAGAATGCAGATTCAGCATTCAGATTCAGAATTCAGATTCAGAATTCAGATTCAGAGTTCAGATTCAGAATTCAGATTCAGAATTCAGATTCAGAATTCAGATTCAGAATTCAGATTCAGAATTCAGATTCAGAATTCAGATTCAGAATTTAGATTCAGAATTCAGATTCAGAATTCAGATTCAGAATTCAGATTCAGAATTCAGATTCAGAATTCAGATTCAGAATTCAAATTCAGATTCAGAATTCAGATTCAGATTGCAGACTTAGAATTTAGATCCAGAATGCAGATTTTAAAATTCAAACTTTTTTGTTTCTGTTTGTGATTTTAAATTAAATTTGAAATTTTTGATTCAGATTAAAAATTTAAGAGATTGTTTCCATGAGTTGTCATATCAAAGAATGAAAGCAAATCTATACTTCTATTAATTGTTAAATTCATTCGTATTCAAATTGTATGGATTGTAACACAGAGAACAATGGTGGACATTTTACTGCTAAAGGCAGTAATCTCAGTAAGGAAATGGCTTCCGAACCAAACGAGCTCTTGCAAAAGGTCTATCTTATCTCTATCAAACATCTAAGACATGTCTAAGACATGTCACAAACTATCGAAAGTGGACTGTTATGCCAAGCCTGTGCATGTTTGTGGCACCGAAGCAATCCTAATGACAGTTCCGATTGGCAATGTTGAATTAACCGGCATTGCAGATCCTTCACGTTTGTTTAAATACAACCCGTTTAAATCGTCATTTCAGAAATCCCTGATATCATCGGGCGAGCCTCTCCGACCCTGAGGGGTCTTATCGCTGAGCTCCCGGGCGGACAATACCTAGCGAGGTGGGCTAGCCACTGCACCGGAAGAACGTGTCGAAATATGGTATTTTATAAGTTTACAGCATGCAACGTTTCGGAAAATATTAACCAACTTTTTCAAGGTAATTGTAAAGGATTTCTAGGTTTTTTTTTAGTGCGTGACATTTAAAATCTCAGACTGAATTTTTGCTTACGGATCCTCCAGTGTCCAGTGAGGGTTACCTGTGAAAGAGAAAAAAAAACAAAAAAAATAAGTTGTACATTTTTTGAATCTCGAATGTTTTAGAAAGTTTTTTGGAAAATTTAATAAAAAAAGAAAATAAGTTGAAAGAAAATATTCCATCACGTTTGCAGACTTTGTAGCATGCAATATCGCATTCAGCAAGCTACCGTCGACATCCGTAAGTAGGGATGAGCAAACATGTAGGACGGGTTTAATGTGTGTAAAGTGCAGGAATCCACCCGTTATCCTACAGGAGCTCCCGGACGGCTTCCTGGTACGAGTTGCACCAGTAGATGCATAAACTAAGCATTTGTTTCCCGGTTCTCCGGAGAAATTTACTGCTGCAGACCACCTCATTCCGACTGGAAGCGGGTCAGATAAACATATGGTCTCTTTCCGGATCCGTTTTTCCCCAACCGAAAAGGATATCCAGACTTTCGTTTTGCTCAGATAATGATGGTTTATCGATGCGTTCGGAAAAAAAGCATGCCCCGGAACGAAGATGGATGAATGGGATAGGATGTTTTATTTATTTTTCATTAAGTCGTGGGCACAATCTTCGGTAAGGCGGGAGGATGCAGATGAAGATGGATTTGATTTCGCTTCCAGTTCTTCATCAAATTGTTTTTCCGATGTGTACTGAGAGAATAATCGAACCATTGCAATATCACATTTCATAAGGCAAATAGAGCAGAATAATTCTGATAATTTGTTTTTTTCCTTTCACACTGTTGGATAATTTGCATCCCAACCTGAAATACGATAATTTGAATTATATAATGATGAGAAATCGATTCAATTGAGTTTTGTTGGCTTGCATGCCGCCAAGACTTAGATCAGCTACGGAATGCTATTAAAAATCAATAAGTATCCAAGAAAACTAAAGTTAAAAACTCCTCGCTGCACCCAATGATATATTTTTTTTTTTATTTTTTCTAAAGATCATGACCACAAAAATTGCTAGGTGAATAATGCTTGAAACAAATATTTAAGTTACGTTACGAGGTTTCCAAAACTATGAATGAAAATCGGTTGATAAAAAAGAGAGTTATATTGGTTTTAGTCAGGAGTGTCAAATTGATCCTCCAGAGACTGTAACGGGTAATTTGTTTTCCTCTAGCAAGCCATCTTTTTTGTTAAAAATTTTCCAATCAATGGGGACTTGTCCTCTAGCAAGTCATATTTTTTCTAAAATTACTCAAATCAATGGAGACTTGTCCTCCAACAAGCCATCTTTTTTCTTAAATTACTCAAATCAATGGGACTTGTCCTCTAGCAAGCCATCTTTTTTCTAAACTTACTCAAATCAATGGAGACTTGTCCTCTAGCAAGTCATATTTTTTGCTAAAATTACTCAAATCAATGGGGACTTGTCCGCTAGCAAGTCATATTTTTTTCTAAAATTACTCAAATCAATGGGGACTTGTCCTCTAGCAAGCCATCTTTTAGTTAAAATTACTCAAATCAATGGGGACTTGTCCTCTAGCAAGCCATCTTTTATCTAAAATTACTCAAATCAATGAAGACTTGTCCTCTAGCAAGCCATCTTTTTTGTTAAAATTATTCAAATCAATGGGGACTTGTCCGCTAGCAAGCCATCTTTTTTCTTAAACTACTCAAATCAATGGGGACTTGTCCTCTAGCAAGCAATCTTTTAGTTAAAATTACTCAAATCAATGGGGACTTGTCCTCTAGCAAGTCATCTTTTTTATTAAAATTTTTCAAATCAATGGGGACTTGTCCTCTAGCAAGGCCTTTTTTTCCTAAATTATTCAAATCAATGGGGGCTTGTCCTCTAACAAGCCATCTTTTAGTTAAAGTTACTCAAATCAATAGGGACTTGTCCTCTAGCAAGCCATCTTTTTTCTTAAATTACAAGCCATCTTTTTTGTTGAAATTTTTCAAATCAATGGGGACTTGTCCGCAAGCATGCCATCTTTTTTCTTAAATTACTCAAATCGATGGGGCTTGCTCTCTAGCAAGCCATCCTTTTCTCCTAAATTTTACAAAGCAATGGGGACTTGTCCTCCAACAAGCCATCTTTTTGTTAAAATTACTCAAATCATTGAAGACTTGTCCTCTAGCAAGCTATCTTTTTTCTTAAATTACTCAAATCAATGGGGACTTGTCCTCTAGCAAGCAATCTTTTAGTTAAAATCACTCAAATCAATGGGGACCTGTCCTCTAGCAAGTCATATTTTTTCTAAAATTTTTCAAATCAATCTCTAGCTAAACATCTTTCAGTTAAAATTACTCAAATCAATGGGAACTTGTCCTCTAACAAACCATCTTTTTGTGAAAATTACTCAAATCATTGTGGACTTGTCCTCTAGCAAGCAATCTTTTTTTCTTAAATTACTCAAATCAATGGGGACTTGTCCTCTAGCAAGTCATCTTTTAGTTAAAGTAACTCAAATCAATGGGGAATTGTCCTTTAGCAAGTCATATTTTTTTCTAAAATTACTCAAATCAATGTGGACTAGTCCGCTAGCGAGCCATCTTTTTTCCTAAATTATTCAAATCAATGGGGACTTGTCCTCCAACAAACCATTTTTTTGTTAAAATTACTCAAATCATTGGGGACTTGTCCTCTAGCAAGCCATCTTTTTTCTTAAATTACTTCAATCAATGGGGACTTGTTCTCTAGCAAGCAATCTTTTAGTTAAAATTACTCAAATCAATGGGGACTTGTTCTTTAACAAGCCATCTTTTAGTTGAAATTACTCAAATCAATGGGGACTTGTCCTCTAGCAAGGCATTTTTTTCTTAAATTCCTCAAATCAATGGGGACTTGTTCTCTAGCAAACCATCTTATTGTTAAAATTACTTTTGTTGTTATACTAATTTATTTTAAATTTAGTGTTTTCATCGATCGATACAGAATTGTTGGTGGCTTGTCCTCTTGTCCTCTTGTCTTCAAATTACATTTTTTCTTTTTTTCTTTTTAAATTTTTAGGACTTGTGCTATTGCAAGTCTTTTCGTATTCCAAAAACATAAAATCCATAGGGAGTTTTCCGTCAAGCAAGTGTTTTTTTTCTTATCTTGCTTTTAAAGCATTGGAACTTATACCCATCGTTAATATTTTTAGTTTAATTTTAATTAGCCAATCAATCGTTTAAATCAAGTTTTCTAAGGGTAAAATTTTTTTATATTGTTCTTTTTTTTCATTTAACGTCAGTCCATCATTAAAACATAATTGGGATCAAAGTTTTAAGTGAGATTCTCTAACCAATTAAGGTATAATTTGAATTCAGAAAGATTTGGATCAGAAAGAGGATGCAAATCAAATTTGATGATTTTTTTTCAGGCGACGGCATTTTGCCAATTTTGAAATTTGGAATAGAAATCATCAGAGAATACTTACGACATGGGAGCTTAAACTACACCATTGTGGTGAACAAGCTTTCGCGAAACGCATAATTTCATTACGATTTTTCACATTAAGACAAGCCCGAACCGAGAACTATGAATCGCACTTGCAACCAACATCCATCCGTTCTAAAACTCGAATCTAGAATGAATATCAATTCTTCGATCTCCATCATTGATACACTCAAAGACACTCATCATTCATTCATCCGTCTTTTGCACTCACGCATCACTCTTTTTTTCAACACTCTTCGCTCACATAATGAAGAATAACTTAACATTAATCCACTCATTTCTACACTCAACAACTATTCGCACCACTATATATTTTCTGTTTACGCATAAGTTATCATGGACTAATTATTTCAAGCTTATTCTTGTAGTTCATTTCAATCAATAGTCGTTGGATAAATTCTATTGTAATCAATTTTATAACATATATATTTTCCTCGGGCAATTCCTACCACACGGATGAGGGTTAAAGACTAGCAGTTAACATTATTTGTGAAACAATTAAAATATCATCATCAAATCGGACACATCAATCACGAGAAAAATAAGCACAAATAAAATAAAGCCTTCGGTGAACATATTCTTTCGCTTGTGTGCATGAAAAACGACAATAAAACTCTACTGCTTTCGAGTTACAAAAGTGTTAAATTGGCTTAGTGCATTTAAATATTTGAACACGAGGTCTTAAAACAAAACTGTGTAGCATCATTGAGGACAATACTCCCTATCGTTTGAGCATAATTTCGGCAAAACCAGCTAACCCAAATTAGCTCGAATCACCATAACAAACGTACTCTCTAACACAAAAAAAAAATCAATATAAACGTCGAAATAGGAGGTCAAGGACAAGATTGTAAAGGCTATGATTCTTTTTTTCAGAGGCAAACAAAGTAGAGCAGAAATGGTAAGTGCGCTAAAAGGCAGCGCTGCTAGTAGATGAATAGAGGCGAAGAAACCCTCTAATGCGAATGTCAGTCGCCCGAAGCGGACTGATGCCTTCGTTCAAGCGGTGAGGAATGAGTTCATTACTCCGAGCAGCTCTAAGACTTGAAAGAGGAAAAGAGGGTCGCCAGGTGTTCGAAGACCTGGGACCTTAACGGAGAGAGCCCGATACCCGATGGTTCGACCGGAAACTAGGGCTAGCCGACACCAGGTGGAGCTGGAGGACACGTTGCAGTAACGCTAACGCACCGGAACGTAACCGTAGCCGGACTTGGTGGAAGGAATTCATGGACGAACAAAAATCCCTATGTTTGGAGTACGGGTCATTGGTCTGGATCGAAAAATAGGCTTAGACAAACAACCAGCGGCATTACCCTAATCTGGACTCATACGTGTGGTGGGACTTAAAAGGTCTCACGTACTCAGATACGATGTTTCCTGCAACCTTATCGAGGACAGTCTGCCGACCTTTCGTCTAGTGTGCATCTCCCGCGACTCGTGCGACTTTAAGGAGGTTTGGACGCCCACTACAGTCCATCGTCAATACCCCTACACGAATCGAAGCTTATCTGTCATTAACCCTGAGAGCCATCACTAAGGAAGTCGAGACACCATCTTTCGACGCTCCCTTCACGTCAATCACCCCACGGTGCAACACAAGGTAGGCAGGACCCAATCGACCTTTTCTGGGGAATAATAATTGGGACATTCTGCATCCATCGCACCCCTACCGAGCGTTTAGTGTTGTGACTCCAGGCTGTTGTGTTCGGTGAAATAAAGAGGGATTTTTTCGGATCAACTCAAAGTGTTTTCCTTGAATACGCGTTCTTGCTCCACTGAGCGGTATTTCAGCCTGTTGGTTACAACTTGCTGGACTAGGTGAAAACGTGAGGAGGATCCGTCTTAATTGTTCCGGCGAAATGATCCTCGAGTTGAAATGAAGTTAAGCAACGAAGAGTGCATCCTTTAAGGTCCTAGCGGAGGAAGTTTTAGGCGAGAAGGCGATTGAGACAGGGTCCTCCCAAATCCGGAACACAGGTTGCAATTGTTAGGTTTCCAGTGGTAGCATCGTGGTGCATCCTTCGCCTCCAAACTCCGTTCTCCTACACGCCGCCAAAGATGGTTCTCAACACTCGTCGCTCGAATACTCCGAGTGTACGCAGGCCTTCCTCGAGCAATATCCATGTTTCGTGCCCGTAGTCCGGTCTAATGAGCGTCATATACAGGTTACACTTCGTGCGAGGACTAAGTCTTCTCGACCGCAGCTGCTTGTGGAGTCCACAGTAGGCACGGATTCCACTGATAATTCGCCGCCGGATCTCACGGCTTGTGTCATTGTCTGCGGTCACCAGTGAGCCGAAATAGACAAAGTCTTCGACTATCTCCAGCTCGTCGCCGTCGATCGTGACCTTGCTATTACTGGACAAGCTGGCTCGGTCTGTCCCTAGATCCTAATCCGCAGGCCAGTCTTGGACGTATTAATCACTAACATAATACTTCCGGCTTCGCGTTTCAGTTTCCGGTAGATCTCCTTCAGCACCGCAGATAATCTGCCGACTATA
The DNA here is from genome assembly GCF_029784155.1 of Uranotaenia lowii. Classification (NCBI taxonomy): domain Eukaryota; kingdom Metazoa; phylum Arthropoda; class Insecta; order Diptera; family Culicidae; genus Uranotaenia; species Uranotaenia lowii. The sequence goes on along the minus strand of NC_073691.1, from coordinate 161,652,996 downwards.
CCAATGTCGTCGGCAAAGCAGATAAGTTGACTGGATCTGTTGAAAATCGTGCCCCGCATTTCGCCCACCGCTCGTCGAATAACACCTTCTAGCGCCACGTTGAACATCATGCAGGATATGCCATCGCCTTGTCGAAGCCCCCTGCGCGCTTAGAATGAGCTCGGCAATTCACCCGAAATTCGCACACCGCATTGCGTTTATCCATCGTCGCTTTGACAAAGTTGGCCAGCTTCGCGGAGAAGCCGTTCTTGTCCTTGATTTTCAAAAGTTCGTCACGGTCGATCGTGTCGTATGCGGCTTTGAAGTCGATGAATAGATGGTGCGTAGAATCTTGATATTCACGGCATTTTTGGAGGATTTGTTGTAGTGTCCGTCGTAAATCGCCCACCCATGAAGCCGGCCTGATGACTTCCCACGAATCTGTTTGCTTGTGGGGTTAGGCTGCGGAGTAGGATTACGGACAACACGTTGTAGGCGGCATTGAGGACAGTAATAGCTCGATAGTTCTCACAGTCCAATTTGTCATCCTTCTTGTAGATGGGGCATATTTCCCCTTCCTTCCACTCCTCCGGTAGCTGTTTTGAGTCATAGATCCGGACCATCAACCGGTGTAGGCAATAAATAGGTCAACTTGTCCAGGCCTATTTCGATGAGTTCAGCTGCGATGCCATTCTTTTCAGTCCATCTGTTGCTATTCAGCTGGCGAATGGCTTCCTTAACTTCACTTATCGTTGGGAGTGAATCCTTCTACGTGTCGTTGGTGATGTACCTTCCCCCAGTGTCTTGGTCTCCGTCATGTGCGCTGTTCAAGTGTTCAACGAAGTGTTGCTTTCACCTCACGTTTCTCCGTCAGGATGCCTCCGTCCTCATTTCGACACATTTTGGCTTGCGGCACGAAGCCTTTGCGGAACGCGTTGAGCTTCTGATAGAACTTTCGTGTTTCCTGGGAACGATGCAGCTGCTTCAGCTCTTCGAGTTCCTCCTCCTCCAGGCGGCGATTTTTCTCCTTGAAAATTCGGACTCCTTGCCTTAGCACTGTTGCCGCCCGTGTGGCGTTCTCTTCGTCCACCATTTCCTACACTTCTTGTCGAGCCAGTCGTTCCGTCGTGCTCGTTCCATATGTTCCGATGACGTTCTCCGCAACGCTCGCGCTGTCTTGATGGTATCCCCCCAGTCCTAGAGAAGGGCTTCGTCAAGCTCACCATCTGCTGGCTGCGCTTGTTCGAGCGAACTGTTTTCATTACCTATTTATCAATTTTGATTTTTGACTAAATTCCAATAAACAAATCAATACATACAAACTAGTTTTTCTCTGAGAGACTCCTTACAGCTTCTGCTTGTAATTTTCAGCATGCCATCTATCGTCACCAACCGTTGCCGAAGTAGCACTTTTGGTCCCCCGCCCGGCCTGGACTCAATAAAAACCACACAGCAATTCGCCAGCGCATAAATCATCATTCTGTTTTTTTTTTGCAACTCGACGAAAGCTAGCACGCCAACCATGGCAGCCAACATCCATAAACTAGCATTGTCAGCCATAAAATAGTACCCGTTTGCATTTCCCGCTTTAACTTTAGCGTTACGTCTGTTTCGAAGAAATTGTGTGTTGAATTCCGTTGGATTTTGTGGTTCTGTTTTTCAGCCGCCGCCCGCCCGTGCGGCAGGATATTTGCTAAATGGCGAATCGTTTTATCCCACTCTGGGATGTTGGCCATTTTGGCTGGTACTTGATGATGGTTTTTCCTTATTTTGTTTTTTTTTTCAAAGAGCAATTCTTCAGCACAAATTCGTTTCAAAGCGAAAAAGTGGTCCCGAAAAAAAAAACCAAGCGAACCACAGAAATCCGCATGAATTTAATTTGCATCAGTGATGGGGTGATTCCGCGGTTGATGTTTTTTGTTCTATCCAGACTGTTCTGTGCCAGGGAAAGAAGGCTTCAATGTGAAAAGCGAGATTTTTGTGAAAAATTAACCCTAAAATGATGAAAATTTTTCAAAGATTAAATCAGATGAGATATTTGATGAAAGAAATCAACGGCTCCAGGAAGCGTTTTCCATAGATTATTTTCTAAAACAAAATCGACAAACGAAATAAAAATGATCAGCAAACGTAGAACGTAGAGCTTCCTTTTTCTGTATCTTAGTGTCTTCAAGACAGTAGTTCTGAATACATATTTCCTACACATTGCTTTTTGCAGCATCGTGTATACGCTTTACGTTTATACAGCTTTTCATAAACATTGAAAAATTCTCGAATATTTTTTCGAATACCTCGTCAATTATTTAGGAAACAAACAATAAATTCTATTACTGTTTTGGTAGCAAAAAGGTTTGTTTTTTAAAAAAAAAGTTTGTTACTTTGCGGCCAACTCCAAATTTACGCACCATTTTCAATAAAGCTGAGCTCTGAAGTTGTTTCTCCCCTATCTCACCACATCGAAGTAGCTTCCCAGTGAACTGGAACCAACAATATTGGCGCGAAGCCCCACTCAGCACCTCCTTCCGGTGCTAAGGCAACCGTCAGAACCACCCAGGCACTTCGCACATTATCATAATTTATGGTAATGGCACACCTGGCCAACGCATTGGCAATGGAGCGCCACTTTTTATCGTTTACGTCTGGGGTCCAATTTATTCTTCTTGCGACCGCCGCCGCCTTTCTGTACTGTTTCTTCCAAAACCACAAAATAACCAGAAAGTCGACGGAGGATCAAGAAAGGCAGCAGCTCTTCATCATCATCATCATCATTCGGCGATGCCGACTAACTGTAGGAAGCCAAAGTTGGAAATGAGCCACCACCACAGCTCAGTCGGAGAATTTTCCTCCCTCCTCTGGAAGATCTTTTTCTTATTTTTATTTCGGCGGCTCGACTTTGTTTTGCAAAGTCGTGAAAATGAGTGAAGATGAAGTGCAAGTCATTAGGGTAAGTCCCCACTCTTTTTACGCTCAATTCAAGGTAGGCGGAGGCAGGTGGAGCACGTGTTGTTGGTTAAAGGTAGGTCCGGATTTTGAATTTATTTCCAGTTCCTGCGGTTTGCCATTAAATGCTGAATGACTAATGAGTGCCGGCACTAAGTGTCGGCACCTGGGATCTCTACAGATGTTAGGTGCGTATTTTGTTTTATGACCATTTCCTGGAGTAAAAGTGCCAAGTTGACATCGTAAAGAAAAACATTCGAATTCAATTGCGGTTGAATGGCACAAAAGCCTGTACTTGCAAATAACAATATATGGCAGTACCATGTCCTAGAACAAAGTAGTTTGTGTTGAAATATCGATTCGAAAACACTTAGGCCAACAGTATAAATTTCTTAGTACGGGGTTTGCGCTTGTTATGAAATGAGCTTCCACCTTCGAAGAATTGGCTAAGATTTTGCACTTTCTTCGTCGATATTCAAGGATGATATAATCTACAGTTTCATCGCAAAAAGGCTGGAACTCACTATAATTTGCAACTGGCAGCATTGACTGTTAAATGACCATTGGCTTCGCTATATTTACGTGGAGAAGGCCAACGCAGGCAAAAGATCTATCTCAACCATCAGCAGCGTTGCCAACCTTTTTTTTTAAATCAGGACTGGAGGAAGAAAAATAAGAATACGTCAAAGTAAAGGGGAATTCTTAGTTATGTTCTTTTTTTTGGTCGTCGATCCACATCCACCCACAACTCATTTTTCATCGCATTCGCGAAAATCAGGAAAAATCAGGCTTATTTTGAAAAATTAGGGAAATCCAATGGCTTATCAGGTTGTCAGGCTGAGCCTCGAAAAATCATGCACATTGGCATCTCTGCCTATCAGCATCACTATGAATATGTCGGAAGGTTGGCTAGCGAACGGTAGACAATGTGCATCTCGAGACCCCATACAACCAACCTTCGGATATTGGTCATATCACCTCTTGTCTGCAACTCTGATTCTCTGCCTGCCCGTGGTACTAGCTGGGGTGCGAGCAACCTTAGCGGAGATCGGGTACCCAACCCCGGTGGATGCTTTGGTCGCATGCAGACTGAGTTAGGTCTACGCGTTCGTACGCGTCTATTCTCCATGTCAGGGGCGGCGTGCGGAGTGCAACAACGTCCTGGTGGTGTTCGTTACCCAAAACAGCAACATCACGACACGGTCCTCCTGCGAGATAGTGGGGTTAGATGCGAGCCTTGCGAGCCCGTGACTACAAAAAACATAAGCAACGAACAACGAACAACAAATTTCGGATGGAAATTGGCAAAGACCCACGCTACGAAAAGGTACTAGCGATTGGAAACTTGGAACATGGAACTGCCGATCTCTAAATTTTGTGGGCAGTACCCACGTGCTCTCCAACGAATTGAAGAGCCGCTGTTCGGATAAGAAAAAAAATCCTCAAGCAGCCTTTTTCTAGTGTAGCAGCTTGAAGCTAAACTAGTTTATATTTTATTAATTTAGAGTCCTAAACAAATGTTAGCTGAAAACTTAGATTTAGTTTTCTTCTACTCGGGCTCTCACACTTGCTCGCGCTTGTTCGGATCGGCGAATGACTATCACTTTTCCGTCCTGAACCTTATTTTAAGGAATATAATTTTTAGGATAACTAATTTATAATATAAAGTTTCTACTTACGATTTACAATTAAGTTGTTTGATTATAATTAACGTTGATTGAAATCGTCCTGAACCTGGTTTGTAGGTTAATTTCCTCGTGCGTGCCCTTTGTGTTTTTAATTAAATTTAGCAAACAATTTCTTCAACGAATTCGTTTTGTACTCACTGTTTCACCTTTTAGAGGTTTTAATAATTTATAAACAGTCACTCCCGTACTACTAGTATTAAGAAATATCCGTACTATTAGGATTAGGAAATAATTTTTAATTTCAATACTCCGTACTACACACGCTACAAATTTCAACTATCTCCCGCTTGTTTTGTTTTTGTTTATGTTTTCCCCCATTTGTGATGGCCTATCTCGCGCACTTTCTTACAAGGGCTGCCGAGTCGCGCAGTTGATACACGCTCAACAGCCGCAAATTCGACATCGTAGCGCTGCAGGAGATATGCTGGAAAGGCTCCACGGTACGAACGTACCCAGATGGTCGTGCCATCTACCAGAGCTGCGGCAACACACACGAGCTTGGAACAGCTTTTATAGTGATGGGAAAGATGCAAAAGCGCGTGATCGGGTGGTGGCCGATCAACTCACGAATGTGCCGGTTGAGAATCAAGGGCCGGTTCTTCAACATCAGCATCATCAACGTGCACAGCCCTCACCCCGGAAGTATCGGTGACGACAAAGACGAATTTCACGCGCAGCTGGAGCGTGAATACGACCGTTGCCCAAAACATGATATCAAGATCGTCATCGGGGATTTCAACGCTCAGGTCGGCCAGGAGGAGGAATTTAAACCGACAATTATAAGGTTCAGTGCGCACCAGCTGACCAACGAAAACGGCCTCAGACTGATAGATTTCGCCGCCTCCAAACGAATGGCCGTACGTAGTACCTTTTTCTAGCACCGCATCCCACACCAGTACACCTGGAGATCACCGTACCAAACGCAATCACAGATCGACCACGTTTTGATTGACAGCCGGCACTTCTCGGACATCATCGACGTCAGATCCTGTCGAGGCGCCAACATCGAGTCAGACCACTATCTGGTGATGGTGAAGATGCGCCCGAAACTTTCCGTAGTGAACAACACACGAAACCGGCGCCCGCTTCGGTTAAATATTGCACGACTTAAGCAACCTGAGGTCGCGGCAGACTACGCGCATTCGGTCGAAGCAGCGCTGCCGGCAGAGGGCGAGCTTGACGAAGCCCCTCTCGAGGACTGTTGGGATACCATCAAGACAGCCATCAACAGTGCTGCGGAGAACGTCATCGGTTATGTGGAGCGAACTTGACGGAACGGCTGGTTCGACGAGGAGTGTAGGAGGGTGATAGACGAAGAGAATGCCGCGCGGGCGGCAGTAGTGCAAAATCACCGACAGCGGAAGAGGCAGCGAGTCCGAATTTTCCAGGAGGAAAAGCGCCGCCTAGGGGAGGAGGAGCTCGAGAAGCTGGAGCAGCTACATCGTTCCCAAGAAACACGAAAGTTCTATCAGAAACTCAACGCATCCCGCAAAAGCTTCGTGCCGCAAGCCGAAATGTGCCGGGATAAGGACGAAGGCATCCTGACGGACAATCGTCAAGCGATAAAAAGGTGGAAGCAGTACTTCGATGAACACCTGAACGGCGCACATGCAGGAGATCAAGACGGTGGGGGAAGGTACATCGCCGGCGTAGCCAACGACGTAGAGGAGCCACTCCCAACGATGAGAAGTTAAGGAAGCCATTCGCCAGCTGAATAGAAACAAGTCGGCTGGGAAGGATGGCATCGCAGCTGAACTCATCAAAATGGGCCGGACAAGTTGGCCGATTGCCTACACCGGTTGATAGTCCCGAATTCTACTCCGCCGCCTAACGCCACAAACAAACAGATTCGTGGGAAGTCATCAGGCCGGCTTCATGGAGGGACGGTCAACGACGGACCAGATATTCACATTACGGCAAATCCTCCAAAAATGCCGGGAACACTAAGTCCCTACGCACCATCTATTCATCGACTTCAAAGCCGAATACGACACGATCGACCATAACGAGCGATGGAAAATCATGGACGAGAACGGCTTTTCCGGGAAGCTGATCAGACTGATCAAGGCGAAGATGAATGGAACGCAGTGCTGTGTGCTGATTTCGGGTGAATTGTCGAGTTCATTCGAATCGTGCAGGGGGCTTCGACAAGGTGATGGTATATCCTGCATGATGTTCAACGTGGCGCTAGAAGGTGTTATTCGACGAGCGGTAGGCGAAATGCGGGGCACGATTTTCAACAGATCCAGTCAACTTATCTGCTTTGCCGATGACATTGATATAGTCGGCAGATCATCTGCGGCGGTGGAGGAGATCTACCGCAAACTGAAACGCGAAGCAGGAAGGATTGGGTTGATGATTAATACGTCAAAGACGAAGTACATGCTGGCCTGCGGATCCGAGACCGACCAAACCCGCTTGTTCAGTAATAACAAGGTCACGATCGACGGCGACGAGCTGGAGATAGTCGAAGACTTTGACTCACTGGTGACCGCAGACAATGACACCAGCCGTGAGATCCGGAGGCGAATTATCAGCGGAAGTCGTGCCTACTATGGACTCCACAAGCAACTGCGGTCGAAAAGACTTAGCTCTCGCACGAAGTGTAACCTGTATATGACGCTCATTAGACCGGTTGTTCTCTACGGGCACGAGACATGGACCTGTGCTCGAGGAGGACCTGCGTACACTCGGAGTATTCGAGCGACGAGTGTTAAGAACCATCTTTGGCGGCGTACAGGAGTACGGAGTGTGGAGGCGAAGGATGAACCACGAGCTCGCGCGACTCTACGGCGAACCCAGTATCCAGAAGGTGGTAAAGGCCGGCCGGATACGCTGGGCGGGACATGTTGCGAGAATGCCGGACGACTGTGCTGCAAAACAGGTGTTCGCTACGAATCCGGTAAGAACAAGACGAGCGGCGACGCAACGAGCGAGGTGGTTAGACCAAGTGGAGCGAGATCTGGCGAACGTGGGGTGCCCGAGAAATTGGAGAACGATTGCCATGGACCGAGTGAATTTTAGGAATTATGTTCTTCCAGTTATGTCGTGAGACGGAATACTATGTAAATAAAATAAATAAAAACGTCGGAAGGTGAGAATGAGGATCTCAGTTCACGACTTGGAAAAAAATTGAGCAACGGCAAATAAACCTCTCTCGCAATGCATGATTCAAATAAATGTAACTCCTAGATTCTCTTACACTCTTGCCGCACTCAACATAAAGGCTATAACAAACAACAACAAACTGCAATCTTCGACGCCGTCTGTTTACACTTTTGATATAGATATTATATCTGCCTGTAAGATGTAGTTACCGAATATCTACGTGTTGATTCACGTCTCATTTGTTCACAAATTGAAAACAATAGAATGATTGTAAATGGATACGCTCCATCGGACTCCAATAATAGATCAGCGCGAGAAAACTTCTTCAACACGATACTCCACCATCACGAGTTTACAGTTGTGAGAGGAAGATCGATGTCTGGAATAGATCGAATGTATGACTTTGAAAATTGCTTTTTACAAATTCGTTACAGTACTACACAAGGAAACAGTTTCAATGACTGTTTGGGGATGACGGAAGTTACCTCGAATAGCTCGGGGCTGAGCTTATTTTTGCTCGATCAATGGGTATCACTGTGGGCTGATGGGAAAGGTGATGGGCGCACCCAACACTTTGATAACCGGTTTTAATTTCCCTCGATATGGGGTTTACGGATCACTCCCGAAATAAAACAGCACGGCGTAACTTTAACGACTTATATTCTATCGTAAACTACATTAACTTGGGTTTTTATAGAAGGTACCAGACCTTATAATTTTAAGCGACGAGTTTAGATGTCTCACGACGATTGACAAAGGCTACTTTTTCAATACTAATGGGCTTTTACAAAGGCGCCCAACCTTCGCTGGATGGCTTGATGCTCATTCTCGCGCCAAACTAATCGAGCAGCCGCTACCAACATTTGCAAGTTGGAAAAGCCTAATTTGAGGAGAGATTGTTTGGTAGCCAATCTTGCGTGCAATCAATGACCATAAAGCTATGTCAATGCAAATCTTCAGATAGCTGACCAGAAAATCAAACTGAAATCATCTTCTTCATCCATCATCGTAAATGGGATAACTAAAGAATTTGAACATCGACTTATATGGAACTGCAAGTTGTGTCGATTCGACGTCTACTACTAGGAGAATTAAGACGCATAAAAAAATGAAAAATTATGCAGCTCGCGGTAAATAGACAGGTAAAGAATCTTGCAGGCTAGACAAAAGAGACAAACTCTCTATTTGAAGATTTAGAAAGAAACGGTGCTCATAAAGTGTTGCATGTAACCCCATGTTAAGCAGCGTAAGCATGTATAAAAAATAAACGCAAAAATGAAGAAAGGATACGGAGCGTGCAGAAAAACATGAGTAAACCACACTGAACGTGCAAACCCGCCAAAACGTCACTCGCGGTTCCGGTAGGAAACATTTCGGTCGATCGTGATGGTAGTGCGTGCCCCGAAGAAAACCCGGTTTTCAAGTTTTAAATCGGATCTTATATCGCCTCTAGGGTGGCGCACTTTGGGTCAGGAGCTCCAGAGGAGGAGAAAATCAAGCTCCTGAAAAGGGCCGCAGAGGTAATTTGCCGATTAATCGGAAAAAGTGGTCTGGCAACTAATACGGGTTCTCGTAAAGGCGGCCCTTTTCTCTTTATTTCTTGTTCTCGCTGGATTCCCCAGGCTGTTTCCGATCGCCGCACCAGTGGCGTAGCATCCGATGGAACCTCCGCCGAATCAAAGGGCCTCAGATCGCAACACCAGTGACGAAAAAATCCCGGGGACAACCACCGAATCTGAGGCTTCCGAACACCGCACCAGTGGCGACCATCCGTGGTACCGCCGGCGAATCTGGTCGAATCCTATCGCCGCACCAGTGCACAGTGGTCCAAAAGGGTCTGAAATGGAACTTTTTTCCTGGTGCTTTTGTCTTTCATTTTAGCTATTAGAAGTCTTCAGAAAATTTACTAGTAAGATTGTTTCCCATAACGTGAAAGTATCAAAAATTAGTCACAGCCTACTACGATAAAAATAAAAACACTAACTTTTTTGTTTGAAGAGATAGAGACCAAATTTGTTCTACAAAGTTGTAGATATCATCAAAATATGAAACTTTGCTGAAATAACAAGAGCTCTATCTCTATTCAATGCAGAGTTACAAAGCTTTTAGTTTAAAACATACTTTAAATTTGTTTTTTGTACTTAACTATTGTAAATTTTGAACTTACATAAATATGATGTTCACAACATTTATTGCGATACTCAATACGCACATTTTGCACTATGTCTAAAGTCTCTACGACCTTGTCTTCCGAAGTTATCGCAATTTCAAGTTTTATTTTTCCTAAATTTTAAGAATTTCTAGGGTAAAATGGGGCAAGTAGATCCATAAACTGCAGTGGCGAGAAGTCACGGTGGTTCAGGCGCCGAATCTGTTCGCCGTAATCGTGGCACCGAATTCCGGCGGCTTCAGGTCGCATCAGTTCACCACACAGTTATCGTCCGGTCATCATCCGCACTTGCCAGGCTTCCAGGAACTTCGCTGCTCATTCGACAAGGTGAAGGAAAACGTCGAGGGAGAAGAGGTCCCTGTCCAGCACGTTGCATAATTGTGAAAGCCACGCGAGTAAGTACACGCAATTTTAGGAAAGATGGGAGGGATGAGTCCTAGGAGATGTTGCCCAATGCACTCAACGGAAGAGGAATGACGTTTCAAAAATCTGAAGAAGAGTTTCTTCTTTTGTTGCATAATCAGTTCGCAACCAAATTCGACTCACGTAGTACATTTTTCCAGCACTGCCTCTCACAAAGATTCTCCTTTAGATAACCGTACCAGAAACAATCATAGATCGACTTCGTTTTGATAGCCAGCAAGCACTTTTCGGACATCATCGACGTCAGTTCATGTTGATCGAGTCGGACCACTCTATGTGGTGGTGGTGAAGATGCGTCAAAACTCTCCGTAGTAAACAACGTTTGAAACCAAAACGCCCGTTTCGCCTTATTATCACACGACTGAAGCAACCTGAGGACGATCCTTCCAGGAATAAAAGCGCCCTCTGGAGGAGGAGCTCAATGAGCTGAAACACCTGCATTGGGAGCAATAAATATGAAAGTTCTACCGGAAGCTCAACGCATCCCGCAAGGACTTCGTGTCGTGTGCGGAAATGTGCCGGGGTAATGACGGAAGGATCCTGGCGGACAAACGTGAGGTGATCAAAACGCACCTGCAGGAGATCAAGACGGTGTAGGAACTTACTCCGTTGGGGTAGCAAGCAATGTAGAGGGCCACTCCCAATGATAAGTGTTGCTAAGGAATTCATTCGTGATGCTGAATATCATCAAGTCGGCTTGAAATGATGGTAGCAGAGCAAAACAGCTATTGAAGAATAAAGTGTCATAATAAACCTTAAAAAAAGATATCGAAGGAGGGTAGTATGGCGCCAAATTGAACTTCGTGAACTACTCAGTGATCACTATGCTCAATGTCGCTCTCCTGAATCCTACTCCGCCAACTAATGACACATGGAAACATAGAACGGAAAATCCTCCAAAAAATCGGAAGTCCTTAGGTACCTTCTATTCATCGACTTGAAAGCTGCATAGGATCAGATTGACTGTAACGAGCGAAGGACAATCATTGACGAGAACGGCTTTCCTCAGAAGCAATGATTGTCGAGACGAGAACGGCTTTTCAGGAGCTTGATGGAGCTCCTGACCCAAAGTGGGCTGCCCTAGAGGCGATAAAAGAGACGATTTAAAACTTGAAAATCAGACTGATCAAGGCTACAATCAACTGTCGAGGTTCATTCGAATCACGCTGGGGGCTTCGACAAGGAAATGGTCTTTCTTGAATGATGGTCGACGACTTTGCCTATCTCGACTCGCTGATGACTGCAAACAATGACATCAGCCATGAGATGCGGTGTCGTATTATAAACGCAAATCGTGCTTACTACAGACATGCGTAAACTCGCTTCGAAAAAAATCGTTCTGCTGATTTCTTCCGAGTTTAACGCGTTATGTGCAGATTGATTTAATCTTCGTTCCAATCATCCAATCCATCAGTCAATGGGCACAAAACGAAGAGAACAGTTCTGCATTTATTATTTCGAAGTATCTCAGAAATAAAATCACACAACGAAACAACAGAACGAAGCTTACCGAACACAAAATGTGCGCGAAAGTTCGTTGACCGAAAAACTGAGCGAACAGTACCTCGCACCATCCTCTCGCTGTTTTTCAGTTCCCTTATTCCTACCACTTTTAGCTATGGCCCGCTGCATTGTCCGATTGATGTGTTCGGCTGCCGAAGGAACACGAGTTTGAATTTTGAATTCACTAAACGTACGTACGTACGTACGTACGTTTTGCTGATGTTTTCTTGATTGCAGTAAACTCGACCGAGTTTATCCGAAGCTCACTTACTGATGCCTTCCGTTCCGATTTGAGCCTACCGATAGCATCATTGCCGTTTGAGTTTGACGAAATAGAATTGATCTGCAGATATGGCAAAGTTCGAGTATTTAGGCTCGCGATTTTAACATGTCTGCTACCACGCATCTGCACTCGAGAAGACCAAGTCCCACGAAGTGTAACCTGTACATACCGCTCCTTAGATTGGTTGTCCTCGAGGGGCCAAGACATGGATATTGCTTAAGGAGGGCCCACGTAAACTCGAAGTTAAGGCGATAAGAACTTTAAGCGGCGTGGAGGAGAACGGAGTGTGAACGCGAAGGATTCACGCTCGCGCCTCTCTACTGTGAAATCAATTTCCAGATAGAAGCGAAGGCCGGAGGGATTCCCGTACTGCCATGATATGCCGAAGTGACGTATATGCCATTCCCGACTCTCGCTATTTGGCACTGGACACCCGGCTCGCCCAATAGTCCTATTTGCCACTGGTAGTGTTCGTGATACATATTATGCTGGTTGTTTCACCAAGACTTTTAAGTTTTGGGACAAATAACCTCAAAAAACGACCATGTGTGCCGACCGGCTGCTCGTTTTTTGTACGGAGAGATTTTGAGGCTTATTGTCCCGTCTCATCTGTACACGCTCAAAAAGTGTACGTAAGAAATGTCAAGAACAACTCTATAGGAGTGTCTATCTCCCCTTCCTCACTGGAGACCCCTCACGAAATGTGATCAGTATACAGCATCACATTTCATGAAAAGTCCCGGGCTCGTGATATAGCTTAGTTTGCAAGTCTGTTGTCTCCTGAGCCGATGTCCATGAGTTCGAGCCCAAAAGCAAACATCGAACACAGTTGTACCGGATAAGTTTTTCAATAACGATTCGCCAACTTCACCGTTGATAAAGTCGCGAATGCCATAAAGATGGTAAAATGACTATAATCGAAACAAAAAAAAATGAAAAGTCCCGGAGAGGTAGAAAACGGGAAAAAAAACGAAAAACACTCTTATCGATGAAAACGGGAAATGTCATATACATACGTCACTTCGGCATATCGTAGGCGTAGGCCTCAGGCGAGTAAGGCCTCAACGAGCGAGATGGTTGAACCCAAATCCCAAGAGTTAGAAGAACGTTAGAAGACGTTATACTATAAAAAAATGAAACGTTAAACCCAGTAAATAACGCAATAGGTTTTGTTGTTGTTTAATGCTTACCCAAGCAACCAGAATTCCCTTAAAAAGGTTCCATAGAAGCTTAATCAGCTCTCGTTTGTGTCTGAAGAGAATGCTTATCAGCCCAAAATTTAAGTTCTTAAAGCTACTTTCAAGTTCGTTAAGGGGGCTGTAGAGAACGCTATTCAGCTTCTAAGAGAATGTCAAGAAACTTCTAAAAAATCCAATTGACAGATTGCTCTGACAACCACATGTCAGATTGCTAGGTTGCCGGTCTATCATGGTCTATCTCATTGATTTTAATTATATTGTTTTGATTACAAAAGCTGCTTACACGCCTAGAGAATTGAACCGCTGCTCTCTAGGTTGCAATGAAACTCACCAGCCTCTCGACCAATCCAGCAATAGCTTATTGCCACTGTAATGATTAGTATTTAAACTTAATGTCATTTGAAATGATTGAGTGGGTTGGTCAATAGAAGGTACCTTATTTCGTTCAAAGGACTTTCAGTACACAATATGAATCATAACAAAAATTCGCATCATCAAAAATTTATACCATGACAAGAAATTGACAGACATTTTTGACATGTCACTTAGAATTCCCATATAGGTTCTTTAAAACACCTTCAAGTATCTTAATGGTGCGCTTTAAAATGTTACGCGAACGTTATCGACCTTCTTGAAAAACATTTTTGACATGTCGCTTAGAATTCCCATATAGGTTCTTTAAAATGCCTTCAAGTATCTTAATGGTGCGTTTTGGAATGTAACGCGAACGTTATCGACCTTCTTGAAAGAAGTTCCATTAAAAGCGCTTAGAAGTTCCGTTATCGATAGTTTAACCTTTCAAAGGGCGATGGAAGTTCCTGAGTAACTTTTACGCGACAAGAGTCACCTGAAGTTCCCGTAAAACATTTTTTCAGCCAAATGTGAACTTCGGAGTTCGGAGTTAAGTAAAAACGCGACTTTTGGTTGCTTGGGTAGTGAATATGCATTTTATAAGTTTCTTTCGCTAAAAGTTGATAATATTTATGCCAATAGAGGGCAATAACTATCCTAGCATTAAAACTGCCATACATAACAACCATTCACACTCTGTTATCTCCAACATCGACCACCTGTCATCCGATGACAGAAGGTGCCAGTTTACACGGTGACGGTATCGTTGATACCATATCTAACACATCCAGTTCCCTTTTCAGTAGCACGTTTGGAACGAAAATAGCCCCGGAATGTGTTTGAGGGGTTTTTCGTTTGTACTGAAACGCACAATGATCCCTGGCATCTGATACCCAGCGAGATACCAGGAATGCACTCAATGCTGACGACGATGGTAATTTAAAATTCAAATAAAAACCGATGACAAACAACATACGAGGACGACGACGATGATGCTGCCGCCATGTTGCCGGTGAAGGGTCAAAAGCTCGCTAACATTGTTGTCATCAGTAACACCCGGTGGGCTTTGTGTTAGAAACTGTTTTGAATTGAAAAAAAAATTTTTTGCTCGATTGGAGCTCTTTGTTTTTTTTTTAGATTTTTTTAAGTCACTGATTTTTTTTAAATAACTAACTTAATTGAAATTTATTGATTAGTTCCATTGGGGATGCCTCAAGTTTGGAAAAAAAAACCCGTGAACTTCAACCCACGCTGTCTGCCTTATAGTAAGATTGACAAACCACGACAGCAGTGGTCTCGTTGAGTCGGTTCTGCCTGAGTTGGAAAAAGTTGGAAACGAGAAGTATGTATGAATCATCCCTATCAGTTTTGCGTGAAACCGCACTTAGTTTGAGACGTGACTTGGGTACTAGGTCATATCGTTAGGCGCTTGACACATCCAGAGGTCTCACTTTGATGGACAAAGTATTGTTGGAAGAATGAATTGACAAAAAAAAGCTCCACAGAAGAAACTTCTCGGGAAAGATTCATTCCTTTCTACTTGTTAAAGTATGGCATAAATTTTCAAGACCACCTGCATTCAACCTTTTCTTGGGAGAATGAAGCTAAAACTTTCGTTTCTTTGATGTGACTTCCTGTAGAAGGTAGACTTTAATTAAAAGTCGGAAAACTCCAGCAGAGTTTTTCAAACGAAGAAAACAAAGCTGGTCATGTTGCCATTTGTTTGCTGTTTTTTTTTTACTAACATGAAGGATTTTTTTTCAGTTTTTTACTTCTAAATAAATTACAATAATCTATCTGCGTAAAAAATTTCCGAACATTGCGGGACATTTAGGAGCTGCATTGCAAAAATAAAATTGTATACATCGGTAAACAAACTTTAAAAAAAAAATTAAAGCCCATGATGTCCCATTTGGATTCAATTTGATTAATTACTTTTGTTCCAAAAAAAAAAATGGAAGCTAAACGCGAAAGCCGGAATCCAATTTGCTAACGCGCCCGGGTGCGATCGATAAAATTTAATTCCATTTGCCATGTTCCCTATGGCAGCCGGTCTAGCTGCTAGGGTCCATAAACTGTCAGGCTTAATTATTCGAAACGGGGTGGTTTTTCGAGGGATTAAGCGTCACATTCTGATGGCATCTCACTTTTTGATGTTACTGTTGTAGTGGATAATTAGAAACAAATAAACTGAACATTGATGTCAGTTTTTGGATTTAAATGAATATCAAAATGATTTGCAAATTAACGAATCATGAATAGGTATATTATTTTATTTTTTGATTATGGAGAAAAGTAATAAGTGGCAATTCTTTTCGGATTTTTGAAAAATCCCTACACCTTTGTTGCATTCTACCGTAGCTATTTTCAATAGGCATTTGTGATTTGCTTGAAACTTTGGAGATGAGGATAGTGAAGGCCGGGGAAGGTTCCTGTGATAATTTGGAACCTCTCCCTCTTCCTGGAAGGGGGGAGGGGGTCTCTCATTTGAAAGTAATAAATCTTCATATCTCAAGACCTGATCTTGAAAATGGAACCAAATTTGGCATGGGATTGTATTTTGTTAAGAGGAATATTTTTGTGATGGCCCTTCCCTTTCTCCGGTGGGGAGATAACAAGGGGGGGTGGGGCTCTCTTACATTTTTTTCTTAACTCAAAAACTAAACGCGCAAATGGAACCAAATTTGGCATGCGAGGGTATTGGGGTGAACAAAATGTTTCCATGTCGATTGGTTAAATTTGACTAAGCGTTTTAAACTTTGATGACAGCTGACTGCATTTTTTATAGGTCATACTGTACAGGCTTTCATATGACTTGATGTGCTGCTGTGTAACGTTAGAGCCTATTGAAACCTATTGAAACTATGAAAATACCGCATAGAACTTCAGATATTGATTTCTAGTTTTGAACAAAGACAAACTTGAGCTTCAGGAAATCCTCTTAAGCATGGGTGGCCAAGATTTTCACCCAATTTCCTTATTTTGAAGCTAGCGTACAGCAGAAACTGAATTTCTTCATGAACATTTCGAATCATTGATCCGCCTGTGTGTGGTGAAGAATGATAAAAATAAGTGTAAAATACCTAAATGTAGAAATTTTGTGACCATCGGTTACAACATGGTAGTCTATATTAGTCCAGAAGCTGAGTTGAGAGCTCTTCATATGCAGAGGATATCTCATGTTTGAAGGGCTAAGCAACTCACATAAATTACAGACATGCTAACAGAAATACTCAAAGCTTACAGATATGCCTAAAGAAATGGTAAATTACAGAACAACGGTGTGCGATATGATAACTAAACCCGAACACTCTGGCAGCGATCAACTCACTGATGGTCTTCAAAAATTTCCGAGATGCCAGTAAAGGGTGATATGATCAAAATTTGGTCAAGGGAAAACGCGTGTAAAACGGTGAAATCGATTATTTGACAAATCAAATTAAATTTCTTTTTCAAGTTTAATTAAAGTCTGCTTCATTTAATATTGGAACAAATTCTTTTGCTCATTGTGGCGCTCCTAGTGGACGGATTTGGAAACTTTTTTCACCCACGTGTCGGGAAATTCATTACCTTTCACCATGTATTTATGTCATAACACCAAACGATAGCATTTTGTAAACAACCGCCATGGAAGCCGAACGGAGAGATCAAATTGTGCACAGTTTTCTTGAAAATCCATTGATGTCGGCATCGAAGCTAGCTAAACAGCTTAAAATGCCCAGAAATACCGTATGGCGTGTTATCAAGCAGTACAAGGAAACATTGACGACGGCTCGAAAGCCGCATTCGAAGCGTCGGAGTGGAACTGTCGACCGGAAACTGCGTGGAAAGTCATCAAGGCCGTCAAGAGGAATCCCAATCTTTCAGACCGCGATTTGGCCAATAAAGTCTGCTTCATTTAATATTGGAACAAATTCTTTTGCTCATTGTGGCGCTCCTAGTGGACGGATTTGGAAACTTTTTTCACCCACGTGTCGGGAAATTCATTACCTTTCACCATGTATTTATGTCATAACACCAAACGATAGCATTTTGTAAACAACCGCCATGGAAGCCGAACGGAGAGATCAAATTACGCGCAGTTTTCTTACGAGTACGAGTACGAGAATTTCTTCGAAACAGCAATAAATAATTTTTTTAATTTTTTTTATGAAAGAGTAAAGAAAATGCTACATTTGTATGAAAAACAAATTATGAATTCGTTTATAAATGACTGAACTACACGCAATTGTTTGTGTTCCAATATTAAATGAAGCAGACTTTACATCCGTCGAACTTGGTCAGCACTTGGTCGTACAGCTTTCGAGCACCGATTCTGGCCACATTGTTCTGCTTCAGCGTCCGATTTGGCTGTTTGCTGGCTCGGAATGACCTTATTCCTTCCCGGAGACGAATTCGTCGCACCGTACTGTGAGCGGCCTGGAACTTATTGGCCAAATCGCGGTCTGAAAGATTGGGATTCCTCTTGACGGCCTTGATGACTTTCCCACGCAGTTTCCGGTCGACAGTTCCACTCCAACGCTTCGAATGCGGCTTCCGAGCCGTCGTCAATGTTTCCTTGTACTGCTTGATAACACGCCATTCGGTATTTCTGGGCATTTTAAGCTGTTTAGCTAGCTTCGATGCCGACAACAATGGATTTTCAAGAAAACTGTGCACAATTTGATCTCTCCGTTCGGCTTCCATGGCGGTTGTTTACAAAATGCTATCGTTTGGTGTTATGACATAAATACATGGTGAAAGGTAATGAATTTCCCGACACGTGGGTGAAAAAAGTTTCCAAATCCGTCCACTAGGAGCGCCACAATGAGCAAAAGAATTTGTTCCAATATTAAATGAAGCAGACTTTAGTATGGGAGAGTGGGGAATCATGGGCCACTTTTTTTCGTTGTTCCATAACTTCTTTATTATAAAAGATAAAATGAAAATAAAAAATGGTATGGTTTTCTACATTTTCAAGGTATCATAAGGTACTTTTTTTAATTTTTTTATAAGTTATTTTCCCCAAATTCTGACTTTTTGAAAAAAAGCAATATTTTATGAATTTTGAAAAATAGTGGGGAATCGTGGGCCACCAAATCCAAATTGACCAAATAACATGCAAAGGTTATGAGTTGACTCAAAACTGTGATTTCCTAATTCATTTCGTTATTTTAAAGCAATTTCTGATGATGAAATAAAAAAGAAAGCTGTGTATGATCGCATAGATTCCAAAACCTGGCTCGCGAACCATTTGGCAAATGTTTTTATATAGGATGGACAAAATATTTTTCATTACTCGTCATTTGGCATAAGAAAACTTTACAGATAGGTAAAACGTATTTTAAGTTCTGAATGTGTATAAAAACATTAAAATATAGATGATTCAAGATGTGTGGCCCACGATTCCCCACAAGTTATGATTTGCAAATTGGTTGCGTTTGTGTGACTTATTGATGTTTCATCAAAAATTCCTTTTCCATGTGAATGATCATGACAAAACTAAGATCATAAGCGTATGAGAATATTTTTGTTATGCACTTAAGGTTCCCCATCGATGAATTTAGCGGATTTTTTTAAATTATGTATATAAATTTTTCTAACTTTTTGTAGCATGATAAATAAAAGAAGCATATGATGCGTATTTCAGTCAACAACACATAGGAATATATGCTCAGGCAAAGCGACGACGATGACAGTTGGTTTGAGATTTTTATCTCAACACACATCTGAGATATTAAAAGTGGCCCACGTTTCCCCATGGCCCACGATACCCCACTCTCCCCTATAAAATTCCGGAAAAATATTCAGGTAGGCTTCCGCTTTTCCAAACCCAAATTGCCGGCCTTACGCTTAACCTCTTCCATCAGATTTTGTACAGCCACCTTGTTCACCTTCTTCGCCGCAGAAAGCCAGTTTGCCTTGAACTGCTGCTCGTCCTAAGCAGTTTTTTGGTCTTCTTTTTTAGGTTCCGCTTGACAATAGCCCAGTATTTCTCAATTGGGCGGGGCTCTGGCGTGTTGGGAGGATTCTTGTCCTTGGGAACCACTTGCACGTTGCTGGCGGCGTACCATTCCATGGCCTTTTAACCGTAATGGCAAGATGCCAAATCCGACCAAAACAGTAAGGAGCAATCGTGTTTCTTCAGGAAAGGCAGCATACGTTTATGCAAACTGTCTTTCACGTAAATTTCTTGGTTGACAGTCCCGGAAGCTATGAAAATGCTGCTTTTCAAGCCACAGGTACAGATGGCTTTCCAAACCAGATAATTCTTCTCGAACTTTGACAGTTTCATGTGCTTGAAAATATCTGCTACCTTTCCCCTTCCTTTTGCCGTATAAAACTCCTGTCCGGGAAGCTGCATGTAGTCGGCTTTGACGTAAGTTTCGTCGTCCATTACCACGCAGTCAAACTTCGTCAGCATCGTCGTGTACAGCCTCCGGGATCGCGCTTTGGCCGTCGTATTTTGTTTATCACCGCGATTTGGAGTCACTACCTTCTTCTTAGTCGATAATCCGGCTCGTTTTTTGGCTCCATGCACGGTTGTAGACGATACACCCAGCATATTTGCAGCATCTCGGAGATAAAGGTTAGGGTTTCGCTTAAAACTACCGGCAACTCTCTTTGTCGTCTCAGCGGCTTCCGGTTTTCGATTTCCCCCCGATCCAGACCTTCTGGCTGTCGACAAACGTTCCCCAAACACTTTAATTACATTAGTAACGGTTGATTTGGCAACTTTTAGCGATTTTGCCAGCTTTGCGTGCGAGTAGCTCGGATTTTCACGATGCGCGAGCAAATCTTTTTTACGCTGCTCTTCTTCCTTGGACGGCATTTTGACAACTGAGGAGTGAATTCCAAAATCAAAATAGGAGCAACATTCTACACACACACCTTCAATATGAGGGGTGTTCAGGTTTTTTAAATGCAAAATTGAAAGAAATACGTCAAGTTGATATTGACCAAATTTTGACCGTATCAACCTTTATGTCTGGTGGTGAACTATTCATGCGTCCTTCCTTAGGTGAAATTTATGACAACAAGAAAAGTGAAAAACATTTTCTTCTAGGTAGCTACATTAAATAAAAAAAACAGCACGACGTATGATTTTCAACGATTTTCAGATTGTTAAAAGGTTTATCTAGCTCGTGACAAGTCCTACTTACCATGCCGTTCAAAGAGTTTAGTTTTGTGACGTCTTGTTCAATTTGTTCTGATAAACTTTGTTCCGCATCAAACAAGACTAATTTTTACTCCAAAAGCGCAGCAAACCCTCGGTATACTTCTGCTTATTTCAGCACAAATACGTCACGCAGAACACCGGAAAATTCTTTCACATCAGTGATGAAAATAAGAGGTCCCAAGTGACTCCCTTGTGGTTCACCACTGTTGACCAAAAATACACTGAGTGTGATATAACTATAACTCAGATGAACTGATGTACAAGCTAAGCCATGAAAAGTGCGTGAAGTCTCTACGACGGGTTTGAATTAATTTTATGTTTTTTTTGGTTTAGCAACCAGATGTCTTCGAGTACACCAGAGATATGACAGTACTGTCATAAAAGTGCAATGTTAACAAAACAAATACAAAAAACCTTGTCGGTTCTGACAGGGGTCGTATTACTAGTTGACTAGTTAACAGGGTCTTTTGGCACCAATGGACAATAAATTCAATTGAAATCACTGCTGGATGACTATTGAAGGATGCGACTTCCCAATACCTTGTGGAGGGTATTTGTGGAAACCACATAATGCCAAGCTGATATTAAGCTGATTGCTGACCGGGTGGCCACAAATAAGGTCTGTTGTAATAGTGATGCATAACTACGACTAGCGAGTTAGAGGGAAGGGCGCTCATATATGCACAGGGCATTAGTAGAGTTCAGTATAACCCACACAGTATTACGAAACTTTTTTGAAACCCGAGAACTGAACTACGAAACCTGAACCAATCAATTGACCTAATGAAGGGCAGGTCTATACAAAGACCTGTTCACTTGAACGCCATATTTAGCGAGGAGTTTCGCTGAAATTACCAGTTCGAGGTCCAGCACCCTTTCCGGTACTCAAGAGCTTAGAAGAGCAAGAGATATTTCTTCGCGAGAGTAGCGAAAATGACACATCAGTTGCAAATTACGGATTACACTTTGACTGATAGCCATGCGAAGTTCATTGCCTACTGAATACTCTCAGCAGATGCTGCTTTTATCAGGCGAGTGCATTCAAAATTTAAAAATTTAATCCAAAAGGGTCATTCTTTCTCGTTTGGTTGAACGACTAAAGAATCGGTAAGACAGCTTTAAGCAACCAACCCCAAGTGGTATTTCCACTCAGGGCAGGATCGTCAACGTGCTTTTTGTTACGATAAGTTCAAAACATATTCATATGTTTCTATGCAGTCGTTTTCTATTGTTTTACTCTGCACGCTTAAACTGCATTACGGTTATTCATGTCCGTTTTTGCACACTTACACGCTCCTTTTTTTAAACTCAAAATTAAGTAGTTTTGGTTCAAATCAGCACTTCAGTGGCAGCCCTCAACTTTGAGTTTGACTGGGCAATCGCAAAACTAAGTTTTGCTAGGCTAAGGCTGCTTTGCAATACTAAGTTCGGCAGTCGAACTCAAATTTATTCTTTTTATTCGAGGTTTTCAGAGACTTAAAGGCTTGTTAAAAAATTTTATACCTGTATGTTGCTATTCCGGAACATTTCATTGCAATTACAGAGTGGTGGAAAGTTTTGACACTTCCGACGAAAATAAACTGGATATTACTTCCCACGGGAAATAAATAACAACCGGAAGTTTCCGGACATTCCAAGCCGCTCACCATATGATAACAATGACGGACAGAATTTTACGCTGACACTGCGGACATTCCATTATGAAGTTCCTTATAGTCTTCCGGTAATTGTTCCGGAACGACAACATTTTGCGTCGTGTTTGTTTGTTGCTGTTCCGGGTCGAAGTGAACTCGCTAAGTGTTTTCAGTCCAAAAAAAAGAGTTCAATTTTTAGTTTATAAGGTCGAACTCAGCTTTGATCCCTCGCCGAAGGAAAAAGGGATCAATTTTGAGTTCGCATTTCGAACTCCGTTTTGAACCATCGCAAGGAGGAAAAAGGGTACGTAACTTTAAGTTCGTAGAATCGAACTATGTTTTGAATCTCGGTCGAACTTAATTTTGAGCTAAAACAAAGGAGCTTGTAGACTTTATTTGATTTTTTTTGTTTTGCTCGCCCAAACACAACCGGAAATGCAGAACAAACTCGACGACCTCACCGAAAGTTCCAAGGCAGCAGGTCTCAAAGTCAATGTCGGAAAAACCAAGTCGATGGAGATCAACACAGCAAATCCCTCCAGTTTCATGGTAGCGGGGCAACAAGTTGAGAAAGTGGAGTGCTTCCAGTATCTTGGTAGCCAGATAACGCCTGATGGTGGTACCAGGAAAGGCATCGAAACCCGAATCAGAAATGCCCGATTTGCGTTTGCGAGCCTCCGAAACATCTGTCGTTCACGCCAGATCTCTCTACGAACAAAAATCCGAATCTTCAACTCAAACGTCAAATCCGTATAGCTGTACGGGTGCGAAACTTGGTGCACGTATGCGGTAACGACGCGAAAACTGCAAGTATTTGTAAACCGCTGCCTGCGGAATATCATCCGCGCTTGGTGGCCTGGCAACTGGATCTCGAATGAGGAACTACATCGCCGGTGTCATCAAAGGCCGCTAGAAATCGAGATTCGGGAACGTAAGTGGAGATGGATTGGGCACACGCTGCGAAAAGATGAAAACGAGATTTGCAGAGAGGCGCTAGATTGGAATCCAGAAGGACATCGAAGAAGAGGCAGACCCAGAAACTCGTGGCGGCGAAGCCTAGCCGCTGAAATCCGAATTGTCGACGAGAATCTTGACTGGGACCAGGTGAAGACGCTGGCTCCGGATCGTCAACAGTGGAGGTCTTTTACCACGGCCCTATGCACCGGAGGATCGGCGCGGGATCATTAAGTAAGTATGAGTATCGTAAACAAGGTTTAAAAACTGCACTAGTGGACCTAAAAATCAGCCTTTACCCCAATCATGAGTTCTCAATATTTCAACGCTTTTGGCATAAGATGTGAACGCCAGCGGCGGTGATTCGATTTGGAGACCACCGGCACAACAATATTGCGTATGACTGAAGGAAACAAAAAAAAAACCTTTTCATGTCCCTCCCTATCCCATCACAAGATGAAGAAGGATAAAAACAAACGTCAGGCAGCCAGACTCGACTGAATTGATCCGCTCGGTCCATGCTATGCCTGTGTAAGTAAGGCGGTACTCCTTGTTCCAAACCACCGGCAAACAACCAGAGCCAAGCTGCCCGGTTCTAAGCAGCTGTGTGTGTGTGTGTATGTAACAGTGATTGAAATCCTCAACCATTTTCTCATCAGAGGCATTCAAAATACACACTTTGAGGCCTCGTATAGTAATACAGGAGACGATACATATACATTGATTCAAACCTCCCCTCATGAGGAGGATCTGCTCCGAGAGACACTATCCGTTCGCTGCTCAGAACGAACTCTCTCAACGTTCGGTCGCTACATGATGCATGATGTAGACGAGGCACACATACTCATTTACGTTATTGAATTTGATGGACTCAAGCCGATAGCTTTCGTTGAGGAGAACATCTTCAACCTCGCCGCAAAGGTTGAGGCAACAACGACAACAACCGAACTTATTGCATTGCATAGGGCCGCAACGTATGGAGCAAGGAGAGGGAGGAAAAGAAACGAAAAAACTAGCTGCCTGCGTGCGGTTGCTGTGCAATAATAGCAATAGCAGAAAAACCTCGGGTATTCGATCCAGGCACAAACGAGGAGACTCGGGTTTGCTCTGCCTTTTGAATTCGGTTTCCTTTAAGAATGTAACAGGAGATGAGTGAGAGCCATTCGTTTGGTTTTTTGGATTCGCTGCCTCGAATGTATATTGCTTCTTGAAGGCGGGCCATGTGAGAGCGTATGCATCATCGGTTTTGTCGTTTTCGCTGCCTCAAAGCAACCTTTGCTTCCGAGTAAAGCGTTGAGCGAGAGATAGTTGATCAATTCATGCTCAGCAAAATTCAATCACTGGTATGTAAGCAGGCAGTCGTGTGTAGGATACCTCCAACGTAACGGTCGTGGAGTATCCGAGTCGAACGCGCCCTCTGCGACGGAAGCTGTGGGGATAAGACAATACCTTCTCCACAGTCGAACTCGTAGGGGGAAAGTATTCACGTCGTAGAATACTCTCGGGTAGAGTGGTCTCACGTCGCCGTCGGATGAGCCACTCGGGTCGGGTAGGATGACATCACCGTCGGGATTCATCTGAGTCGCAAGTGTCTAAGACCCGTACGTGTACTGTGACAGGCGCGAGTCTAGGATAAGCTGCTCTCGATCGGCTCACGGCGGGCAAAAAGCCTAGGGTTGCCAGCCAAAAAGGGAAAAGGAAGACCGGACCTTGGTCGGAGTAGAATGCCCTTTCGGCGGGGGGGCATTTGAGTAGTGTGCGTCCGATCCTAGCAGTAAAGCAAACAAAGATAAGACAATACCTTCTGCCTATGCCGAGCTGTTTAGGTACGTCGCGATCGTTGTGTAGAATACCTCTACCGCCGCGGAGTATCTGAGTTAAACGCGCTCCCTACGAGGGAGACTGCGGGGATAAGACACGACCTTCTTCGTAGTCGAACTCGTAGGGGGAAGGGTATTTACGCCGCGAAATACTCTCGGGTAGGATGACTTCACGTCGTCGGCGGGTGAGTCACCAGAGTCGGTGTAGGATGAATTCTTCGCCGGGAATCATCCGAGTAGTTTTTCGTAAAGCCCCGGAAGTGTGCTGTGACAGTCGCGTGTCCAGGATAAGCTGCTCTCGATCGGCACACGGACGGGCAAAGAGGGCCTCGAGCCAAGCCAGGCGGAGCCAAGATCTCGAGTTGTTAGAGGAGAGGTCATTGGTCTCTTGCAGTGGTCTGGAACAGAGGCGGAGCGCACGATTTTCGTGGGAACCAAGCTAGTCTCGAGTTGCGAGTAGAAGCCGGATCTCAAGTCGATAGAGAAGAGGTCCTTAGTCTTGAATCGTAACAAGAGGCAGGGTATATATGCTGGAGTTTGACTCGAACTAGAGATGCCGATGAGCGCTTAAGCGCGGACTTGGTCTCCCATCTCGGGTATAGCCGTCGTTGCAGGTCCGGGAGGGAATTATGGCCAGAGGCCCCAGGTGGACTTTATGGCGTAGGGGTACATAGTATCATGAGTCGTCCAATTGCACCCATGGATCCAGAGTAGCATACTGGGGGGACTCGGTCGCTCGCCGTGCCTTGAAATGCAATCCTTTAAAAGGATTTATCACCTGGGTGATCAACTAATAAAAAAAATAAAAAAAAGCAGTAGGAAGGCAAGAAACAGATTCTCCTTTCCAATACTCTTTCCCCTCATAAGACAATACTGGCTAACCCCTGGCCAAACGTCAGAAAGCCAGCACTGTTTGATTTTTTAAGATTGGGTGTGGCAGATACACTACATATGACAGTTAACCCTCATTTATTATCTGGCTCAGGTAATACAGTGGTGAAGCTGTCGGATTGGCAAGATGAGAGTAAAAGTTGTCGAGAGTTCAATTCTCACTATCCGATGGCATTTATTTTTCTTGTTTGCATGATGAATAATCCAATAGAATGTAAATCTCAAAAAATCATTTTCTTCTATCGCTTGAATGTTGGGGTCATGTATTATTTTGCTTGGGAGTTCGAGTTTTTATGCCAGTACTGCTTTTACAATTATATCATCCTTGGTATAATGCATGTTCCAGCGCTTTTTTGGCATAGAGTTAGTGCCAAGCGGTATTGAAATTTTGCAACTTTTTCTTGAAATGTAGATTTTTGACAGCTGACAGGACTCTTTTATTTCCAAGCTGAGTAAATTTACGAGTAGCACAAAAAAATTAACAGTGTAATGGTCGGTTTTCGTGGTTTGCTAATTGGAAAAAATACGCTCCCAATGCACAAAACCCGGATATAGTGCATGGCTCCGTGCGGTAAGCCATTCCAATTTCCCTAGGGCAATTTAACGTTCTTTTGATGCTGCAGCTTAGCCATAACAAAACCACCCTCATAATTCGGTTATCTGATACTTTGATGGAAATATGAATTCACTGAAAGAAGAGCCCGCAATTCGGTACGCGGATGTCCTGTTTGTTGTGTTTGTCAACCAAGAAGACACGGAATCCCATTATGACAGGGAACCGACAAATGAGGTTGGTGGAGCTAGTTCCACCTCATAATCAAGCGAAACAAGGGAAACGAAATGAAAAAAAAAGTCGAAACCAACATCCCAGCATCTGTCGACGCGGTTTGGATAGGTTCAGAATTTCGGAACATACGATAAGTGGCTTATCCTGATGAGCTTTTCCCCAGTCAACACTCATTTTCATTTTCGCC